>NC_135829.1:23885471-24485471 GCF_964213995.1 Mustelus asterias | reverse complement strand
GAGGCTTTGGAGAGAGTACAGAGGAGGTTTACCAGGATGTTGCCTGGTATGGAGGGGCTTGGTTATGAGGAGAGATTGGGGAAACTGGGGTTGTTCTCCTTGGAAAGACGGAGGATGAGGGGAGACTTAATAGAGGTGTATAAAATTATGAAAGGCATGGATAGGGTGAACGGTGGGAAGCTTTTCCCCGGGTCGGTGGTGACGTTCACGAGGGGTCATAGGTTCAAGGTGAAGGGGGGGAGGTTTAACACAGATATCAGAAGGACATATTTCACACAGAGGGTCGTGGGGGCCTGGAATGTGTTGCCGGGCAAGGTGGTGGAGGCAGACACACTGGGAACGTTTAAGACTTATCTAGACAGCTATATGACCGGAGTGGGAATGGAGGGATACAAAAGAGTGGTCTAGTTTGGACCAGGGAGCGGCGCGGGCTAATTGTTCCTTGTTTCTCGTTTCAAGGCTTCATTCTATGATCATCTTGCTGGTGCCAATACAGAGCGAGACTGCGGATAGTTGGGAACCTGTCTCAGGGGCAGGGAATTCATATGGTGTTTGTGGAAGTGGAAATGACTAGGGTTGGGAAGCATTTTCCGATCAGGGCCATTGTGATCTCCTGGACTCGTTTCGATCGCCTCAGGGGGTCGGAGAGGAATTTCCCAGATTTTTTTTTTCCCCATATTGGCCCTGGGGTTTTTCACTCTGGGTTTTCGCCTCTCCCTGGAGATCACATGGTCTGGAATGGGGGAGTGGGGGTGAGTTAATAGGTTGTAATGAACAAAGCATCGTAGCTGTGAGGGACAGCTCGGTGGATAGGATATTGGTATGTAGATAGGCTGGAAAATTGGGCGGGGATCCTGGATTCAGGATTCAATCCTGGACCGGGGAGCGGCGCGGGCTTGGAGGGCCGAAGGGTCTGTTCCTGTGCTGTATTGTTCTTTGTTCTTTGTTCTATAGGCCAAGAGAAATAGTCAAATAAACCAGTTTACTCCAAATGATTCCTACATTCTATTCCATTTTTAGATAATTGCTGTATTTACATAAAACCTAAAATGGAAAGATTGTGCAAGTGCTGAAGATGTGTCTGTTCAGTGGTTGTTGCAAAATGATTCTAGGCTGGGTCACACAATGTTTACATTGAGATTCACTTTATCGCAACAACCGGAGACTCAATTTTCCTGTTAACCCAAACAGGTTTAACAGGCCTCAGGAGTTCACGATAGCAACAGATGCAGAGAGTATGGAGCAGTAAAAGATTATAAAATCATAGCACGGAGTTGTGGTGTTGAAGACGCGACACTCTGAGGTTTATGTTCAATGGGGTGTAATGTGTGTATCTTCTGTGGAAAGGCATCCTTTATTTGGTCATGAGTGTGCAGCATTTAATCCTTAATAAACAGCAGCTATTTGACTCCATGTCTAAGAATTCATCCTTGGAATTCAGGCAGGACTGAAGCCATTGTCCATGTTAATCCAAAATTCAAATTCTTAACACCACCAAAAGGAAAGACAAAAGAGATAATTTCTCCTGAAAATGCCCCATACAGTTACACAGTATCCAAACTTGGGTATTTGCCACATTCCTTCATTGTCAAAATTCGGGAATTTTCCATTTAATGTCGAAGCCATATCACCACATGGAGTGCGGGAGTTAAAAGTCCACATCACTTACCCGAGAAACTCAGGATGCCCAATAACTGTGGCCTCGCCAGAACAGGCACATCCAGAGGGGAATTGTTTAAGAACTGGGACAAAGCACAGCAAGTATTTCCTTACACTGAATGTATACAATACCATGATTGGGTGACAACCATCTAACATCAAAAGAATTGGTCTCATAGAAATGAAGAGCAGCTAAGATTGGGGAACAAACATTCTGAAAAAGATTGATATGGACTCGAAACATTGGGTGTAATTTTCATCAGTTGCGCAGATCAGGTGAAGAAAGCTGTGAAAGTCACCTGATTTAATAGCGTTCAGTGCATTTCCCAAGTGCTGGTGAGGATCACACAGTAAGAAGTCTCACAACACCAGGTTAAAGTCCAACAGGTTTATTTGGCAGCACAAGCCCACAAGCTTTCGGAGCGCTGCCCCTTCATCAGGTGAGTGGGAACTGTGTTCACAAATAGGGCTATAGTATTGTGAGACTTCTTACTGTGCTTACCCTAGTCCAACACTGGCATCTCCACATTGAGGATTACACAGCCAGCTGGAGAGTGAGGTTTTAAACATGCTGGCAAAGTTAAATTAATAGCTCCCTTCCCAGCCCCCACCACCAAGGGACCCCGAACCCCAACACCACGAAGAGTGGGACCCTCCACTGAGATCGGGAAACCCCCACCACGGAGATGTGAACTACCCCTACAGAGATCGCCTCCCGCCCCTCCCCATTCGCCATGGAGATTAGGACCCCTCTCCCACAGCCAATGGGACATCCAGATGAGTGGCACAATGGCAGTTTCGCACTGCTGCCCCGGGTATAATTCCAGCCTTGGGTGGCTGTGTACAGTTTGCATGTTCTCCCCCTGTCTGCGTGGGTTTCCTTCAGGTGCTCCAGTTTCCTCCCACACTCCAAAGATGTGTAGGTTAGGTAGATTGGCCATGCTAAATTGCCCCTTAGTGTCCCAAGATGTGCAGGTTAGATGAGTTAACCATGATAAAATGTGTGGAGTTACGGGGATAAGGTGGGAGAGAGGGCCTGCGTGGGATGCTCTGACAGAGAAAATGCAGACTCGAAAGGCTGAATGGCTTCCTTCCGCACTCTAGAGATTCTATGATTCTATGATACCCAGATGCAAATATTGGGGTAGCCCCAATCCACAACGCCCTGATGCTGATGGTGACCTAACCCCCATCCCCCAGCATTAGGGCATCCCCCTCTCCCTCACTAGCATAGCCCCCCGCACCATTGGCACCTCCCCCACTCCCGGTCACTAGCTCTGTCCCCATACTCTTCACAGTCTCCGGCCCCCCACCCCCACCCCAGTGCATGCAAAAGGGATGAATGAGATGAAAAGAAGAAACAAAATGAAATACAATTGATGGAAATGGGGTTAAGGTGGGGGAGAGAGTTCAAGCTCTGAAGTTCTAAGTCCTCACTCCCCCACATTCACCCCACTTCCATTCATTTTATTTCATTTTGTTTCTTCTTTTCATCTTATTCATCCATTTTTATCATCCTTCACTCTCACTTGCATTTTTCCACATCTCCATTCCCGCTCTCCGTCTTGCCCCCCCCCCCCCCCCACCCCTCCCCACCCCCACCCCCACCCCCTTCAGGGCAACTGCCTTAACCATCTGTACCTCTGTTCTGCCATTTACACATTCTGATCACTGAATGGACACTATTAGCACCTTTTTCATCCTCATTTACATTCCCTTTGTCCAATTACAGCCCCCCCACTCTCATAGTATAAATATTATCTGATTCTCTTTGCTCTTAGCTCTGATGAAGGCTCATCCAGACTCAAAACGTTGGCTCTATTCTCTCTCCAGAGATGCTGTCAGACCTGCTGAGATTTTCCAGCATTTTCAGGGGTTTCTGTTTCAGATTCCAGCATCCACAGTATTTTGCTTTTAACATCTGGGAATACATTCATTGGTTGATCAGGAACAGAGAGAGAGACATGGGAAAGCACATAGCTGAGAAACAAGACAGTAAGAATTTCTATGAATCATAGAGTTGTACAGCGCAGAAAAGGCCCTTCGGCCCATCGAGCCTGCACCGACAATAATAACTACTAGAGTCGCGCTAATCCCATTTTCCAGCACTTGTTCCATGTCTTTGAATGTTATGATGTTTCAAGTGCTCATCCAAATACTTTTTAAAGATTGTAAGATTTCCAGCCTTCACTACCTTCCCAGGCAGTGCATTCCAGACTGCCACCATCCTCTGGGTGAAAAAGAGTTGCTCAAATCCCCTCTGAATCTACTGCCCTTTATCCTAAAACTATGCCCCCTCGTGATTGACTCTTCAACCAAGGGGAACAGCTGCTACCTACTCATCCTGTCCATACTCCTCATAATCTTATACACCGCAATCATTTTCTCCCTCAGCCTTTTCTGCTCTAAAGAAAACAATCCAAGCCTATCCAGTCTCGCCTTATAGCTCAAATGCTCCATCCCAGGCAAAATCTTGGTGAATCTCCTCTGTACCCTCTCCAGTGCAATCACATCCTTCCTATAATGAGGTGAGTAGATCTGCACACAGTACTCCAGCTGTGGCCTAACCAATGTTCTGTACAGCTCCAACATTACCTCCTTGCTCTTATACTCTCTGCCACTGATAAAAGCAAGTGTCCCAAATGCCTTCTTCACTACCCTATTCACTTGCTCTGCTGCCTTCAGGGATCTGTGAATGAATACTCCAAGATCCATCTATTCCTCTGTTCCGCCATTCATTAAATACTCCCTTGTCTTGTTACCTTCTCCAAAATACATCACCTCACACTTATCAGGGTTAAATACCATCTGCCGCTTCTCTGTCCATCTGACCAACCCATCTGGATTTTACTATAATCTACAACCTTCTTCTTCAATATTAACCGCCCTATTAATCTTGGTGTCATCTACAAACTTGCTTATCATTCCCCCTACATTATCATCTACATCATTTTCTGTATATAACAATAAGGGTCCTAGCACTGAACCTTGTGGTATGTCACCGGACACAAGCCTTCAGACATTCAAACAGCCTTCTACCACCACCCTCTGTGTCCTATTACTGAGCCAGTTTCGGATCCATCTCGCCAGGTTTCCCTGAAATCCATGTACTTCAATGTTCTCAATTAGTCTCCCATGTGGGACCCTTGTCAAAGGCTTTGCTAAAATTCATATAAACTACATCAACTGAACTTCCCTCATCCACACACTTGGTCACATTTTTGAAAGATTCTATCTCAGTGTTTCAACAGTTAAGGAGAGGTTTGAGAAGAGGTGAAAACATCAAATGCTGCAAGCAGCTTGAATCAGAAGGTGCCAAAATATAGGAAAAGTTCTGAAAGCACAAGGAAATGCTGACACTTCCAGTTCAGTACCAAGGGCTTTTAACATTTCAGACAAGACCTTTCTCTGTTTAAGAAGGGCAGAAGAGACAATCCGGGGAATTACAGGCCTGTGAGCCTTACGTCAGCGGTGGGGAAATTATTGGAAAAGATTCTTAGGAACGGGATGTATTCACATCTGGAAGAGAATAGCTTATTAGCGATAGGCAGCATGGTTTTGTGAAGGGGAGGTCGTGTCTCACAAACCTGATTGAGTTCTTTAAGGACGTGACGAGAAAAATTGACCAGGTCAGGGCAGTGGATATTGCATACATGGATTTTAGTAAAGCCTTCGATAAGGTTTCTCATGGCAGTCTGATACAGGAGACCATATGGGATCCGAGGTGAGCTGGTAAGATGGATACAAAACTGGCTTGGGCATAGAACACAGTAAGAATTCTCACAACATCAGGTTAGAGTCCAACAGGCTTATTTGTAGCAAACGCCACTAGCTTTCGGAACTGGCTGTTCCTTCATCAGGTGGGTGGGAGTTCTGATCACAAACAGGGCATACAAAGACACAAACTCAATTTACAAGAATAATGATTGGAATGTGATCTTTACAGCTAATCAAGTCTTAAAGGTACAGACAATGTGAGTCGAGAGAACATTAAGCACAGGTTAAAGAGATGTGTATTGTTTCCAGACAGGAAAGTTAGTGAGATTTTGCAAGTCCAGGCAAGTTGTGGGGGTTACAGATAGTGTGACATGAACCCAAGATCCCGGTTGAGGCCGTCCTCATGTGTGCGGAACCTGGCTATCAGACTCTGCTCAGCGACTGCGCTATTGTGTGTCGTGAAGGCCGCCTTGGAGAACGCTTACCTGAAGATCAGAGGCCGAATGCCCGTGACCGTTGAAGTGTTCCCCAACAGGAAGAGAACAGTCTTGCATGGTGATTGTCGAGCAATGTTCATTCATCCGTTGTCGTAGCGTCTGCATGGTCTCCCCGATGTACCATGCCTCGGGACATCCTTTCCTGCAGCGTATCAGGTAGACAACATTGGCCGAGTTGCAAGAGTATGTACCGTGTATCTGGTGGATGGTGTTCTCACGTGAGTAAAGACTCACATTCCAATCATCATTTATGTAAATTGAGTTTGTGCCTTTGTGTGCTCTGTTTGTGATCAGAACTCCCACCCACCTGACGAAGGAACAGCCAGTTCCGAAAGCTAGTGGCGTTTGCTACAAATAAACCTGTTGGACTTTAACCTGGTGTTGTGAGAATTCTTACTGTGTTTACCCCAGTCCAACGCTGGCATCTCCACATCTTGGGCATAGAAAGCTGAGAGTAGCAGTGGAAGGATACTTTTCTAACTGGAGGTCTGTGACAAGCAGTGTTCCACAAGGATCAGTGCTGGGGCCTCTGCTGTTTAAAATATGATATAAATGATTTGGAGGAAAATGTAGGTAGTCTGATTAGTAAATTTGCAGATGACACAAAAGTTGGGGGAGTAGCGGATAGTGAGGAGGATTGTCAGAGGATACAGCAGGATAAAAATTGGCTGGAGACCTGGGCCGAAAGATGGCAGATGGAATTTAACCCGGACAAATGTGAGGTGTTGCGATTTGGAAGGTCTACTGCAGAAGGAAAGTTTACAGTAAATGGTAGAGCCCTTAGAAATATTAGCATACAGAAGGATCTAGGAGTGCAGATCCACAGTTCCCTGAAGGTGGCAACTCAGGTGGATAAGGTGGTCAAGAAGGCTTATGGCATGCTCGCCTTCATCAGTGGGGGCGTTGAATGTAGGAATTGGAAAATCATGTTGCAGCAGTATAACACTTTAGTTAGGCCGCATTTGGAGTATTGTGTACAATCCTGGTTGCCCACTACCAGAAGGATGTTGATGCACTGGAAAGCATGCAGAAGAGATTTACCAGGATGTTGCCTGGTTTGGAGGATATGGACTATGAAGAAAGGTTGAACAAACTTGAATTGTTTTCATTAGGGTGTTGGAGGATGAGAGGGGACCTGATAGAGGTTTACAAGATTATGACAGGCTTGGATAGAGTGGTTAGTCAGTCTTTTTCCCAGGGTCGAAGGGTCAATTCCTCGGGGGCACAGGTTGAGAGTGAGAGCGGAAATGTTTAAAAGAGATGTAAGGGGCTGGTTTTTCACACAGAGGGTGGTGAATGCCTGGAACGCGCTGCCGGAGGAGTGGTGGAAGCAGATTCTATAACAACGTTCAAGAGGCATTTGGATAGATACATGAATAGGCAGGGAATAGAGGGATATGGACCATGTAGAGGCAAGAAAATATTGGATTAGAGAGGCATCTGTGTCGGCACAGACTTGGTGGGCCAAAGGGCCTGTACTTGTGCTGAACTGTTCTTTGTTCTAAAGTTCGAAAGTTTTGTGAATCCACGGGAGAGGATGTACCAGGGTCTGTGGTAACCTGACAAATAATTAGACCTTAAACAAAACTACCAAAATGTGTTCCTTGTTGTTTGTGGAATCTTGCTGTGCACAAATTGAATGCCACGTTATCCTACATAACAATAGTCACAGCACTTAACGAGTATTTTATTGGTTGAAAAGTGCATTGAGACGTCCTGAGATTGGGAAAGGTGTTACAGAAGTGCAGGTTCTGTGTTTTGTGCACAGTTTGGGTGAATTTGCCCCTTTAACATTTGCTCTGTCTGTGTTAGTTATTGTCTGGGTTTGTGAGGAGTGACAGCAAACTACACATTCAGCAAACAGCACCTGCGCATTGGTGAATTTATCTATTGTTTAGCTCAGTGACTTGTAAACATAGCAGAGAAAATGCACAGTCAAACTGACCAACACAGATAACGTGATCGTATATTAGGAGCTCAGAATACTGGCATCAAAATGCTCTTGCACAATGTCAATAAACATTTTCCACCCTCATGTCTGAGAACAAAAATCTGCCCGGAATAGCAGGAAGAAATTACACTGGTTAAGGAGGGCCAATGATTAGAGGACATTAACTAGCCTTGTTTATTTGTTCTAAGATTGAAGGCCTGTGATTCCCCTGGGTCATCATTACACTCACTCTGTTATCGATGGTGTATTTCATACAGCTCCCGGCCCATTGTGCTCACAGAATGTTTGTACCATTCCATTCGACTGGAAAGAGGGTTTCGCCAGTTTACGTGTGTATGGGTGAGTGCGGAGATGGGTGGGATGTGAATGTACGCTGGGTGTGTGTTGTGGGCGGAACTGTGAACTGACTTATAAGAGTGAAATACGTGTAAGGAGAGGCAGCATTTGGAGAGGATGAGAATATGTGTGCGTGTGTGTGTGGACAGTCTGTGCATGTGCGTGTGGACTGTGTGTGTGCGTGTGTGTGTGGACAGTATGTGCGTGTGTGTGTGTGTGTGTGTGTGTGCACGTGGACAGTGTTTGTGTGGGTGCGTGTGGACAGTGTGCATGCGAATGCACGTGGACAGTGTGTGTGTGCATGTGGACAGTGTGTGCGTGAGTGTATGTGGACAGCGTGCACACGAGTGCGTGTGGATAATCTGTGTGCGTGTGGACAGTGTGTGTGCAAGTGTGTGTAGACAGTGTGTACGACTGCATGTGGACAGTGTGTGCAAGTGCATGTGGACAGTGTGTGTGCAAGTGTGTGGACAGTGTGTGTGCACGAGTGTGTGTGGACAGTGTGTGTGAATGTGTGTAGAGTGTGTGTGGAGAGTGTGTGTGTGTGTGGACAGTGTGCATGTGGACAGTGTGTGTGGACAGTGTGTATGTGTATGTGTGTGTGGACAGTGTGTATGTGTGTGCATGTGGACAGTGTGTGTGGACTGTGTGTGTGTGTGTCTGTGTGTGAGTGTGTCTGCATGTGGAAAGTGTGTGCGCGATGGATGTGGATGCTGTGTGTATGTGTGTGTGTGTGTGGACAGTGTTTGTGTGTGCGCGTGTGGACAGTGTGTGTATATGTGTGTGTGTGTCTGCGTGTGTGTGCGTGTGGACAATGTGTGTGAGTGTGTGTGGGCAGTGTGTGTGAATGTGTGTGGACAGTGCCTGTGTAGACAGTGTGTGCACGTGTGCGTGTGGACTGTGTGTGTGTGTGTCTGTGTGTGAGTGTGTCTGCATGTGGAAAGTGTGTGCGCGATGGATGTGGATGCTGTGTGTATGTGTGTGTGTGTGCGGACAGTGTATGTGTGGACAGTGTGTGTATATGTGTGTGTGTGTGTCTGCGTGTGTGTGCGTGTGGACAATGTGTGCGAGTGTGTGTGGGCAGTGAGTGTATGGACAGTGTGTGTGTGAGTTTGTGTGGACAGTGTGTGTGTGAGTTTGTGTGGACAGTGTGTGTGTGTGCATGTGGACAGTGTGTGTGGACTGTGTGTGTGTGTGTGTGCGTGTGGATAGTGCCTGTGTGGACAGTGTGTGCACGCGTGCGTGTGGACTGTGTGTGTGTCTGTGTGTGAGCGTGTCTGCATGTGGACAGTATGTGCGCGAGTGCCTGTGGATGCTGTGTGTATGTGTGTGTGTGTGTATGGACAGTGTTTGTGTGTGCGCGCGTGGACAGTGTATATGTGGACAGTGTGTGTATATGTGTGTGTCAGTATGTCCGTGCATGTGGACAATGTGTGTGAGTGTGTGTGGACAGTGTGTGTGCAAGTACATGTGGACAGTGTGTGGGCAGTGTGTGTGCGAGTGTGTGTGCACATGCATGTGTGTGTGTGTGTGGACAGTGTCTGTGTGGACAGTGTGTGCGCGAGTGCGTGTGGGCTGTGTGTGTGTGTGTGTGTGTGTGGACTGTGTATGTGTATATGTATGTGAGTGTGAATGTGGGGCAGGGTAAGAGTGAGCCTGTGGTCAGTTGTGAGGGCAGAATTTAATGGGCTACTGGATGAGGGACTGTGGCTAACCCACTGTGGGCATTTCTGGACCCAATTCCAATCAAGCTGGTTGCCGTTGGGGATCCTATAGCATGGAGATCCCATTTCCAAGCCGATCGGGGCCAGCAGCTGTCCAGTACCAACAGCACCACTGAGAGTGGTGGCGGCATCTGGTAATGCAACAGGCCCAAAAGGAGGCATCATCACAGGAGAAATGGACGATGGGTAGATTAGGTGGGCTCACTGGAGCCAGTCAGGCACCTCAGGCTAGGAGGAAACGGAGGAATGACTAAAGGGTAGGGTTGGAGGGGTGAGTGTCTTCCTCCAAGGGCAGCTCTTTCTGCCAACTGGTCAGTCCTTTGGTCAGCGTTCCTGAATAAGAGGAATCCCCTCACAGCAGACTGCAGACATGCTCAGTCGGCCATACCACACATGGTGTATCCCCTCTCCAACCAGTGGTACACCAGAGGCAACAGGATGAGGTCCTTCAGTGACCACCTAATGTCCTCAATTGGTCTCCAGGTGGGAAGGACGTTCTCAATCATTTATGCCCGGACTTAGCAAGGGGAGGCAGAAAGGTGACCGGCTCTCCATCCCGAGCCTTCCCACCCTGTTCTACCCCCTGCTCTGCCTCCAAGGTTGTTCCTGGAGAGGGGAGTCAGATTCTGCCCTGACAGTAGCTCTGGGAATGGTCAGAATTCAGTGAGGTAAAAACCAATAGTGAGTTTTATATTCTCCGTGAGGGTAAAAGAGGCTCATATGATGAATTCAAATATCCTTTATCTGTCTTTGTTTTGGTGAGTTCTGTCATTGTTGGTGATGGGATCGTCCTGTGCACTATACAGCCTGCCAGAGCGCAGTGTCGGGGAGCCACTTTCTGCATGCCACCAGCATCATCTGTACAAAGCTTGAAACCTGACTCTAAAAGTAACGACGTGATTCTTGGACCTGACAAAGGAAACTGGGCCTCGAAACACAGCTGATGACATTAGTCAATGAATGATTAATATGACCAGATGACATTCCCCGGTCCACTGTTCCAACAAGGCATTTGGCTTAAATGGGTTAACACCTCCATTAAAATACTGGAGAACAGAATGCCAGAAGAATGTTTGAAGCATGCGTGTCCAACAATAACTCCTAGCTCGGAGCTACATAACAGTGAAAGCTGAAACACCCAGAGAGGGCAAAGGGAATTCAGTGATTGTTAAATACTCCCAGAGCCTGTGTCCAACAGATTACTCCCTATCTGTACTCAATGATTGATGGCAAATGGTGACTGATGTCCAATTGTTCAGACCTGACAGATTTCACTTGAGCATAGACACATAGATACAAGCGTAGGTATTATTGTGTACACACATTTAAGGCAAACATACACACACACACATACACACACGCACACACACACACACGCACACACACACACGCGCGCATTCACACACACATTCACACCCGCACCCTCACACATACGTGCAAACACACAAACACTTTCTCACACACACATACATACACTCACACACACGCACACATACATTCCCCTCACACACGCACACATACACATTCACATAGACACGCACACACACTCTTGCACACATACACACCCTCCTGCACTCACAAACACATAAGCACACACATGTGTGCACACACATGCGTGCACACACATGCGTGTATACACACACACACACACATTGTTAAAATAAAGATAGTTTTATTTTGCACAATGTTGGGGCCCTGGACCAGAATCCAAAACTACATTATGAAACCAGGCTAGACCCCAACAATTTTTCTATTTTAGCATAAATGTGAGGAGAGGATGCTTCATTCCAGGAGTAATTCCACCGACAAATTAGGGATCTTTACCATAAAACAAACTTTATTTAATAACACAGTTTACCTACAATTTTAACAAATGAAGCAGTGTAACTATTACCTGTTGAACAATGTTTAAAGATGAAAAGAAACAACTCTAATTTCTAACTTATCACTGTTTCAGTTCCAAATAAACAACATTCTTCTTCACGACTCGAAAACCACCACAGTTAGCAACCATAAACAAACTTATTATAATGAATGTAATCAGCCTTGAAGCTTTCAGAGAGGTTTTGTGGAAAGCACAGCTTACAGACCTCTGTCTTTAAACAAACACCAGCCAGAACTCAAAAACTGTTTTTTTCTCTACTACACATTAACGCCTTCCATTAACCACAGTATCACACAACCCTGTATACATATACCCACTTTCCATTCCTTTAATTGAAATCTCAGGGGACCTTTTCTTTTTGTAAACAAAAGTCCATTAGCTCTCTCCTAAGTAAATATTACATGGCTAAAAATAAGTAATTATCCTGCTTTCCCAGCATATGAGTTGCATTCTCTCCAGGCATACCAACTACCTGTAGAACAAACTGAACTTTAAAATGTTCCCCTTCAACAACAAAAAACAATATAAATATTTATATCTATGGCAACTGCTATCATCACAAGTGAAAGCAAACTGTCATGTTTTTTGTAAACCATGTCTGGACAGCACCTAAGAGAAAGGAAATAATATGGGAACAGTGAGTTTGCGGACGACACAAAGGTTGGTGGGTTTGCAGATAGCGATGAGGACCATCAGAGGATACAGCAGGATACAGATCGGTTGGAGACTTGGGCGGAGAGATGGCAGATGGAGTTTAATCTGGACAAATGTGAGGTAATGCATTTTGGAAGGTCTAATACAGATAGGAAATATACAGTAGATGGCAGAAACCTTAAGAGTATTGATAGGCAAAGGGGTCTGGGTGTACAGGTACACAGGTCACTGACAGTGGCAATGCAAGTGGAGAAGATAGTCAAGAAGACGTACGGCATGCTTGCCTTCATTGGCTAGGGCATTGAGTTTAAAAATTGGCAAGTCATGTTGCAGCTTTATAGACCCTTAGTTAGGCTGCACTTGGAATATAGTGTTCAATTCTGGTCGCCACACTACCAGAAGGATGTGGAGGCTTTGGAGAGGGGACAGAAAAGATTTACCAGGATGTTGCCTGGTATGGAGGGCATTAGCTATGAGGAGAGGTTGGAGAAACTTGGTTTCTTCTCGCTGGAACGATGAAGATTGAGGGGCGACCTGATAAAAGTCTGCAAGATTATGAGAGGCATGGACAGAGTGGATAGTCAGAAGCTTTTTCCCAGGATGGAAGAGTCAATCACTAGGGGCCATAGGTTTAAAGTGCGAGGAGCAAGGTTTAAAGGAGATGTACGAGGCAGATGTTTTACACAGAGGGTGGTGGGTGCCTGGAACTCACTGCCGGGGGAGGGAGTGGAAGCGGATGCGGTAGTGACTTTTAAGGGGCGTCTTGACAAATACATGAATAGGATGGGAATAGAGGGACATGGTCCCCGGAAGGGGAGGGGTTTTAGTTCAGACAGGCAGCATGGTCGGTGCAGGCTTGGAGGGCCGAAGGGCCTGTTCCTGTGCTGTAATTTTCTTTGTTCTTTGCGCAGGGTGTTCTTTGCAATTGATACAATTCACAGTCAAGAGTGCTGTGATCTAGGAAGCAGTTTAGTCATAGATGAGGTGTTGAAGAAACAGCAGCAAGAAAGGGAGAGAGGCAGCCATCTTCAGGAAACAGCTCAGCGAAAGATGAATTGCGAAAGGAAAAAGCCAGTTTGTGCAAAAGATTTTTTCTTTGCTGAACCAAAGACCATTCCCAAGTCCTTATCAGTTAACCTTTACGGTGTGGTAATCATTGGCTAGATTTGACCAACAGGTTTATGGTTGTTGTTTGGAAATGGGCGTCTCAGCAGAGTTTAGAATTACAGGGAAAGCAGATACTTTTGGGTTCAGTCTTTGAGGGATTAAGTATTTACTGTTAATTTTCCGAAGTGTAAGGTTGTTCTTTGTGGTGTTTTATTATCTTTTTTCTCTTTTAATAAATACTCTTTATTTGTTGCTTAATGAAAGAGAGGTCTAAGTTAGAACATAGAACATAGAACAGTACAGCACAGAACAGGCCCTTCGACCCACGATGTTGTGCCGAGCTTTATCTGAAACCAAGATCAAGCTATCCCACTCCCTATCATCCTGGTGTGCTCCATGTGCCTATCCAATAACCGCTTAAATGTTCCTAAAGTGTCTGACTCCACTATCACTGCAGGCAGTCCATTCCACACCCCAACCACTCTCTGCGTAAAGAACCTACCACTTCCTATATCTCCCACCATGAACCCTATAGTTATGCACACTTGTAATAGCTCCATCCACCCGAGGAAATAGTCTTTGAACGTTCACTCTATCTATCCCCTTCATCATTTTATAAACCTCTATTAAGTCTCCCCTCAGCCTCCTCCGCTCCAGAGAGAACAGCCCTAGCTCCCTCAACCTTTCCTCATAAGACCTACCCTCCAAACCGGGCAGAATCCTGGTAAAGCTCCTCTGCACTCTTTCCAGCGCTTCCACATCCTTCTTATAGTGAGGTGACCAGAACTGCACACAATATTCCAAATGTGGTCTCACCAAGGTCCTGTACAGTTGCAGCATAACCCCACGGCTCTTAAACTCTAACCCCCTGTTAATAAAAGCTAACACACTATAGGCCTTCTTCACAGCTCTATCCACTTGAGTGGCAACCTTTAGAGATCTGTGGATATGGACCCCAAGATCTCTCTGTTCCTCCACAGTCTTCAGAACCCTACCTTTCACCCTGTAATCCACATTTAAATTAGTCCTACCAAAATGAATCACCTCACATTTATCAGGGTTAAACTCCATTTGCCATTTTTCAGCCCAGCTTTGCATCCTATCTATGTCTCTTTGCAGGCTACAACGGCCCTCCACCTCATCCACTACTCCACCAATCTTGGTGTCATCTGCAAATTTACTGATCCACCCTTCAGCCCCCTCCTCTAAGTCATTAATAAAAATTACAAATAGCAGAGGACCAAGCACTGATCCCTGTGGCACTCCGCTAGCAACCTGCCTCCAGTCAGAAAATTTTCCATCCACCACCACCCTCTGTCTTCGATCAAATAGCCAATTACTTTTCCAATCGGCCAACTTTCCCTCTATCCCACACCTCCTTACTTTCATCATAAGCTGACCATGGGGGACCTTATCAAACGACTTTCTAAAATCCATGTATATGACATCAACTGCCCTACCTTCATCAACACATTTAGTTACCTCCTCAAAAAATTCAATCAAATTTGTGAAGCACGACTTGCCCTTCACGAATCCGTGCTGACTATCCCGGATTAATCCTCATCGTTCTAAATGGTCGTAAATCCCATCCCTAAGGACCTTTTCCATCAATTTACCAACCACCGAAGTAAGACTAACCGGTCTATAATTACCAGGGTCATTTCTATTCCCTTTCTTAAACAGAGGAACAACATTCGCCACTCTCCAGTCCTCTGGCACCATCCCCGTGGACAGTGAGGACCCAAAGATCAAAGCGAAAGGCTCTGCAATCTCATCCCTTGCCTCCCAAAGAATCCTAGGATATATTTCATCAGGCCCAGGGGACTTATCGACCTTCAGTTTATTCAAAACTGCCAGTACATCCTCCCTGTTCTCACTGTTTCCGTAAGTATTTCTCACTAATATCCGAAAATAATACAACACCAAACCAGTTGGAACATTCTCACACATAACATCAGTGGAGTTTCATAACACACACACACACACACATATATATATATATATATATATATATATATATATACATACACATTTGCACACATATATACAATCACACACTCTTTGCACACATACACACATATTTCCACTCATTTACACAGTCACACACTCTTTGTACACATACACACTCACTCTTGCATGCATATACACACACACACACTCTCTTGCACCCACTCACACACCCACATACACTCTCTTGCACACACACACAGACACACTCTCTTGCACACACGCACATAGACTCTCTTGCACACACACACACATTCACACACACACATAGAACAAAGAACAATACAGCACAGGAACAGGCCCTTCGGCCCTCCAAGCCCATGCCGCTCCCTGGTCCAAACTAGACCATTCTTTTGTATCCCTCCATTCCCACTCCGTTCATATGGCTGTCTAGATAAGTCTTAAACGTTCCCAGTGTGTCCGCCTCCACCACCTTGCCTGGCAGCGCATTCCAGGCCCCCACCACCCTCTGTGTAAAATATGTCCTTCTGATATCTGTGTTAAACCTCCCCCCCCCTTCACCTTGAACCTATGACCCCTCGTGAACGTCACCACCGACCTGGGAAAAAGCTTCCCACCGTTCACCCTATCTATGCCTTTCATAATTTTATACACCTCTATTAAGTCTCCCCTCATTCTCCGTCTTTCCAGGGAGAACAACCCCAGTTTACCCAATCTCTCCTCATAACTAAGCCCCTCCATACCAGGCAACATCCTGGTAAACCTCCTCTGTACTCTCTCCAAAGCCTCCACGTCCTTCTGGTAGTGTGGCGACCAGAACTGGACGCAGTATTCCAAATGCAGCCAAACCAACGTTCTATACATCTGCAACATCAGACCCCAACTTTTATACTCTATGCCCCGTCCTATAAAGGCAAGCATGCCATATGCCTTCTTCACCACCTTCTCCACCTGTGACGTCACCTTCAAGGATCTGTGGACTTGCACACCCAGGTCCCTCTGCGTATCGACACCCTTTATGGTTCTGCCATTTATCGTATAGCTCCTCCCTACATTATTTCTACCAAAATGCATCACTTCGCATTTATCAGCATTGAACTCCATCTGCCATTTCTTTGCCCAAATTTCCAGCCTATCTATATCATTCTGTAGCTTCTGACAATGCTCCTCACTATCTGCAAGTCCTGCCAATTTTGTGTCGGCCGCAAACTTACTGATCACCCCAGTTACACCTTCTTCCAGATCGTTTATATAAATCACAAACAGCAGAGGTCCCAATACAGAGCCCTGCGGAACACCACTAGTAAGAAGTTTAACAACACCAGGTTAAAGTCCAACAGGTTTATTTGGTAACAAAAGCCACACAAGCTTTCGGAGCTGCAAGCCCCTTCTTCAGGTGAGTGGGAATTCTGTTCACAAACAGAGCATATAAAGACACAAACTCAATTTACATGAATAATGGTTGGAATGCGAATACTTACAACTAATCAAGTCTTTAAGAAACAAAACAACGTGAGTGGAGAGAGCATCAAGACAGGCTAAAAAGATGTGTATTGTCTCCAGATACACATACCATGCTAAAATCTCTCTTCATAACTTAAATACTTAGCATAACTTAGCATACCATGCTAAAACCATGCTGACTATCGTTAACCTGGTATTGTTAAACTTCTTACTGTGTTTACCCCAGTCCAACGCCGGCATCTCCACATCATGAACACCACTAGTCACAGGCCTCCAGCCGGAAAAAGACCCCTCCACTACCACCCTCTGTCTTCTGTGACCAAGCCAGTTCTCCACCCATCTAGCCTCCTCCCCCTTTATCCCATGAGATCCAACCTTTTTCACCAGCCTACCATGAGGGACTTTGTCAAACGCTTTACTAAAGTCCATATAGACGACATCCATGGCCCTTCCCTCGTCAACCATTCTAGTCACTTCTTCAAAAAACTCCACCAGGTTAGTGAGGCATGACCTCCCTCTCACAAAACCATGCTGACTATCGTTAATGAGTTTATTCCTTTCTAAATGCGCATACTCTCTTGCACACACTCTTGCACATATCTTGCACATACTCTCTTGCACACACACAAACATACACTTTCTTGCACACACACATATACACTCTTTTGTACACACACACACACGTTTTTGCACACACACATACAAAAGATATCGAAGCAGAATTAGGCCATCGAGTCTGCTCCGCCATTCATGATCTTCCACCATTCATGATTCATTAGTCTGCTCTGCCATGGCTGATATGATTCTCATCCCCATTCTCTTGCCTTCTCCCCCTAACCCTTGATCCCCTTATTGATCTAGAACCTATCTATCTCTGTCTTGAAGACACTCAATGATCTGGCTTCCACAGCCCTCTGTGGCAAGGAGTTCCACTGATTCACCACCCTCTGGCTGAAGAAATTCCTCCTCATCTCAGTTTTGAAGGAGAGTTTCTTCACTCCGAGGTTGTGCCCTTGAGTTCTAGTCTCTCCTACGAGTGGAAACTGTCCTGGCTGGAGACAATACACATCTCTTTAACCTGTACTTAACCCTCTCTCCGTTCACATTGTCTGTACCTTGAAGACTTGGTTACCTGTAAAGACTCGCATTCCAACCATTATTTTGTAAATTGAGTTTGTGTCTTTCTCTGCCCTGTTTGTGAACAGAACTCCCACTCACCTGATGAAGGGGCAGCGCTCCGAAAGCTAGTGGCTTGTGCTACCAAATAAACCTGTTGGACTTTAACCTGTTGTTGTGAGACTTCTTACTGTGTTTATCAATCGAGTAAGAAGTCTCACAACACCAGGTTAAAGTCCAACAGGTTTACTTGGTAGCAAATACCATAAGCTTTCAGAGCGCTGCTCCTTCGTCAGATGGAGTGGAAATGTGCTCTCAAACAGACGAAGGAGCAGCGCTCCGAAAGCTTACGGTATTTTCTACCAAATAAACCTGTTGGACTTTAACCTGGTGTTGTGAGACTTCTTACTGTGTTCACCCCAGTCCAACGCCGGCATCTCCACACCATGTTTATCAATCGAGGCATAGATTACAAAAAAAGACACCTCATATTGGAGTTGTATCGAACTTTGGCGAGGCCACAGCTAGAGTATTGTGTGCCGTTCTGGTCGCCACTTTATAGGAAGGATGTGATTGCACTGGAAGGAGTGCAGAGGAGATTCACCAGGATGTTGCCTGGGATGGAACATTTAAGTTATGAAGAGAGATTGGGTAGGCTTGGATTGTTTTCATTGGAGCAGAGAAGACAAAGGGCGACCTGCGGTGTACAAGATTATGAGGGACATGGACAGAGAGGATTATGCGCTGCCTGGGAGGGTGGTAGAGACGGGTTGCCTCACCTCCTTTAAAAAGTATCTGGATGAGCACTTGGCACATCATAACATTCAGGGCTATGGGCCAAGTGCTGGCAGATGGGATTAGGTGGGAGTTTCTAATGTGTCGATGCGGACTCGATGGGCCTCCTCTGCGCTGTATGATTCTATGATTCTATTGGAGCAGCAGTCTGACGGAGGCACTGGAGAGAGGTAATGGAGAGGTGAAATCGGATATTGTCAGGAATGTATCTAGGTGTTCTGCTGATCCAAAGCTGGTTGGGAATGTAAACTGTGAGAAGGACACATAATTTTCTGCAGCAATATGTTTCTGGTCCAATGAGAGGGCAGGTACTGTTGGACCTGGTTCTGGGGATTGATGATGTGGAGATGCCGGCGTTGGACTGGGGTAAACACAGTAAGAAGTTTAACAACACCAGGTTAAAGTCCAACAGGTTTACTTGGTAGCAAAAGCCACACATTACTACCAAATGAACCTCGGGGATTGAGACAGCCCAGTGAATCAAATAGCACTGGGAGAGCATTTCTGGGACAGTGACCATTGTATCATGAGCTTAGGTTGGCCATGGAAAAGGACAAGGAACAATCCAGAGCAGGGATAATTAATTAGGGGAAAGCCAACTTCAATGGGATGAGAATGCATCAGAATCGAGGGACAAAAACGGTTGACGAAGGAAGGGCCGTGGATGTCGTCTATATGGATTTCAGTAAGGCATTTGACAAAGTCCCACATGGCAGGTTGGTTAAGAAGGTTAAGGCTCATGGGATACAAGGAGAAGTGGCTCGATGGGTGGAGAACTGGCTTGGCCATAGGAGACAGAGGGTAGTGGTCGAAGGGTCTTTTTCCGGCTGGAAGTCTGTGACCAGTGGTGTTCCGCAGGGCTCTGTACTGGAACCTCTGCTATTTGTGATATATATAAATGATTTGGAAGAAGGTGTAACTGGTGTAATCAGCAAGTTTGCGGATGACACGAAGATGGCTGGAATTGCGGATAGCGAAGAGCATTGTCGGGCAATACAGCAGGATATAGATAGGCTGGAAAATTGGGCAGAGAGGTGGCAGATGGAGTTTAATCCGGATAAATGCGAAGTGATGCATTTTGGAAGAAATAATGTAGGGAGGAGTTATACAATAAATGGCAGAGTCATCAGGAGTATAGAAACACAGAGGGACCTAGGTGTGCAAGTCCACAAATCCTTGAAGGTGGCAACACAGGTGGAGAAGGTGGTGAAGAAGGCATATGGTATGCTTGCCTTTATAGGACGGGGTATAGAGTATAAAAGCTGGAGTCTGATGATGCAGCTGTATAGAACGCTGGTTAGACCACATTTGGCGTACTGCGTCCAGTTCTGGTCGCCGCACTACCAGAAGGACGTGGAGGCGTTAGAGAGAGTGCAGAGAAGGTTTACCAGGATGTTGCCTGGTATGGAGGGTCTTAGCTATGAGGAGAGATTGGGTAAACTGGGGTTGTTCTCCCTGGAAAGACGGAGAATGAGGGGAGATCTAATAGAGGTGTACAAGATTATGAAGGGTATAGATAGGGTGAACAGTGGGAAGCTTTTTCCCAGGTCGGAGGTGACGATGACGAGGGGTCACGGGCTCAAGGTGAGAGGGGCGAAGTATAACTCAGATATCAGAGGGACGTGTTTTACACAGAGGGTGGTGGGGGCCTGGAATGCGCTGCCAAGTAGGGTGGTGGAGGCAGGCACGCTGACATCGTTTAAGACGTACCTGGATAGTCACATGAGCAGCCTGGGAATGGAGGGATACAAACGATTGGTCTAGTTGGACCAAGGAGCGGCGCAGGCTTGGAGGGCCGAAGGGCCTGTTTCCTGTGCTGTACTGTTCTTTGTTCTTTGGAGTTGGAATCAAATGTTGGCAGAATAGATGGTAACTGAACAATGGGTCATCTTCAAAGTGATAATATTGCAGAAAATGTCAAGGTATGTTCCCTTGAAGGGGAAAGAATCATAGAATGGCTACAGTGCAGAAGGAGGCCTTTCAGCCCATCAAGTTTGCACCGACTCTCAGAGGGCATCTTACCCATACCATATCCCCATAACCCCATGTACTTATCCTGCTAATCCCTCTAACCTACGCACCTTTGGACATTAAGGGGCAATTTAGCACGGCCAATCCACCTAACCAGCACATCTTTCCAAGTGTGGGAGGAAACTGGAGCACCCAGAGGAAACCCACGCAGTCACTGGTCGAATGTGCAAACTACACAGACAGTCACTCAAGGCCGGAATCGAATCTTGCTGCCGCCCTTTGGAGAAGAGAAGGCTGAAGGCTGAGCAGAGACTTAATGGAGATATTCATAATGCTGAGGAGTATGGATAGGGTAAAGACTGAGATACTGGTCCCACTTAAGCAAGCATCAGGAACCAGAGGACACAGATTTAAAATAATTGGCAGAAGGGTTAGAAGTGATGTGAAGGAAATGTTTTCACCCAGAGGGTGGCTGGAGTCTGGAACAAACTTTCTGAGAGGGTGGTGGAGGCAGGTTCGATCAAGGTATCCAAAAGGGAGTTGCTTTACTAACTGAAAAGAAAGAACATGTAAAGTTATGGGGAGAAGACAGGGAGCGGGGATTGGTAGAATGCTCTTTCAGCTAGACAGTGCAGACTCAATGGGCTGAAAGGCCTTTTACAGATCTCTAAAGAAGAGTCATAAGTTGGAGTATGATGTAGGGGAGAGTGACGTTATTCACTTTGCTTGTAAGGATAGAAAAGGAGAAAACTTCTTAAAGGCATTAAACTTTTAAATATTGATGTTGAGAGAGAGTTGGGTGTACTTGTACAAGGAACACATGCAGCAATGTACAAAGGCAGGTGGCATGTTGGCCTTTATTACAATGGGCTGGAGTACAGGAATGATATCTTGCTTTGGTGAGAGCAGAGATGAAATATTGTGCACAGTTTGATCTCCATATTTAAGGAAACAAATACTTGCATTGGAGGCAGCAAAAACTGGTTCACTTGATTGGTCCCTGGAATGAAAGGTCGAGAGGCTGAGTAAATGGGGCCGATACTCTCTGGAGTTTAGAAAAATGAGAGGAGATCTCATTGGAACATACATGATTCTGAAGGGTATTTACAGGATGGGCACAGAGGTTGTTTCCCTTGGCTGGGGAATCCCGATCACAGGACACAGCATTTGGCTAATCATTTAGGAGAAATCTCCTCACTCAGAAGGTTGTTAATTTTTGGAATTATCTATCCCAGAGTACTGTAGATGTTGCATGGTGGAATATATTAAGGCTGAAATAGATCCGGCCTTTCAGGGAATCTGGATATCTCTGGAGTGGGTAAAAAAGTGGAGTTGAGACAGAAGATTGGCTTTGAACAGATTGAGTGGCAGAGCAAGTTCGAGGGGTTTAAATTTTTTATGTCTATGTGGAAACTGACCTCATTTCTACCGACTGAGGAATATATATGAAGAGTCAAGATTCTGTTTGGTGACGTGCACATCAGCCCAGTGTTCATGGAGTGACCTCCCAGTGCCCCTGCAATCTCTGGCAGGGTCAGCACTGGAGGTCCCTATTGGGCGCAGAATGTCACTGGGACTGTGCCCGTGGAATTTCGCAGTCTCTGTAACTCCAATCACATAACTGCCAAGGTGATGCCAGGATAGCAAAATTTGTTGAGAGTTTTGGCTTTGACAATGTCGATGTGGTTACTGAGTCACTGTTCACTCAGTTGTCACCTTTATTATAATAAAAGGGGCAGAGATAAGGCTGGTCTTTCCCCCAAGCCAATTATCCAATTGTCTTTGTCACTTATTTCTTTCTCTGAAGGAAAGCTAACTGATAATTCCCCAAAGGTACAGATCCAAACAGTCTGAGTGCCAGGAATCAGTTCCCAGGTCATTATAACCAAGGCTTTCCTCAGTGAAAGTACACACATGTGGCAGTGGCCAACACGCCCATCTGTCTTAGCCTTCAGTTAGCTTGCTTGGTGCATTTGGATAGGATTTCCATCCTAGTGTGAATCTGTACACTCTTTGTTACTGAATGATGACTGGCAGAGTGCCAGGTTGTGCTAAATACCAGGCCACTGTGGAGCCATGCCCACTGAAATAACTTTAGAAAGCTGTAATATACAGATGATTCAAACTGGAACCCGAGTGTGTGCCCATTCTAAACATAACTCACACAGTCCGAATGCTCTGAATGGCAGGATAACATTGGCAGGGTATAACATGTGTAGCCTTGAGATAATTACCCAGCATCCTAGTGATGTGGTTAGCAGGCTGTGCTGTGTGAAGTGATTGACAATATGATATTCTTATATCAATAATAAATCAGCCCTCTGCCTGATAGGTTATTCTCAAAATGTAATGCCAAGAGGAAAGTGATGCTGGGGCATCAGGTTCAACTCAGTACCACCTGGAAAATGATATGGGACGCCTGATTCTGCCTTTAAATTCCCAAAATACATTCTCGCCGTGAGATGCTCAGTTTATGGAACATGAATTTCAAAATCTGTCTTTTTAAAAATTATTTTTTGTCCTTACTTAAATTTCCAGCATTTTCAGCTTTCCTTGTCCCAGGGAGTTGCTTTTCTTGAGTGTTGATTGGTTATTGTGGTGACAGAGTTCCCACAGAAACTAAGAAACTCAAAGCTGATTGGTTATACTCAATCTTCAGACACAAAGAAGCTGCCATGAATGGGGCCTGAGTTCCAGAGTTTCGAGTGGGTGG
The DNA here is from genome assembly GCF_964213995.1 of Mustelus asterias. Taxonomy (NCBI): domain Eukaryota; kingdom Metazoa; phylum Chordata; class Chondrichthyes; order Carcharhiniformes; family Triakidae; genus Mustelus; species Mustelus asterias. The sequence continues at coordinate 24,461,914 of NC_135829.1, read as the reverse complement.
AAATGGGGTTGGACCAATCTGCTTCTATGGTGTAAGGTTCATATTTCTGTCACATCAGGGCGGCACAGTGGTCAGCACTGCTGCCTCACATCTCTAGGGACCTGGGTTCGATTCCCAGCTTGGGTCACTGTCTGTCTGGAGTTTGCACATTCTTCCCGTGTCTGCGTGGTTTTCCTCCGGGTGCTCCGGTTTCCTCCCACGTCCAAAGATGTGTGAGTTAGGTGTATTGGCCATGCTAAATTGCCCTTTAGTGTCCCATGATGTGTAGGTTAGAGGGATCAGCAGGGTAAATATGTGGGGTTACAGGGATAGGGCCTGGGTGGAATTGTTGTCGGTGCAGACTTGATGGCCGAATGGCCTCCTTCTGCACTGTAGGGACTCTATTCTATTCATCTTCCATGATCACAGGACATTCCAAATAGTTTTACAGCCACAAAATACTTTTGAATTGTAGTCATTGTAATGCAATGTGCACAGCAAGCTCCCACAAACAGCAGTGGAGTAAGTGACTGGATGATCGTTTCACCTGTTGGAAATATGAAGGCGCTTCTTCTGCTGTTGACGCTTGGCTTCAGCTTGCTCTTAGCAATGCAACTCCTTCCTACTCCAGAAGCTTCTCCTCCGCTTCAGACAGTCTTGGGCCAGGGATCCCCAGGTGCTAGTGGGAATGTTGCACTTTTTCAAGGACGCTTTGCAGGTGTCCTTGAAACATTTCCTCCGCCCTCCTGGGGCTCGCTGCTGTGGTGGAAAAGGAGCGTAAAGGGACACGTGTCAACTCGCTCCTCCAACCACTCTCAGCCCCATCTGTGACAGAGACTGTACGCCGTGCATTGGACTCCTCAGCCACCTGAGTGCAGGAGCGAGTCACCCTTGATTCTAAGGGATTGCCTGAGAAGAAGGAATTATTACCAAAACCTCATCTCCTCTTCATGATTGTGAATGTCCCATGACCAGCTCACGCTGGTACTAGGTGTACTTGGTGATCAAGGAGGTGAAATCAGGAGTGGTTCAATTATGGTTAAAGTCCCAGTCCAAAGGCTGGAGTCCAAATCTAGGCTGGCACCAGTGCCGTCATAGAATCATAGAACCCCTACAGTGCAGAAGGAGGCCATTCAGCTCATCAAGCCTGCACCAACCACAATCCCACCCTATCCCCATAACCCCATGCATTTACCCTAGCTAGTCCCCCTGACACTAAGGGGTAATTTAGCATGGCCAATCCACCTAACCTGCACATCTTTGGACTGTGGGAGGAAACCGGAGCACCCGGAGGAAACCCACACAGACACGGGGAGAATGTGCAGACTCCACACAGACAGTGACCCAAGCTGGGAATTGAACCCGGGTCTCTGGTGCTGTGAGGCAGCAGTGCTAAGCACTGTGTCACCGTGCGGCCCATCTGATCACTGATGCAATTTAAGGGTTCGGCGCTCACATCCCCAGTCCAAAACTCGATCCAAATAAAATCACCTGGATCTACTTTTTATTTTCAAAGTTTTTATCTTATTTTCACTCAGTTGTCATTCCTTAAATGAAAAACATTTCTGACTTGTGGTTTAGCCTTTCAGATGAGACCTTCAATCATCCGCTTTATCAGATAGATGTAAATATTTTACGCTTCAACTACAAGTGATTTGATCATGATCACATGGCCGCTTGTGGGAGCTTGCTGTGCACAAATTAGCTGCAGAATTTCCTCAATGACAACATTGAACGCACTTCAGTGAAGCATTTCATTCGCTGTAATGCTCTTTGAGAAATCCTGAGATGATGAAAAACACGATAAAAATGGAAGAATTTTTATTTTCCTTGGAGAGCAGAATTTGAATGAGTGTGCGGGATTCAAATTGCTTCAAAACTAAAAATAAAATGCTGCGGATGCTGGAAATCTGAAATCAAAGCAGAAAATGCCAGACCTGATGAGTTTTCCAGCATTTTCTGTTTTTGTTTCAATTGAGTTCCTTTTGATTAGCCCTTTTATCAAGTCTTTGGACCGACAACTAATTGAAAAGAACAGAGCTATAAATATATCAGATTATGCAGCCAGCAAATGTCAGCTTCACAACTAAGCATGCCCAAGATCTGCTTTTCTCTCATATTCATTCTTGAGATGTGGGTGTCACTGGCTGGGCCAACATTTCTTGCCCATTCCTAATTGCCCCTTGAGAAGGTGGTGGTGAGCTGCCTTCCTGAATTGCTGCAGTCCGGGTGGTGTAGGTACAACCACAGTGCTGTTAGGGAGGGAGTTCCAGGATTTATACCCAGCGGCGGTGAAGAACGGCCAATGTGTTCCCAAGTCAGGATGGTCAGTGGCTTGGAGGGGAACCTCCAGGTGTTCTCATGTCCTTCTAAATGGTAGCTGTGATTTTGGAAGGCTGTCGAAGGAGCCTTGGTGAGTGCCTGCAGTGCATCTTGTAGATGGTACACACGGATGCCACTGTACATGGGTGGTGGAGGGATTGAATGTTTGTGTGTGGGATCGGGGGTGCCAATCAGGTGGGCTGCTTTGTCCTGGATGGTGAGTGTTGTTGGAGCTACACTCTCCAGGCAGGTGGAGTATCACATTCATGATTTGTGTCTGGCAGATATTAATTGCAAGGGGAATGGAATATAAAAATAGGGATGTTTTGCTACAGTTGTACAGAGTGTTGGTGAGATAGCATCTTGGGTACTGTATACAGTTTTGGTCCTGTTATTTGAGAAAGGATATTAAAGCATTGGAAGTGGCTCAGAAAATGTTCACTCAACTGATACCTAGAATGAGGGGGTTATCTTATGAGGAAAGGTTAGGCAGGCTGGGCCTGAATCCATTGGAGTTTAGAAGAATGAGAGGTGATCTTATTGAAACTTATAAGATCCTGATGGAGACTTGACAGTGTGGATGCTGAGAGGGTGTTTCCCCCTGTGGGAGAGACTAGAATGATGGGACACAGCTTAGAAATATAGGATCTCCCATTTAATCCGGAGATGAGAAGAGTTTTTTTCTCTCAAGGGATTGTGAATCTTTGGGACTCTCTTCCCCCAGGAAGTGGTAGAGGCAGGGTCATTGAATATATTTAAGGCAAAGATGCCTGACTAATAAAGGAGTCAAAGGTTACCCAGGGATAGGCAATTGGTTATTTGATCAATTGATTGTTTGAATGGCTGATCTGATTGTTGAGACCACAGTCAGATCAGCCACGATCTTACTGAATGATGGAGCAGGCGTGAGGGGCTGAATGGCCTCCTCCTGCTCATAATCTGTATGCTTGTATGACATGCTTTGGAAAGTGAGTTACTGGCCACAGGATTTCCAGTCTCTGACCTGCTCTTGTAGCCACAGTTTATATATGGCGAGTCCAGATCAATTTCTGATCAATGGTAACCCCCCAGGATGTGGGGAATTCAGCGATGCTCAAGGGAAATGGTCAGACTCTCCCTTGTTGCAGCTTGTGTAGATGGAATTAGTTCTTTTGATCTATCTTAGTTCAAGAGCAAGTTCAAAACATGAACATTGCTCTCACAACTTAAAAAGATCAAAGAGATACTGATAAACAAAGAATGACTGGTTGAAAGAATTATGCAAACCTCTCTCAACGAACAGATAGTAGGACAGCTGCTCTTGAGCTGCCTCAGAGATAGACTCTAAATATGTATATCGTAATCATTTAACATGTTCATTCACGTTTTTGAGCTCAAGCCTCACTCCGATGGTTTGAGCATACAATCTGGGCTGACCCATCCAGTTCTGTACCGAGGGAGTGATGTCCACTCTCAGATGTGATATTAAACCAGGGCCTCTCCGTCCTGTCGGTTGGATGTAATTGATCCCATGATTCACAGAAAACAAGGACATCCTCTGGGCATCCTGGCCAATATTTATCCTTCAATCAACATCATTTTAAAAAAACAGTTTTTCTGGTTAAATATTGCATTGTGGTTTGTTGGTGCTGTGTGCAAATTGACTCTCGTGGTTCTCCAGATAATGACAGTATAATTCAAACATAATTCATTTGGTTTGAAGCACTTTTGGAAATCCCTAGAACAGGGCAGCGTGGTGGCAAAGTGGTTAGCACTGTTGCCTCTCAGCACCAAGGACTCAAGTTCGATTCCTTGCTTGGGTCACTGTCGGTGTGGAGTTTGCATGTTCTCCCCATGTCTGTGTGGGTTTCCTCCGGGTGCTCTGGTTTCCTCCCACAGTCCAAAGATGCGTGGGTTAGGTTGATTGGCCATGCTAAATTGACCACAGTGTCAAAGCATTAGCAGGGTAAATAAGTCGTGTTACAGGGATAGGGCCTGGTTGGGATTGTAGTTGGTGCAGACTCGATGGGCCAAATGGCTTCCTTTTGCCATTTGATTCTATGATTCTATGTAAAGGTGAAATTTCCCGTCTCTCCAGCATGGCCCAGTGAAATGCATTGAATAGGAGCACAGAGTCAAATCACCTGGTTACCATAGAGCTTAACGTTTAGACAGCTTTTCTTACTTTGTCAACTTTATGGATTGGTTTCAGTGGGAAAATTAGAGAGAATTCCATCAGAAAGGGCACTGTTTCAACAAGACAAACTGTAAGATGGAATTTCTGTTAGCTGAAGCCGGGAGCTGCTCCAGCTCCCGGAATCCTGGAATTTCTCTATGAAAACTAGACTAGTATACTAACTCTGTTTCATTTGAAACAGGGTAGCACAGTGGCTAACACTACTGCCTCATAGTGCCAGGGATCCGGGTTCAATTCCGGCATCGGGTCACTGCATGTGCGGAGTCTGCATGTTCTCCCCATGTCTGTGTGGGTTTCCTCCTGTGCTCCGGTTTCCTCCCACACTCCAAAGATGTGCGGGTTAGGTTGATTGGCCATGCTAAATTGTCCCTTAGTGCCAGGGGGATTAGCAGGGTAATTATGTGGGGTTAAGGGGATAGGACCTGGGTGGGATTGTGTGGCTGGTGCAGACTTGATGGGTCAAATGACCTCCTTCTGCACTAGGGATTCTATGATTCTAAATAAATTCTTGCATTCTTATACTGCCTTTCACAGACTTAGGGTGTCCCAAAGTGCTTTATGATCAATGAAGCACTTTTGAAATGTAGTCACTGATGGAATGTAGGAAACTCAGCAGAAAGTTTGTGCACAGCAGGCTCCCAGTAACAGTAGTGTGATGTTGCTTGAAGGATAAATATTGGCCAGGATGCCCAGAGGATGTCCTTGTTTTCTGTGAATCATGGGATCAATTACATCCAACCGACAGGATGGAGAGGCCCTGGTTTAATATCACATCTGAGAGTGGACATCACTCCCTCGGTACAGAACTGGATGGGTCAGCCCAGATTGTATGCTCAAACCATTGGAGTGAGGCTTGAGCTCAAAAACGTGAATGAACATGTTAAATGATTACGATATACATATTTAGAGTCTATCTCTGAGGCAGCTCAAGAGCAGCTGTCCTACTATCTGTTCGTTGAGAGAGGTTTGCATAATTCTTTCAACCAGTCATTCTTTGCTTATCAGTATCTCTTTGATCTTTTTAAGTTGTGAGAGCAATGTCCAAAGATCATGGGCGGCACGGTAGCACAGTGGTTAGCACTGCTGCTTCACAGCTCCAGTGGTCCTGGGTTCGATTCCCGGCTCGGGTCACTGTCTGTGTGGAGTTTGCACATTCTCCTCGTGTCTGCATGGGTTTCCTCCGGGTGCTCCGGTTTCCTCCCACAGTCCAAAGATGTGTGGGTTAGGTTGATTGGCCAGGTTAAAAAAAAAAATTGCCCCTTAGAGTCCTGAAATGTGTAGGTTAGAGGGATTAGTGGGTAAATATGTGGGGGTAGGGCCTGGGTGGGATTGTGGTCGGTGCAGACTCGATGGGCCAAATGGCCTCCTTCTACACTGTAGGGTTTCTATGATTTCTATTGCTGCCTTCTTACCCACAGGTCGCAGCCTTTCAAAATCATGAGGCCATTTTCTCACTCTCTAAACAAGGATTGGAGTCAGTCAGAGGAACCATCCTCCACAGCCTCCGTCTGCCCTCTGAAATGGATGTAAAAGATCCGTCATTCAAAGAAGATCAGTGGTGTTATCCCCTGTGCCAATACCTTCAATCAACATCACAAAATCTTTGATTCAATTTGATTAGTTATTGTCACATCTATTAGTATACAGTGTAAGGTATTGTTTCTTGCACAGTATGCAGACAAAGCATACTGTTCATAGAGAAGGAAATGAGAGGGTGCAGAATGTAATGTTACAGTCTTAGCTAGAGTGTAGAGAAAGATCCATTCAAAAGCCTGATGGCAGCAGGGAAGAAGCTGTTCTTGAGTCGGTTGGCACGTGACCTCAGACCTCAGACCTCAATCAAATCAAATCAAAGATGTTTCCATTTGTAGAAGAGACTAGGATCCAAGGGCACAGCCACAGAGTAAAGGAATGACCCTTCAGAACCGAGATGAAGAGGAATTCCTTCAGCCGCAGGGTGGTGAATCTATGGAATTCGTTGTCACAGAAGGCTGTGGAGGCCGGGTCATTGAGTGTATTTAAGACAGAGATAGATAGGTTCTTGATTGGTAAGGGGATCAAGTTTATGGGGAAATGGGGGGAGAATGGGGTTGAGAAACTTATCAGCTATGATCGAATGGCGGAGCCAAAAGATGGGCGAAATAATCTAATTCTGCTCCTCCATCTTATGGTCTTATTAACTCTAAAGTGCTTTAGGACATCCTGTGGTTGCGAAAGATGCTACAGAAATTGTGTTAATATGAGACAAGGAAACTGACACAAAATGAACTGAAATCCTGGCACGGGCCAAGTAAAACAAGTTGAAACACCTCTCTCATTAAAAAGGCTGCAATAAATCCATAGCACGTATCACAGGGATATGTGTAATGATGTGCCTATTAAAGTGATGCCAATACAGAGCCACTACTAGCTGTGCCAGGTTGAATGTCGATTGCAGTATAACAGAGGAATTTAACACATCCAGGATATCAGCAATGTGTGCATTCTGGCACAGAGCAGTTAGGATTATTAGGACATTAGGCATTGTCTGCAGCTACTGTTTAAATATGTTCAAAGGCAGTGTTCGGATTGTGCTCTGCAAGAATGTGGTCGGGGGGGGGGGGGGGGGGGGGGGGTGTCATTGGACCCGGCTGCCTAATTTACACCCCACCTACTTCAAAGAACAAAGAACAATGAACAGTAGAGCACAGGAACAGGCCCTTCGGCCCTCCAAGCCTGTGCCGATCACGCTTACCTATCTAAACCAACCGCTTATATCCCTCTGTTCATATGCCTATCAAGATAAGTCTTAAATGTGGCTAACGCAACTACCTCAACTTGGCATTCCTCCCACTCTCTGTGTAAAAAACTTCCCCGCACATTACCATTGAACCTTTCCTCCCTTATCTTGAACTTGTGCCCCCTTTGATTGTCATTTCTGCCCTGGGAAAAAGTTTCCAACTGTTCACCCTATCTATATCTCTCATAATTTTATAAACTTCTATCAGGTCGCCCCCTCAACCTCCGTCTTTCCAGGGAGAACAATTCCAGTTTATTCAATTTCTCCTCATAGCATCCTGGTAAACCTTTTCTGCACTCTCTCCAAAGCTTCCACTTCCTTCTGGCAGTGTGGCGACCAGAATTGGACGCAGTATTCCAAATGTGGCTGAACCAGCGCTTTATACAACTGTAACATAATTTGCCAACTTTTATACTCAATGCCCTGTCCGATGAAGGCAAACATGCCATATGCTTTCTTCACCACCTTTTCCACCTATGCTGCCACTTTTAAGGATCTGTGGACCTGTACTCCCAGATCTCTCTGTGTGTCTACGCTCTTGTTGGTTCTGCCATTTATTTTATAGCTCCCACCTGAATTGGATCTACCAAAATGCATCACCTTGTGTTTGTCCAGATTAAATTCCATCTGCCATTTCTCCACCCAATTTTCCAGCCTATCTATATCCTGCTGTATTCTCTGACAATTTTCATCACTATCCACAACTCCGCCAATCTTAGTACCATCTGCAAACTTGCTAATCAGACCAGCTACGGTTTCTTCCAAGCATTTATATATATTACAGACAGCAAAGGTCCCAGCACTGATCCCTGCGGAACACCACTAGTTAGAGACCTCCATTCAGAAAAACACCCTTTCACTACTACCCTCTGTCTTCTATGGCCAAGCCAGTTTTGAGTCCATCTAGCTAGTTCACTACTGATCCCGTGAGATTTAATCTTTTGCACCAGCCTGCCATGAAGGATCTTGTCAAATGCTTTACTAAAGTCCATGTAGATAACATTTACAGCCCTTCCCTCATCAATCATTTACGTCACCTCCTCAAAAAACCCAATTAAATTAGTGAGACATGACCTCCCATGTACAAAACCATGCTGTCTGTCGCTAATAAGACCATTCAGTAACAAATGTGTATAGATCCTATTCCTAAGAATCTTCTCCAACAATTTCACTATCACTGACATCAAGCTCACTGGCCTATAATTACCCAGGTTATTCTTGCTACCCTTCTTAAATAATGGAATAACATTGGCTATCCTCCAATCCCTCTGGTACCTCATAGGTGGCCAACGAAGACCCACTAAATACACCCCACCCAATATATACCCCTCCCAAAGCGCAAAAGATAAGGCTGCATCATTTGCAACAATCTTCAGCCAGAAGTGCCGAGTGGATGATCCATCTCAGCCTCGTCCGGAGGTCCCCAGCATTACAGATGTCAGTCTTCAGCTAATTCGATTCACTCTGCGTGATATCAAGAAATGGCTGAAAGCACTGGATACTGCAAAGGCTATGGGCCCTGACAATATTCTAGCAATAGTCATAGAACCATAGAGAATCATAGAATCCCTACAGTGCGGAAGGAGTCCATTTGGCCCATCGAGTCTGCACCGACCACAATCCCACCCAGGCACTATCCCGGTAACACCCACATATTTACCCTGCTAATCTCCCTGACACTAAGGGACAATTCAGCATGGCCAATCAACCTAACCCACACATCTTTGGACAGTGGGAGTAAGCCGGAGCATCTGGTGGAAACCCGCGCAGACATGGAGAGAATGTGCAAACTCCACACAGACCGTGACCCAAGCCGGAGTTGAAACCGGGTCCCTGGCACTGCGCAGCAGCAGTGCTAACCACTGTGCCACCATGCCGCCCGGTAGTACTGAAGACTTGTGCTGCAGAATTTGCCATTCCCCTAGCCAAGCTGTTCCAGTACAGCTACAACACTGGCATCCAGCCAGCAATGTGGAACGTTGCCCAGCTATTTCCTGTACACAAGAAACAGGACAAATCTAACCCAGCCAATTACCACCCCATCATTCTACTCTCGATCTTGGAGGGGGGCCTACGGTGGTGATGTTCCCAATTATCTGCTGCCCATATCCTTCTAGATTGTAGCAGTCATGATATTGGAAGATGCTGTCTATGAAGCCTTGGTGAGTTACTGCAGTGCATCTTGTAGATGGTGCACACTGCTGCCACTGTTCATCAGTAGTGGAAGGATTGAATGTTTGTGGCTGTGGTGCCAATCAAGTGGGGCTGCTTTGTCTTGGATGGTGTTGAACTTTTTGAGTGTTGTTGGAGCTGCACCCATCCAGGCAAGTGGAGAGTATTCCATCACACTCTTGACTTGTACCTTGTGGATGGTGGACAGGCTTTAGGGAGTGAGGAGATGAGTTACTTACCGCAGGATTCCCAGCCTTTGAGCTGCTCTTGTAGTCACAGTATTATGGCTTCTGTTCAATTTCTGGTCAATGGTAACACCCTATGATGATTTAGTGGGGGATTCAGCATTGGTAAATCCATTGAATGGAGATGGTAATTGCTGGCATTTATGTGGCGTGAATGTTACTTGCCACTTGTCAGCCCAAACCTGGATATTATCCAGGTCTTGTTGCATTGTTATGGACTGTTTCAGTATCTGAGGAGTCATGAATAGTGCTGAACATTATGCAGTCATCAGCGAACTTCTGACCTTGACAGATTGAAAATGATGAGCGAGAGGAATAGAAACTTCATTGCAGCGTTACTGTAAGCCTACTTGTGATATTAATAAACTTTAAAAAATGAAGTGAGTGAGATTGTTTTCACCCAGAGGGTGGTTGGAGTCTGGAATGAGCTTCCTGAGAGGGTGGTGGAGGCAAGTTCAATTGAGGTATTCAGAATGGAATGAGATTGTTGTCTGAAAAGAAAGAATGTGCAAGGTTACGGGGGTAAGGCAGGAGAGTGGGACTGGGTAGAAGGCTTTTTCAGAGAGCCAGTGTAGACTTGATGGTCTGAATGGCCTCCTTCTGCACTGTAATGTTTCTGTGATTTTGTGGAAGGAAGGTCATTGATGAAGCAGCTGAAGATGTTTGGGCCTAGGACACTATACTGAGAAACTCCTGCAGTGATGCCCTGGAGCTGAGATGATTGACCTCCAATCACCACAACCATCTTCCTTTGTGCCAGGTATGACTCCATGATGTGGAGATGCTGACGTTGGACTGGGGTGGGCACAGTAAGAAGTCTCACAACACCAGGGTAAAGTCCAACAGATTTATTTGGAAACATGAGCTTTCGGAGCGCTGCTCCTTCATCAGGTATGACTTCAACCAGCGGAGAGCTTTCCCCCTGATTCCCATTGACTCCAGCTTTGCTAGGGTTCTTTGATGCCACACTCAGTCAAACGCAGCCTTGATGTCAATATTAATGAGCTTCTCAGTGTGAAATCGGGGTGGGATTTTCTCACCGCGCTCACCTGAAAACCGGAGATTCCGCTCGACTTCAATGGAACTTTACATCGTCTGCCCCACCGCCCGCTGGAATTCCAGTGGCAGACGGACTGGGAGAATTCCGGCCTGGGTGTGATTTCCCACTCACAAGGAAATGCACTGTGATGCCAGCCTGCCACCACAGTTAGCCTCCGGATTTTGCCACCATCTGCAATTCCCACATTTTCTGAAACTTGGAAGGACACATTGGAGTACCACCATCTTCATTGTCACCTCTAGTGACATGGAATTCCTATAGTGCAGAAGGAGGCCATTCATCCTGTCGAGTTTGCACCGACAACAATCCCACCCAAGCCTTATCCCCGTACTTACGCTGCTAATTCCTCTGACACTAAGGGGCAATTTAGTATGGCCAATCCATCTACCCTGCAAATCTTTGGATTGTGGGAGGAAACCGGAGCACCCGGAGGAAACCCACGCAGACACAGGGGGAACATACAAATTCCACACAGACAGTCATCCAAGGCCAGAATTGAATCCTGGTCCCTGGCACTATGAGGCAGCAGTGCTAACCGCTGTGCCACTGTGCTACCTACAATCTACCTAGGTCAGCATTTACCATACGGACTGCCGAAATAGTTCGCCACCATATTCTCAAAGGCCGTTGGATAAAGTAATTGGAACTGTGCCAGTGACGATCACATCCTGAAAAGGAGTAATAAAAATAATTTATGGTGCTACATTTTCCAGATAGGAAACTGAACTGGATGTTTCTCAGATAGTTTCAGCAAATATTGTACAGCTGACCACAAAAATGAGTGCTGTGTTTTTTTAGTGGTTCTTGGTATGGACTAACCTTAACCATTGGCCAAGATTGTATTAAATTGGTCTCATTTTGAAATTTTACAGAATGTGAAAACTATTTTGCTAAACCAATAAAAGCTATTAAAAAAAGCAGAGTTTTATACAAAGCAGTTACAACACATGAACTAGCCAACTCATCCATCTTGGCATTTAGATCATTCTAATCGCAACTATCCTCCCTGATCCTATATACCATCAGAGCCTTTTCTTTTATCCAACTATTCAATTTATTTATAGAATCCCTACAGTGCAGAAGGAGGCCATTCAGCCCATTGAGCCTGCATTGAACAACAATTCCACCCAGGCCCTATCCCCGTAATCCCATGTATTTATTCTGCTAATACCCCTGACACTAGGGGGCAATTTTGCATGGGTAACCAACCCTGTTTTTAGCGAGATAGATGAGGTCCTATGGGAAAGAATGAGTGAGGCCATTTAGTATGTAGACTAGGAGAGGGAACGTGCACCAAAACAGAAGCCCACATAAAGGTGGAAAAGCATGCCAACAACCATCTTGAAATGCTCTTAATGTGGTGGGAAAAAGCTGCACAAGCAGGAAGAATGCCCAACAAGGGGAACCACTACAATGGAAAAATAGTACATTTTAAAATTGTCTGCTGATCTACAATACAGCCTGAAAAAAAGGGAAAACATGAAACCACATACAAGAAGTGGACGAATCATAGAAAATGGAAATATTTTTCCTCGGGAAAGTAAATGACATGAAAAATAAATACTTGAGCATTAAATTTTAAGTGGATGGACACTCCATAGAGTTTAAATTAGACACAGCGGCAGGAGTTTCTGCCTTATCCAACAAAGTAAAACGGTTTAAACACATCACACTACAGGCTTTATCTGTCAAATGATGGGGTCTAGGCTGGACCACACTGAAAGTCATAGACCAACACATGGCAAAGTTGTAGTACAGAGATAGAGAAATCATTGAAGCACTGTATGTCATCCAGATTCAAGAATCTTCTTTACAAAAGCAGGAAAGCATGCTTAAAATTGAAGTTTTTCTATGAAGGTGCTGAAAACACAGCAGTAAATTAAGGAATTCACGAAGGAGAGGGGCGTGTTAACCGGGAGTGTCTCGGAGGGAGGTGTTGACCCGTTAGAGAAAATCTCCATTACAAGAGAGGAAGTGTTAGGTTTTTTAGGGAACATTAAAACTGACAAAGCCCCAGGGCCTGATGGCATCTATCCTCGACTGCTCAGGGAGATGAGAGGTGAAATTGCTGGGCCTCTGACGGAAATCTTTGTCGCTTCTTTGGACACGGGTGAGGTCCCTGAGGATTGGAGGATAGCGAATGTGGTCCCGTTGTTTAAGAAGGGTAGCAGGGATAACCCAGGAAATTATAGGCCGGTGAGCTTGACGTCCGTGGTAGGGAAGTTGTTGGAGAGGATTCTTAGAGACAGGATGTATGTGCATTTAGAACGGAACAATCTCATTAGTGACAGACAGCATGGTTTTGTAAGAGGGAGGTCGTGCCTTACAAATTTGGTGGAGTTTTTTGAGGAAGTGACAAAAACAGTTGATGAAGGAAGGGCCGTGGATGTCGTCTATATGGATTTCAGTAAGGCATTTGACAAAGTCCCACATGGCAGGTTGGTTAAGAAGGTTAAGGCTCATGGGATACAAGGAGAAGTGGCTCAATGGGTGGAGAACTGGCTTGGCCATAGGAGACAGAGGATAGTGGTCGAAGGGTCTTTTTCCGGCTGGAGGTCTGTGACCAGTGGTGTTCCGCAGGGCTCTGTACTGGGACCTCTGCTATTTGTGATATATATAAATGATTTGGAAGAAGGTGTAACTGGTGTAATCAGCAAGTTTGCGGATGACACGAAGATGGCTGGAATTGCGGATAGCGAAGAGCATTGTCGGGCAATACAGCAGGATATAGATAGGCTGGAAAATTGGGCGGAGAGGTGGCAGATGGAATTTAATCCGGATAAATGCGAAGTGATGCATTTTGGAAGAAATAATGTAGGGAGGAGTTATACAATAAATGGCAGAGTCATCAGGAGTATAGAAACACAGAGGGACCTAGGTGTGCAAGTCCACAAATCCTTGAAGGTGGCAACACAGGTGGAGAAGGTGGTGAAGAAGGCATATGGTATGCTTGCCTTTATAGGACGGGGTATAGAGTATAAAAGCTGGAGTCTGATGATGCAGCTGTATAGAACGCTGGTTAGGCCACATTTGGAGTACTGCGTCCAGTTCTGGTCGCCGCACTACCAGAAGGACGTGGAGGCATTGGAGAGAGTGCAGAGAAGGTTTACCAGGATGTTGCCTGGTATGGAGGGTCTTAGCTATGAGGAGAGATTGGGTAGACTGGGGTTGTTCTCCTTGGAAAGACGGAGAATGAGGGGAGATCTAATAGAGGTGTACAAGATTATGAAGGGTATAGATAGGGTGAACAGTGGGAAGCTTTTTCCCAGGTCGGAGGTGACGATCACGTGGGGTCACGGGCTCAAGCTGAGAGGGGCGAAGTATAACTCAGACATCAGAGGGACGTTTTTTACACAGAGGGTGGTGGGGGCCTGGAATGCGCTGCCAAGTAGGGTGGTGGAGGCAGGCACGCTGACATCGTTTAAGACTTACCTGGATAGTCACATGAGCAGCCTGGGAATGGAGGGATACAAACGATTGGTCTAGTTGGACCAAGGAGCGGCACAGGCTTGGAGGGCCGAAGGGCCTGTTTCCTGTGCTGTACTGTTCTTTGTTCTTTGTTCTTTGAATGTATTTCCGAGATAATTTGCAGGCTTGGGAAGACTGAAGCCATGTACCGGATCACTGTATGAGCTAATGCTGAACCTATTTTCCCCTTTACACCAAGGGAATTCCCTCACCTACACTTGGACAAAGTCAAGGATGAAATTAAGAATATGCTATAGCAAGGGATTTTATCATCAGTAACCTTATCAACAGAAGTATTGTTCAGGGATGGTCACATTCCAAAACCAAATGGCTCAATAAGAATCGGTGTGGATTTAACTCAACAAAACAAATCAGTGGAATGTGAGGTCGACTCCATGGACTCAGTGCATGAGAGTCTTTCCAAACTGGCCAAGAGTGCTCAGTTCACGAAATCATAGAATCCAAATTAGATGCAAACGGTGGATTTTGGTAGTTCCCTCTGGACAAGGAATCCACATTGCTGTTTACTTTTATAACATCACTCAGTTGTTATTACTGAAATAGATTATCATTTGGAATTGTGGCAGCTTACTTCTGAAATTTTCCAGAGAACAATGTCTCACACTCTAAGAAGGCATGGACGGAGCAATATGCCATGTGGGCAACATATTTACACAAGGCTCCCCCAGAGAGGAGCATGATCGCAGAACAGTCCTGAGAGTCTGTCAGGATGCAGGCCGAACATTGAATGAAAAATATAAGTTTGCCGAACTCATGGTTAAATTTGTAGGTCACAATCTGTGAAATAATGTGGACCCATAAGAAAGGTGATGAGAGACAATCCTGTATTCAACATTACTGAACTTCAGAGATTACTCAGGATGCTGAATAAACCTTTCAGACAGAGTCAACCGTGCTGCTGAAATGTGGACCAGTAAAATGTTTTCAAGAAACTTAAAAATCTTTTAATTTCCTGTGAAATTTTAGCACATTAACACTCAGGGTTACAAACAGGTCTGGGTGCAGTATTATTTCAGGTACAGAGAGAGACAGTAGACCAGTTTACTATACCTCAGTCATCCACAGACGAAGAGAAAAGATTTGCAACAATTGAGAAGGAAATATTGGCAGCAACATGGGCGTGTGAGAAATTTTTGGATGATGTGATGAGATTGAGGTTCGAACTGGAACAGACCATAAGTCATTAGTCACTCACTGCTTACCACTCAAGGTGCATTGATGTGAACAGATTGCACAGCATCACCGCGGAAGCAGTCACACAAGCATTGAAAAGATTTAATATAACACATGGCATTACGGACATTATGGTGGCAGACAATGGTCCACAATTTGTCAATAATTTCAAAATTTTGCAATGAAATATGGATTCATTTGTGTAACCAGCTCAAACAAATGGAGAAACTGAGAGAGGTATACAAACCATCTCGATGAAGAAGAATGAAGATCTAAATTCAGTTCTTCTGAATTCCTGAAACTCACTGCTACAAAATGCTTTCTCACCATCAGAGGTGTTAATGAAAAGGCGATTGAGAACCCAACTTCCAGAGGTCAGGGTTCAAACGCAGGAGGAAGTGACAAGTGGCCAATATAGATGAGGACAAGGAGTCTGCAAATGGAACGGAGCAGACTGAGAAGACACAGTTGAAGTTAAATATCCTGTCAATATGAGGTTCTGGGCGAGTTGTGGGCAAGCTGGTGAAGGTGTAAGTGGACACGGGGGCGGCAATGTCATTGATCCCAGAGTCAATATCCAATGCAAAGTTAAATCGTCTTCCCTTGGAGCCTAAAAACACTATTCTCAGGATATATATAGAACAGTTAGTGTCCCCGAAGGGCTATGTCTCAGCCAAGGTATAGCTGAGGGACCAGTGTGCGTGGCTGCCTCTGTATGTGCGAAGGGTGATAATCCCGCATTGTTTGGATGATCTTGGTTGAAGCAATCGGAATTGAACTGGGAAGTGGTGAATCGACTCATGGAGTCTTGTTCGAGTCTGAATGATATTTTGGAGAAATGTAAGAAGATGCGGGATTTTACGGCCTCGCTCATCCTGAAACCGTAAAATTCTACCCAAGGTTAATAGAACATAGAACATAGATCATAGAACATAGAACATAGAAATGCTACAGCACAAACAGGCCCTTCGGCCCACAAGATGCGCCGAACATGTCCCTACTTACTAGGCTTACCTATAACCCTCTATCTTACTAACTTCCATGAACTTATCCAAAAGTCTCTTAAAAGACCCTATCGAATCTGTCTCCACCACCACTACCGGCAGCCGATTCCACGCACCCACCACCCTCTGAGTGAAAAACTTATCCCTGACATCTCCTCTGTACCTACTCCCCAGCACCCTAAACCTGTGACCTCTTGTGGCAACCATTTCAGCCCTGGGTAAAAGCCTCTGAGAATCCACTCTATCAATACCTCTCAGCATCTTATACACCTCTATCAGGTCACCTCTCATCCTTCGCCTCTCCAAGGAGAAAAGACCTAGCTCTCTCAACCTATCCTCATAAGGCATGCCACCTAATCCAGGCAACATCCTTGTAAATCTCCTTTGCACCCTTTCTATGGCTTTCTGTAATGAGGCGACCAGAATTGGGCACAGGTACTCCAGGTGCAGCATTATCTCCCGATTTCTAAACTCAATTCCTCTATTGATGAAGGCCAGTATTCAATACGCCTTCTTAACCACAGCCTCTACCTGCAACGCTGCTTTGAGCGTCCTATGAACCCGGACCTCAAGATCCTTCTGATCTTCCACACTGCCAAGCGTCTTACCCTTAATATTATATTCTTTCATCCTATTCGACCTGCCAAAATGAACCACCACACACTTATCTGGGTTGAAGTCCATCTACCACTTCTCCGTCCAGTCTTGCATCTTATCTATGTCTCATTGCAACTGCTGACATCCCTCTACACTATCCACAACACCACCAACCTTTGTGTCATCAGCAAACTTGCCAACTCATCCTTCCACTTCCTCATCCAGGCCATTTATAAAAATCACAAAGAGCAAGGGTCCCAGAACAGATCCCTGGGGCACTCCACTGGTGACCGACCTCCACTCTGAAAAAGACCCATCTACAACCACTCTTTGCCTTCTTGTGGGCAAGCCAGTTCTGAATCCACAAGGCACTGTCCCCTTGTATCCCATGCCCCTTCACTTTCTCAATAAGGCTTGCATGGGGCACTTTATCAAACGCCTTGCTGAAATCCATATAAACTACATCTACCACTCTTCCTGTCTAGTTACATCTTCAAAAAATTCAATTAGGCTCGTAAGGCATGATCTGCCTTGGACAAAGCCGTGCTGGCTATTTCTGATCATACTATTCCTCTCCAGCTGTTCATAAATCCTGCCTCTCAGGATCTTCTCCATCAACTTACCAACCACTGAGGTTAGACTCACTGGTCTATAATTTCCCAGGCTATCTCTTCTCCCTTTCTTGAATAACGGAACCACATCCGCAATCCTCCAATCCTCCGGAAACTCTCCCATCTCCATTGATGACGCAAAGGTCATTGCCAGAGGCTCAGCAATCTCTTCCCTCGCCTCCCACAGTAACCTGGGGTACAACTAACTTGATGCTTTTCAAAAGCTCCAACACATCCTCTCCCTTAATGTCCACACATGCTCAATCTTCTCAGTCCACTGCAAGTCTGCACTGCAACTACCAAGATCCTTTTCCACTGTGAATACTGAAGTAAAATATTCATTGAGTACCTCTGCTATTTTTACCGGTTCTATACAGACTTTCCCACCGTCACATTTGATAGGTCCTACTCCTTCAGATCTTATCTTCTTGCTCTTAACATAATTGTAGAATGCCTTGGGGTTTTCCTTTATCCTGTCTGCCAAGGCCTTCTCATGACCCCTTCTTGCTCTTCTAATTCCCCTCTTAAGTTCCTTTCCACTCATCTAATGGAACCCTGGGGGAGATGAAAAGAGTTAAAGTGAGTTTACGACTGGAGACAGGGAAGGGTACGAAGGCTTGTCCTGTGCCGTATGCAATTAAACCCAAAGTGGAGGCCAAACTCGAGAGATTAGTAATGTTGGGGGTATTGGAGCCAGTGGCCATGAGTGAGTGAGTCATACCCATCATTCCTGTAATGAAGACCGAAGGCTCAGTGAGGCTATGTTGGAATTTTAAAGTTACAGTGAACCCTGATTTATGTGCCGATCAATATCCGTTTCCCCATTACTGAAGACCTGTTTATTGGCCTTGCTGGTGGTCAGAGATTTATCAAAATAGATTTTTCACAAGTGTATTTGCAGGTGGGGATGGCTGAAGACTCTCAGCCACCATTTTACCCATTATCACCCATTAGAAATGACTGTCTTTTGGGATCACATTGGTCCCGGCCATTTTTCACAGAGCAATGGACCAGATTTTGAATGGTCTTCCAGGAGTCCAGAGTTACTTGGGTGACATCCTGGTGACGGGTTCCACCAATGAGGAGCATTGGCAGAATTTAGAAGAGACATGGAAGAGACTGTAGAAATGTAGGTTTCAGATTAGGAAAGACAAGTGTGAGCTTTTTAAGGACATGTTCGAACACTTAGGTCATGTTATCGATGGTGAAGGGTTACATAAAGCACCAGAGAAGCTGGGAGCCATAGTGAAGGTGCCAAGATGGGAAAAGGTGTCCCAGCTGAGGTCTTTTCTGGGACTCATAAACTATTATGGCAAGCTTGTGCCTGACTTGATGACAATGTTGAAACCCCTGCATTGGTTGTTGGTGAAGGGAATGGTGTGGCAGTGGTGCCGGAGTGTGAGAGGACCAAGCAGCGAAGAAGGCATTGAAGGGGTCCGGGCTCCTAATCCATTTCAATCCCAAGTTACCTCTGCAGCTGACCTGTGATGTGTTGCCGCATGGTGTTGGAGTGGTGATATCCCCATGTGATGCCCAATGGAGAAGAGAGGCCCTTTGCATTCGCATCTGGGTTACCCACTAAAGCGGAAGAAGGAAGGCATGAGACATCATTTTTGGCATTTCCAAGTTTCACCACTACCTGTACGGCAGGAAGTTTGTTTTGCTGAAAGACCATAGACGCTGACCGATATTTTGGGACCTCACTCGGGGATTCCATCTATAGCCCCAGCTCTGTTGCAGAGGTGGGCATTGATATTGTCGGGCCACTCGTATAATATCCATTATCAACAGTTAGAACAACATACTAATGTGGATGTGTTATCCAGATTATCATTGCCATGTCAAGGAGAGGTTCCAGACAAAGTTATCCAGAGCATGTACTTCTCACAGGAGGATAAGGTACCCATTACAGCTGCTAAGGTTAAACAAGCTACAAGGAGGGATCCCATATTGAGTCAAGTAGTCAATCTGATCTGCGAGGGGCAGAAAGATCGACTGAAGGATCCAGAACTGAGATCATATTTAAGTCAGCAGTGGGAACTGTCAGTGTGGGACGGTTGTTTGTTGTGGGGCATGCGGGTCATCATTCCCCAGTCCTTGAGGAATAAAGTGTTGGGGCAATTGCAGCAAGGGCACCCAGGAGGGTGCGGATGAAAGAGGCAGCCCACAGTTATGTATGGTGGCCAAAAGTCGAGGCCTGCATTGAGGAAACAGCAGGTTCGTACGATTCATGTGCCAAGATTCGAAAGGCACCTCCTGCGTCATCATTGCATACATGGGAATGACCAAAGGGCCTTGAGAGTGTGTCCACATAGATTTAGTGCGACCTGTAGAAGGCCAGATGCTGCTGATGGCTGTTGATGCACATTTGAAGTGGCCAGAAGTGAAATCAACAACCACAGAAGCGACCGTGGCCAAGCTTAGTGACATGTTTGCCAGATTTGGATATCCAAACCAGGTTGTCAGTGACAATGGGCCACAGTTCATGTCAGGGGACTTTGCAGCACTGTGCGGCATTCGCCATGTGAAGTCTGTGCCCTGCCACCCAGAGATGAATGGGTCAGCGGAGCTTTTTGTACAATCTGTTAAACACTCCTTGGAGGCTTCATGGGGGGAGGAGTCATTGGTGGAAAGATCGAATCATTTCTTGAACGTTTACAAGAACACTCCCGCATGCAACAACAAAATGCTTCCCAGTGGCGCTGATGTTTGGGAGACAATTGCGGACAATGTTTGATCGAATGAGGCCTGATGAGACGAGATGAGTGGCGGAGAGGAACCAGGAGGCGCAGATAGAGTGTCGAGCTCAACATGCCCAGATGAGGGCGTTTCAGAAGGGAGACCTGGTACTAGGCTTCAGGGGAAAAGTGGGTTCCGACTGCAATTGTAGCCAAGACAGGGCCTTGTATCACACAGTGGAAGCTCAGGATGAGTTGGTGTGGCACCAACATGCAGATCAATTGTTGGTAGCCCCACACCAAGGGTCAGGGACTCCACCTACAAGTACGGAGGCCTTTTGAACGGTGTAAGCAGAGGTACCAGGAGAGGGGGGCCTGGATTCGACAACTCCTCCATTCACTGAGGGAACAGGGAAGTCGACACTGTGCGGGAAGAGGAACCACCATAGGTGGTTTCATCAAGACTACACTCGCCAGAGAGGAACCTAAGGCCGGTTCCAGTTCCTAGGAAACAACGCCCACAGGATCATCGTCCCCCTGATGACATTAGATGGATGTCAGGATGGGGAACTATCTATGGACTGTACCATAGATATACTGTGGGTTCTTCACTGAGTGCCTGTATTATGTAAATAGAAAAAAATGTACAATTGTATGTAAATAATTTTAGTATGTTGTTGTTATGTGTGATTGTTATTTAGAGGGGAGGGGTTTTATGCATGTTGGGGCAAAGCCCCTTTAAGGGAATGGGTCAGGTGACCTGGGATGTGGGGTGAGCTTTTGGGATCTGCCTTGAGTGGGCCGAGAATGTTTGGAGTGTGGAGACTGAGTAAAGATCTGTGTTCCCCTCTGCCTGGCTGTGGAGTAGTTATTGAGGAGATCCCTCAGTGCTCAGATATTTAACAATGACAATTGTCAGCTGTCATTGTATTGTGGCTGAAACTAGCTTTCAGGGACTGCAGCTTAAGATAATTGAACAAAGCAAATCCAGAGAAACACCAAAAACAGCTGAACCATTATAGCTGCAAGTCTTCAATTGTAGCCAAAGTACTGTACTTCGTCCGGCTTCTAAGACCGCCTGAGAACCAGTCTCCTGGCTATTTGTCTACACGAGGCTTCATGGCTACACGAGAATCCATTATTTCTAAAAGGCCTTCGCTCCAACTAAAGTATCAACTCGACCAAGAAGTCATGAGGTCTGCACCGACATGAACACTGAGTTCTAAATTATATTTTTTTATAATTACAGCTTTCACTTTATTTGCATCCGATCTTTGTGTGTGTTATAATGTGAGTGAGGTGAATGATCGAGTGGCAGGGTGGGATTCTCTGCTCTCCTCCGTGGCGTGACCCGTTGCAAGAGAGAACGGAAAATTTGGCGTTCCAGCCAAAACTCCATTCAGTCTCAGCGGAACCGGAAAATGCCAGCCATAAACAAGGACAGGAGATTTTAGCTGTTGTGTTTCAGACATCGGAGTAAATATGTGATGATAAATAATCTTTATTTTTAAATCATCAAAAGCCTGCTATTGGAATTTAACTTAAATTAGGAAAAATCAGTCAGAGGGTAAAGAAATACACAAAGCTTACACACAAACATTTGATTGATTTGATTTATTATTGTCACATACAATGGTGTACAGTGAAAAGTATTGTTTCTTGCGTGCATTACAGAGAAAGCATACCGTTCATAGAGTACATAGGGGAGGGGGAAAGGGGAGGGTGCAGAATGTAGTGTTACAGTCATAGCTAGGGTGTGGAGATAGATCAGCTTAATATATGGTAGGTCCATTCAAAAGTCTGATGGCAGCAGGGAAGAAACTTCTTGAGTCATTCTGATTATGGACTGGGTGGGCTCACATATCCTGGCTGTAACAATATTTGTGCCTTTTCCTTTTCACCCAATCTCAGCACATGTTGCAGTGCATGTTTGGTAACTTGGCTTTGCTGAGGCTGGACTAACTCATTTTGATCTGTAACGTTTAACTGACTAAATGCTGCTCTGTCCTTTCAACATTGACACTCGGGTCAAATGAATTTCTTCCACTGTCGTCAGTTCTGAACTAGCTGAATCTCTTCAGTTCATTTGTATCATGTTTCATGACAAGTTTCTCTTGGCGTTACATACTGTGTTAAAATTTTTATTAATTGAATTTGTTTGACTTATCCAGTCTTAGTGCAGATCAGAGCTGCAGCTGTAAGCAGCATTTGGACTTTAGCTCAGTGCGATATAGTTATTTAAAGTGAACAGGGCAATAAACTCGAACCAGTTGTGTGTGTGATGAATCCTCAGACATACCCAGAGGGATTAGGGTGAAAGACAACCGGGTCTTTAGATGGGAAAAGGAAAATGTTGACTGAGGTGGACATTGCTGTTAATGCTGATTGAAGAACAACATTGCGTATGATGTGGGACATGTGGCAATCCGATCTTGGAGTCAGAAGGTTGTGCAGTTAAATCCAACTGCAGACTCTTAGAAAATAATTTGTGCAGTACTGCAAGAGTGCATGCAAAATTAAACCAAGATCCTTTCTGCCCTGTGAGGTGGATATAAAAATCCTGTGGCACTATTCAGAGAAGATCAGGGGAGTTCCCCATGGTGTCCTGGCCAATATTCATCCTTTAACCCAAATCACCAAAAACAAATATTTTCGATATTGTCATGTAGGATTTTGTGGGAGTTTATATATACAAATTGGCGGTCTTATTTCCTATAGAACAACAGTGACTACATTTAAAAATTACTTCATTGGGTTTAAAGCACGTTGGAATGTCCTGTGATTCATGAAAGATGCTTTTAAAATGCAAGCTTTTTTTTGTGTGAAGGCGTTGCTTAATCAGGAGTTAGTGTAATATGTGGAGGAACTTAAAAAATGAGAAACATCCATTAAGTCACCAACAAGGTTTCCAATTGGATGAGGAATTCCAAGCTGAAGATCTTGGAAGTGAATGAAGCAAGAGGCAATGCTTTCAGGATTGGGCAGAGGGGAGAAGCAAGAAGAGGAGGCAATGATGACAGAGTGGCCTCCCTGTGCTGTATTTCAGACTAGAAAGCTGAGCAAACTGCCCGGATAAAGGATTTCACCCTCTCTCTGCTACAGACCCAAGCATTTTCCTGGTGGGCACTGGTCCACAACATGGCAAGTTGTAATTGGAAAAGCAACCGTGGCACATTACTGAGAGTCTGTTGATACAACGATGGGAGCTTGTTCAAAAGGAAAGATTTGCATTTCTATCACACCTTTCCTAACCTCAGTATTCCCTAAAGTGCTTCAGAGCCAAGTACTTCTGAAGTTCAGTCTCGATTGGGTTATAAGATTTGTGACAGCACTATCCCACAATAGTAAGGACCAGGTAATCTATCTTTAAGCAATGCTAATTGTGGATTATTGGCCCTGATATCACGGGTAACTTGCCAGCTCTTCTTCGAAATAATGTTTTGGAATCTTTTAAACCCACCAATGAAGACTGAGAGCACCTTTTTAGTTTATTTATTAATGTCACAAGTCGGCTTACATTAACACTGCAATGAAGTCACTGAAAATCCCCGCGTCGCCACACTCTGGCGCCTGTTCGGCTACACTGAGGGAGAATTTAGAATGGCCAATGCACCTAACCAGCACATCTTTCGGACTGTGGTTGGAACCCGGAGGAAACCCACACAGACATGGGGAGAATGTGCAGACTCCGCACAGACAGTGATCCAAGCCGGGAATTGAACCCGGGTCCCTGGCACTGTGAGGCAGCAGTGCTAACCACTGTGCCACCGTTCCACCCTAATGTCTTAATGTCTTACCCAAAAGACACTACCTCCAACAGTGTAGCAATCCCTCAGTACTGAATCTGGACTGCCAGCCTAGATTGAATGCTCAAGTTTCTGGAATGGGATTTAACTCCACGATCTTCTGACTCGGGCTTACCCATCGAGCAACAGCTGCCACTGACAGAACTCACCGCCTGCTGGGTCAGTGTTCCCACTTATCATTACCTAACCCTGACATGGCGAATGTGGAGGGTGAGCAGAGTAACTAAGTAGCATGAGGTGGAAATTGGAATATCAGAGGGTGTTGTCAATTGGACAATCGAAGGCACAGGATAAAGAGTCTTGCAAAGTTCACCCCCTTAAAACTAACTCAAGTGAGACTCCTAGCATTTGCCATCTGCCATTTGCAGCAGACACGTATCAGTTATAGATAGCCACAGGTTTCATGTCAGCTATTTATAGACCTGACAAGACCATGCATGGTAATATTAACTTATGGCATCAAATGCAAATGGAGAGACGCATGCTGCAATCGTAGCCTCACGAAATACGATATTTATATTTTAACCACATCAGATGGAAGGGCTGGAGGTGGCTGAATGTTGGGCAAAAAAATATATTGAGAACAGAGAGATAAACACACAATCTTCCTTTAATTGAAACTGTTTCAAATATGCAAAATAATTTCATGTAAATCATAGAATCCCTACAATGCAGAAGGAGGCCATTCAGCCCAATCAGCCTATACCGTCAAGAATCCCACCCAGGCCCTATTCCCTTAACCCCGCTGACACTAAAGGGCAATTTAGCATAGCCAATCCACCTAACCCACACATTTTTGGATCGTGAGAGAAAACCGGAGCACCCGGAGGAAACCCATGCAGACATGGGGAGAATGTGCAAATTCCACACAGTCAATCACCCATAAGTGGAATCGAATCCGGGTCCCTGGCGCTGTGAGGCAGCCGTGCCAACCACTGTGCCACCGTGCCTTAATGGCTACCTTAGTTAAGTGTCGTATGGATTTACCAAAAGTTTACAATGATGTTAAACTTTAGAATTAAAAAAAAATTCATTATCAGGATGTGGACATCACTGCTTAAACCAACAATTGTTGCCACCACTGCCCTTGTGAAGGTGGTGATCTGCCTTCTCGAACCGCTGAAGTCCATGTGGTGTAGGCACGCCCACAGTGTGGTTAGGGAAATCCAGCCCCTGGTGTCCATTACTGGTGGTGTGTCCATGTTAGCTGTTAGCAATAGTTCTGCCCAATTAAGCCTCCTCTTTATTTCTTGTCCCATTGCCACCCCATTTTGTTAAGCACCACTCTCACCTTTCGCTTCATCCACCCTTCCTTCCACTCAACTTTTCCCTCCCTTCCTGTGTTTCTCGACCTGATTGTTACATCTCTAACTTTCTCTCGTTCTGCATTTTGACATATGTTTCAATAAGAAAAATGAGATCATGTATTACTTGGAAAATGGAAATCTAAATGGAGTACAAGGACTAGGAATACAAATACACAAATCTCTAAAAGCTATGACACAGTTTAATAATTAAAGTTTATAGTGACTAATTTTGCATCTCACCTTGATTAGAACATACATGGAGCACTGTCTGCAGTTCTAATCACCATATTAGTAAAAGGACAGAGAGGCACTAGAGAGAATGCAAAAAATATCCACCAGGATGATATCAGATGTTAAGTTTATACATATCAGGAAAAGGTAAACAGTCTGAGTCCCTTTTCTGGAAAAGCGAAGGCTGAGGGGTGACCTAATCATAGAAACATAGAACCAGGGAATCCTCACAGTGCAGAAGGAGACCATTTGGCCCATTGAGCCTGCACCGACAACAATCTCCCCCAGGCTCTTTCTCCATAACCCCACATATTTACCCTGCTAATCTCCCTGCCATCCCCCTAACACTAAAGAGCTGTTTAGCACCAATCAACCTAACCCGCACATTTTTGGACTTTAGAGGTCTTTACATTCTTAGAGACAGGATGTATGTGTATTTAGAACGGAACAATCTCATTAGTGACAGACAGCATGGTTTTGTAAGAGGGAGGTCGTGCCTTACAAATTTGGTGGAGTTTTTTGAGGAAGTGACAAAAACGGTTAATGAAGGAAGGGCCGTGGATGTCGTCTATATGGATTTCAGTAAGGCATTTGACAAAGTCCCACATGGCAGGTTGGTTAAGAAGGTTAAGGCTCATGGGATACAAGGAGAAGTGGCTCGATGGGTGGAGAACTGGCTTGGCCATAGGAGACAGAGGGTAGTGGTCGAAGGGTCTTTTTCCGGCTGGAGGTCTGTGACCAGTGGTGTTCCGCAGGGCTCTGTACTGGGACCTCTGCTATTTGTGATATATATAAATGATTTGGAAGAAGGTGTAACTGGTGTAATCAGCAAGTTTGCGGATGACACGAAGATGGCTGGAATTGCGGATAGCGAAGAGCATTGTCGGGCAATACAGCA
Organism: Mustelus asterias; assembly: GCF_964213995.1. Lineage (NCBI taxonomy): Eukaryota > Metazoa > Chordata > Chondrichthyes > Carcharhiniformes > Triakidae > Mustelus > Mustelus asterias. Next base: position 24,435,387 of record NC_135829.1, on the reverse strand, counting down.
GGATATAGATAGGCTGGAAAATTGGGCGGAGAGGTGGCAGATGGAATTTAATCCGGATAAATGTGAAGTGATGCATTTTGGAAGAAATAATGTAGGGAGCAGTTATACAATAAATGGCAGAGTCATCAGGAGTATAGAAACACAGAGGGACCTAGGTGTGCAAGTCCACAAATCCTTGAAGGTGGCAACACAGGTGGAGAAAGTGGTGAAGAAGGCATATGGTATGCTTGCCTTTATAGGACGGGGTATAGAGTATAAAAGCTGGAGTCTGATGATGCAGCTGTATAGAACGCTGGTTAGGCCACATTTGGAGTACTGCGTCCAGTTCTGGTCGCCGCACTACCAGAAGGACATGGAGGCATTGGAGAGAGTGCAGAGAAGGTTTACCAGGATGTTGCCTGGTATGGAGGGTCTTAGCTATGAGGAGAGATTGGGTAGACTGGGGTTGTTCTCCTTGGAAAGACGGAGAATGAGGGGAGATCTAATAGAGGTATACAAGATTATGAAGGGTATAGATAGGGTGAACAGTGGGAAGCTTTTTCCCAGGTCGGAGGTGACGATCACGAGGGGTCACGGGCTCAAGGTGAGAGGGGCGAAGTATAACTCAGACATCAGAGGGACGTTTTTTACACAGAGGGTGTTGGGGGCCTGGAATGCGCTGCCAAGTAGGGTGGTGGAGGCAGGCACGCTGACATCGTTTAAGACTTACCTGGATAGTCACATGAGCAGCCTGGGAATGGAGGGCTACAAACGATTGGTCTAGTTGGACCAAGGAGCGGCACAGGCTTGGAGGGCCGAAGGGCCTGTTTCCTGTGCTGTACTGTTCTTTGTTCTTTGTTCATTTGTGAAAGATTAACCAGCACAGTGGCACAGTGGTTAGCATTGCTACCTTACAGCGCCAGGGACCCGGGTTCAATTCTGGTCTTGGATGACTGTGTACAGTTTGCACGTTCTCCCTTGTGTCTTTATGGGTTTCCTCCGGGTGCTCCGGTTTCCAAAGATGTGCAGGTTAGGTGGATCAGCCATGCTAAATAGCCCCTTAGTATCCCAGGATGTGGGGTTACGTGATGGCGTGGGCCTGGGTAAGATGCTCTTTTGGTGAGTTGGTGCAGATCCAATGGGCCAAATGGCCTCCTTCTGCACTGTCGGGGTTCTATGATTTTGATAGAGTAAAGATGAAGAGCCAATCATTGCTGGAGTTTCCAACCAGATACAGAGCCCTACCCCACCCCCGAGAGCTGTTGGCCCAATCAGATAACATCTTTCACAATCACTGGATGTCCCAGAGTCAATTAAGTCACTGTTGTGATGTGAGAAAAATGACAGCACATCTGTGCATAGCAAGATCCCACAAACAGAAAAAATAAAAGTTTATTTATTAGTCACAAGTAAGGCATACATTAACACTGCAATGAAGTTACTGTGAAATTCTTCTAGTTGCCACAGTCCAGCGCCTGTTCGGGTCAATGCACCTAACCAGCACGTCTTTCAGAATGTGGGAGGAAACCGGGGCACCTGGAGGAAACCCACGCAGACACAGGGAGAACGTGCAGACTCTACACAGACAGTGACCCAACACAGGAATTGAACCCAGGTCCCTGGCACAGCGAAGCAGCAGTGCTAACCACTGTGCTACTGTGCAATGTGATATGCCCAAATAATCTGTTTTTGTGATGTTGGTATGGAGTAAATATTGACCAGGACACCATGAAGAACACCCCCTGTTCTTCTAAATAGTTTGTTGGGATCTTTTAGATCTACCCAAGCAGGCAAGAGGGATCTCCTCTTTAATGTCTCATCTGAAAGACAGCCGATAGTACAATACTCCCTTGGTACTGTGCACTCTGCTATTGGCCTGGATTTCTTTGTTCAAGGCCTGGAGTGTGACTCCGAGACATGAGTGCTGTCCATGCAGTAACTGATATGTGTAAATTAATACACAGTGCATTACTGTTGGAGTGCTGCATTGTTGGAGGAGTCATTTCTCGAAGCAGAAGACCTTGTCTGATCTGGTGACAGAGATTCACATTGACTGGAATCTCTTATCTAACTCCAAAACCAATTTTTGCAAATGGACAACACCTTCATCAACAGATAGGTTATCAGTAAACAGTTCCAAGTGGTGACTATTCTTCAGAGAAGTGGGCAAACCAAATTTGATCAGTAACTGTTTTGGATTTTCATTCTGTTATTGATCCACTGGAGCAAGCTGAGAGGGGTGATTGAAGGCAGCAGTGCTGGTGAGAGATTAATTGAATTGTTTATTTATTTAATTAGTCAGCTAGTGTGTGTATTTTTTTGGCCTTTACTTTAACAGCAGTTTTTCAAGTTTAAAGTGAAAACTAGAAGTGGGCAGCAAAGGAGTCTGGGAAGGGTTTTTTAAGCGCGTGAAGTATAAAAGGTAGGCTGCAGTATACAGCGGGCAGCGTCGGGAGCGGTCAGTGTAGTGTGTGGGAAGCAGAGTGTGAGCTATAAGACTTTGGCTCACAGGGCTTAGGCTGAAAGGGCGAGTAGGGGTGAGTTGAATTCATTTTTGCACTTTCTACCTGGTACTGGCAAGGTATCTAGAGGGGATGGGTGTGCAGGCAGTGCAATGTTCCTCTTGCACTATGTTTGAGGTGAGGGACGACGACAGTGTCCCTACTGATTACACCTGTGGGAAGTGCACCCATCTGCAGCTCCTCCAAAACCGTGTTAGGGAACTGGAGCTGGAGTTGGATGAACTTAGGATCATCAGGGATGCAGAGATGGCCATAGACACAAGCTTTAGGAATACAGTTACTCCGAGGATTGAAAACAGATGGGTGACGGTGAGAGGGGCTGGGAGGAAGCAGTCCGTGCAGGGATCCCCGGTGGTCGTTCCCCTTAGCAACAAGTATTCCGCTTTGGATACGGTTGAGGGGGATGACATACCAGTGGGGAGCCGCAGTGAGAGGATCTCCAGCACTGTGTCCGTCTCTGTGGCTCGGGAGGGAAAGGGGGAGAGCGGGAGGGCGATAGTTATTGGGTACTCGTTAGTTAGAGGGATAGATAGGAGGTTCTGTGGCAGCAAAAGAGACTCACGGATGGTATGTTGCCTACCGGATGCCAAGGTCCGTGATGTCTCAGACCGTGTTTTCCAGATTCTGAAGGGGGAGGGGAAACAGTCACAAGTCGTGGTGCACATTGGTACCAATGACACAGGTAAGAGAAGGGACGGGGATTTAAAGCAGGAATTTCTGGAGCTGGGCTGGAAGCTGAGAGCCAAGACGAAACATGTGGTCATCTCTGGTACGTTGCCGGTACCACGTGATAGCGAGTTGAGGAACAGGGAGAGAGTGCAGTTAAATATGTGGTTGCAGGGATGGTGTAGGAGGGAGGGTTTCAGATACGTGGATAATTGGAACACGTTCTGGGGAAGGTGGGACCTGTACAAACAGGACGGGGTGCACCTGAACCAGAGGGGCACCAATATCCTCGGAGGGAAATTTGTTACGGCTCTTCAGGGGGGTTTAAACTAATTTGTCAGGGGAGTGGGAAAGGGAGTTGTAGTCCAGAAGTCAGTGAGGGTGGTGAGGTATTGGGGAAGGTATCAGGGTCAAGGGTGGGTACTGGTAGACAGGAAGGTGGGTTGAAGTGTGTCTACTTCAATGCAAGGAGCATCCGGAACAAGGTAGATGAACTTGGGGCGTGGATTGGTACTTGGGACTACGATGTTGTGGCCATTACGGAGACGTGGGTAGAACAAGGACAGGAATGGTTGTTGGACGTTCCGGGGTATAGATGTTTCACTAAGTGTAGGGAAGCTGGTAAAAGAGGTAGAGGAGTGGCATTGTTAATCAAGGATAGTTTAACGGCTGCGGAAAGGCACTTCGTGGGGGATCTGCACACTGAGGTAATATGGGCTGAAGTTAGAAATAGGAAAGGAGCGGTCACGTTGCTAGGAGTTTACTATAGGCCCCCAAATAGTAATAGAGATGTGGAGGAAGAAATTGCTAAGCAGATTATGGATATGTGTGGGGGTCACAGGGTAGTTGTCATGGGGGACTTTAACTTTCCAAATATTGATTGGAACCTTTGTAGGTCAAATAGTTTGGATGGGGCAGTTTTTGTGCAGTGTGTGCGGGAGGGTTTCCTGACACAATATGTGGATGGGCCGACTAGAGGTGAGGCCACATTGGATTTGGTACTGGGAAATGAACCGGGCCAAGTGTTAGATTTGGTTGTGGGAGAGCAATTTGGAGATAGTGACCACAATTCGGTGTCTTTTGTTATTGCAATGGAGAGGAATAGGGCCGTACGGCAGGGCAAGGTTTACAATTGGGGGAGGGGTAATTATGATGCGATTAGGCAAGAATTAGGGGGCATAAGTTGGGAACAGAAACTGTCAGAGAAAGGAACTAATGAAAAGTGGAACTTTTTCAAGGAACAAATACTGGATGTCCTTGATAGGTATGTTCCTGTCAGGCAGGGAGGAAATGGCCGAGTGAGGGAACCATGGTTCACAAAAGAGGTGGAATGTCTTGTGAAAAGGAAGAGGGAAGCTTATGTAGGGATGAGGAAACAAGGTTCAGATGGCTCGATTGAGGGTTACAAGTTAGCAAGGAATGAGCTGAAAAAGGGGCTTAGGAGAGCTAGGAGGGGACATGAGAAGTCCTTGGCGGGTCGGATCAAGGAAAACCCCAAGGCTTTTTACTCTTATGTGAGGAATAAAAGAATGACCAGGGTGAGGTTAGGGCCGGTCAAGGACAGTAGTGGGAACTTGTGTATGGAGTCAGTAGAGATAGGCGAGGTGATGAATGAATACTTTTCTTCAGTGTTCACCAAGGAGAGGGGCCATGTTTTTGAGGAAGAGAAGGTGTTACAGGCTAATAGGCTGGAGGAAATAGATGTTCGGAGGGAGGATGTCTTGGCAGTTTTGAATAAACTGAAGGTCGATAAGTCCCCTGGGCCTGATGAAATGTATCCTAGGATTCTGTGGGAGGCAAGGGATGAGATTGCAGAGCCTTTGGCGTTGATCTTTGGGTCCTCGCTGTCCACGGGGATGGTGCCAGAGGACTGGAGAATGGCGAATGTTGTTCCTCTGTTTAAGAAAGGGAATAGAAATGACCCTGGTAATTATAGACCGGTTAGTCTTACTTCGGTGGTTGGTAAATTGATGGAAAGGGTCCTTAGGGATGGGATTTACGACCATTTAGAAAGATGCGGATTAATCCGAGATAGTCAGCACGGATTCGTGAAGGGCAAGTCGTGCCTCACAAATTTGATAGAATTTTTTGAGGAGGTAACTAAGTGTGTTGATGAAGGTAGGGCAGTTGATATCATATACATGGATTTTAGTAAGGCGTTTGATAAGGTCCCCCATGGTCGGCTTATGATGAAAGTGAGGAGGTGTGGGATAGAGGGAAAGTTGGCCGATTGGATAGGTAACTGGCTGTCTGACCGAAGACAGAGGGTGGTGGTCGATGGAAAATTTTCGGATTGGAGGCAGGTTGCTAGCGGTGTGCCGCAGGGATCAGTGCTTGGTCCTCTGCTCTTTGTGATTTTTATGAATGACTTAGAGGAGGGGGCTGAAGGGTGGATCAGTAAATTTGCTGATGACACCAAGATTGGTGGAGTAGTGGATGAGGTGGAGGGCTGTTGTAGGCTGCAAAGAGACATAGATAGGATGCAAAGCTGGGCTGAAAAATGGCAAATGGAGTTTAACCCTGATAAATGTGAGGTGATTCATTTTGGTAGGACAAATTTAAATGTGGATTACAGGGTCAAAGGTAGGGTTCTGAAGACTGTGGAGGAACAGAGAGATCTTGCGGTCCATATCCACAGATCTCTAAAGGTTGCCACTCAAGTGGATAGAGCTGTGAAGAAGGCCTATAGTGTGTTAGCTTTTATTAACAGGGGGCTGGAGTTTAAGAGCCGTGGGGTTATGCTGCAACTGTACAGGACCTTGGTGAGACCACATTTGGAATATTGTGTGCAGTTCTGGTCACCTCACTATAAGAAGGATGTGGAAGCGCTGGAAAGAGTGCAGAGGAGATTTACCAGGATGCTGCCTGGTTTGGAGGGTAGGTCATATGAGGAAAGGTTGAGGGAGCTAGGGCTGTTCTCTCTGGAGCGGAGGAGGCTGAGGGGAGACTTAATAGAGGTGTATAAAATGATGAAGGGGATAGATAGAGTGAACGTTCAAAGACTATTTCCTCGGGTGGATGGAGCTATTACAAGGGGGCATAACTATAGGGTTCGTGGTGGGAGATACAGGACGGATATCAGAGGTAGGTTCTTTACGCAGAGAGTGGTTGGGGTGTGGAATGGACTGCCTGCAGTGATAGTGGAGTCAGACACTTTAGAAACATTTAAGCGGTTATTGGATAGGCACATGGAGCACACCAGGATGATAGGGAGTGGGATAGCTTGATCTTGGTTTCAGATAAAGCTCGGCACAACATCGTGGGCCGAAGGGCCTGTTCTGTGCTGTACTGTTCTATGTTCTATGTTCTATGGTGATGAAACTACAGACTCTGATGGAACGAGCTGAAACAGAAAGCATAATTTGAAGATGGCAAAGTAAGGATAAGTGAAACAGCTTGACATTTTCAAAATGTCCTGAAAATTACACACTTCCCTTTCCATCTGGGACAATTATCAGGCCCAAATGGTGCAGAGAATCAGTATTGGGCCTACAGCTGTGGAAGACATGATGGCATGACACTGGATACGAAACTTGCATCAATGAAACCCCTCATCCCATCGCTGAGGAACAGCTCAGCGCATTGCTCAAGGTACTTCTGAAATGTACTCACTGGCTGCCAACTCATGCATGGCAAGATCCCACAAGAAGCACTAGGAAAAGAAATTAGTTTGGTGGTCTTGACTCAGTGACACTGAGAGAACACCTTGTTCGTCTTCACATACAATCACGTCGTCTTAAATGTTTGCCAGAACCTGAGGGACAGACCCAATCTCATGATGACACTGTTGGTAGTTTACACGATTACGACCCACCAACCTTTATTTTGGGAGTTTGTTTTTCATTCATTCATGGGATGTGGGCATCGCTGGCTAGGCCAGCGTTTATTGCCCATCCCTAATTGCCCTCAGGAAAGTAGTAGTTTGCTGCCTTTAACTTTAAACAATACCTTTAACTGTACCCCAGATTAGTTTAGGGCAGCACGGTGGCACAGTGGTTAGCACTGCTATCTCACAGCACCAGGAGCCCGGGTTCGATTCCCAGTTTGGGTGACTGTGCGGAGTCTGCACATTATCCCGTGTCTGCGTGGGTTTCCTCCGGGTGCTCCGGCTTCCTCCGAAAGATGTGCTGGTTAAGTGTATTGGCCATGCTAAATTCTCCCACAGTGTACCTGAACAGGTGCCGGAGTGTGGGGGGATTTTCACAGTAACTTCATTACAGTGTTAATGTAAGCCTATTTGTGACACTAATCAATAAACTAAGTCAGTCAAATCAACCAGTGGGGCAACTGGAAATGATCAGAAAGTAAGTCGGACTTTATTCAATTTTGGACTTTGGAACGTGCAATGTGCTGTGTAAAATCCCCCTGCTTTGGGGACTACAGCAATATTCGAGTTCACTAGAAAGTCTGATACCCACGGGGAGTGAGTATTGAGATTTCCTAACACACAAATGAGACTGAGATTAAATTTTAATGTCAGACTGGGTGGAGAGTATCAGAGGAAACATTCGACAGACCATTTCTAATCTAACCATCAGACTTCCTGTGTTATGATCTGGAATGTGCAGCCTGAAATGAGGGTAGAAACTGATTCAACAAAAAACTTTAAGAAAAAGATTTAGACCCCTACTTAATGAGAAAAAGAATGGAGCTGATGGGAAAGGAGCAGGAAGTTCATTAAAGAGCTAGCATAGACAATGGGCTGAATGGCCTCCATCCTGCTTCAGCCTCAATTACTCAGAGAGGGAGAGGACAGGGGTGAGAGTGGGGGAGATTGGGGATGAGAATAGTGGGGGATCAGGGCAGTAGGTGTAGAGGGAACATGAGGAAAAACTGCTTTTATGCAGAGGGTGTTGGGTGTCTGGAATTCGCTGTCTGGGTTGGTGGTGGAGGCAGACCTAAAATCTTTTAAAAAGTATCTGGATCTGCACCTTAAGTGCTGTAAGCTACAGGGCTATGGGCCGGGTGCAGGAAGGAATGTAGAAAGGGCGCCTTGGTGTCCTCAGGCTGGCATGAGCGATGGGCTGAATGACCTCCTTCTGTGCTGTAACTTTCCTATGGTTCTATGGTTCTATTGGGAAGGATTGGGGGTGAGAATGAGGATGAAAATGAGGGACATCGGGGAGAGAATGGGGGAGTGATCGTGGGTGAGAATGGGGGGAATGGGAGGTGAGAATGAGGGGGATCAGGAATGAGAATGGGGGAGATTGGGGGTGAGAATCTGGGTAATCGGTTGTGAGAATGGGGGAGATTGGGAGTGAGAATCTGGGTAATCGGTTGTGAGAATGGGGGGGATTGGGGGTTAGAATGGGGGGGAATCTGGGGTACGAATGGGGGAATTAGAGGTTAGAATGGTGAGACATTGGGGTGAGAATAGGGGAGATCTAGGGTAAGATTGGGGAGATCGGTTGTGAGAATGGAGGGATATCAATGGTGAGGGTGGGAAGCTCAGGGTGAGAATGGTAGGGCTGTGAGGGTGAGGATGTGGAAATCGGGTGTGAGGATGGTGAGGGCTGGGGGTGAGAATAGGGGTATCGGGGGTGAGGATCGGGAGTGAGGATGCTGGGGGTGAGAATGGTGGGGGCTAGGGGGTGAGAATAAGGGGATCGGGGGTGAGGATGGTGAGGATTGGGGGTGAAGATGGTGGGGGTTAGGCGTGAGAATGGGGGGATTAGGGGTGAGGATGGTGGGGATCAGGGGTGAGGATGGTTGGGGCTGGGGGTGAGGATGGTGGTGATCGGGGATGAGGGTGTTAGGTGGGGTGTGTCCACAGGGTTGAGAATGGGAGACCTGGGCAGTTGAGAACGGGGTGGGTGGGGGAAGTAGGAGAGGGTGGGGGGGGGGAGATTGGTGAGAATTGGGTGGCACGATCGTATTCTCACCCCGATGTCTCACCATGCTAACCTCTAATTCCCCCATTCTTACCCCAGATTCCCCCCCATTCTAACCCCCAATCCCCCCATTCTCACAACCGATTACCCAGATTCTCACTCCCAATCTCCCCCATTCTCACAACTGATTACCCAGATTCTCACCCCCAACCTACCCCATTCTCACCCCCAATCTCCCCCCTGGCCTTACAGCGCCAGGGACCCGGGTTCAATTCCTGGCTCGGGTCACTGTCTGTGTGGAGTTTGCACATTCTCCCCGTGTCTGTGTGGGTTTCCTCCGGTTGCTTCAGTTTCCTCCCACATTCCAAAGATGTGCGGGTTAGGTGGATTGGTCATGCTAAATTACCTCTTAGTGTCAGGGGGACTAGCAGGGTAAATGTGTGGGGTTACAGGAATAGGGCCTGGGTGGGATTGTGTCCGGTACAGACTCGATGGGCCGAATGACCCCCTTCTGTACTGTAGGGATTCTATGATTATATGATTCTTCTATGTTCCTGAAGGATGAGAATGCTGGGACGAGAAAGGGTCCCGTTGATGGGGAGGGGTCGGGGCAGCTGGAGGGTAAGATGTAGGGGGTGAGAATGTGAGAAGAGGGGCTCAGGGGTAGAATGGGGGTGCAAGGGTTGAGAATGGGGATCAGTCTCAGAGTTTAGATACCAATGAGGCATATCTAACAGGCCACAAAAAAACAGGGCGGCGTGGGGTGGCATATAGTTTGCTGCTTCACCTGCCCCAGAACGTAGAATAAAGATGATCCTCACTGCACCGTCTAAAGAAAATGGTGGAAATAAAGGAAAAGAACAATTCTTTTCTCCAGGGTTCCTCCAGCAGATCAGCCCAGTGGAATGTTTCCTGTGTCTCAAGAACTGGAATATAAAGGCAAGGACATTCTGTTGCTGATTTACAGTCGGGATTGTTTAGACCCTCTTGTGAAAATCTGTATTCAGTTCTGGACACAGAACATCAGGAGTCTGGTGCAGCACAGATTCATCAGGGTGCATAGACTTAAGACCATAAGACATAGGAGCAGAATTAGGCCACTTGACCAATCGAGTTTGCTCTGCCATTCAATCATGGCTGCTATTTTTCTCATCCCCATTCTCCTGCCTTTTCCCCATAACCCCTGATCCCCGTATTAATCAAGAATCTATCTATCTCTGTCTTAAAGACACTCAATGACCAGGCTTCCACAGCCTTCTGCAGCAAAGAGTTCCACAGATTCACCACTCTCTGGCTGAAGAAATTCCTCCTCATAGAATCATAGAATCCTACAGTGCAGAAATTGGCCATTCGGCCCATCGAGTCTGCACCAACCACAATCCCACCCAGGCGCTATCCCCATATCCCTACATATTTACCCACTAATCCCTCTAGCCTATGCATCCCGGGACACTAAGGGGCAATTTGTAGAATGGCCAATCAACCTAGCCCGCACATCTTTGGACAGTGGGAGGAAACCAGAGTACCCGGAGGAAACCCACGTACACACAGGGAGAATGTGCAAACTCCACACAGACAATGACCCGAGCCAGGATTCGAACCCAGGTCCCTGGAGCTGTGAATCAGCAGTGCTAACCACTGTGCTACCGTGCCGCCCATGATCTTTGTTTTCCTCATCTCTGTTTTAAAGGTTCGTCCCTTCGGCCTGAGATTGTGCCCTCTGGTTCTAGTTTTTCCTCCTAGTGGAAACCTCCTCTCCACACCCACTCTATCCAGGCCTTGCAGTATCCTGTAAGTTTCTATGAGATCCCCCCTCATCCTTCTAAATTCCAACGAGTTCAGATCCAGAGTCCTCAACCGTTCCTCATATACAAGCTCTTCGTTTCATGGATCATTCTTGTGAACCTTCTCTGGACTCTTTCCAAGGCCAGCACATCCTTCCTTAGATATGGGGCCCAAAACTGCTCACAATACTCCAAATGGGGTATGACCAGAGCCTTATACAGCCTCAGAAGTACATCCCAGCTCTTGTATTCTAGCTCTCTTGACATGAATGCTAACATTGCATTTGCCTTCCTAACTGCCAACTGAACCTGCATGTTAATCTTAAGATAATCTTGAACAATGACTCCCAAGTCCCTTTGTATTTCTAGGCAAGTATTCGCTAGAGTTTAGAAGATCCAGGGATGATCAAATAGAGGGGTATAAAATGTTAAAAAGTTTTGGTGGAGTGGATAAGGAAAAAATATTTCCCAATCTAGAACAAAGTAATGTGATCTTAAAATCCGACCCAGGCCATTCAGGAGGAAAGCAACGGAAATCTTACGGAAAGCCAGTATCAAAGGATTTGGAGCTTAGGCAGGAAAATGGGGTTGAGATCCTGCAGATAGAGACTCCAATGCCATCTCTTCACAGCCATTTCCTCGTCTGCAGACCAATCACAGCAGAGGTGGAGGGTGGGGGTGTAGGGTTGGGCGGGAAGGGGATCAGCTGACCCTGACAACATTAAAGATCTCATTTCATTGGTTGTATGTTACATTAGCATAGACAGCTTCTATAACCCTTACCCACGATGCTGAACAAAGACAGGGGCAATCCCATTGGAACTCAGTCTAAACAGCATTCCTGCAAAGCGCACACATTAGACATCTACCTCACTAAAGGAAATGAATAAATAACTGTTCACACGCTTCCCTGGGGATGGTGTGAATGGGAACTTCTGACAGGCCAGAACGTGAACTCTCCTTTCACGCTGTAAAGACTCCTCACCGACAGGCCATGCCTACTTAGTCTTGATGTGGAGATGCCGGCGTTGGACTGGGGTAAACACAGTAAGAAGTTTAACAACACCAGGTTAAAGTCCAACAGGTTTATTTGATAGCAAAAGCCACACAAGCTTTCGGAGCTCTAAGCCCCTTCTTCAGGTGAGTGGGAATTCTGTTCACAAACAGAGCATATAAAGACACAGACTCAATTTACATGAATAATGGTTGGAATGCGAATACTTACAACTAATCAAGTCTTTAAGAAACAAAACAATGTGAGTGGAGAGAGCATCAAGACAGACTTAGTCTTGGGCAGTGGGAGGTTTGATAAGCTCACGCAACAAAGACAATGAGAGGATGAAGGAATCACCCACACCCACTAGTTGCTGCAATGTCAGCCCAGTATTCAGATCCAAGCTCCAATCCCCACTCATTGGTACTGCCTGGGGAGGGATTTGAATGCCTGAATCAAAGACCTGAGTGTTACCACTGAGCTGCAGACTGCTGGATGGACGAGGAAGATTCAGGTCTCAATCCCTGCTATAAACAGGATGCTGCTATCGGTTCACTCTGCCACTTAACTGGTTTGGCAGGATCAGCTAACATCATCCTCAACCTAACAATGACCTCAGATGCCAGGGAACAGTGGAGTTGCCAGGGTGAAGGAGCAGATCCCAACAATATGCTTCACATGGGGTGGCACTGTGGTTAGCACTGCTGCCTCACAACGCCAGGTTCAATTCCCAGCTTGGGTCACTGTCTGTGTGGAGTTTGCACATTCTCCCTGTATCTGCGTGCGTTTCCTCCGGGTGCTCAGTTTCCTCCCACAGTCCGAAAGACGTGCTGGTTAGGTGCATTGACCCAAACAGGTGCTGGAGTGCGGCAACTAGGAGATTTTCACAGTAACATGAAACTGTCAGGGAAAGGCACCAATGAAAAGTGGAACTTTTTCAAGGAACAAATACTGGGTGTCCTAGATAGGTATGTCCCTGTCAGGCAGGGAGGAAATGGCCGAGTGAGGGAACCATGGTTCACGAAAGAGGTGGAATGTCTTGTGAAAAGGAAGAGGGAAGCTTATGTAGGGATGAGGAAACAAGGTTCAGATGGCTCGATTGAGGGTTACAAGTTAGCAAGGAACGAGCTGAAAAAGGGGCTCAGGCGAGCTAGAAGGGGACATGAGAAGTCCTTGGCGGGTCGGATCAAGGAAAACCCCAAGGCTTTTTACTCTTATGTGAGGAATAAAAGAATGACCAGGGTGAGGTTAGGGCCGGTCAAGGACAGTAGTGGGAACTTGTGTATGGAGTCAGTAGAGATAGGCGAGGTGATGAATGAATACTTTTCTTCAGTGTTCACCAAGGAGAGGGGCCATGTTTTTGAGGAAGAGAAGGTGTTACAGGCTAATAGGCTGGAGGAAATAGATGTTCGAAGGGAGGATGTCCTGGCAGTTTTGAATAAACTGAAGGTCGATATGTCTCCTGGGCCTGATGAAATATATCCTAGGATTCTTTGGGAGGCAAGGGATGAGATTGCAGAGCCTTTGGCTTTGATCTTTGGGTCCTCGCTGTCCACGGGGATGGTGCCAGAGGACTGGAGAATGGAGAATGTTGTTCCTCTGTTTAAGAAAGGGAATAGAAATGACCCTGGTAATTATAGACTGGTTGGTCTTACCACGGTGGTTGGTAAATTGATGGAAAAGGTCCTTAGGGATGGGATTTACGACCATTTAGAAAGATGCGGATTAATCCGGGATAGTCAGCACGGATTCGTGAAGGGCAAGTCTTGCCTCACAAATTTGATTGAATTTTTTGAGGAGGTAACTAAGTGTGTTGATGAAGGTAGGGCAGTTGATGTCATATACATGGATTTTAGTAAGGCGTTTGATAAGGTCCCCCATGGTCGGCTTATGATGAAAGTGAGGAGGTGTGGGATAGAGGGAAAGTTGGCCGATTGGATAGGTAACTGGCTGTCTGATCGAAGACAGAAGGTGGTGGTGGATGGAAAATTTTCGGATTGGAGGCAGGTTGCTAGCAGAGTGCCACAGGGATCAGTGCTTGGTCCTCTGCTCTTTGTGATTTTTATTAATGACTTAGAGGAGGGGGCTGAAGGGTGGATCAGTAAATTTGCTGATGACACCAAGATTGGTGGAGTAGTGGATGAGGTGGAGGTCTGTTGCAGGCTGCAAAGAGACATAAATAGGATGCAAAGCTGGGCTGAAAAATGGCAAATGGAGTTTAACCCTGATAAATGTGAGGTGATTCATTTTGGTAGGACTAATTTAAATGTGGATTACAGGGTCAAAGGTAGGGTTCTGAAGACTGTGGAGGAACAGAGAGATCTTGGGGTCCATATCCACAGATCTCTGAAGGTTGCCACTCAAGTGGAGAGAGCTGTGAAGAAGGCCTATAGTGTGTTAGCTTTTATTAACAGGGGGTTTGAGTTTAAGAGCCGTGGGGTTATGCTGCAACTGTACAGGACGTTGGTGAGACCACATTTGGAATATTGTGTGCAGTTCTGGTCACCTCACTATAAGAAGGATGTGGAAGTGCTGGAAAGAGTGCAGAGGAGATTTACCAGGATGCTGCCTGGTTTGGAGGGTAGGTCTTATGAGGAAAGGTTGCGGGAGCTAGGGCTGTTCTCTCTGGAGCGGAGGAGGCTGAGGGGAGACTTAATAGAGGTTTATAAAATGATGAAGGGGATAGATAGAGTGAACATTCAAAGACTATTTCCTCGGGTGGATGGAGCTATTACAAGGGGGCATAACTATCGAGTTCATGGTGGGAGATACAGGAAGGATATCAGAGGTAGGTTCTTTACGCAGCGAGTGGTTGGGGTGTGGAATGGACTGCCTGCAGTAATAGTGGAGTCAGACACTTTAGGAACATTTAAGTGGTTATTGGATAGGCACATGGAGCACACCAGGATGATAGGGAGTGGGATAGCTTGATCTTGGTTTCAGATAAAGCTCGGCACAACATCGTGGGCCGAAGGGCCTGTTCTGTGCTGTACTGTTCTATGTTCTATGTCTATAACATCATTGCAGTATTAATGTATTAGTATTAGTCACTTACTTGTGACTAATAAATAAATTTTTTATCTCCACTGCTAAAATAAATGGAAATTGCACAGCTCACAGCATATAATGGGGGTTAAAATTACAGTTAACATTCCACACAGAATATTTCACCTCTCCATCTCTGTAACTTCCCCCAGCCCCTACAACCCTCCCACTCTCTATAACCTCCTCCAGCCCCAATAACTCTCCCAGGTCTGTAAACCTCTTCCAGCCCTACAGTTCTCCCAATCTCTATAACCTCATCCAGGCTCTACAGTCCTCATTATCTCTGCAAACTCCAACTGCCCTAATAACCTCCCACATTCTGTAACCTTCTCATGCCCGACAACCTTTCCTCTCTCTCTGTAAGCTCCTACAACCCCGAAAAACTTGCTGCCCACTGCAACCTCCTCCAGCCCTACAACCCTCCCACTCTCTGCAACCTCCTCCAGCCCTACAACCCTCCCACTCTCTGTAATCTTCTCCAGCCCCGACAACCCCCCCTCTCTTTGTAACCTCCTCTATTTCCTATAATCCTTCCTATCTCTGGAACGTCCTCCATTCCCTATAATCCTCCCAAACTCTGTAACATCCTTCAACCCTTAAAGTGCTCTCAATCTCTGTAACCTCCTCCAGTCCCTACAATGCTCCTTAGCTTTTTAACCTTATCCAACTCCGAAATCCCTTTCTCTGTAACCTCCTCAACCCCCCCATTCTCTCACCCTGTCACCGTTAGCAATAATTGCAGCGCGTTCTATGACTATAACCTTCTCCAGCCCCTACAATGGGAGATAGTGATGTAGTGGTGATGTAACTGGACTAGTCATCCAGATCCCAGGCTAATGCTCTGGGGACAGGGATTCAAATCCCACCATGGCAGCTGCTGAAATTTGAATTTAATAAATAAATCTGGTATTTAAAGGTAGTTTCTGTCATGGCAACCATTAAACTATCATTGTGTAAACCCGTCTGATTCACAAACGCCCATTAGATCTGGCCTATATGTGACTCCAGACCTTCAGCAATGTGGTTCACCTTTAAATATTCCCTGAAATGTCCTAGAAAGCCATTCAGTTCAAGGGTAATTAGGGATGGGCAACAAATGCTGGCCTTGGCAGTGATGCCCACATCCCATGAAAGAATAAAAAATATAAAAGTGTGACCATTGGTCCTTCACGCCAATGCTGGCTCTTTGAAAACTATCCAATTTCCCCTGCTCTTCCACCATATTTGCATCTATGTATCCTCTTCAATTAGAGGTCTAATTCTCTTTTCAAAGTGCAGTGGGATCTAGGTGTTCTAGTGCATGAGTCAGAAAAGGTTAGTTTGCAGGTACAGCAAGTAATTAAGAAAACTAATGGAATGCAATTCTTCCTTACAAGAGGAACTGAACATAATATTAATGATAAGACCATGAGAACCAGGTGCAGAAGTAGGAGCGTGACTTTAGTGGTAGTTATTGTCAGTGCAGACATGATGGGCCAAAGGGCCTTTTCCGCATTGTACAACTCCATGACTCTATTACTCTCGGCAATTCAGCCTCTCGAGCCTGCTCCGCCATTCAATAGGATCATGGCTGATCTCATCTCGGCCTCATTTCCACATTCCTTCCCATTCCCCATAACCCTTCACCCCTCTACTAATTAAAATCCTATCTATCTCCTCCTTCAGTTTGTTTTGAGTTCTGGCATCCACTGCACTCTGGGGTAGCGAATTCCACAGATTCATGACTTTTTGATGTCATGCTTCAGTTATGCAGGGCATTGGTGAAACCACATCTTGAATACTGTGTGCAGTTTTGTTCTCCTTATTTAAGGAAGGATGTAAATGCATTGGGGATGGTTCAGAAGAGGTTTATCAGATTAATACCTGGAATAAGCAGGTTATCAAGCAAATTATCTTGTGAGGAAAGGTTCATAGAATCAATTAATCATAGATTCCCTACAGTGCAGAAAGAGACCACCTGGCCTATTGAATCTGCACCCTCTCCAAAAAAAGCATCCCATGTAGTTCCTTCCTCCTGCCCTATCTCTGTAACCCCACATATTTAGCATGGCTAAATACCTACACATTTAAACACTAAGGTGCAATTTAGTATGGTTAATCCACCTAACCTACACATCATTGGAGTGTGGGAGGAAACCGGATCACCCGGAGGAAACCCACACAGACATGGGGAGAATGTACAAACCTCACACAGAGAGTGTCCCAAGCCGGGAATTGAATTCGGATCCCTGGCGCTGTGAAGGCAGCAGTGCCAACCACTGTGCCACCGTATCACCAAACTTCTCATCATCTCACCTTTGGCCCTTTTTCCAAATACTTCGAGTTGCTTCCTCTGACTACCTCCACTGGAAACAGTTCATCTCCAGTTATACTTATTAAAATCCCTCAGCATTTCATATATCTCTTAATCCATGTAAGCTCTGGATAAGAAGCTCTGGAGCTGCTCAAGGATTAGTATGCTGCAAGTAAGTTTGGGGCTGTTTCTTAAGGGCTTGGGAACATTCCGAGGGAGTGTGACGGACAGGTCCTTTCTGGTCAGAACACCGTCAGAAACATAAGATCACCTGTATCCATTTGATTCCTATGCCCAACTTCAATTACTGATGTCTTTAAGGGATGAAGAGTAAAGAGATGTGACTGTTCAAAGCCCCATTCCCACCGATTTCTGTGCTGTAATGTTAAAAGTGGAAGATAATGATCTATCAGTGAAGATGGGGAGATTAGACAATAGCGTTACATACCAGTGCAGCCCTGTCATTGCCAGCATCTGTTTTCCATTTTTCCTGCAGAATATGATCCTGATCTTTACTTTCACCTGTAAAAACAAAGATCTTTTGAATAGTCAGTCAGTGTAGATTTCCACATTTTGGTCCCACAGTGTAAGCAAATTCCTACGTCTAGAGTGAAGAGAATGTGAGATGTGTCTCAAACTGATTAGAAAGCTGGGAAGTGACGTATGCTGCAGTCCCTTCACTCTGATTGTGAGGCTGCCTTTGAAGGTTTCACTATGGTAAAGATGTCATATAAATGCAAGTTGTTGTTGTATGCTATCTCTATTTTTTCAGGTTGGAGGGTGGAGCTTTGAGCAGAAGTTTCCCAGCTGATGCCCCACTGTGTCGACTATCGCCTCATGAGGTGAGCAGCTTTCAGGAAATCTTGATCCCCTCACATGATGATTTCTGATTCCAAACACGCCACTCAGAAGGGTGAAATCTTCTCATCACATTGGGAGGAACAAAGATTGATGGACGAATCATTCCTGTTCTAAGGGAACATACGAAATAGGCTATTCCACCCCTCGAACCTACTCTGCCATTCAATACAATCATGGCGAAGCTGATTGTGACCTCACTTTCATTTTCCCACTTGTCCCATGACCCTTGACTCTCTTGTAGGTCAAACCTCTGTTTATCTCAGCCTCAAATACATCCGGTGAGCCTCTACTGTTCTCCACAGAATCCCAAAGAAGCTGAAATTTCAGGAAGAAGAAATTTTTCCTCACGCACACCTTAAACTCTGTTACCTAATTCTAGATTTCCCCATGAGGGGTGACACCCTCTGGGCATCGACCCTATCAAACCCCCTCAGAATCTTCTCACACTCAGGTGAATGGGGAACATCCAACGAGAAGGTCACATTGAGTCCATTGAGGAATGGTTCCTCCATCAAATGAGAACTGGAACAAACTCCATTTGAGAAACCCCAATAAACCCTTGAGTTTATGATCAGGAGATGGAAATTTAGGAACTACCGGTGAGCCTCCGCATCTCTGTGCAATTGCGGGCGGGGAGAGGGCCACACATGCACAGTTCATTCATTTTCACATCTTCGGGCTGTACCGTGCACATATGCAGAAGATTTTAAAAAAGAAATGAAACTGGAGATAAGGTGAGCTGAAGAGGAACACCTTTGCAGAACAAGTGTCCCAGGTAATCAGGACATGGGGAGGGGGACAGGCAGAGGTTCCAAATGAAGAAGAAGGTCCGAAACCAGAGTGGGACAGAAAGAGGTCCCAGAAGCCAATCTCAGTGAGGGACAAGGACAGAGATCAGAAACACATCCTGTTAAGCAAAGTTGAGAAAAGGAGCAGAGCAATACACTCCACCTTAAAGAGAGAGAGCTGTGGGGAGCAAACTTGAAGCTAATGGGCTCAAGAGAAGCCCTGAAGACTGAAGAGGGCAACTAAAGGTTGATAACTTGTTCTTGCAGGCTATAGGGGTAGAAGTACCCTTTTAGAGCACCAGGTGTTCTGCTTGACAAGGCCAAAGATCTGAAATTTTGCTTGGAACGTGAAGCTTGAATGAACGCACTCCAGCACTCACACACTAGGGGCAGCACTGTGGCACAAGGCATGGCACGGTGGCACAGTGGTTAGCACTGCTGCCTCACAGTGTCAGGGACCCGGGTTCAATTTCCAGATTGTGTCACTGTCTGTGTGGAGTGTGCATATTCTCCCTGTGTCTGCGTGGGTCTCCTTTGGTTGCTCCAGTTTCCTCCCACAGACAAAGTACAGGTTAGGTGCATTGGCCATGCTAAATTCTCCCTCAGTGTACCCAAACAGGCGCCAGAGTGTGGTGACTAGGGGATTTTCACAGTAACTTCATTGCAGTGTGACTGTAAGCATACCTGTGACTAATAAATAAACTTTACTTTAACACACAGAGCTGGCTAAGGAGTTTTGGAAGGTGAGATTGAAACCCTGGAGCTGGATTCTTGTTGAAGCTGTCTCAGTGGGAGCAATGGTTCAGAGAGAATTCCAAGGTGAATTCTTCAAACATGGAGGCTGGAATGTTATGACCATTCATGCTGACAGGACTTTCCTATCCCGCTGCGATGAGCAGAGATTTGGCTGGGTGCCAAATTCTCCGACCTTGCTGCAGCAGGAGCGTGGCATGAATGGCCGGTAAGATTGTGCCCGGAGCAATGTAGTCGACTCTCAACTGCACTCCAAGAGCAACTAGGGATGAGCAATAAATGCCGACCAGCCAACAACGCCCATGTCCCATGAATGAATAATAAAAAAAGATGCGATTCTCATGGAGATTATCTGAAAGCCTCTTCTTTGTAAGCAGAGAGTATTAAGTCAATTGCTCACTCAGCAATGTCAGTGCACAGTATTTAATATACAGAGTACATAAACATTTTAATTTGATTTTGATGGTTGTAAATTTAAGGGACAGTTTAAAGGCAGCATATGTGGAATATCAAGTTTGATCAACATTCCATACTTTTAGATTTGAAATTTAATAAGTTACTCCTGCTTCTGTTTAATTTTACTGCTTATTAAATCTGATTACTTTGTAGCCCAAGGCATAAAATCTACCAAATAATTATCTGCCTGTTGGAGATTTGAATATTGTATTGCATTTGATAGACTTTTTACAGCCAGTTGGTGAAGGATGAGACTGGAAGTCAGTCTTCAGTTAGTTTTGGATTTATTCAGGAAGTGAGGTATTACAAATGTATATCTCCTAACTCCACAACCCACCACCAGTACCGATAAATGTCACTATATATTCACAAGTAATTTTACAGTAAATGCCTCTCACTTGTCAATGCCAAACCTAAGCTCATACAATTAACAGATTCCTTTTTCTTTCTTGAAATAAAACTTAACAAATGACTCTCACCCTCTAAAGGGCAACCTATTCCATTTTCACCCATCAACAAAATTAGAAAATCCATTACACTTTAGTACCCATCAGGTGGATTGGCATGAGACGCATCCTTAAATAAAACAAATGTCATGTTATTTGGTCCACCCAAAGATGGAATCCAAGATATGCATTTCTCCATATTTAATCTTTGACATTAGTGAGTTTCTTCATAATGTTGAATTCCAATATATCAACGCTGGATTTGACCCGTAATCAATAACTAACAAGCTTTATACCGCTTGGTTTCTTCTTTAGACATGGCATCATCATTCTGTGATGTCCTAGGATGGGGTTAACCAGGATGGGAGTAACACACTTTAAATAGGGTTGTTGATTCAAATTTAATCCAGAACTATTCTACTTAATGTCAAAACTGCCATTTAAAAGAACCCCAGGAGCTTGACTTTCAATCTTAAATTCCACATTATTCTTACTAATAATACGTTTCTCAAATTCCACAGTATCCCTTGTTCTGATCTTAGAGTCATACAGTGCAGGAAAGGCCCTTCGGCCCATTGACAATATCTATCACTAAAGGCGTGCTAATCCCATTTTCCTGCAATTGTTCCATATCCTTGAATTTTATGATGTTTCAAGTTCTCATCCAAATATTTTTTAAAGGTTGTAAGGTTTCCTGCCTCCACTACCTTCCCAGGCAGTGCATTCCAGATTCCCACCACCCTCTGAGTGAAAAAATGTTTTCTCAAATCCCCTCTGAATCTCATGCCCCTCACGCTAAAACTATGCTCCCTCGTGATTGACCCCTCAACCAAGGGGAACAGCTGCTCCCTACTCATCCTGTCCAGACCCCTTATCTTGGGGGAGACTCGTAACTTTTAAAAAGAAATTTGAACTCCCAGTCACTAACTGAAAGAATTAGACCACAGGAGTTTCCATTTTGAACAAAAGATTGTTACTTATAGAATCATAGAATACCTACAGTGCAGAAGGAGGCCATTCGGCCCATCAAGTCTGCACTGAGCACAATCCACCCAGGCCCTATCCCTGCAAACCCATGTATTTACCCTGCTACTCCCCTGACACTAGGGTCAATTTAGCATGGCCAGTCAACCTAATCCGCACATCTTTGGACGGTGGGAGAAAACTGGAGCACCTGGAGGAAACCCATGCAGACATGGGGAGAACGTGTAGACTCGCACAGACAGTGACCCAAGGCCAGAATTGAACCCAGGTCCCTGGCGCTGTGAGGCAACAGTGCTAACCACTGTGTCACCGTGCCACCCACTGTACTGTACAAGAGTTAAACATAACAAGTACAACTAACATAACATCAAGTGAGCTCGGTCTTTTCTCCTTGGAGAGACGTAGGGTGAGAGGAGACCTAAGATAGGTATATAAGATGTTGAGAGGCATAGATCGGGTGGCCTCTCAGAGGCTTTTTCCCAGGGTGGAAATGGCTGCTACGAGAGGATACAGGTTGAAGGCTGGGGTGTAGGTGCAGGGGAAATGTTAGGGGGAAGTTTTTCACTTAGAGGGTGGTGGGCGAGTGGAATCAGCTGCTGTCAGTGGTGGTGGAGGCAAACTCAATAGGGTCTTTTAAGAGACTCCTGGATGAGTACATGGGACTTAATAGGATTGAGGGTTATAGGTAGGCCGAGAAGGTAGGGACATGTTCGGCACAACTTGTGGGGCCGAAGGGCCTGTTTTGTGCTGTAGTTTTTCTATGTTTCTTCTATGTTTCTATAACATCCGACTCCCCAGGGTCAGATTGCAAGGTGGGGGACATACCCAATGATATGCTGGGCAATCCTGCTCGGAACCTCACAGCTAGGTATTTGCATGGCAATTGTCCAGAAGCGCAAACTTTCCCTGAGCAATTGTCCTGAACTATCTGAAAATGTGATTTAAATCATAAACTTTGGCTGGTTCCCACAGGGTTACACCAAATTCTACCCAGACAAAGTTAGAAGAGTGAAGATCCCTCCTAATATCTGGCTAACTTTTGTAAAAACCCAGATGGCCCCCACCATGCGACTCCCCTAACCTCCCAACTGACCGACCGCCATGGTATTCCCCCGAACCCGCAACCCCCATGGGATTCACCCTAACCACACAGACTCCTCACTCTGTTCCCCCTTCTGCCCCCCCCCCCCCCCCCCCCACCCCGTAGGCCTGACTCTCACCCTCTAACCCAACTGGACACCTCCCCAATCCTTTTCTGTCCCCACTCAGCCTGATCCCACGCCTACCCTGCAGGCCCAAACTCACTCCCTGACTTGACCACACACCTGGCATGACCCCACCTCTGGCCCAGCCCCCGTTTCCTCCCTCTCGTGACCTGACCCATCCAACAAGATATCCACTGACCTACGAATCCCCACCCATATTCTGACTCCAACAAACCTCTGTTTCTAATCCCCATTGTATGGGCCCCTAAGCCCAAAACCCCACTAACCCTGACCTCCGACCCAACCACCAACCCCCTACCCCCTATCAACATGACTGAAAGATGGTGTGTTCCCTCCTTGGTGCCAGAGGCCAGGACATCATTGAACGGCTGCAGGGCATCCTAAAGAGGAAGGGTGATAAGGCAGAGATCATGATACATGTCGGCACCAATGACAAAGATAGAAAGACAGGTGAGGTCTTGCTTCAAGAGTTCAGGGATCTAATCAGTAGACTGAAAAGCAACGTCTCTCGAGTTTTAATCTCTGGATTAGTCCCAGTGCCATGTGCTAGTGAGCTCAGAAATCGGAGAGCAGTGCAGATTAATGCGTGGCTTAAGATTTGGCGCAGGAGGGTGGGTTTTAGATTCCTGGATCACTGGGCTATTTCTGGGGAAGGTGGGACCTGTACAGGTGGGACGGTCTACATCTGAACCAGAATGGGACTAACATCCTTGTGGGACATTTTGCTAATGCTGTTGGGAGGAGTTGAAACTAATTTAGCAAGGGGAGGGAGCACAGACTGTTAGCAGAATAAGGACATAGCTTCATACATTAAAAAATCAAGTCAGAAGGGGAGTAGCTGCTTAAAGTTTCAAGGGAGTAAGGCCAGGCTGGATGGCCTCTACTTTAATGCCATAAGTGTTGCAGGTAAAATGAATGAGTTAAGGCTGATGATTGACATGTGGAATTGGGATATCGTAGCCATCACAGAGACATGCTTGAGGGAGGGGTTAAATTGGCAGCTTAACATTCCGGAATATAGAATATTCAGGCGAGTTACTGCAGTAAGGCGAGATGATATCTTGGAGGGGGCATTGAATGAAGCTTTGTGGATAGAATTTAGGAATAAAAAAGGGGCAGCCACATTGTTCGGTGATAATTATAGACCTCCAGATAGTCAGCGGGAAATTGAGGAGCAAATATGTGCACAATTCATGGAGGTGTGTAAAAATATTAACAATTAGGCGATTTCAACTTTCCCAAACATGAAAGTATAAAGAAACTTAAGCAAGGAGTCAGGCGGGCTAAAAGGGTCACAAAGAATCATTGGCCAGCAGGATTAAGGAAAATCCCGAGGCTTTTTATACATATATAAAGAGCAAGAGGGTAGCCAGGGAGTGGGTCGGCCCACTCAAGGGCAGGGGTGGGAATCTATGTGTGGAGCCAGAGGAAATGGGCGAGGTATTAAATGAGTACTTTGCGTCAGTATTCCCCAAAGAGAAGGACTTGGTGGATGATGAGTCTGGGGAAGGGTGTGTAGATAGTTTGAGTCATGTTGAGATCAAAAAGGAGGAGGTATTGGGGTTCTTGAGAAACATTAAGGTGGTCAAGTCCCCAGGGCCTGATGGGATATATCCAACAATACTGAGAGGGGCAAGGGAGGAAATTGCTGGGGCCTTGAGAGAAATCTTTGTATCCTCACTGCCTACAGGGGAGGTCATGATGTGGAGATGCCGGCGTTGGACTGGGGTAAACACAGTAAGAGTTTTAACAGCACCAGGTTAAATCCAACAGGTTTATTTGGTAGCAAATACCATTAGCTTTCGGAGCGCTGCTCCTACCAAATAAACCTGTTGGACTTTAACCTGGTGTTGTTAAAACTCTTACAGGGGAGGTCCCAGAGTATTGGAGAATAGCCAATGTTGTCCCTTTGTTTAAGAAGGGTAACAAGGATAATCGAGATAATTACAGACCTGTGAGTCTTACATCAGTGGTAGGGAAATTATTGGAGAGGATTCTTCGAGACAGGATTTACTCCCACATGAAAATAAGTGGACGTATTAGCGAGAGGCAACATAATTCTGTGAAGGGGAGGTCGTGTCTCACTAACTTGATCTAGTTTTTCGAGGAAGTGACAAAGATGATTGATGAGGGTGGGGCAGTGGACTTCAGTAAGTCCATGTTTGACAAGGTCCCTCATGGCAGACTGGTACAGAACATGAAGTCGCAGAGGATCAAAGGTGAGCTGGCAAAGTGGATACAGAACTGGCTCGGTCATAGAAGAAAGAGGATAGCAGTGGAAGGGTGCGTTTCTGAATGGAGGGCTGTGACAAGTGGCGTTCCTCAGGGATCAGTGCTGGGACTTTGCTGTTTGTAATATACATAAACGATTTGGAGGAAAATGTAACTGATTTGATTAGTAAGTTTACGGACGACACAAAGGTTGGTGGAATTGCGGATAGCGATGAGGACTGTCAGAGAATACAGCAGGATATAGCACGGTTGGGGACTTGGGCGGAGAGATGGAGTTTAATCCGGACAAATGTGAGGTAATGCATTTTGGAAGGCCTAATACATTGGGAAATATACAGTAAATAGCAGAACCCGTAAGAGTATTGATAGGCAGAGGGATCTGGGTGTACAGGTACACAGGTCACTGAAAATGGCAATGCAGGTGAAGAAGGTAGTCAAGAAGGCATACGGCATGCTTGCATTCATCAGCCGGGGTATTGAGTTTAAAAATTGGCAAGTCATGTTGCAGCTTTATAGAACCTTAGTTTGGCCACACTTAGAATATAGTGTTCATTTCTGGTCGCCACACTACCAGAAGGATGTGGAGGCTTTGGAGAGGGTACAGAAAAGGTTTACCAGGATGTTGCCTGGTATGGAGGGCATTAGCTATGAGGAAGATTGGAGAAGCTTGGTTTGTTCTCACTGGAACCACGGAGGTTGAGAGGCGACTTGATGGAAGTCTACAAGATTATGGGGGGCATGGACAGAGTGGATAGTCAGAAGCTTTTTCCCAGGGTGGAAGAGCCAATTACTAGGGGGCACAGGTGCAAGGGGCAAGGGGCAAGGTTTAAAGGAGATGTACGAGGCAAGTTTTTTACACAGATGGTGGTGGGTGCCTGGAACTCGCTGCCAGGGTAAGTAGTGGAAGCAGATACATAGTGACTTTAAAGGGCATCGGGACAAATACATGAATAACAAAGAACAAAGAACAATACAGCACAGGAACGACACAAAGCCCTTTGGCCCTCCAAACCTGCGCTGCTCATGTGCCCAACTAGACCATTCATTTGTATCCCTCTATTCCCAGTCTGTTCATGTGGTTATCTAGATAAGTCTTAAACGATCCCAGCGTGTCCGCCTCAATCACCTTGCTTAGCAGTGCATTCCAGGCCCCCACCATCCTCTGTGTAAAATACGTCCCCCTGACATCTGTGTTGAAACTTGCCCCCCTCACCTTGAACCCGTGACCCCTTGTGTTCGACACCTCCGGCCTGGTAAAAAGCTTCCACTGTTCACTCTATCTATGCCCTTCATAATTTTATACACCTCTATTAGGTCGCCCCTCATCTTCCGTCTTTCCAGGGAGAACAACCCCAGTTTACCCAATCTCTCCTCATAGCTAAGACCCTCCATACCAGGCAACATCCTGGTAAACCTTTTCTGTACTCTCTCCAAAGCCTCCACATCCTTCTGGTAGTGTGGCGACCAGAACTGGACGCAGTATTCCAAATGTGGCCTAACCAACGTTCTATACAGCTGCAACATCATATGCCAACTTTTATCTTCTATGCCCCGTCCAATAAAGGCAAGCATGCCATATGCCTTCTTGACCACCCTCTCCACCTATGCTGCCACCTTTAAGGATCTGTGGACTTGTACACTCAGGTCCCTCTGTGTGTCTATACTCCTGATGGTTCTGCCATTTATTGTATAGCTCCCCCTTACATTAGATCTACCGAAATGCATCGCTTCGCATTTATCTGGATTAAATTCCATCTGCCATTTCTCCGCCCAATGTTCCAGCCTATCTATATCCTGCTGTATTCTCTGACAATGTTCATCACTATCCGCAACTCCAGCAATCTTTGTCTCATCCGCAAACTTACTGATCACACCAGCTACATCTTCCTCCAAATCATTTATATATATCACAAACACAGAGGTCCCAGTACAGAGCCCTGCGGAACACCACTAGTCATGATGTGGAGTTGCCGGCGTTGGACTGGGGTAAACACAGTAAGAGACTGAGGTAAACACAGTCGGACTGGGGTAAACCCAGTAAGATTTCCACTCCATCTGATGAAGGAGCAGCGCTCCGAAAGCTAATGGCATTTGCTACCAAATAAACCTGTTGGACTTTAACCTGGTGTTGTTAAACTTCTTACTGTGTTTACCCCAGTCCAACGCCGGCATCTCCACATCAACATCACTAGTCACAGACCTCCAACCGGAAAAAGACCCCTCCACTGTTACCTTCTGTCTTCTATGGCTAAGTAAGAAGTTTAACAACACCAGGTTAAAGTCCAACAGGTTTATTTGGCAGCAAAAGCCACACAAGCTTTCGGAGCCCCAAGCCCCTTCTTCAGGTGAGTGGGAATTCTGTTCACAAACAGGGCATGTAAAGACACAAACTCAATTTACATGAATAATGGTTGGAATGCGAATACTTACAGCTAATCAAGTCTTTAAGATACAAACAATGTGAGTGGAGAGAGCATCAAGACAGGCTAAAGAGATGTGTATTGCCTCCAGACAGGACAGCCAGTGAAACTCTGCAGGTCCAGGCAGGCTGTGGGGATTACAAATAGTGTGACATGAACCCAATATCCCGGTTGAGGCCGTCCTCATGTGTGCGGAACTTGGCTATCAGTTTCTGCTCAGCAACTCTGCGCCGTCGTGTGTTGTGAAGGCTGCCTTGGAGAATGCTTACCCGAATATCAGAGGCCGAATGCCCGTGACCGCTGAAGTGCTCCCCAACAGGAAGAGAACAGTCTTGCCTGGTGATTGTCGAGTGGTGTTCATTCATCCATTGTCGCAGCGTCTGCATGGTTTCCCCAATGTACCATGCCTCGGGACATCCTTTCCTGCAGCGTATCAGGTAGACAACGTTGGCCGAGTTGCAAGAGTATGTACCGTGTACCTGGTGGATGGTGTTCTCACGTGAGTTGATGGCATCTGTGTCGATGATCCGGCACGTCTTGCAGAGGTTGCTGTGGCAGGGTTGTGTGGTGTCGTGGTCACTGTTCTCCTGAAGGCTGGGTAGTTTGCTGCGGACAATGGTCTGTTTGAGGTTGTGCGGTTGTTTGAAGGCAAGAAGTGGGGGTGTGAGGATGGCCTTGGCGAGATGTTCGTCTTCATCAATGACATGTTGAAGGCTCCGGAGGAGATGCCGTAGCTTCTCCGCTCCGGGGAAGTACTGGACGACGAAGGGTACTCTGTCCACCGTGTCCCGTGTTTGTCTTCTGAGGAGGTCGATGGCTAAGCCAGTTCTCCAGCCATCTAGCTAGCTCACCTTTTATCCCGTGAGATTTAACCTTTTGCACCATCCTGCCATGAGGGACCTTGTCAAACGCTTCACTAAAATCCATATAGACGCCCTTCCGTCGTCAATCATTTTTGTCACCTCCTCCAAAAACTCAACCAAATTTGTGAGGCATGACCTCCCTCGTACAAAACCATGCTGTCTATCGCTAATGAGATTATTCAGTTCTAAATGCGCATATATCCTATCTCTAAGAATCTTGTCCAACAATTTACTTACCACGGACGTCAAGCTCACTGGCCTATAATTACCCGGGTTATCCTTGCTACCCTTCTTAAATAACGGGACCACATTTGCTATCCTCCAATCCTCTGGGACCTCACCTGTGTCCAGTGAAGAGACAAAGATTTCTGTTAGAGGCCCAGCAATTTCATCTCTTGCCTCCCTGAGGAGTCTAGGATAGATGCCATCTGGCCCTGGGGATTTGTCTGTCTTAATGTTTCCTAAAAAACCTAACACTTCCTCCCTTGTAATTGAGATTTTTTCTAACGGGTCAACACATCTCTCTGAGACATTACCAGTCAACATGTCCCTCTCCTTTGTGAATACTGATGCAAAGTATTCGTTTAGGATCTCACCTACTTCCTTTGGTTCTAAGCATAATTTCCCTCCTTTGTCCCCTGAGAG
The DNA here is from genome assembly GCF_964213995.1 of Mustelus asterias. Taxonomy (NCBI): domain Eukaryota; kingdom Metazoa; phylum Chordata; class Chondrichthyes; order Carcharhiniformes; family Triakidae; genus Mustelus; species Mustelus asterias. Next base: position 24,406,599 of record NC_135829.1, on the reverse strand, counting down.
GTCCGATTCTTTCCCTAACAACCCTCTTGTTCCTAACGTATGTATAAAATGCCTTAGGATTCTCCTTAATCCTGTCTGCCAAGGACATTTCATGACCCCTTTTTGCCCTTCTAACTCCCTGTTTGAGTTCTTTTCTACTTTCTCTGTATTCCTCCAGTGCTCCATCTGTTTTTAGCTGCCTGGACCTCATGTATGCCTCTTTTTTCTTTTTGATTAGACCCACAATTTCACTGGTTATCCACGGCTCCCAAATCCTACCTTTCCTATCCTCCCTCTTTACAGGCACATGCCTGTCCTGTAGTCCTATCAACTGCTCCTTAAAAGATTCCCACATGCCAGATGTGGATTTACTCTCGAACAGCCTCTCCCAATCAACAGCCACCAAATCCTGCCTAATCCGGCTGTAGTTAGCCTGCCCCCAATTCATCACCTTACCCATAGGACAACATTCATCTTTTTCCATAAAGTTTACAGAATTGTGGTCACTATTTGCCACATATTCCCCGACTGAAACTTTGATGACCTGACCGGGCTCATTCTCCAGTACTAGAACAAAGAACAAGAACAAAGAACAATACAGCACAGGAACAGGCCCTTCGGCCCTCCAAGCCCGCGCCGCTCCCCGGTCCAGGATTGAATCCTGAATCCAGGATCCCCGCCCAATTTTCCAGCCTATCTACATCCTAATATCCTATCCACTGAGCTGTCCCTCACAGCTACGATGCTTTGTTCATCACAACCTATTAACTCACCCCCACCCCCCCATTCCAGACCATGTGATCTCCAGGGAGAGGCGAAAACCCAGAGTGAAAACCCCAGGGCCAATATGGGGAAAAAAAAAATCTGGGAAATTCCTCTCCGACCCCCTGAGGCGATCGAAACGAGTTCAGGAGATCACACTGGCCCTGATCAGAAAATGCTTCCCAACCCTATTCATTTCCACTTCTGCTTTACGAACACCATCTGAATTCCCTGCCCCTGAGACGGGTTCCCAACTATCCGCAGTCTCGCTCTGTACTGGCACCAGCAAGATGATCATAGAATGAAGCCTTGAAACGAGAAACAAAGAACAATTAGCCCGCGCCGCTCCCGAGTCCAAACTAGACCACTCTTTTGTATCCCTCCATTCCCACTCCGTTCATATAGCTGTCTAGATAAGTCTTAAACGTTCCCAGTGTGTCCGCCTCCACCACCTTGCCCGGCAACACATTCCAGGCCCCCACGACCCTCTGTGTAAAATATGTCCTTCTGATATCTGTGTTAAACCTCCCCCCCTTCACCTTGAACCTATGACCCCTCGTGAACGTCACCACCGACCCGGGGAAAAGCTTCCCACCGTTCATCCTATCTATGCCTTTCATAATTTTATACACCTCTATTAAGTCTCCCCTCATCCTCCGTCTTTCCAAGGAGAACAACCCCAGTTTCCCCAATCTCTCCTCATAACCAAGCCCCTCCATACCAGGCAACATCCTGGTAAACCTCCTCTGTACTCTCTCCAAAGCCTCCACGTCCTTCTGGTAGTGTGGCGACCAGAACTGGACGCAGTATTCCAAATGCGGCCGAACCAACGTTCTATACATCTGCAACATCAGACCCCAACTTTTATACTCTATGCCCCGTCCTATAAAGGCAAGCATGCCATATGCCTTCTTCACCAACTTCTCCACCTGTGACGTCACCTTCAAGGATCTGTGGACTTGCACACCCAAGTCCCTCTGCGTCACTACACCCTTTATGGTTCTTCCATTTATCGTGTAGCTCCTCCCTACATTATTCCCACCAAAATGCATCACTTCGCATTTATCAGGATTGAACTCCATCTGCCATTTCTTTGCCCAAATTTCCAGCCTATCTATATCCTTCTGTAGCCTCTGACAATGTTCCTCACTATCTGCAAGTCCTGCCAGTTTTGTGTCGTCCGCAAACTTACTGATCACCCCAGTTACTCCTTCTTCCAGATCATTTATATAAATCACAAACAGCAGAGGTCCCAATACAGAGCCCTGCGGAACACCACTAGTCACAGGCCTCCAGCCGGAAAAAGACCCTTCCACTACCACCCTCTGTCTTCTATGACCAAGCCAGTTCTCCACCCATCTAGCCACCTCCCCCTTTATCCCATGAGATCCAACCTTTTTCACTAGCCTACCATGAGGGACTTTGTCAAACGCTTTACTAAAGTCCATATAGACGACATCCACGGCCCTTCCTTCGTCAACCATTCTGGTCACTTCTTCAAAAAACACCACCAGGTTAGTGAGGCATGACCTCCCTCTCACAAAACCATGCTGACTATCGTTAATGAGTTTATTCCTTTCTAAATGCGCATACATCCTATCTCTAAGATTCTTCTCCAACAACTTCCCCACCACGGACGTCAAGCTCACCGGCCTATAATTACCCGGGTTATCCTTCCTACCCTTCTTAAATAACGGGACCACATTAGCTATCCTCCAATCCTCTGGGACCTCACCTGCGTCCAGTGACGAGACAAAGATTTGCGTCAGAGGCCCAACGATTTCACCTCTCGTCTCCCTGAGCAGCCTTGGATAGATTCCATCAGGCCCTGGGGATTTGTCAGTCTTTATATTCTCTAACAAATCTAACACTTCCTCCTTTGTAATGGAGATTTTCTCCAACGGTTCAACACTCCCCTCCGAGACACTCCCAGTCAACACATCCCTCTCCTTTGTGAATACCGACGCAAAGTATTCATTTAGGATCTCCCCTACTTCTTTGGGCTCCAAGCATAAGTCCCCACTTTTGTCCCTGAGAGGTCCGATTTTTTCCCTAACAACCCTTTTGTTCCTAACGTATGAATAAAATGCCTTGGGATTCTCCTTAATCCTGTCTGCCAAGAACATTTCGTGACCCCTTTTCGCTCTTCTAATTCCCCGTTTGAGTACTTTCCTACTTTCTTTGTACTCCTCCAGAGCTCCCTCCGTTTTTAGCTGCTTGGACCTAACATACGCCTCTCTTTTCTTTTTGACCAGTCCCTCCATTTCCCTGGTTATCCACGGTTCTCTAATCCTACCCTTCCTATCCTTTTTTACAGGCACATGCTTGTCCTGTAGCCCTAACAACCGTTCCTTAAAAGACTGCCACATACCAGATGTGGATTTACCCTCAAACAGCCTCTCCCAATCAAGAGCTGCCAATTTCTGCCTGATCCCACTAAAGTTAGCCTTCCCCCAAGACAACACCTTACCCTTGGGACACCACTCATCCTTTTCCATCACTATCCTAAAGCTAACAGAATTGTGGTCACTATTTGCCACATGTTCCCCTACCAAAACTTTGAAGACCTGACCGGGCTCATTCCCCAGTACCAGGTCCAGTATAGCCCCCTCTCTAGTCGGACTGTCTACATATTGTTCCAACGAACCCTCCTGTACACATTTTACAAATTCCTCCCCATCCAGAGTCCCTGCCCTCAGCGATTTCCAGTCTATACCAGGGAAATTGAAGTCTCCCACTACAACAACCCTATTTTTCCTGCACCTATCCAGTATCTCCTGATTCTTCCACTTCCCTTGGGCTGTTGGGGGGCCTGTAGTACACCCCCAACATAGTGACTGCGCCTTTCCTGTTTCTAAGCTCCACCCAGAGTGACTCGTTACACGACCCCTCTGAATTGTCCTCCCTCTGCACCGCTGTAATATGCTCTCCAACTAATACCGCTACTCCCCCACCTCTTTTGGCCTCTCCTCTGTCTCGCCTAAAACACTTGTACCCTGGAATATTCAGCTGCCAGTCCTGTCCCTCTTTCAACCAAGTCTCTGTCACCGCAACCACATCTAAATTCCTCGTGAGCATTAAGGCCCCAAGTTCGTCTGTCTTACCTGCTACGCTCCTTGCATTGAAGTATAAGCACTCCAGACCTCCAGGCCCAGTGAGGTCATCCTCCCCCAGAGTGCTCTTCTTCTTTGCCAGCCTTGTCCCAGCCCCAAGCTCGTCCCCAGCCTCCACATACTAGGAGCAGTATAGCCCCTCTCTAGTTGGACTGTCAACATATTGTTCCAAAGAACCTTCCTGTACGCATTTTATAAATTCTTCCCTGTCCAGGCCCCCAGCCCTAAGCGATTTCCAGTCTATACAAGGGAAATTAAAGTCTCCCACTACAACAACCCTATTTTTTCTGCACCTGTCTAGAATCTCCTTACATATTCGTTCCTCAACTTCCCGTGGGCTGTTGGGAGGCCTGTAGTATACCCCCAGCATAGTGACTGCGCCCTTCCTGTTTCTGAGCTCCACCCACAGTGACTCGTTACCTGACCCTTCCAAATTGTCCACCCTCTGTACCGCTGTAATATGCTCCCTAACCAGCATTGCGACTCCCCGACCACTCCTAGCCCCTCCTCTGTCTCGCCTAAAACACTTATACCCCGGAATATTCAGCTACCAGTCCTGTCCTTCTTTTAACCAAGTCTCCGTCACTGCAACCACATCCAAGTTCTGCGCAAGCATTAAGGCTCTAAGCTCGTCTGTCTTGCCCATGACGCTCCTTGCATTGAAGCAGATGCACTCCAGACTTCCAGGCCCACTGAGGTCATCCTCCCCCAGAATGCTCTTCCCCTTAGATAGCCTTGTCTTGGCCCCAACCTCGTCCCCAGCCCTTATGCTATTGACCTATTGTTCTGATCTCCACCCTCCTGCCACATTAGTTTAAACCCACCCGAACCACACTAGCAAAACTCCCAGCTCGGATATTCGTGCCCCTCCAGTTTAGGTGTAACCCGTCCTTCTTGTACAGGTGCCATCCTCTCTTGAAGACTTCCCAGTGATCCACGAATTTGAAACCCTCCCTCCTGCACCAGTCCTTTAGCCACACGTTCAGCTGTACAATCTCCCTGTTCCTAGCCTCAATAGAGGGTTATTGTCCCCAGAAGGGTAGAGGGTTTAGTTTAGATGGGCAGCATGGCTGGTGCTGGCTTGGAGGGCCGAAGGGCCTGTTCCTGTGCTGTAATTTTCTTTGTTCTTTGTTCTTATTAACTGGGACAGACATAGTATTTAGTGCTTGGATGGAGTGGGTTTCTTGAAATGTGTACGGGAATATTTTTTAGGTCAATATGTGGAAGATCCAATAAGGGAAGGAACAATGCTGGACCTTATTCTGGGGAATTAACCTGGACAGGTGGTTAAGGTGGTTTGGCAGGGGTGGCGGGGGGGGGGGGGCGGGGGGTGGGGGTGGGGGGGCACGGGGGTGGTGTGTGTTTTAGTGATAGCGATTACAACATGGTACAATTTAAACTTGTTATGGGTAAAGAAATAGAGTGGTCACAAGAACAAGTTTTGGAAATGAGGGGAGAGCGGAGTTTAATAAAATAAGGCAAGATCTGGCCAAAGTAGACTGGAAACAACTACTAGTGGGGAAGTCTACAGATGAGCAGTGGAGAGTATTTAAAAAGGAAATAGGGTGGGTACAGGCCCAGCAAGTTCCCCCCAGGGTGAAAGGAAGGAGTAACAAGCCCAGAGAACCATGGATGACCAGAGATCTACAGGATACAATGAAAAGGAAAAGCAAGGCAGGTACAAGGGGGGCGAATTAGCAGAGGGGTTTAATGAAGTACAGAAAGTGCGGGGTGGAAAATCCCAAGATATTCTATAAACATATCCATGAGAAGGGGATAACCAGGGAAAGAGTAGGGCCCATTTGGGAGCAAGGGGGCAATCTGTGGGTGGAGCCAGAGGACATTGGTAGAGTGTTGAATGAATGCTTCACTTCCGTCTTCACCCAAGAGAATGAAGATGAAGATATGGAGTTCAGGGAGAGAGACTGTGAGGTTCTTGAGCAAATTGATACAGGGAAGGACACGATATTGGAAGTGTTGGAAGGTTTAAAAGTGGACCAATCTCCAGGTCTGGATTGTGTCCCAGGCTACTGTGGGAGGCAAGAGAGGAGATTGCAGGAGCTCTGACCCAGAGTTTAATTCCTCACTGGCCACGGGGGAAATGCCAAAGGACTAGAGAACATCTACACAATTTAAGAAGGATTTCAGAGATAAACCGGGGAACTGCAGACCATTAAAGCTCACATCAGTGATAGAGAAACTAATTCAGAAAATTCTGAAAGAGAGTATCTATCTCCACTTGGAGAGGCAAGGCTTGATCAGGGATAATCAGCGTGGCTTCATCAGAGGGAGGTCATGCGTAACAAATTTGATTGAATTTTTTGAAGAGATGACCAGGTGTGTAGATGAGGATAGCACAGTTGATGTGGTTTATATGGGTTTCAGCAAAGCCTTTGACAAGGTCCCACATGGGAGACTTGTAAAGAAGGCAAATGCACATGGGATACAGGGTAAATTTGATAAACTGGAATTAAAATTGGCTCAGTTGGAGGAGACACTGGGTGATGACAGAAGGCTGCTTTAGTGATTGGAAAACAGTATCCAGTGGCGTACCACAGGGATCTGTGCTAGGACTCTATTATTCGTCATTTATATGGCATAGATGAATATGTGGGGGCAGGATTAGTAAGTTCGCGGATGACACAAAGATCAGCCGAGTGGTTAACAGTGAGGTTGAGTATCTTGGGCATATTGTTATAGATGGAACGGTCAAATGGGCAGATAAATGGCAGATGGAATTTAACCTTGAAAAGTGTGAGGTGATACACTTCGGAAGGAGTAATTTACCAAGGAGGTATTCAATGAATGGCATGACACTTGGAAGTTCTGAAGGACAAAGGGATCTTTGCGTGTTTATCCACAGATCTCTGAAGACAGAAGGGCATGTTAGTAAGGTGGTGAAAAAGGCATATGGGACACTTGCCTTTATCAATTGAAGCATAGATTCCAAAAGCAGGGAAGTCATGTTGGAGTTGTATAGAACTTTGGTGAGGCCACAGCTGGAGTACTGTGTGCAGTTCAGGTCGTCACGTTATAGGAAGGATGTGATTGCACTGGAGGGGTGCAGAGGAGATTCGCCAGGATGCTGCCTGGGATGGAATATTTAAGTTATGAAGAGAGGCTGAATAGGCTTGGGTTGTTTTCTCTGGAGCAGGGAAGATGAGGGGCGACCTGATCGAGGTGTACAAGATTATGAGGGACATGGACAGAATGGGTAAAGCGCTTGTTCCCCTTAGTTAAAGGATCAGTCATGAGGGGACATGGGTTCAAAATGAGGGGCAGGAGGTTTAGGGGGATGTGAGGAAAAGCCTTTTTACCCAGAGGATGGTGACAGTCTGGAATGCGCTGCCTGGGGTGGTGGTAGAGGTGGTTCATAGAATAGAATCCTTACAATGCAGAAGAGGCCATTTGGCCCATCGAGTCTGCACCAAAACTCTCACAGAGTATCTCACCCAGGTTATCGCCCCCGCCCTATCCTTTAACTCCACACATTTCCCATGGCTAATCCATCTAACCTACACATCTTGGGACTCTAAGGGGCAATCCACCCAACCCGTACATCTTTGCCTGTGGGAGGAAACTGGAGCACCCGGAGGAAACCCACACAGACACAGGGAGAATGTGCAAACTCCACACAGCTAGTGACTCAAGCCGGGAATCGAACCCGGGTCCCTGGTGCTGTGAGCCTGGGTAAGATGCTCTGTCGGAGATTTGGTGCAGACTTGATGGACCAAATGGCCTTCTTCTATACTGTGGGGATTCTATGATTCTAAATCGTTCTCCAGTTTTTCTGCTTCTAAATTAACCTTTGTTCATTGCATTCAGGGATAAATCTTCCCTCTCCACAAACACTTTACCAATTAATAAACCATTTTAACTTTTCAACAAATACAGTAAAAGTCATCATGAAATCTTAAGGTAACAAATCCCCATGTGCTCTCTCAGTCTGTGGATTCAAAATCCCAAAGTCCAGCTTTATTATGTTCCTGGTGATCTTCAAAGTTCTAGAAAATGCAGGTCCACTTCCCCAGCCTCTCTTCACAGTCCTGAGATCCCAGGAATAAGTCTGGTGAACCTTTGCTGCTCTCCCCCTATGGCAAGAATATCCTTCTAAGGTAAGGGTACCAAAACTGCACACAGTGCCCCAGGTGCGGTCTAACCAACTTTCTATGCAATTGAAGCAAGACTTTGCTACTCCTGTACTCAGTTCTTCTTGCACTAAATGCTAACATACCACTAACCTTCCTAATTGCTTGCTGCATCTGCATGTTAGCTTTCAGTGACTTATTGTTGAGGACACCCAGGTCCCTTTGTACATATATACCTTCGAATCTCTCACCATGCCTGACAACTTGAGAATGACCCATTTATCCCACCGCTGTTTTCTGCCTGTCAACCAATCCTTAATCCATGCCAGTATATTACCTTCTATCCCACGAGCTTTAATTTTGCTAACCAACCTCCTATGGGGATCTGGATCAAAAGCCTTTTTAAAATTTAAATATACTAAGTCCACTGACTCCCCTTTATCAATTCTGTGAGTAACATCCTGAAAAAACTCCAACAGCTTCGTCAAACTTGATCTCCCATTCATAAATCAATGTTGACTATGTGCAATTAAATCATTATTATCAAAGTGTCTGTTTATCACATTCTTTATAACAGAGTCCAGCACTTTCCCTATATTGATGTTAGACAAACAGGTTCCAGTTTGCTGTTTTCTCTCTCCCTCCCTTCTTAAATAGTGGGCTAACATTTTCCACCTTCCAATCTTTAGAATCTTTAGAATTTTGGAAGATGATCGCCAATGCATCCACTATCTCCAAACAATGTTTTCAACACTGTAGAATATCAAATCCCAGGGATTTATCAACCTTCAGTCCCATTAATTTCTCCAATACCACCTTCTTACTAATGCTAATTTCCTTCAATTCCTCATTCTTCCAAAGTCCTTGGGTTTCTAATATTGGGAGAATTCTTGTAGCTGCCTCAGTGAAGACAGTCACAAAGTCTGTTGCGGACAGGAGGGGGATTAATTTAAATAGCTCTTATTACTGACTATTATCTTATTATCTCACTACTTGTCTGCAAGGAGAAAGGTGCTTTTTGATTTCCCTGGTTATAAGTATTTTCCCCAACTCTTTAATTTGGAGCAATGCAATCACCAATCAATAACTTGCACAACAAACTGGAGATAAGATAAAATAAAAGGGTTGGTTTATTTCACACACATACAGCACACAGGAAAGGAGTTTTGTACATGTTGTACTCAAACAATAAGAAGGAAAAAGAAAGAAAGTGGTTCAGGGCCGGACCACAATAAAAATACACGTTATGGTTTACATGAGTCCAGAATCCAGAATCAAAAGTCTAATGGAGGGTTTCTTCCAAGGGCACGTTCGTTGTCTGTCCTAGGGTGATCTGTCTTTCCATAAGTGAAGACACCAATAGTTCACAGATGAAGGTCAGGCAATTGTACCTCGACAGAGCTCCTTCTGATGTTATCTGTTTGATGGTAAGATGTAGGCAGCACAAGCTGTTGCCTGGAGTCCTGTTCTCTTTGGAGCTTAAGATAAGATCCAACAGCTTTTAATTAAAGGAATTCAGGCAGCTCAAGTCTCAGTCATGTGACAGTGTGGTTTCAGGTTGACTGGCTGGCTGAAACACAGAGCAAAATGGAGAGCCATTAATTCCATATTGGATCTTTAGGAGTCACAAACAGCTGCCTTTGTCCTTGCAGATACAGTGGTGGCCAGAATTCTTCTATAGAAATGCAAAGAAGCTTTGTGCAGTTCCAGGGAGGGGCATCAGTGCCTTTTTTAAGGATAATGAGCTACTGGTTTGCCTGAAGGTCTGAAATTCCTCTGGTACGAGTCATGGCTAATGGGGTAAATTCTTGACCATGTTTAAAATTAGAATTGCTGATTTTACAGAGTAACCCAGTTGATGAAGATATGTATTTATTTTCCTTCCCGACTCAACTGGGACACAAATGAATAATTTAGCTTCTCTGCCATTTCTCCTGACTCTGTTTGCAATGGAATAAGCAAAATACTGCGGGTGCTGGAATCTGAAACAAGAACAGAGGATCCGGGAAAAACTCAGCAGGTCTGGCAGCATCCATAAGGAGAGAAAGCAGAATTAATATTTCAAGTTCTTCGGCTGTTCGTCAGAACCAAAGAGAGGGAGAATGTGTCCGAGCTGTTGCAACAAAATGTAGCAACGTGAAGAATAAAAATCAGATGGCTTGCTGGGAGGGGGAGGGGGGTTTACAGCAATACAAATAGATGAACAAAAGACTTTCAGGATTACTTTCCCAGGTGTGAAAGAGTCCACTCTAACATCTCTATCACCCAGTCACTCTTCAAAACCCTGAGCAACTAGTATTGTTTCAGACATTCTGCATGGACCTTTTCCGTACTGTCCTGCCCAGAACCACACAACATATTCTGAACTTTAAACTCATCTTATATTTTAAAAACTGGACACAAAAAGGCTGGAAAAGAGGCCACCTGACTTCTTTTGTGGATTAGAACCATTCCCCGACTCAAAGGGAACAAAAGAACATTCCAGACTGATGTGGGGCCATGTCCTTCCCTGAAATCAATCTGTAATAATTTAATTGTGGTGAACCATTGTTGGTTCCCACCAGGAGTGCTGAGCCATGGTCTGGCCAATACAATGAGTCTGTAGATATGTTACTGTTGGGGTTAGGGTTGGGCTGTTCTACCTGTTAATATAGTCCTTATGGTACACCCCAGTCGGCTCCGCCTCCTGGGAGAGGTATAAAGGTCACTGCTCTGCCTGGTGACCCTTTAGTCTGGGATCGTGTACTGTATATGGTAGCTCTGTTATTGTTGGCAATAAAAGCCTTTATTTCCCGAGTACATCCAGCCTCTCGTGTGTTATATCGCGCATCAATTTTATTGCCAACAAGTAAATTCTTTTTTTTTTGAAAAAAAACGACAAAGAAAACATGGAGCAAATGCTTAAACCCGAACGGCTTACGTTGGACCCACGAGCGGCGGGAGCATCGAACACTTTCGACCACTGGTTGAAGTGTTTGCAAGATTACCTCGACACCTCCACAGCGGTCACCGACGACGCCGACAGACTCTGGGTCCTCCACGCGAGGGTAAGCGACGCTGTATACCTAGCGATCCATGGGGCCACCGACTACAAAGGGGCCCTCGAGCTTCTCAAGAAGCGATACAACAAACCGCCGAATGAGATGCATGCTCGATACCTTCTAGCCACTCGACGGCGGCAGCCCGGCGAAACGACGGAACAGTACACGTGCGAGCTTCAGCAGCTAGCCAGAGCCTGCAACTGCAAGTCAGTGTCGGCAGACCAGTACATGAACGACCTTGCTCGAGATGCGTTCGTGGCGGGAATCGGCTCGTTGTACATCTGCCTTCGGCTGTTGGAGCAAGGTAACCTCAATCTCACTAAAACCATAGAGTTAGCTGATGCTCTAGAAACGGCCTCCAAAAGTCTGGCGATGTACCCCGACGACCACGTGGAGACAGCGTGGCAGAGGCAGTCGCAGACTCCACTTCATTCAGCGGGACCGATAAACTGCGCGATTGCGCTCCCAGCCTCGGACCTGACGACGGCAGCAGCTCCAGGTGGCCCGCAATCTGATTGACCATGTCAGATATGCGCGGGAGGGGATACGCATCCAGCTGCGTGTATCTGTTAATGGTCTGACTATAGTCTATGACCATCCGGGGTTTGTTCCCATTCTTAACCACCACGACTTGCGCTCTCCAAGGACTAGCGCTAGGTTGGATGATCCCTTCCTTGAGGAGCCGCTGAACTTCAGATCGAATGAAGATCCGATCCTCAGCGCTGTAACGCCTGCTCTTTGTTGCGATGGGCTTGCAGCCTGGCACGAGATTCTGGAATAGGGAGGGTGTGGTAATCCTAAGCGTTGAGAGACTACATGTGGAGCGTGTTGGGCAATTTAGAGGCTGCGGGTCTCCCACTGAAAGCGGAGGGAGTGGCCCATCGTACTACAGGGTTACACACAGTGGGTTCCCAATTACGCGGACAAAGCCGTCCGCTCATCAAGTCTACCTCTTTTCCCCTAGCAACAGAGGCTCGCTCAGCCTTTGCAAGAATAAAAGCCGACATCGCAAAAGCCACGATGCACGCTATCGATGAGTCCATCCCCTTCCAGGTGGAGAGTGATGCATCTGATTTTGCCCTGGCCACCACACTTAACCAGGCGGGCAGGCCCGTCGCCTTTTTCTCTCGCACCCTCCAAGGCCCTGAAATTCGACATTCGGCGGTGGAAAAGGAGGCCCAGGCCATTGTGGAGGCCGTCCGGCATTGGCGCCATTACTTGGCGGGAAAACGGTTCACTCTGCTCACGGACCAGCGGTCCGTGGCGTTCATGTTCAACAACACGTTACAGGGTAAGATCAAGAATGATAAGATCTTGAGGTGGAGAATCGAACTCTCCACCTACAATTATGATATCATGTATCGTCCAGGGAAGCTCAACGAGCCCTCGGATGCCCTGTCGCGTGGAACATGCGCTAGTATGCAGGAGAACCGATTGCAGGCTCTCCACAATGACCTCTGCCATCCGGGGGTCACTCGGCTCTTCCACTTCATAAAAGCCCGGAATCTACCCTACTCAGTGGAGGATGTCAGGTCCATAACCAGAAGCTGCCGGGTATGCGCGGAATGCAAACCGCACTTCTACCGACCTGACAGGGCACACCTCGTTAAGGCCACTCGTCCCTTCGAAAGACTGAGTGTGGACTTTAAGGGCCCCCTTCCCTCGACAGATCGGAACGTGTACTTCCTCAATGGGGTTGATGAGTTCTCACGATTCCCTTTTGTCATTCCCTGTTCTGATATGTCCGCTGCCACGGTTATCAAGGCATTTTGTGATCTTTTCACCCTGTTCGGTTACCCCTGTTATATCCACAGCGATAGGGGCTCGTCGTTCATGAGCGATGACTTGAGGCAATACCTGCTCTCATATGGGATTGCCTCTAGTAGAACCACGAGCTACAACCCAAGGGGTAACAGACAGGTCGAACGAGAGAATGCTACAGTCTGGAAGGCTGTCTTACTGGCGTTGAGGTCTAAAGGTCTTCCAGTCTCCCGTTGGCAAGAAGTACCCCCTGTTCTTATGAGGAGAACAGGATATGGGGCTCGACTCATCGATCAACAGTTCCGACGCGCCACAGCGAAAAACCACACCGACCTCCTCAGAAGACAAACACGGGACACGGTGGACAGAGTACCCTTTGTCGTCCAGTACTTCCCCGGAGCGGAGAAGCTACGGCATCTCCTCCGGAGCCTTCAACATGTCATTGATGAAGACGAACATCTCGCCAAGGCCATCCCCACACCCTTCAAACAACCATGCAACCTCAAACAGACCATTGTCCGCACAAACTACCCAGCCTTCAGGAGAACAGTGACCACAACACCACACAACCCTGCCACAGCAACCTCTGCAAGACGTGCCGGATCATCGACATGGATGCCATCATCTCACGTGAGAACACCATCTACCAGGTACACGGTACCTACTCTTGCAACTCGGCCAACGTTGTCTACCTGATACGCTGCAGGAAAGGATGTCCCGAGGCATGGTACATTGGGGAAACCATGTAGACGCTACGACAACGGATGAATGAACACCGCTCGACAATCACCAGGCAAAACTGTTCTCTTCCTGTGGGGGAGCACTTCAGCAGTCACGGGCATTCGGCCTTGGATCTTCGGGTGGGCGTTCTCCAGGGCGGCCTTCGCGACACATGGCGGCGCAGAGTCGCTGGGCGGAGACTGATGGCCAGGTTCCGCACACATGAGGACGGCCTGAACCGGGATGTTGGATTTATGTCACATTATCGGTAACCCCCACAGCTTGCCTCCTGGGCTTGTAGAATCTCACTCGCTGTTCTGTCTGGAGACAATACACATCTCTTTAACCTGTGTTGAATGCTCCCTCCACCCACATTATCTGTACCTTTAAGACCTGGCTGGCTGTAGAGATTTGCATTCTAATTAGTATTTTGTAACTTGATTTCTGTGTCTGTGCACTGTTGGAGAACAGATATTCACTCCATCTGACGAAGGAGCTGTGCTCCGAAAGCTTATGGTATTTGCTACCAAATAAACCTGTTGGACTTTAACCTGGTGTTGTGAGACTTCTTACTCTAGTTTTGGTGTCAGATAAGGACACCAAAACTGCACCCAATACTCCAGGTGTGGCCTCACCAATGCCCTGTGCAATTGCAGTAAAGCATCTCTATTCCTATACTCAAATCCTTTTGCTAAGCAGAACAACATGCCATTTGCCTTCTTTACTGCCTGCTGTACCAAGACACTTAGTTTATGTGACTGATGCATGAGGACACCAAGGTCTCTTTGAGTATCCACCTCTCTCAATTTACACCCATTCAAATAATAATCTGCATTCCTATTATTGCTACCAAAGTGGATAACCTCACATTTATCCACATTACACTGCATCTGCCATGCGTATGCCCACTCAATCAGCCTGTCCAAATCACGCTGAAACATCTCTGCATCCTCTTCACAGTTCACCCTTGCACTCAACTTTGTATCATCTGCAAATTTGGAGATAATACATTTAGTTCCCTCTTCCAAATCATGAATATAATAATCTGAACAGTTGGGGTCCTAGCACAGATCCCTGCGGAACCCCACTAGTCACTGCCTGCCAATCAGAAAAAGACCCATTTATGCCAACTCTTTGCTTCCTAAATGCTGATCAACTTTCTATTCATCTCAAGACATTACCCACAATCCCATGTGCTTTAACTTTAGATAGTAGTCTCTTATGTGAGACCTTGTTGAAAGCCTTCTGAAAATCCAAATAAACCACATCCATCAGTTTTCCTTGGTCAACTCTACTAGTTACATCCTCAAAGAATTCCAATAAATTCATCAAGCATGATTTCCCCTGTGTAAATCCATGTTGACTTTGTCTGATTATATCACTGCCTTCCAAATGCTGAGCTATGAAATCCTTAATAACGGACTCTAGACTTCAGGACAATACCAAATGAATGGCCAGGAGGGCAGATAAATGGCAAATGGAATTCAATTCAGAGAAGTGTGAAGTGTTGCATTTAGGGAGGTCAAACAAGGCAAAGGATTACACAATAAATCGCCAGAGTGTGGCGACTAGGCAATTTTCATAGTAAACTTTAAATGGGAGAATACTGAGGGGTTCAGACAGACGTTCGTGTGAATGTCCACAGATCCATGAAGGTAGCAGGCCAGGTCGGTAAGGAGGTTAAGAAGGCATTTAGAATCCTTTCAATTAATAGCTGAGGTATAGGATATAAGAACAGAGAGGTTATGCTGTAACAATATCAAACATTAGTTAGGCCACAACCTGAGCACTGTGTGCAGTTCTGGTCACCTCATTATGGAAAGGATGTAGTTGCATTAGTGAGGGTATAGAGGAGATTGACAAGAATGTGGCCAGGACTGGATAATTGTAGATATGAAGAAAGACTAGATAGTCTGGGATTGTTCTCCCTGGAACAGTGGAGATGGGAGATTTGATTGAAATTATGAGGGGCCTGGATAGAGTGGATGGGAAGAGTCTATTTACTTTAGCAGAGAGCTCAGTGACGAGGGGGTATAGATTTAAAGGGTTTGCTAGAATGATTAGGAGGGAGATGAAGAAAATTATTTTCACCCAGGTGTTGTGGGGGTCTGGAACTGTCCACCACCACTGTCTGAAAAGGATAGTAGAGCAGAAACCCTCAACTCATTTAAAGGGTGTCTGGATATGCATCTGAAGTTTTTAAAAAATTTTATTTATTAGTATCACAAAAAGGTTTACATTAACACTGCAATGAAGTTATTGTGAAAATCCCCTAGTCGCCACACTCTGGCACCTGTTCAGGTACACTGAGAGAGAATTTAGCATGACCAATGCACTTAACCAGCACGTCTTTCGGACTGTGGGAGGAAACCAGAGCACCCGGAAGAAACCCACGCAGCCACAGGGAGAATGTGCAGACTTCACACAGACAGTGACCCAACCCGGGAATTGAACCCGGGTCCCTGGCCCTGTGAGGCAGCAGTGCTGACCACTGTGCCACCATGCTGCCATTGGCATTGTCCTGTAAGCTGCAGGACTATGGACCAAATACTGGAAAGCGGGATTAGGCTGAGTGGCTTGTTTTCCAGCACAGACACGATTGGCCAAGTGGCCTCTTTCTGTGGATTCCATGATGCTAAATTACATCTAAAATGACTGAAGGCCCTGGGTATTGCAAAGGCCCTGATAACATTCCAGCAGGAGAACTGAAGACTTGTCCTTCAGAACAAGCCATGCCCCTTCCCAAAATGTACCATTACAACATTGTCATCTCCCTGACAATTACTATCACTGAAATCCCCTCTAGCTCAACACCATCCAGGACAAAGCGGCACTTGAGCGGCACCCCATCCACAAACAAAACTCCACCGGCAATGCAGCAGTGTGTACAATCTACAACATGCACTGCAGGGCAGCACAGTGGCATAGTGGTTAGCACTGCTGCTTCACAGCTCCAGGGACCTGGGTTCGATTCCCGGCTTGGGTCACTGTCTGTGTGGCGTTTGCACATTCTCCTCGTGTCTGCGTGGGTTTCCTCCGGGTGCTCCGGTTTCCTCCCACAGTCCAAAGATGTGCGGGTTAGTTTGATTGGCCACGCTAAAATTGCCCCTTAGTGTCCTGAGATGCGTAGGTTAGAGGGATTAGTGGGTAAATATGTAGGGATATCAGGGTAGGGCCTGGGTGAGATTGTGGTCGGTGCAGGCTCGATGGGCCGAATGGCCTCTTTCTGTGCTGTAGAGTTTCTATGATTCTATGAAACCCTGCTCAGGCAGCACCTTCCAAACCCACGACCGCTACAATCTAGACGGACAAGAGCAGCAGACAAATGGGAGCATCACCAACTGGAGGTTCTCCTTCAAACCCTCACCACCCTGATTTGGAAATACATCGCTGTTCCTTCACTGTTGCTGGGTCAAAATTCTGGAACTCCCTCCGTAACAGTGCTGTGGGTGTACCTACGCCACTGCAGTGGTTCAAGAAGGCAGCTCACCACCACCTTAAGAAAAATTAGGGATGGACTATAAATACTGCCCTCGTCAGCAACATCCAATACTGTGAATGAATTAAAAAAGAGATGAAAATCTCTCTGATGTTTTACAACCTCAGGACAGTTTAACAAGAAGTGAAGCTATAGAACTGACCAGGCAGGCTGAGGAGCAGAGGCAAAACAATGTCCTTGTAAGAGCTGTGAGGCCGAATAGCCCATTGAACTCATTCCGTTGGTGGGTTATAAAACTGAGAGTATAGAATCACAGAATCTCTACAGTGCAGAAGGAGGCCATTTGGCCCATTGAATCTGCACCAACCATAAATCCACCCAGGCCCTATTCCTGTAAACCCACACATTTACCCCGCTTATCCCCCTGACACGAAGGTCAATTTAGCATGGCCAATCAACCTAACCCGCACGTCCTTGGACTGTGGAAGGAAACCGGAACACCCGGAGGGAACCCACGCAGACACGGGGAGAACGTGCAGACTCCGCACAGATAGTGACCCTGGCCAGGAATCAAACTCAGGTGCCTGACACTGTGAGGCAGCAGTGCTAACCACTGTGCTACCGTGCCGCCCTAACAAGGCAGCAACCAGGAAAGTGCCCTGAAAAGGCAGCAACTTTTCCAATGTCCAAACTGTAGCAGGAAGGTCCACAGACCCAGAGAATACTCTGCCCAAATCACACAGTGACATGGCTGTGTCCAGATGGTAGTCATGATGTGGAGATGCCAGCGTTGGACTGGGGTAAACACAGTAAGAAGTTTAACAACACCAGGTTAAAGTCCAACAGGTTTATTTGGTAGCAAAAGCTACACAAGCTTTCGAGGCTCTGAGCCCCTTCTTCAGGTGAGTGGGAATTCTGTTCACAAACAGAACTTATAAAGACACAGACTCAATTTACATGAATAATGGTTGGAATGCGAATACTTACAACTAATCCAGTCTTTAAGAAACAAAACAATGGGAGTGGAGAGAGCATCAAGACAGGCTAAAAAGATGTGTATTGTCTCCAGACAAGACAGCCAGTGAAACTCTGCAGGTCCACGCAACTGTGGGAGTTACAAATAGTGTGACATGAACCCAATATCCCGGTTGAGGCCGTCCTTGTGTGTGCGGAACTTGGCTATCAGTTTCTGCTCAGCGACTCTGCGCTGTCGTGTGTCGCGTTGGCAAGAAGTACCCCCTGATGCCCACCACTCCATACGCTCACTCCTGTGTACGGCCAAGGCCATCCCCACACCCCCACTTCTTGCCTTCAAACAACCACGCAACCTCAAACAGACCATTGTCCGCAGCAAACTACCCAGCCTTCAGGAGAACAGTGACCACAACACCACATAACCCTGCCACAGCAACCTCTGCAAGACGTGCTGGATCATCGACACGGATGCCATCATCTCACGTGAGAACACCATCTACCAGGTACACGGTACCTACTCTTGCAACTCGGGCAACGTTGTCTACCTGATACGCTGCAGGAAAGGATCTCCCGAGGCATGGTACATTGGGGAAACCATGCAGACGCTACAACAATGGATGAATGAACACCGCTCGACAATCACCAGGCAAAACTGTTCTCTTCCTGTGGGGGAGCACTTCAGCAGTCACGGGCATTCGGCCTTGGATCTTCGGGTGGACGTTCTCCAGGGCGGCCTTCGCGACACACGGCGGCGCAGAGTCGCTGGGCGGAGACTGATGGCCAGGTTCCGCACACATGAGGACGGCCTGAACCGGGATGTTGGATTTATGTCACATTATCGGTAACCCCCACAGCTTGCCTCCTGGGCTTGTAGAATCTCACTCGCTGTTCTGTCTGGAGACAATACACATCTCTTTAACCTGTGTTGAATGCTCCCTCCACCCACATTATCTGTACCTTTAAGACCTGGCTGGCTGTAGAGATTAGCATTCTAATTAGTATTCTGTGACTTGATTTCTGTGTCTGTGCACTGTTGGAGAACAGATATTCACTCCATCTGAAGAAGGAGCTGTGCTCCGAAAGCTTATGGTATTTGCTACCAAATAAACCTGTTGGACTTTAACCTGGTGTTGTGAGACTTCTTACTGTGCTTACCCCAGTCCAACGCCGGCATCTCCACACCAAAACTAGAACCAGAGGGCACAACCTCAGACTAAAGGGACGATCCTTTAAAACAGAGATCAGGAGGAATTTCTTCAGCCAGAGAGTGGTAAATCTGTGGAACTCTTTGCTGCAGAAGGATGTCTTTGCTATAGAGGAAGTACAGCAAAGGTTTACTAGGCTGGTTCCTGGGATGGCAGGTCTGTCATATGAGCAGAGACTAAGTCAGTTAGGATTGTATTCACTGGAGTGAGAGAGGATCTCACAGAACCTTATAAAATTCTAACAGGATTAGAAAGGGTGGATTCAGACAGAATGTTCTTAATGGTGGGGGAGTCCAGAACTAGGGGTCGTAGTTTGAGGATAAGGGTTAAACCTTTTAGGACTGAGATGAGGAGAAATTTCTTCACCCGAATGGTGGTAAATCTGTGAAATTCGCTATCACAGAAAGTAGTTGAGGCCAAAATGTTGTGTGATTTCAAGAAGGAATAAGATATAATTCTTAGGGCTAAAGGGATCAAGGGATATGGAGGGAAGGTGGGATCGGAATATTGAATTTGATGATCAGCCATGATCATAATGAATGGCGGGGCAGGCTCAAAGGGATTAATTAACCTCAGGCTAAGGGGATGACCCTTTAAAACAGAGATGAGGAGGAATTGCTTCAGCCAGAGAGTGGTGAATCTGTGGAACTTTTTGCCGCAGAAGGCAGTGGAGGCCAAGTCATTGAGTGTCTTTAAGACAGAGATAGATAGGTTCTTGATTAGTAAGGGGATCAGGGGTTATGGGGAAAAGGCAGGAGAATGGGGAAGAGAAAAATATCAGCCACGATTGAATGGCAGAGCAGACTCGAAGGGCCGAGTGGCCTAATTCTGCTCCTATGTCTTATGGTCTTATGGTCTTATGAACATAAATTGAAACTTTACAAAATGTGTGCCCCAGAATCCCAGTCACACTGACCTTTTCAACCTTCACCTTTTTGGTTAATAAAGAAAATGGCTACCCATCAGGAAGGCTACCTGATCTATGCTTATGAGTGGTTAACACTCTGTCTTGTTTGCATCAGAAGGTCATGTGCACATAGTCCCACACCAGAGACCTGAGCACAAAATCTGGATTGACACTCCAGTCCAGTACTGATGGAGTGCTACACTGTTAGATGTACCATATTTCAGATGAGATGCTAAAATAAGGTGTTGTCTGCTCTCAAGTTTTGATTTGATTTATTATTGTTACATGTCTTGGAATACAGTGAAAAATATTGTTTATTGCGCAATATACAGACAAAACATATCGTTCATAGAGTACATAGGGGTGAGATGGAAAGGAGAGAGTGCAGAATGTAGTGCTACAATCAGAGCTAGGGTGGAGAGAAAGATCAACTTAATATATGGTAGGCCCATTCAAAAGTCTGATGGCAGCAGGGAAGAAGCTTTTCTTGAGTCGGTTGGTATGTTATCTCAGACATGTTTTTTGATTGTCACCGCATCCACCATCTTAAATATTCACTCCCTCCACCGGAGGGATGGACAGTAACAGCCGTGTGTACCATCTACAAGATGCACTGCAGGAACTCATTAATGCTCCTTCGACAGCACTTCCTGAAACTGTGGCCACTCTCATCCAGAAGGACGAGGTCAGTAAAGCCATGAGAACACTCACTCACCATCCTGACTTGGAAATATATCGGCCATTCCTTCACTGTCGCTGGGTCAAAATCCTGGAACTCCCTCCCTAACAGCATTGTGGATGTACCTACACTATAGGGACTGCAGCAATTCAAGAAGGCAACTTACCACCACCTTCTCAAGGGCAATAAATGTTGTCCTTGCCCATGATGCTCAGAAGAATTAAGGGATGAATTTTTAAAAAAATGAATTGGATATAGCTTAGAATAGATCTCAAATTGCCTCAGATTTAGATAATGTGGGAATGAGATGCAGCTGGAAGGTTTTTTTTTAATGATGTTGAAATCAGAATGAGGCCAATATTCAGAAATAAAATCAAAGCCATCATGCTCTCCCTGAAACCCTGCACTGATTTATATACTCTGGAATGCAGGAGACAACTTGGAGTCTGAGCTGAGAATACAGATGATTAAGTGAAGGTGCATCATGTTACAGTAAATGAGCTCAGCTCACTAAGATTGGGACTGAACTGGACACCTCAGCACATTGCACACCCACAGCCCCCACACTTCAAGCAGCAAGGAATAGTCGAGCTTAAACAGAGGGAAGAACTTGAATTCCGTTTCATGTGTTTTTTTGAAAGACCTATGCAGATAAAAGGGATTATGTTTCTAAAGGCAGTCTCTGGGCAGGCCCAGTATTTTGCTGGATGCAATCAAACTCCTGCTTTTCCCGGGGCTGTAACTTGTAGAAAATTTCACCTTTGTGATAAATTAAGATGTTCCCTAAATTAGCCGGAGCTGCAACTGGAAGACAAATTTAGAAAGGCTTCTCCATGCTGACTCAGAAACATCGAGTGTTCTCAAATGCCAGCACTCCTCTCCTTCTCTCTCACTTTTCTTTCTCTTTCTCTCTTTCTCTTTCCTTCACTCTTTCTCCTCTTCTCTCTTTCCCCTCTTCTCTCTTTCCCCTTCCCTCTCTCTGTTTCCCTTCTCTTTATCTTCTTTTCTCTCCGTCCCCTTCTCTCTCTTTCCCCTTTTATCCCCCTTCCCTTTCTCACTCCTCCGTGTCCCCTCTCTCCAATCACCCCTCTCCCTTCTTTCTCTCTACCTTTCTCTCTCTTTTTCTCCCTCTCTCTTCCCTTCTCCGTCTCTCCTTTTTTGTCTCTCTCTCTCCCCTTCTCTTCCCTTCCCTCCCCTTCTCGTCCTTTCTCTCTCTTTCTTTTTCTCCTTCCCTCTCTTTCTTTTCCCTTCCCTCTCTCTCTTCTTTCTTTATCCTCATGCTCTCCTTTTTTCTCCCCTTCTCTATCTCTCCTCCTTTCTCTCTTCCCCCCTTCCCTCTCTGTGACTTAACACACAAAAGGCTGAAGCCCGCAACTAAATTTCCAAAGACTGATGCAGAAAGTACGGTTAAGCGATTTGATCTCTATAAAGACAATGAGAGCGAAAGAGCAAGGGGACTGCGGCTAATTAGATAACTCTGAAAGAATCAGTTCAGAATGGATGGGCTGAATGGTCTGCTTCTGAGCTGCTTGATTCGATGACATGTGCAGCATGTGAAGAGTTAGATTACTCTTGTTACTTTCCTCTATTTATCTTGCTCGCTACAAATGTTGTTAAGCTAAAATAAAATCAGCAAATGCTGGAAATCCTCAGCAGGTCAGGGCAGCATCTATCTAGAAAGTTAATGTCTCAGGTTGATGACCTTCCATAGTATCCCTACAGTGCAGAAAGAGGCCATTCAGCCCATCCATCATGCACCAAGAACAATCCCACCCAGCCCCTACCCCGTAACCCTATTTACCCTATTGATCCCCCTGACACTAAGGGGCAATTTATCATGGTCAATCAGCCTATCCCACACATCTTTGGAGTGTGGGAGGAAACCGGAGCACCCGGAGGAAACTCACGCAGACACCAAGAGAACTTGCAAACGGACAGTGGTCCAAGCCGGGAATTGAACCTGGCGCTGTGAGGCAGCAGTGCTAACCACTGTGCCACCGTGCCACATCATTCATTCTCTTTACTGATGCTGCCTGACCTGCTGAGTATTTTCACCATTTTCTGTTTTTATTTCAAATTTCTAACATCTGCAATAACCAGGGCTTTAGAACCAGTGACGATCAATTCCTGACCCTTAACCATTGTCATGTTATAAATGAGAATGGTCCAGGATAACTCGCCCTCTGGTTTTCCTGGTAATTCTTGTGAACCAATTCAACAGCATCCATTCCTCTCACTTCTAGAGAACCCAGGTTCTATCACTCCATGGTCCGACTCGGTATCTACCCTCTTCACCACTGTGGCTGTGTCAAAATGACATACAGATTGCATTGCTGCAACTCACTGCGAAAGCAGCTCCCAACCATACACCTTGAGGGAGAATATGTTAATGCAGTGTGTGGTTAGGATGAGGAATAAACTACCTGAGCATGTGTTGGAGTAAGATTTGATCAAGGGAGAGAAAGAAATTGCAGGGTTTCAGGTCAGAGGCAGGGGAGTGGGAGCAGTTGAGTTGCTGTTATTGAGATTAGACACAATGGCCTCCCTCTGGACTGTGTTCTATGTTTCTAAATGGACAAGAGCAGCATTGTGGTGGTATTTAGCATGGCCAATCCACCTAACCTGCACTTCTTTGGAGTGTGGGAGGAAACCGGAGCACCCGGAGGAAACCCACACAGACAGTGACCCGAGGCTGGAATTGAACCCAGGTCCCTGGCGCTGTGAGGCAACAGTGCTAACCACTGTGCCACCATCCCGCTGGAGAACCAGGGGTCAACTTTTTAAAAATAGGGAGTCACTCATTTAAGACAGAGATCAGGAGAATTTTCTTTCTCAGAGGGTTGCGTGTCTCTGGAGCTCTCTTCCTCAAAAGGCAGTGGAAGCAGAGACTTTGAATATTTTCAAGGCAGAGCTAGATAGATTCTTGATTAACAAAGGGATGAAAGGTTATCAGGGGGTCAGCGGGATGCAGATTTATGGTTACTATCAGATTATCCATGATCTTATTGAATGGAGGAGCAGGAGACCCAGTGGCCTACTCTGCTCCTAATCTGTATGTTGGTATGGAGCACTTTGTATAGTTTTAACGTGCTGATTTGAAAAATATATATAATTGTGTTAGAGGCTGTCAGAGAAGATTCTCTCAACATATTCCTTAGATGAGGGGCTTATGAAGAAAGGTTGAGCAGGTTGGAGTTTAGAAGAATGAAATGTAACTTTATTGAAACACACAAGATCTTGAGGGGATTTGATGGGGCAGATACTGGGCAGATGTCTCCACTTGGGGGAGGGACTAGATCCAGGACTAGATGCATTTTGGTAGAACTAACGTAGGGGGGAGCTATACGATAACTGGCAGAACCATAAAGGGTGTAGATACGCAGAGGGACCTGGGTGTGCAAGTCCACTAGATCCTTGAAGGTGATGTCACAGGTGGAGAAGGTAGTGAATAAGGCATATGGCATGCTTGCCTTTATAGGACGGGGCATAGAGTATAAAAGTTGGGGTCTGATGTTGCAGTTGTATAGAACGTTGGTTCGGCCACATTTGGAATACTGCACCCAGTTCTGGTCGCCGCACTACCAGAAGGACGTGGAGGCTTTGGAGAGAGTGCAGAGGAGGTTTACCAGGATGTTGCCTGGTATGGAAGGGCTTAGTTATGAGGAGAGATTGGGTAAACTGGGGTTGTTCTCACTGGAAAGACGGAGGATGAGGGGTGACCTAATAGAGGTGTATAAAATTATGAAAGGCATAGATAGGGTGAACGGTGGGAAGCTTTTTCCCAGGTCGGTGGTGATGTTCACGAGGGGTCATAGGTTCAAGGTGAGGGGGGCGAGGTTTAACACGGATATCAGAAGGACGTGTTTTACACAGAGGGTGGTGGGGGCCTGGAATGTGCTGCCGGGCAAGGTGGTGGAGGCGGACACACTTGGAACGTTTAAGACTTATCTAGATAGCCACATGAATGGAGTGGGAATGGAGGGATACAAAAGAATGGTCTAGTTTGGACCAGGGAGCGGTGCGGGCTTGGAGGGCCGAAGGGCCTGTTCCTGTGCTGTATTGTTCTTTGTTCTTTGTTCAGGGGACACAGTTTTAACAAGAAGAGATGTAGAGATGAAGAGAATATTCATCTCTCAGAGGATCATTAGGCTGTTGCATTCTCTTCCCCAGAGGGCAGTGCAGGCTGCTCATTGACTTTATTCAAGATTGTGTTAGACAGGTTTATGATAGACAAAGGAGTCGTGAGGGGCAGACGGCAAAGTGGAGTTAAGCCCATAACCAGATCAGCCATGATCTTATTGAATGGTGGAACAGGGTTAGAGTCATAGAATCGTAGAGGTTTACAGCATGAAAACAGACCCTTCGGCCCAACTAGTCCATGCCACCCTTTTTTTTAAACCACTAAACTTGTCCCAATTGCCCGTGTTTGGCCCATATCCCTCAATAGTCATATTACTCATGTAAATGTCCAAACGCTTTTTAAAAGACAAAATTGTACCCGCCTCTACTACTGCCTCTGACAGCTTGTTCCAGGCACTCTGGCCTACTCCTGCTCTTGTCCAATATTAACGGCAGTGATAAGGTCAACATGATCTCATGGTCCTGTTGGGGTTTTCACGATAAAGGCTCCCTCAAGACAAGGGGCTGATATTTATGATACTTGGTCAAAAGAAAACAAGTGGGTGGGGCCTAAACACGCTGGTAAAGCCTCCTACACCGAGTTTATTAAAGGGTGCCCCAATCAGACAAAGAAATAACCTCCCGCCCACCCCACCACGGGGTACTCAGCGGTACCCCCCTCAACTCCCACCCACCCCGCGATCAACGGCAGCATCTCCTCTATCTACCCCCCCATCTGTGATCAATGCTGGCACCCCCTGCAATCAACATTGGCACCCCACCCCTGAACCTCCCCTCCCCCCACCAACAGTCAACACCAGCATCTTCTCATCTCCCTCTCTCCTCCCCACTACACACACACACACACACACACACACACATATGTCCTCTCCCCATCCTCCATCCATGAGATTCCCACTAGGGTCCGCCCTGGCATTGTTCCCAGCACAGATTGGCATTGCCAGGTTAGAATACGCATGGTGCCAACCTGGTAGTGCCAACCTGTGCCAGGGAGCTGTGACAAGTAACTGACCAGGCATGTCTCTCTCCCTTTGGGGGCTATACTCACCTTTTGATACACACACGTTTCCAGATTCTCTCTGGATTTTTGGCCCATGTTGCCGTTCTCTCTGACAAAAACATGGGTAAAAATTGCCCCCAAGGAATTTGGATATAAAAGAGAGGAGTTTTACCCTTTAACCTCTGGGTCATTTACCTCTGGTAAAACTGGTTTACTTTGCCGATGCCATTGACAAAACTCCCTACAGCCACTCCCTGATCTGACAAATCCCACAGCCACTGCTTCCTCACCCCAGAACCCGTTTCCATAATGCCCGTCTGCTTTGTCGCCACTTCCAACCCTTTGAAGCAACACACAAAATCTGGCCTTGGCTCCCACTCCCCAAATGCTGCCAGAGCCACACCAGCCAGGCCTGAATCTGATCGGGGAGGCTCATGGAAATCAATTCCTCAGCCAGTAGGATTCTGAACTTAAATGTCCA
Source organism: Mustelus asterias (assembly GCF_964213995.1). Classification (NCBI taxonomy): domain Eukaryota; kingdom Metazoa; phylum Chordata; class Chondrichthyes; order Carcharhiniformes; family Triakidae; genus Mustelus; species Mustelus asterias. The sequence goes on along the minus strand of NC_135829.1, from coordinate 24,380,309 downwards.
ATGATTGGTTGAACAGCATAACTATTTTTTACTATCCTTGCTTGAGGGTTCAAACCTGGCTCTAAAGAGACCAACAACTGTTATTTGTCATTTATGTTAATGATTTGGATGAGAATATAGGAGGCATGGTTCATAAGTTTGCAGATGACATCAAGATTGGTGGCATAGTGGACAGTGAAGGAAGTTATCTCCAATTGCAACGGGATCTTGATCAATTGGGCCAGTGGATTGACGAATGGCAGATGGAGTTTAATTTAGATAAATGCGAGGTGATGCATTTTGGTAGATTGAACCAGGGCAGGACTTACTCAGTTAATGGTAGGGCATTGGGGAGAGCTACAGAACAAAGACATCTAGGGGTGATGCGCTATCAATAAGGCGAAAGACTACCGATATGCCAATATATGTGTAGGCTTTTATTCACAACAGAATCAGGAGCAGATCCCAACATATAACCAACCTAGACTGAACAAGGGGGAGGAGACAGCCACCTTTATACTAGGTGCCGAGGGGAGGAACCAAACTGGAAGGGGATGTGTCCAGGTATGACAAGCACACACAACGGTGGTCCATATAGGACAAAGGCACAACTGAGGTCCACCACAAGGGGTACATGTTCATAGTTCCTTGAAAGTGGAGTCACAGGTGGACAGAGTGGTGAAGAAGCCATTCGACATGTTTGGTTTCATCGGTCAGAACATTGAATACAGGAGTTGAAATGTTTTGTTGAAGTTGTACAAGACATTGGTAAGGCCACACTTGGAATACTGTGTGCAATTCCAGTCACCCAATTATAGAAAGGATATTATTAAACTAGAAAGAGTGCAGAAAAGATTTACTAGGATGCTACCAGGACTTGATGGATTGAGGTATAAGGAGAGGCTGGATAGACTGGGACTTTTTTCTCTGGAGCGTAGGAGGCTGAGGGGTGATCTTATAGAAATCTGTAAAATAATGAGGAGCACAGATCAGCTAGATAGTCAATATCTTTTTCCAAAGGTAGGGGAGTCTAAAACTAGAGGACATAGGTTTAAGGTGAGAGGGGAGAGATACAAAAGTGTCCAGAGGGGCAATTCTTTCACACAGAGGGTGGTGAGTGTCTGGAACAAGCTGCCAGAGGTAGTAGTAGAGGCGGGTACAGTTTTATCTTTTAAGAAGCATTTAGATAGTTACATGGGTACGATAAGTATAGAGGGATATGGGCCAAATGCGGGCAATTGGGATTAGCTTAGGGGTTTTTAAAAAAAGTGTGGCATGGACAAATTGGGCCAAAGGGCCTGTTTCCATGCTGTAAACCTCTATGATGCTATGACTCTATAACTCTCTGCTTTGCCAGTCACTGAGCTATTCTTTATGTGGCGGCCTCAGTAATGGTGCCCGCACATTCGGTGAAGGTAATATCCCAGGCTGACTTTTTGCATAATTCACCTAAAGATGCTGAGGCCTTGCAGCCTGCAGTCAGTTAACTGAACACAGAGCAGGGATTGAGCCCAGGGTTGTATCGGTCATTACGGTTTAATGCAGCGCATTACAATCGTTAAACAGGAGGCTTGTTAATCCTCAGCCTCACATTCCTCAAATAAGAGTGAGAGGGGAAATTCTCACAGCCCAGCTGGGCACACGGCTCATTCATAGTTGGAGCAAGGCTATTGTTACGAGCTCTGTAGAGACCCATAACTTTTAAAGAGAAATTCAAGCTTCCAATTATTAGCTAAAAATGGATACACAAGATATATGCAAAAGGACACCATTAGCTAGAATCATAGAGCAATACAGCACGGAAACAGGCCCTTCAGCCCCACCGGTCCATGCTGACCATGGTGCCCTCCCAGCTAGTCCCAATTGCCCACGTTTGGCCCATATCCCTCTAATGCTTTCCCATCCATGTACTTATCCAAATGCTTTTTAAATGTCGCTACTGTACCTGCCTCAACCACACTGGGCGGCACGGTAGCACAGTGGTTAGCATTGCTGCCTCACAGCTCCAGGGACCTGGGTTCGATTCCCAGCTTGGGTCACTGTCTGTGTGGAGTTTGCACATTCTCCTCGTGTCTGCATTGGGTTTCCTCCGGGTGCTCCTGTTTCCTCCCACAGTTCAAAGATGTGCGGGTTAGGTTGCTTGGCCATGCTAAAATTGCCCCTTAGTGTCCTGAGAGTGTAGGTTAGAGGGATTAGCGGGTAAATGTGTAGTGATATGGGGGTAGGGCCTGGGTGGGATTGTGGTCGGTGCAGACTCGATGGGCCGAATGGCCTATTTCTGCACTGTAGGGTTTCTATGATTTCTATGATTCTCTGACAGCTCACTTCATACACGCGCCACCCTCTGTGTGAAGAAGTTGCCCCTCAGGTCCCTTTTAAATCTTTCCCCTCTCACCTTAAACTTATAGAACATAGAACAGAGAAAGAAATACAGCACAAACAGGCCCTTTGGCCCACAAGTTGCGCCGGTCATGTCCCTACCTAGGCTTATATATAGGCTTACCTATAACCCTCAATCCTATTAAGTTCCATGTACATGTTCCATGTAAGAGAAGGTGTTACAGGCTAATAGGCTGGAGGAAGTAGATGTTCAGAGGGAGGATGTACTAGCAGTTTTGAATAAACTGAAGGTCAATAAGTCCCCTGGGCCTGATTAAATATATCCTAGGATTCTTTGGGAGGCAAGGGATGAGATTGCAGAGCCTTTGGCTTTGATCTTTGGGTCCTCATTGTCCACGGGGATGGTGCCAGAGGACTGGAGAGTGGCGAATGTTGTTCCTCTGTTTAAGAAAGGGAATAGAAATGACCCTGGTAATTATAGGCCGGTTAGTCTTACTTCGGTGGTTGATAAGTTGATGGAAAAGGTCCTTAGGGATGGGATTAACGACCATTTAGAAAGATGAGGATTAATCCGGGATAGTCAGCACGGATTCGTGAAGGGCAAGTCTTGCCTCACAAATTTGATTGAATTTTTTGAGGAGGTAACTAAGTGTGTTGATGAAGGTAGGGCAGTTGATGTCATATACATGGATTTTAGTAAGGTGTTTGATAAGGTCCCCCATGGTCGGCTTTTGATGAAAGTAAGGAGGTGTGGGATAGAGGGAAAGTTGGCTGATTGGATAGGTAACTGGCTATCTGATCAAAGACAGAGGGTGGTGGTGGATGGAAAATTTTCGGACTGAAGGCAGGTTGCTAGCAGAGTGCCACAGGGATCAGTGCTTGGTCCTCTGCTATTTGTGATTTTTATGAATGACTTAGAGGAGGGGGCTGAAGGGTGGATCAGTAAATTTGCTGATGACACCAAGATTGGTGGAGTAGTGGATGAGGTGGAGGGCTGTTGTAGACTGCAAAGAGACATAGATAGGATGCAAAGCTGGGGTGAAAAATGGCAAATGGAGTTTAACCCTGATAAATGTGAGGTGATCCATTTTGGTAGGACTAATTTAAATGTGGATTACAGAGTCAAAAGTAGGGTTCTGAAGACTGTGGAGGAACAGAGAGAGCTTGGGGTCCATATCCACAGATCTCTGAAGGTTGCCACTCAAGTGGATAGAGCTGTGAAGAAGGCCTATAGTGTGTTAGCGTTTATTATCTGGGGGTTGGAGTTTAAGAGCCGTGGGGTTATGCTGCAACTGTACAGGACCTTGGTGAGACCACATTTGGAATATTGTGTGCAGTTCTGGTCACCTCACTATAAGAAGGATGTGGAAGTGCTGGAAAGAGTGCAGAGGAGATTTACCAGGATGCTGCCTGGTTTGGAGGGTAGGTCTTACGAGGAAAGGTTGAGGGAGCTAGGGCTGTTCTCTCTGGAGCGGAGGAGGTTGAGGGGAGACTTAATAGAGGTTTATAAAATGATGAAGGGGATAGATAGAGTGAACGTTCAAAGACTATTTCCTCGGGTGGATGGAGCTATTACAAGGGGGCATAACTATAGGGTTCATGGTGGGAGATATAGGAAGGATGTCCGAGGTAGGTTCTTTACTCAGAGAGTGGTTGGGGTGTGAAATGGACTGCCTGCAGTGAAAGTGGAGTCAGACACTTTAGGAACATTTAAGTGGTTATTGGATAGGCACATGGAGCACACCAGGAGGGAAGTGGCAGGTTACAGAGGGACATAGATAGGCTGCAGAGCTGGGCTGAGAGGTGACAAATGGAGTTTAATGCGGAAAAGTGTGAGGTGATTCACTTTGGAAGGAGTAACAGGAATACAGAGTACTGGGCTAATGGTAAGTTACTTGGTAGTGTGGATGAACAGAGGGATCTGGGTGTCCATGTGCATAGATCCCTGAAAGTTGGCACCCAGGTTGATAGGGTTGTTAAGAAGGCGTACGGTGTGTTAGCTTTTATTGGTAGAGGGATTGAGTTTCGGAGCCAGGAGGTCATGCTGCAACTGTACAAAACTCTGGTGCGGCTGCATTTGGAGTACTGCGTACAGTTCAGGTCGCTGTATTATAGGAAAGATGTGGAAGTGTTGGAAAGGGTGCAGAGGAGATTTACCAGGATGTTGCCTGGTATGGTGGGAAAATCATATGAGGAAAGGCTGAGGGGCTTGAGGTTGTTTTCGTTAGAGAGATGAAGGTTAAGAGGTGACTTAATAGAGGCATACAAGATGATCAGAGGATTAGATAGGGTGGATAGTGAGAGCCTTTTTCCTCGGACGGTGTTGGCTAGCACGAGGGGACATAGCTTTAAATTGAGGGGTGAGAGATATAGGACAGATGTAAGAGGTAGGTTCTTTGCTCAGAGAGTAGTAAGAGCGTGGAATGCCCTGCCTGCAACAGTAGTGGAGTCGTCAACATTAAGAGCATTCAAATGGTTATTGGATAAACATATGGATGATATTGGAATAGTGTCGATTAGAGGGGCTTTAGATTGGTTCCACTGGTCGGCGCAGCATCGAGGGCCGAAGGGCCTGTACTGCGCTGTAATGTTCTATGTTCTATGTTCTATAGGGAGTGGGATAGCTTGATCTTGGTTTCAGATAAAGCTCGGCACAACATCGAGGGCCGAAGGGCCTGTTCTGTGCTGTACTGTTCTATGTTCTATATGTTCTATGTACTCATCCAGAGGTCTCTTAAAAGACCCTATCGAGTTTGCCTCTATCACCACTGATGGCAGCCGATTCCACTCACCCACCACCCTCTGAGTGAAAAACATCTCCTCTGTACCTACTCCCCAGCACCTTAAACCTGTGTCCTCTCGTAGCAGCCATTTCAGCCCTGGGAAAAAGCCTCCGAGAATCCACCCGATCTATACCTCTCAACATCTTGTACACCTCTATCAGGTCACCTCTCATCCTTCGTCTCTCCAAGGAGAAAAGACCGAACTCCCTCAACCTATCCTCATAAGGCATGCCAACCAATCCAGGCAACATTCTTGTAAATCTTCTCTGCACCCTTTCAATAATTTCCACATCCCTCCTGTAATGAGGCACCAGAACTGAGCACAGTACTCCAAGTGGGGTCTGACGAGGCTCTTATAAAGCTGCATCATTATCTCCCGACTCCTAAACTCAATCCCTCGATTGATGAAGGCCAGCACACCATACGCCTTCTTAACCACCTCCTCTACCTGTGAAGCCGATTTAAGAGTCCTATGGACCCGGATCCCAAGGTCCTTCTGATCCTCTACACTGCTAATAATCTTACCCTTGATATTATACTCCTTCATCCCATTTGACCTGCCAAAATGGACCACTACACATTTATCCGGGTTGAAGTCCATCTGCCACTTCTCTGCCCAGTCTTGCATCCTATCTATGTCACGCTGCAGCTTCTCACATCCCTCCAAACTATCCACAACACCACCAACCTTCTTGTCGTCGGCAAACCTACCAACCCATCCCTCCACTTCCTCATCCAAGTCATTTATGAAAATGACAAACAGCAAGGGTCCCAGAACAGATCCCTGGGGCACTCCACTGGTGACTGACCTTCATTCAGAAAAAGACCCATCTACAACCACTCTCTGCCTTCTGCAGGCAAGCCAGTTCTCAATCCACAAGGCAACAGCCCCTTGGATCCCATGCCCTCTCACTTTCTCGAGAAATCTTGCGTGGGGGACCTTATCGAACGCCTTGCTGAAGTCCATGTAAACCACATCTAATGCTTTTCCTTCGTCAATGTGTTTAGTCACATTTTCAAAGAACTCCACCAGGCTCGTAAGGCACGATTTGCCTTTGACAAAGCTGTGCTGACTACTTTTGAGCACACTAAACTTCTCTAAATGTTCATAAATCCTGTCCCTCAGGATCGTCTCCATCAACTTACCAACCACTGAGGTTAGACTCACCGGTCGGTAATTTCCTGGGCTATCCCTATTCCCTTTCTTGAATATAGGAACCACATCCGCAATCCTCCAATCCACCGGAACCTCTCCCGTCTCCATCCACGATGCAAAGATCATCGCCAGAGGCTCTGCAATCTCTTCCCTTGCCTCCCACAGTAACCTGGGGTACATCCCATCCGGTCCCGGCGGCTTATCTATCTTGATGCTATTCAAAATTTCCAACACATCCTCTTTCTTAATGTCCGCATACTCAATCTTTTCAGTCCACCTCAATCCTGTCGTACAACCACCAAGGTCTTTTTCCACCGTGAATACCGAGGTAAAATATTCATTAAGCACCTCTGCTATTTCTTCCGGTTCTGTACAGACTTTCTCACCTTCACATTTTATAGGTCCTGTTCCTTCACATCTCATCCTTTTACTCTTCACATATTTATAGAACGCCTTTGGGTTCTCCTGAATCCTACCTGCCAAGGCCTTCTCGTGTCCCCTTCTGGCTCTTCTAACTTCTTTCTTAAGTCCCTTCCTAAACGCCATACTTACCTAGATCCCTATCATCGCCTAGCTCTCTGAACCTTTTGTACGCTTTCCTTTTCTTTTTGACTAGGTTCAGCGCAGCTTTTGTGCACCACGGTTCCCATAACTTAGCTAAACCTCCCTGCCTCATCGGAACGTTATCATGCAGAACTCCAGACAAACATTCCGTGAAAATCCGCCACCTTACTTCGGTATTTTTCCTCGAGAATACCTCCTTCCAATTTATGCCTCTAATCTCCTGCCTGATGGCTTCATATTTCCCCTTACTCCAGGTAAACACTTTCCTGGCTTGCCTGATCCTATCTCTTTCCAATACAAGCATAAAGGAGATAGAGTTATGATCACTATCCCCAAGATGCTCCCCCACTGAGAGATCCGACACCTGTCCAGGCTCATTAGCCAGTACCAGATCGAGTACAGCCTCTCCTCTTGTAGGCTTATCCACGTGCTGTGTCAGGAAACCCTCCTCAACACACCTAACAAACTCCTCCCCATCCAAACCCCTTATCCTAGGGATATTCCAATCGATGTTTGGGAAATTAAAGCCTCCCATCACGACAACCCTGTTATTACTACATCTCTCCAGGATCTGTTTCCCTATCTGCTCCTCAACATCCCTGTTACTATTGGGCAGCCTGTAGAAAACACCTAGCAAAGTTATCGACCCCTTCCCGCTCCAAACTTCCACCCACAGAGACTCCGTAGACAATCCCTCCACGGCTTGCACCTTCTCTACAGCTGTGACACTATCCCTGATCAGCAGTGCGACTCCCCCCCCTCTTTTGCCTCCCTCTCTGTCCTTTCTGAAACATCTGAAACCCAGCACCTGAAGTATCCAGTCCTGTCCCTGTCCCCAAGTCTCCGTAATGGCCACCACATCACACTTCCAAGCATCGATCCACACTCTAAGCTTATCCACTTTATTCACGACACTCCCGGCGTTAAAATAGACACATCTCAATCTTTGGTCTGAGCTCTCCCCTTCTCCATCACCCGTCTATTCTCCCTCTTACAATGTGTACAATTCTCTATTTGCGGGCTAACTTCCTCACTCTCAGTCACCTCATCACGATTCCCTCCCCCCAACCTTTCTAGTTTAAAGTCTCCCCAGTAGCCTTAGCCAACCTTCCTGCCAGGATATTGGTCCCCCTGGGATTCAAGTGCCACCCGTCGTTTTTGTACAAGTCACACCTGCCCCTAAAGAGGTCCCAATGATCCAGGAACCTGAATCCCTGCCCCCTGCTCCAGTCCCTCAGCCACGCATTCATCCTCCACCTCACTCCATTGCTGCTCTCACTTTCCCGTGGCACAAGCAGCAATCCTGAGATTACTACCTTTGCGTTCCTCCTTCCCAACTGTCTACCTAACTCCCTATATTCTCTTTTCATGACCCCTTCCATCTTCCTACCAATGTCAGCGGTACCAATATGTACCACGACCTCTGGCTCCTCTCCCTCCCACCTCAGGATATCTGGGACGCGATCAGAGACATCCCGGATCCCGGCACCAGGGAGGCAGACCACCATCCGAGACTCCCGTCTGCCTCCGCAAAAACGCCTGTCCGACCCCCTTACTGTTGAGTCCCTGATTAATACTGCCTTCCTCCTCTTTTCCTTAGCCCTCTGAGTTACAGGGCCGGACTCTACTCCAGAGACATGGCCACTGCTGCTTCCCCCAGGCGGGCTGTACCCCCCAACAGTACTCAGACAGGAGTACTTATTGTGAAGGGGCACATCCACCGGGGTGCTCTCTATCACCCGAGCTTTCCCCTTCCTGGACGTTACCCACTTGTCTGCCTCCCGTGGCCCCGGTGTGACCACCTGCTGATAGCTCCTGTCTATCACCTCCTCATTTTCCCTAACCAGACGAAGATGCCCTCTAGTTTTCAATTCCGCTTCCCTGGGAAAAAGACAATAGGCGGGATTTTCCGGCCTCGCTCGAGCAAGACCGGAAATTCTTGCCCGAGGTCAACGGACATTTCCCATCCAGGCCTTATTCCCGTAACCTCACATATTTACCTTGCTAATCCCCCTGACACTAGGGTCAATTTAGCATAGCCAATCAACCTAACCCGCACATCTTTGGAATGTGGGAGGAAACCGGAGCACCCGGAGAAAATCCACACAGACACAGGGAGAACATGCACAGATAATGACCCGAGGCCGGAATTAAACCCGGGTCCCTGGCGCTGTGAGACAGCAGTGCTAACCACTGTGCCACTGTGCTGCCGTGTTAAAAGATTTGCAAGGGGTACATTTTTCACATAGAGAGTGGTGAATGCCTGGAACATGCTGCTGGAAGAGGTGGTGGAAGCAGATTCTATAACAGCATTCAAGAGGCATCTGGATAGATAAATGAATAGAGGGATATAGACCATGTAAAAGCAAGAAAATATTAGATTAGAGAGTTGGCACAGACTTGGTGGGCCGAAGGGCCTGCTCCTGTGCTATACTGTTCTTTGTTCTTGTCACCCCTCATTCCCCCATGTTCCAAGGAATAATGCTTGGTCTTGCCAACTGTTCCCTGTCACTCAGGGCCACTAGTCCTGGCAACATCCTCATAAATCTTCTCTGCACGCTTTCCAGTTTATCAATGTCTTTCCTATAACAGGGTGACCAAAACTGTACACAATACTCCAAGTGCGGCCTCACCAATGACTTATACAACTGTAACATAATGTCCCAACTCCGGTACTCAATGCCCTGACTGATGAAGGCCAGTGTGCTAAATACCTTCTTCACCACTCTGTCTACCTGTGACGCCGCTTTCAACTTGTACTCCTCAGTCCTTCTGTTCCTCAAGACTTCCCAGTTCCCTCCCATTCACTGTTTAAATCCTACCCTGATTTGACTTTCCAAAATGCAACACCTCACACCAATCTGTATTAAAATCCACTTGCCAATCCTCGACCCGCTTCCCTAACTGATCAAGTTCCCCTTGTAATTTTTGATAATCTTCTTCCCTATCAACTATACCTCCTAATTTAGTATCACCCACAAACTTACTAACCATGTCTTGTTTACTCACATCCAAATCATATAAATAACAAATAACAAGGATGCCGGCACACCATTAGTCACAGGCCTCCAGTCTGAGAAACAACCTTCAACCATCACCCTCTGCTTCCTGCCATCAAGGCAATTTTGAATCCAATTTGGCTCTCACTGGATCCCATGTACCCTAACCGCCCCCCCCCCCCCCCCCCAGACTAGCCTGCCATGTGGGACTTCATCAAAGGCCTTGCTAAAGTCCATACAAACAACATTTACTGCTCTACCCTCATCCATCTTCTTGGTTACCTCTTCGAAAAACAGTAAAAGATTCAGCAGACATGCACAAAGCCTTGCTGACTATTCCTAATCAGACCTTGACTATCCAAATGTTGGTAGATCCAGTCCCTCAGAATCCCATCCAGTAACTCACCCAACATTGATGTCAGGCTCACCGGCCTGTAATTCCCTACTTTGTCTTTGCTACCCTTCTGAAACAACAGAACATTAGTCACCCTCACTAGTGGAAAGAGATAAAGCAAATATCTCTGCAAGGGCCTCCACAATTTGTTCCCGAGCCTCCCACAAGATCCGAGGATGCACTTGATCGGGCCCAGGGGATTTATGCACCTTAATGCACTTTAAGGCTACAAATAACTCCTCCCTAGTAATATGCATGTTGCCCAAGACATCACCACTTCTTTCCCTTATTTCTTTAGCACCCATGATGTTCTCTGCAGTAAACACTGAGGAGAAATATTCATTAAAAATCTCACCCATCTCGTGTGGCTTCACACACAGACAGCCATGCTGATCTTTAAGGGGACCTATTCTCTCTCTAGCCACCCTTTTACTCTTAATATAGCTGTAGAACCTCTTGGGATTTTCCTGCCAGATTCATATCACACCCTCTTTTTGTCCTCCTGATTTTCCACTTTTTATAGTCATCGAGGGATTTATTTGTTCCCGATTGCCTTCTTTGATACCTTCTTTTGATACCGTCTACGATACCTTCTTTTTCCCAACCAGAGCCTCAATGTCTCTCATCAGCCAGGGATCCCTAAACTTGCCAGCCTTTCCCTTCACCCTAACAGGCTCTCTGTCCCTCTCATCCACCATGTTGTTTATCGTTAAGGGGTCTAATCATGGAGAATTCAAACACCCTTTCTGTTTCTGTCTTGTCAGAATTAGCAACTTCAGTGGATATTTCAAGACTGGATTCACACAATACAGACAGATCGGTATTTATATAATGGCTTCTGCAAATGCTGGTGAGCTCAGTACATGGGTATCTTAATGTTACAATAAGATAGAATCTGTATTCAGACAACTGTTACTTTCTGCATTGCTCTCTCTCATTCTCCCGACCTCTCTGTTACTCTGCATCTCTTCCTCTCTCTCTCTATCCCTCACATCCACCATGTTGTTTATCATTCAGGGGTCTAATCACGGAGAATGCAAACACTCTTTCTGTTTCTGTCTTGGCAGAATTGGCAACATTGGTGGATATAAAAAAACAAAGAACAAAGAACAATACAGCACAGGAACAGGCCCTTTGGCCCTCCAAGCCCGTGCCGCTCCCTGGTCCAAACTAGACCATTCTTTTGTATCCCTCCATTCCCACTCGGTTCATATGGCTGTCTAGATAAGTCTTAAACGTTCCCAGTGTGTCCGCCTCCACCACCTTGCCTGGCAGCGCATTCCAGGCCCCCACCACCCTCTGTGTAAAATATGTCCTTCTGATATCTGTGTTAAACCTCCCCTCCTTCACCTTGAACCTATGACCCCTCGTGAACGTCACCACCGACCTGGGGAAAAGCTTCCCACTGTTCACCCTATCTATGCCTTTCATAATTTTATACACCTCTCTTAAGTCTCCCCTCATCCTCCGTCTTTCCAGGGAGAACAACCCCAGTTTACCCAATCTCTCCTCATAACTAAGCCCCTCCATACCAGGCAACATCCTGGTAAACCTCCTCTGTACTCTCTCCAAAGCCTCCACGTCCTTCTGGTAGTGTGGCGACCAGAACTGGACGCAGTATTCCAAATGCGGCCGAACCAACGTTCTATACATCTGCAACATCAGACCCCAACTTTTATACTCTATGCCCCGTCCTATAAAGGCAAGCATGCCATATGCCTTCTTCACCACCTTCTCCACCTGTGACATCACCTTCAAGGATCTAGTGGACTTGCACACCCAGGTCCCTCTGCATATCTACACCCTTTATGGTTCTGCCATTTATCGTATAGCTCCTCCCTACATTATTTCTACCAAAATGCATCACTTCGCATTTATCAGGATTGAACTCCATCTGCCATTTCTTTGCCCAAATTTCCAGCCTATCTATATCCTTCTGTAGCTTCTGACAATGCTCCTCACTATCTGCAAGTCCTGCCAATTTTGTGTTGTCTGCAAACTTACTGATCACCCCAGTTACACCTTCTTCCAGATCGTTTATATAAATCACAAACAGCAGAGGTCCCAATACAGAGCCCTGCGGAACACCACTAGTCACAGGCCTCCAGCCGGAAAAAGACCCTTCCACTACCACCCTCTGTCTTCTGTGACCAAGCCAGTTTTCCACCCATCTAGCCACCTCCCCCTTTATCCCATGAGATCCAACCTTTTTCACCAGCCTACCATGAGGGACTTTGTCAAACGCTTTACTAAAGTCCATATAGATGACATCCACGGCCCTTCCCTCGTCAACCATTCTAGTCACTTCTTCAAAAAACTCCACCAGGTTAGTGAGGCATGACCTCCCTCTCACAAAACCATGCTGACTATCGTTAATGAGTTTATTCCTTTCTAAATGCGCATACATCCTCTCTCTAAGAATCTTCTCCAACAACTTCCCCACCACGGACATCAAGCTCACCGGCCTATAATTACCCGGGTTATCCTTCCTACCCTTCTTAAATAACGGGACCACATTAGCTATCCTCCAATCCTCTGGGACCTCACCTGCGTCCAGTGACGAGACAAAGATTTGTGTCAGAGGCCCAGCGATTTCATCCCTCGTCTCCCTGAGCAGCCTTGGATAGATTCCATCAGGCCCTGGGGATTTGTCAGTCTTTATATTCTCTAACAAACCTAACACTTCCTCCTTTGTAATGGAGATTTTCTCCAACGGTTCAACACTCCCCTCCGAGACACTCCCAGTCAACACATCCGTCTCCTTTGTGAATACCGATGCAAAGTATTCATTTAGGATCTCCCCTACTTCTTTGGGCTCCAAGCATAATTCCCCACTTTTGTCCCTGAGAGGTCCGATTTTTTCCCTGACAACCCTTTTGTTCCTAACGTATGAATAAAATGCCTTGGGATTCTCCTTAATCCTGTCTGCCAAGGACATTTCGTGACCCCTTTTTGCCCTTCTAATTCCCCGTTTGAGTTCTTTCCTACTTTCTTTGTACTCCTCCAGAGCTCCCTCCGTTTTTAGCTGCCTGGACCTAACATACGCCTCTCTTTTCTTTTTGACCAGTCCCTCAATTTCCCTGGTTATCCACCGTTCTCTAATCCTACCCTTCCTATCCCTCTTTTTTACAGGCACATGCCTGTCCTGTAGCCCTAACAACTGTTCCTTAAAAGACTCCCACATGCCAGATGTGGATTTACCCTCAAACAGCCTCTCCCAATCAAGAGCTGCCAATTTTTGCCTAATCCCACTAAAGTTAGCCTTCCCCCAATCCAACACCTTACCCTTGGGACACCACTCAATCTTTTCCATCACTATCCTAAAGCTAACAGAATTGTGGTCACTATTTGCCACATGTTCCCCTACCGAAACTTTGAAGACCTGACCGGGCTCATTCCCCAGTACTAGGTCCAGTATAGCCCCCTCTCGAGTCGGGCTATCTACATATTGTTCCAAAGAACCCTCCTGTACGCATTTTACAAATTCCTCCCCATTCAGAGTCCCAGCTCTCAGCAATTTCCCGTCTGTACCAGGGAAATTGAAGTCTCCCACTACAACAACCCTATTTTTCCTGCACCTATCCAGTATCTCAAGTTATTTCAAGACTGGATTCACACAATACAGACAGAACGCTGGTGAGCTCAGTACACGTGCTACCTGAATGTTACAATAAGATAGAATCTGTATTCAGACAACTGTCACCCCACAGGGTCCAAACTTCACCGTGTTAATTTGATTTGATTTGATTGATTTGTATTGGGATGCAGTGAAAAGTATTGTTTCTTGTGCGCTATACAGACAAAACATTCCGTACATAGAGTACACAGGGGAGAAGGAGAGGAAAGGGTGCAGAATATAGTGTTGCAGTTACCGATAGTGTGTAGAGAAAGATCAGCTTTATATATGGTAGGTCCATTTGAAAAGTTGACGTTCTGACTAAGCACTAAAGCTTTCCACAAAGCAAGGCTCACAAATTCAACACCAGTTTCCTTTGCCCGCTCTCCCATCATGCTGGTTGCTAGCGGAGTGCCACAGGGATCGGTGCTTGGTCCTCTGTTATTTGTGATTTTTATTAATGACTTAGAGGAGGAGGCTGAAGGGTGGATCAGTAAATTTGCTGATGACACCAAGATTGGTGGAGTAGTGGATGAGATGGAGGGCTGTTGTAGGCTGCAAAGAGACATAGATAGGATGCAAAGCTGGGCTGAAAAATGGCAGATGGAGTTGAACCCTGATAAATGTGAGGGTGATTCATTTGGTAGGACAAATTTAAATGTGGATTACAGGGTCAAAGGTAGGGTTCTGAAGAATGTGGAGGAACAGAGAGATCTTGGGGTCCATATCCACAGATCTCTGAAGGTTGCCACTCAAGTGGATAGAGCTGTGAAGAAGGCCTATAGTGTGTTAGCTTTTATTAACAGGGGGTTGGAGTTTAGAAACATAGAAACATAGAAAACTACAGCACGAAACAGGCCCTTCGGCCCCACAAGTTGCGCCAAACATATCCCTACCTTTTAGGCCTACCTATAACCCTCTATCCTATTAAGTCCCATGTACTCATCCAGGAGTCTCTTGAAAGACCCTATTGAGTTTGCCTCCACCACCACTGACGGCAGCCGAATCCACTCGCCCACCACCCTCTGTGTGAAAAACTTCCCCCGAACATTTCCCCAGTACCTACCCCCCAGCACCTTAAACCTGTGTCCTCTCGTAGCAGCATTCTCCACCCTGGGAAAAAGCCTCTGAGAGTCCACCCGATCTATGCCTCTCAACATCTTATATACCTCTATTAGGTCTCCTCTCACCCTACATCTCTCCAAGGAGAAAAGACTGAGCTCCCTCAGCCTATCCTCATAAGGCATGCCACTCAATCCAGGCAACATCCTTGTAAATCTCCTCTGCACCCTTTCAATCTTTTCCACATCCTTCCTGTAATGAGGCGACCAGAACTGAGCACAGTACTCCAAGTGGGGTCTGACGAGGGTCTTATATAGCTGCATCATTATCCCCGGACTCCTAAACTCAATCCCTCGATTGATAAAGGCCAGAACACCATACGCCTTCTTAACCACCTCCTCCACCTGCGGGGCCGATTTTAGAGTCCTATGGACCTGGACCCCAAGGTCCTTCTGATCCTCCACCGTACAAAGAGTCTTTCCCTTTATATTGTACTCCTTCATCCCATTTGACCTGCCAAAATGGACCACTATGCATTTATCTGGGTTGAAGAGCCGTGGGGTTATGCTGCAACTGTACAGGACCTTGGTGAGACCACATTTGGAATATTGTGTGCAGTTCTGGTCACCTCACTAGAAGAAGGATGTGGAAGCGCTGGAAGGAGTGCAAAGGAGATTTACCAGGATGCTGCCTGGTTTGGAAGGTAGGTCTTATGAGGAGAGGTTGAGGGAGCTGGGGCTGTTCTCTTTGGAGCGGAGGAGGTTGAGGGGAGACTTAATAGAGGTTTATAAAATGATGAAGGGTATAGATAGAGTGAACGTTCAAAGACTATTTCCTCGGGTGGATGGAGCTATTACAAGGGGGCATAACTATGGGGTTCATGGTGGGAGATATAGGAAGGATGTCCAAGGTAGGTTCTTTACTCAGAGAGTGGTTGGGGTGTGGAATGGACTGCCTGCAGTGATGGTGGAGTCAGACACTTTAGGAACATTTAAACGGTTATTGGATAGGCACCAGGATGATAGGGAGTGGGATAATTTGATCTTGGTTTCAGATAAAGCTTGGCACAACATCGTGGGCCGAAGGGCCTGTTCTGTGCTGTACTGTTCTATGTTCTATGAATATACTGCCCTGGACTCTTGACATTACATTTTTAAAAGCAGTAAGAAGTCTTACAACATCAGGTGAATGATGAAGGAGCAGTGTTCCGAAAGCTCGTGATTCCAAATAAACCTGTTGAACTCCAACCTGGTGTTGTGAGACTTCTTACTGTGCCCACTCCAGTCGAACACCAGCATCTCCACATCATGACTTTTAAAAGCCTCCTATTTGCCAGTCGTTCCTTTCCCTTCAAACAGATTCATCCAATCAATCTCTGTTAGATCCTGCTTAATGCTTCCAAAATTAACCATGCTCCAATTTAGGATCTTAACCTGTGGACCCCTCCTATCTTTTTCCATAACTATTTTAAAACTAACAGTGTTATGGTCACTGGACCCAAAGTGCTCCCCGACTAACACTTCAGTCACTTGTCCTACCTCGTGTCCTAAGAGGAGGTTGAGTGTTGCACCTTCCCAAGTAGGGCCCTTTATATATTGATCCAGGAAACTTTCTTGGACACATTTAACAAATTCCACCGTGCCCAGGCCCTTTGCACTCTGAGTGGCCCAGTCAATACTGGGGAAATTTAGATCTCCCACTCCCTATTATTCTGACAACTATCTGCAATCTCTCTATACATCTGCTCCTCCAGTTCCCACTGGCTATTGGGGGGTCTATTATACAGTCCCAATACAGTGATCATCCCTTTGTTGTTTCTACGTTCTGTCCATATGGCCTCATTTGATGAACCCCCAAGAATATCTTTATTTATTTATTAGTCACAAGCAAGTCTTACATTAACGCTGCAATGAAGTTACTGTGAAGTTCCCCTATCGTCTTTAAAACTAAAACACATTTTTATTTTGTAGGCAACTTATACTTTAAACAACTGAACAGAATGTGCCCCTTCTTCTGAACACTCCAGTTCTCTTTGGTTATTCGGTCTCTTAAGTAGACAGCTAATTTTCCTGGAACCAATCCCAAGCGATTTGCAACTCCCAATTGTTTTACTTCTGTTCTCTTCCCTTCCCAATACTATCTTCCACAGTTGTCCTCAGGATTCTCCCTCCAGCTAGATGACCCTCCTGCCTTTTAGAACTCCTCACAAACTCAGCCTTCAAACTGAGTGCAATCTCCCACCCGCATTGCTCATGGTGAATGATAGGGCCAGCATTTACTCTGCTTTAGGTGCAGGCCTGGCTGCTTCCATCTCTTTTTTCTCCCCTCCTCTCAATTGGCTGCAGGCTCCACAAATCCAAACTGCAGCTCACATTTCTGTGTGTATTATTTCTAGGTTTTTAGGAAGCCCGTAGCCTGATCTCAAAATGGCCACCTCTACCCTGTTTTCAATGACAATGGGAAACATATTAACATTGCTAGTTAGATGCAAGGCTATTCAACTACCTCTGATCATAACCACTTTCCATCTTAGAAATAAAGGGATAGTTTCCAGCCTAACTGTCTACAATTTGATACCTACAACATCTTTCTCAGACATTGAAGACTGATGGCCTGATATTCTGTACTGAGGAGTGTAGTTCAAGTCAGGATCTTTCCAAACTCACCTCGGTAAAATGGCTCTTGAATGTCACAGATTTTGCTCAACAAGTGTGGTGCGGGATAGAGTAAGGCCCGGCAAAAAGCAGCGTGTAGGCAGCCACAGGGTGGATCGGTCAATAGGCTAGTCAGTACTGTCTGTGTGAGGGTCTATCTCAGGCTGTTGGCTGGCAGGATCCTTACAGATCTTTGAGTTCATTTACAATATTTCAATGACCCTCACCAAGAGTGATCTCGGACAATGTCCTTTACAATGCAGAGAAGGGAGGCTCAGTGAGTCTGCACATTCAGCAATGCCACTGAGTGCAATACTGGTCATCGCTTCTCGGCCTTTTGGCTAAGATCAAGTGTAGTATGGTCGGCATCCCATGGTCGGCCGCACTTGGTCGAGGTCATTAGGTTACACTGAAGCTTCATATGTTTCATATGAAGCAATTTTTTAAAGCGGCATCTCGGCCTTTTGGCTAGGATGCAAATGAGCTCAAGTCTTGGAGGAGGAACCTCCCCCTTCTCCAATCAGCTTGGCTCATGTAGATCAGGCCCAGGACAGGGTGGTTTGGTCGCTCGCCCTGTCTTGTCAGCCTGGATCTGAAATGTCTCAACTTGTTGAGACTCTGAATTGGATTTGATTTGATTGAATTGGAAAAGTATTTAAAAAAACTGGTCACTGACTGGTCATGGATGAGAGGGGTGTGGAGGGATATGGTCCAAGTGCAGGTCAGTGGGACTAGGCATAAAATGGTTCGGCACAGACAAGAAGGGCTAAAAGGCCTGTTTCTGAGCTGTAATTTTCTATGGTTCTATGGACAGGAACACTTAATAATCAGTGCAGAAAAAAAACACAACATTGTCTCCTCCACAGTAATGAAATGTCTTTTATAGCCCATCTGTACAGTACCTGCTGCACTATTGAAAAGCTCCCTAACTGCATGGTCCGCACTGACACATTGGAAAAAACTGAACTACCACCTAATCACATCTGCGGCACTTGGCCCATAGCTCTGAATGTTATGATGTGCCAAGTACACATCCAGATACATTGTAAAGGATGTGAGGCATCCCGCCTCTACCACCCTCCCAGGCAGCGCATTCCAGACCGTCATTACCCTCTGGGTAAAAAAGCTCTTCCTCACATCCCCCCCTAAACCTCCTGCTCCTCATCTTGAACCTTTGTCCCCTTGTGACTGACCCTTCAAATAAGGGGAATGGCTGTTCCTTACTCACTCTGTCCATATTTCTCATAAACATGTACACATCGATCAGATTGCCCCTCAGTCTTCTCTGCTCCAATGAAAACAAGCCAAGCTTATCTCCTCTGCATCCCCTCCAGTGCAATCACATCCTTTCCATAATGTGGCAATCAGAACTGCACACAGTACTCCAAGTTTTGTACAACTCCAACGACTTCCCTGCTTTTGTAATCTATATCTTGATTGATAAAGGCAAGTGTTCCATATGCCTTTTCACCACCCTACTAGCATGCATTTCCACTTTCAGAGATCTGTAGACAAACACATCAAGGTCCCTTTGTTCCACAGAACTCCCTAGTGTCAAGCCATTCATTGAATACTTCCTTGTCAAATTACTCCTTCCAAAGTGTATCACCTCACACTTTTCAGGGTTAAATTCCATCTGCCAGTTATCTGCCCATTTGACCATTCCATCTATATCTTCTTGTAACCCACTGTTAACCACTCCACCTCACTGTTAATCACCCATCCAATCTTTGTGTCATCCGCAAACTTACTAATCCTATCCCCCCCCCCCGACATAGTCATCAATGTCATTTATATAAATGATGAATAACAGGGGACCCAACACAGATCCCTGTGGTACGCCACTGGACACTGGCTTCCAGTCACTAAAGCAGCCTTCTGTCATCACCCTCTGTCTCCTACAACTGAGCCAATTTTGAATCCACTTTATCAAATTACCCTGTATCCCATGTGAATTCACTTTCTTTATAAGTCTCCCATGTAGGACCTTGTCAAAGACTTTGCTGAAACCCATATAAACTACATCGACTGCACTACCCTCATCTACACACTTGATCACATCCTCAAAAAATTCAATCAAAGAACAAAGACAAAGGAAAGTACAATACAGGAACAGGCCCCTCGGCCCTCCAAGTCTGTGCCATCATGACGCTCTAACTAAAATAAAACCTTCTGCCTTTACTCGGTGCGTCTCCCTCTGTTCCTTCCCTATTCATGTACCCATCCAGATGCCTCTTAAATGTTGCTAATGTGCCTGCTTCCACCATCTCCTCTGGCAGCACGTTCCACGCATCCACCACTCTCTGCATGAAAAACATCCCCCACATATCTCCCTTAAACTTTCCCCCTCTCACCTTGAACCTGTGCCCCCTTATAATTGACATTTCCACCCTTGGGAAAAGCCTCTGACTATCCATCTTGTCTATGCCTCTCATCATTTTGTCGACCTCTATGAGGTCTCCCCTTTTCCAGTGAAAACAATCCTAGTTTATTCAACCTCTCAACTGCCAAGTAGGGTGGTGGAGGCAGGCACGCTGGCATCATTTAAGACTTACCTGGATAGTCACATGAGCAGTCTGGGAATGGAGGGATACAAACGAATGGTCTAGTTGGACCAATGAGCGGCACAGGCATGGAGGGCCGAAGGGCCTGTTTCCTGTGCTGTACTGTTCTTTGTTTTTTGTTCTTTGTTCTCGCCTCATAGCCAACACCCTCGAGACCAGACAACATCCTGGTGAACCTTCTTTGCACTCTCTCCAAAGCTTCCACATCTTTCTGATAATGTGGTGACTAGAACTGCACGCAATACTCCAAATGCGGCCTCACCAGGTTTTATATAGCTGCAACTTGATTTCCCAACTCTTGTACTCAATGGCCCGGCTGATGAAGGCAAGCATGCCATATGCCTTCTTAATCACCCTGGCCACCTGTGTTGCCACTTTTAGGGAACTGTGGACCTGCACGCCCAGATCCCTCTGTATGTTAATGTTCCTAAGGGTTCTGCCATTTACAGTATAATTCACACCTAAATTTGATCCTCCAAAATGCATCACCTTGCATTTGTCGGGTTAAACTCCATCTGCCATTTCTGTGCAGAAATCTCCAATCTATCTATATCCTGTTGTTTTTAACCACAAATCTGTTATAGCTTTTGGTTCCATAGACTTAAAGAAAGCTGTATGAAGCTGGGTTGGGAGAGAGAAAGAGGAGAGGGGAGGTGGGGTGGGGGGGCGGGGGCGGAGGGGGGACTGTGGGAGAGCCAGGTCATCGACATAAACAAAGAGGAAAAGAAGTGAAGGAGAAAACAGGGAGTCAGCGAAAGAGAGAGGAGCAGAGATAGAGTGATATCTGTTACCGTGAGTGTGCCTCGGCACCCCTTGGGTTCTTACTCTAGAAGAGATCTTGCTGGAGGCAATAGTCTTTGTTTGAGATTACTTTCTTTACATCTTGAACACTATATACGGTTGCAGAATATCAGGACATAGCTATAGCTCCTCACTATGGTGCTTCACACTGATTTTCCCTCAGTGTCATCACTAGGATGTAGTTCTTTCTGCATACTTTACTCCACATCTCCCTCTAAGTCTTTATCCCATACTATTATTTACACATCCTCCTGCATTCCTCTCCCCAAAGTCACTGCTTTCAAAGGGATAGACTGCTTGGTGATTTCAGCTGTCACCCTGAATGGGTGAGGTGCTAGTTCCCTCTGAGCTGGCTGGAAATCCATTTGCTCTGAGGTTGGTTCTTGGAGGTTGTCACTCCTGGTGTCCCTCATTCTGGTTCTGTAGATGTGACATTCTCCTGCTGTTCAGGATATGCAGATCATCTGCTAATGGTTTCCTGTTCATCAAAATCAGGGCAGTTCTGGTTCCTTTGAATGATTGTGACTGCGTCTTAATCAGACACGATCTTGGTTTCTGTAGCTTCGCTGTGACAATACCTTCTCGATGCTGCTATCCAATCCAACACCATCCCTCCCTTTTCAGAGTGGGAAGATTATGAGCCCTGTGTCTTTGGTTGAAAACACAGGTTTAACTTCCTCTATAGCCTTTCTTTTTTCTGGTCTTCCACCTTAACATTTGACATCAATGTGTGGGGAAGGAAAACAAATTGGGTTCTTAGCCTGTGGCCCATCAGAAACCCATGTGGGGCAAACCACTCTGCAACAGTGTAGACCAGAACTAGCTCAATCTCTTCATTTTATTCTTAGCAGTTGATGCAACCTCCTCTCTCAGCTTCTGCATGGGACCAAGAGGAATGTAGACAAATCCGTACTATGATGTGGAGGATTGGAAAAATGCCCTGGTGAACTGTACCCATTGTCAGAGATGGCAATGTCTGATGTTAACTCCAATAATATGGTGAAAACAATAAGTCTGAAACTTGTCTTTTAGCTTAAGCAAGTTTATTCTCAGAGCTGCAGTAGTGTGTTAGCCTCCTTTTCTTCCCCCAAACCCAACTCTTTCTTTCAGCTGTGTCCATTCATACACTTTCTGAACTGAATGAACCTGGGTCCAATTATAGTTGAGCCAATGATCATTGTCTGTCTTTAACAATGCAATTGGCTTAACAATGTCTTTGCCAGTTGTTGTTACATTGACAGATTTCCCTCTTTCTTGTAAATTAAGGCTTTAGAAATAAAATAAATTCAAGAAAATGTTATTTTTAACCCAGAAAAATGGTAACAAATGAGTGTGATGTAACATTGTAGAACCCACATTTCTTTTACCATATTTATTTATACACATAGTTACAAAGCAGGATTAGTTTTCCATTGCGTTCATAGAATCATAGAAACCCTACAGTGCAGAAGGAGGCCATTTGGCCCATCGAGTCTGCACCGACCACAATCTCACCCAGGCCCTACCCCCATATCCCTACATATTTACTAACTAATCCCTCTAACCTACGCATCTCATGACTCTAAGAGGCAATCTTTAGCATGGCCAATCAACCTGAACCGCTCATCTTTGGACTATAACATCTTTGTTGTTATAACACAAAGCACCTCTCACAATACATTGATGAATTTCTTGCAGCAGGCTTTTCTTTTGCGCAAACCAGTCCGACAATTGGTAACTTGTGTCAACTTATCGTATCTTCGAGATCTTCCTCCTCGCTAAAATTTCTTTATGCTAGCCAGGTCTAATCCTAGCCTTTTCTCAGTCACACTTTTCACTGTGTGGACATTATCCCACGGGGATTGTTTATTGCTCATAGGAGTTGTTAGGGCATGGAGCGTTAGGTTGCCAACTCTGATTGGGTGTATTCAAAGAACAAAGAACAGTAAGCACAGGAACAGGCTCTTCGGCCCACCAAGCCTGCGCTGACACATGACGCCTTTCTAAACTAAAGACCTTTTGCCCCTACGTGGTCCGTATCCCTCTATTCCCTGCCTATTCATGTATCTGTCAAGATGCCTCTTAAGCATTGCTATTGTATCTGCTTCTACCACCTCCTCTGGCAGTGCATTCCAGGCACTTATCACCCTATTGTTGAAGTCCAAGTTACGGAAAGGCCTGAGATTCTAATTCTGTTATCCTGCATCCAACTGATCAAGCTTTTTTTGGAGGGAAAGGGTTAAGGTTAATTCAAGGCAATCCAGCCTCAGTCTGTAAAAACACTCCAAAAATCTATTTCTATATTTATATCTATTTCCTTCCAAAAACTGGAACATAGCAACATGCAAACAGTGGCCTGTGCACAGCTACACACAGTCTGCTTGGACCCAGGCGAGCCAATGAGTACAGAAAAAAGCCAAATATGGTATTCATTAAAACAGAGGCTCACAGAAATTCAGAAGCTCAGCGTACTTGGGCCAAGTACCATTTCGAAATGTCAGCTGGGTCAGGAGGGAGGGAAGGAGGAAGGAGGATGCCGGTGGGTGAGGCAGCTCGAAGGGTAAGGGGTGCAGGATGGTGGGAAGGTGCTGCTAGGAGGGTTAAAGAGGGGGGTCCTTAACTGAGGGGGGAGAAAGCCACAGGAGAGGGGATGTGAGCAAGAACTGCAGGAAAAGGAGGAGGAAAATGGTGGTCAGAATTCAAGCTTCATTGCTGCCTCAAAATAAATTTGTAGAATCATATGTGGGCTGCATGGTGGCACAGTGGTTAGCATTGCTGCCCCACAGCGCCAGGGACCCGGGTTCAATTCTGGCCTCGGGTCACTGTCTGTGTGGAATTTGTATGTTTTCCCTGTGTCTGCATGGGTTTCCTCCGGGTGCTCCGGTTTCCTCCCACAGTCCAAAGATGTGCGGGTTAGGTTGATTGGCCATGTTAAATTGACCCTAGTGTCAGGGGATTAGCAGGGTAATTATGTGGGGTTATAGTGCCTGGATGGGATTGTGGTCGGTGCAGATTCGATGGGCTGAATGGCCTCCTTCCGCACTGTAGGGATTCAATGATTCTCTATAAGGTTCATTATACAGAATGAGGCCATTTGGCCCATTGGCTCTGTGCAACCAACAAAGCGCTATCCCACCTTCCTGCACTGGTTCTATAGCCCTGCAGGTCCCTGCTCCACAAAACACAGGCAGTGATTTAAAAAATGTTACGAGGGATTTTGCACCTGCGATTCTATCAGGTAAGTGAGTTCCGGGTCGCCACCACTCTCTGGGTGAAAAACTGCTTCCTTGTCCCCCTTGAACGCTTCGACCAATCACTTAACCCCTGGTTTTTGACCCCTCTGCTGATAGGTTGACCCTATTTGCTCTAACCAGGCCCCTGACAATTAAATTATTTCTCAGCCTTCCCTGCTCCAAAGTTTCATCTGCTACATCTGATATGATGGTGGGAATTCTCCGGCCGTTTGAATCCGGTGGGATTCGCTGGTCCCGCTGCAGTGAACGGAGATTTCATTGAGCACCAATTTCTCCGTCCTCGCTCACGGCGACAGCGGGGCGTGCATGGCTGGAAAATCCTGACTGATTTTACTGGTCGTAGCCGGGTTATTGCGGAGGTTGTACAGAGAAGAATGAGACAGAAAAAATATCTTAAAAGGGGATTTTTTTATCCTTTCATGGGATATGGGCATCCAGCATTTACTGCCCATCTCTAATCGCCCCTTGCAAAGGTGGCAGTGAGCTGCCTTTTGAACTGCTGCATGTGGTGTAGGTACACCCACAGTGCTATTAGGGAGGGAGTTCCAGGATTTTGACCCAGTGACAGTGAAGGAGAATCAAAGACAAAGGAGGAAGAAAATAATTTCGAGACGCAACATAACAATATTTCTACAACATGAAAATACTTCACAGGAACAATAATAAACAACATCTGTCACCAAAACACAGAAGGAGATAGCCGACAGGTGACCAAATATTTGGTCAGAGGGGTAGGTTTTAAGGAGGATCTTAAAGGAAGAGAAAGGTAGAGAGGAGGAAAGTTTTAGGGAGGAAATTCCAGAGCTCGGGCTCCAGGCAGATGAAAGCCCAGCAGACTGGGTGACCACTTTGCGGAACATCTTCACTCAGCCTCCAGGGAGGATCCCCAGCTGGCCTTTCGCTGCCATTTAAACTCAGCATCTTGCTCTCATGCACACGTGCGTCATTGTCCTGCTGCAATGTTCCAGTGAAGCCCAACACAAACTGGATCAGCAGCATCTCATAGAATCTTGGAATCATACAGCGCAGAAGAGGCCCATCGAGTCTTCACCAACATAGGGAGAAACACCTGACCTCCCACCTAATCCCATTTACTAGCACGTGGCCCATAGCTTTGAATGTTATGATGTGCCAAGTGCTCATCCAGGTACTTTCTAAAGGATGTGAGGCATCCCGCCTCCACCACCCTCCCAGACAGCACATTCCAGGCAGTCACCACCCTCTAGGTAAAAAAGGTTTTCCTCACATCCCCCCTAAACCTCCTGCCCCTCACCTTGAACCTATGTCCCCTCATAACTGACCCTTCAAATCAGGGAAACAGCTGCTCCTTATCTACTCTGTCCATGCCCCTCATAATCCTGTACACCTCAACCAGGTCGCCCCTCAGTCACCTCTGCTCCAACGAAAACAACCCAAGCCTATCCAACATCTCTTCATAACTTAGATGTTCCATCCCAGGCTGCATCCTGGTGAATCTCTTCTGCACCTCCTCCAGTGCAATCACATCCTTCCGATAATGTGGTGACCAGAACTGCACACAGTGCTCCAGCTGTGGCCTCACCAAAGTTCTACACAACTCCAACATGACTTCCCTGCTTTTGTAATCTATGCCTCGATTGATAAAGGCAAGTGTCAAATATGCATTTTTCACCACCTTACTTCTGTCTTCAGCGATCTATGGACAAACATACCAACTTCCTAGTGTCATGCTGTTCATTGAGTACTTTCGTGTCAAATTACTCCTTCCAAAGTGTATCACCTCACACTTTTCAGGGTTAAATTCCATTTGCCACTTATCTACCCAGTTGACCATCCTGTCTATATCTTCTTGTAGCCCAAGACACACAGCCTCACTGTTAACAACCCAGCCAACCTTTGTGACATCCACAAATTTACTAATCCTACCCCCCACATAGTCATCTGTGTTGTTTATATAAATGACAAATAATAGGGGGCCCAACACAGATCCTTGTGGTATGCCACTGGACACTGGCTTCCGGTCACTAAAGCAGCCTTCTCTCATCACCCTCTATCTCCTACAACTGAGCCAATTTTGAATCCACTTTATCAAATTACCCTGTATCCCATGTACATCCCATGTGCCTTTTTTGCAAGTCTCACATGTGGGACCTTGTCAAAGGCTTTGCTGAAATCCATATAAACCACACCAACCACACTACCCTCATCTACACACCTGGTCACCTCCTCAAAAAATTCAATCAAATTTGTTAGGCATGACCTCCCTCTGATGAAGCCATACTGACTATCCCTGACCAAGCTTTGCCTCTCCTTGATGCTCTCCTTCAGAAGTTTCTCCAATAGTTTCCCCACCACTGACGTGAGACTCACTGGTCTGTAGTTCCCTGGTTTATCTCTACAACCCTTCTTAAATAGTGGAACAACATTAGCTGTTCTCCAGTCGTCTGGCCCCTCTCTTGTCCCTCCCTATGTCAATTTACTCAAGAAACTCGCAGTCTTCCTGAATTCCATACCATAATTCCATAGTCCTCATTCTCTTGGGTGAAGTCAATGTGAAGTATTCATTCAACACTCTACCAATATCCTCTGGCTCCACCCACAGATTGCCTCCTTGGTCCCTAGTGGGCCCTACTCTTTCCCTGGTTTTCCTCTTCCCATTGATATATTTATAGAATATTTGGGATTTTCTCGACTTTTACCAGCCAGAGCACCTTGCAGCCCTCGCACAGCCCCTGCTCCCCCTCCCACACCATGCCATCTGTCTTTTGTTCTTAAAAGTTGCTAATTTTGTTGCAATCCCTCACAGTCACAGATTAATATCTTCAACATTCTCTTTCCCTTCAGTTCTGATAAAGAGCCAAAAGGACTCGTAACGTTAACTCTCTGTCCTAACGGATACTGTAAGAAGTCTAACAACACCAGGTTAAAGTCCAACAGGTTTATTTGGTAGTAAACGCCACTAGCTTTCGGAGCGCTTGCTGCTCCTTCGTCAGGTGGAATGGGAGATCCACATCCACATCATGACTTACGGATGCTGCCAGACTTGTAGCGTTTCCCAGTATCCTCTGTTCTTGACCAGTAAGATAATCTGATTCAATGTCAGAGCTCAGCAGACAACTTTGTCACTGTGGGGATGTCTTTCCTCTGTGATGTAGTCGCAATTGAGAACTTACCAAAAGGCGGGTGAGTGCAGGATATTTCATGGCCCAAGAGGTGTATGTTACTGTCTAATGACACAACCTGATGACGGGGTGGCACGGTGGCACAGTGGTTAAGCACTGCTGCCCCACAGCGCCAGGGACCCGGGTTCAATTCTGGCCTTGCTGAGTGTCTGTGTGGGTTTCCTCCGGGTGCTCTGGTTTCCTCCCACATTGTGAAGATGTGTGGGTTAGGTTGATTGGCCATGCTAAATTGACTCTTAAAAAGGAAAGTAGAGAGAAAATAGGGAATTATAGATCGGTAAACCTGACATGGATAGTGGGGAAAATTCTAGAATCCTTCAAAAATTTTATAGCAAATCACTTGGAAAACAATGGCAGGATTGGACAGAGTCAGCATGGGTTTATGAAAAGGAAGTCACACTTGACAAATTTACTGGAATTATTTGGGGATGTAGCCACTAGAGTTAGGGGAGCCAGTGGATGTGGTTTATTTGGGCTTTCAGAAGACCTTTGATAAGGTCCTAAATAAGAGGTTAGTGTATGAAATTAATGCTCCTGGGATTGGGGGTAGTGTATTGAGATGGACAGAAAACTGGTTGGCAGACAAAACGTAGGAGCAAACGGGTCTTTTTCCAAGTGGCAGGCAGTGACAGCAGGGGTAACACAGGGAGCATTGCTGGGATCCCAGCTATTCACAAAGTATATTAGGGAACTAAATGTAATATCTCCAAATTTGCAGATGACACAAAGCTGGGTGGGAGGGTGAGCTGTGAGGAGGATGCAGAGATCCTTCAGTGTGATTTGGACAGGTTGAGTGAGTGGGCAACTGTATGGCAGATGCAGTATGATGTGGATAAATGTGAGGTTATCCACTTTGGCAGCAAAAACAGGAAGGCAAATAATGATCTGAATGGCTACAGATGGAGAGAGGAGAATGTGCAATGAGACCTGGGTGTCCTCATACACCAGTCACAGCGAGAAGATTTGAGTACAGGAGCAGGGATGTCTTGCTGCAGTTATACAGGGCCTTGGTGAGGCCACACCTAGAATATTGTGTGCAGTTTTGGTGTCCTTATCTGAGAAAGGATGTTCTTGCCATAGAGGGAGTGTAGAGACGGTTTACCAGGCTGAATCCTGGGATGACAGCACTGATGTGTGAGGAGTGATTAAGTCAGTTAGGATTGTATTTGCTGGAGTTCAGAGGAATGGCGGAGGTGGGTGGGGTCTCATAGAGATCTATAAAATTCTAACAGGGCTAGACAGAGTAGATGCAGGAATGATGTTCCTAATGGTGGGGGTGTCCAGAACCAGGGGCCACAGTCTGAGGATACAGGGTTGACCATTTGGGACAGAGATGAGGAGAAATTTCTTCACCCAGAGAGTGGTCAGCCTGTGGAATTCACTACTGCAGAAAGCAGTTGAGACCAAAACATTGAACGTTTTTAAGAGGCAGTTAGATATAGCACTTGGGGTGAAGGGGATCAAAGGATATGAGAGGGGAAGGCGGGATCAGGCTATTGAGTTGGATGATCAGCCACAATCATGATGAAGGCGGAGCTGGTTGAAAGGGTCAAATGGTCTCCTCCTGCTCCTATTCTCTATGTTTCTATGTCTGTTTCTATGATACTACCTGCTTACACTACCTGATGGCGGAGCCTGTTGACATTACCTGATGACAGTTCCTGATTATGCTATCTGATGGTGTTATCTGATTACATTACCTGGGTACATTACCTGGCAACAGTATGTGCTGACACTGCCTGATGATGCTGCCCGCCGAGTGGGCCAAGGTTCATCTGGAGGCCAAAGAACTTCACTGGAGGCCAAGGCCCTTCACTGGAGGCCAAGGCTCTTCACTGGAGGCCAAGGTCCTTCACTGAAGGTCAGGGCTCTTCACTGGATGTCAAGGCCCTTCACTGGAGGTCAGGGCCCTTCACTGGAGGCCAAGGCCCTTCACTGGATGGCAAGGCCCTTCACTGGAGGTCAAGTCCTTCACTGGAGCCCAAGGAACTTCACTGGATGCCAAGGCCCTTCACTGGAGGCCAAGGCCCTTCACTGGATGTCAAGGCCCTTCACTGGAGGTCAGGGCCCTTCACTGGATGCCAAGGCCCTTCACTGGAGGTCAGGGCCCTTCACTGGATGTCAGGGTCCTTCACTGGAGGCCAAGGCCCTTCACTGGAGGTCAAGGCCCTTCACTGGATGCCAAGGCCCTTCACTGGAGGTCAGGGCCCTTCACTGGAGGTCAAGGCCCTTCACTGGAGGTCAAGGCCCTTCACTGGAGGTCAAGGCCCTTCACTGGAGGTCAAGGTCCTTCACTGGACGTCAGAGCCCATCATTGGTGGTCAGGGCCCTTCACTGGAGGTCAAGGCCCTTCACTGGAGGTCAAGGCCCTTCACTGGAGGTCAAGGCCCTTCACTGGAGGTCAGGGCCCTTCACTGGATGTCAGGGTCCTTCACTGGAGGCCAAGTCCCTTCACTGGTGGTCAAGGCACTTCACTGGATGCCAAGGCCCTTCACTGGAGGTCAAGACCCTTCACTGGAGGTCAAGGCCCTTCACTGGAGGTCAAGGCCCTTCACTGGAGGTCAAGGTCCTTCACTGGACGTCAGAGCCCATCACTGGAGGTCAGGGCCCTTCACTGGAGGCCAGGGCCCTTCACTGAAGGTCAAGACCCTTCACTGGATGCCAAGGCCCTTCACTGGAGGTCAGGGCCCTTCACTGGAGGCCAAAGCCATTCACTGGAGGTCAGGGCCCTTCACTGGAGGCCAAGCATCTTCACTGGAAGTCAGGGCCCTTCACTGGAGGCCAAAGTATTTGAAGATGTGTCGAGTGGACAGCACAGGGAAATTGCTGTTTGAGAAAAGGAGAAGCTGTAAACCCCTGAACCATATGGAAACACAGAGTCAGCAATACAGTAAATTGGACTCTTGCTGTGCTATAACTATCGCTTGGTTAGAAATCCATTGGCTCTGGAATTGTTGGGTGCTTGTATGGCTGCGCAGTAATTGTGAAGGTATCATCCAGACTGTTCGCAAGCTCTCTCCATTAAGATATTTTTAAAATGTAGAGGGAGTGCGCATTGTAATAAACAGCCCTGACACAAGACAGAACATTTCGAGGAATCATTACCCTCGAGTGAATGTTAATCTGGAGCTTGTGTCTCACCTGACAGTTATACTGACCCATTGACACAGATGCACATAGCTACAATCATAGAATTCCTACAGTACTGAAGGCCATTCAGCCCATCGTGGTAGTGCCTGCATTGTGAATGAGCAGCCAGTTAGTTCTACTGCCCCTACTCTTTCTTCATTGCCCTCATGTTTATCCAATTCCCTTTTGAAAGTTGCCACTGAATCTGATCCCACTGCCCTCTCAAGTCACAACACAATGGATAAAATACCTTCCCTCATCTTCCCTCCTGGTTCCTTTTGTCTATTCTCTTCCAAATGATGTCTTTGAGTTATTCGCTTTCACTGGACAGAGTTTTTCCGTATTTACTCTCTCAAACCCCCTCATGATTTGGCACTGGTCAGCACTGCTGCCTCACAACGGCAGGGACCCGGGTTCGATTCCCGGCTCAGGCTGTTGTCTGTGTGGTGTTTGCACGTTCTCCCCGTGTCTGCTTGGGTTTCCTCCGGGTGCTCCGGTTTCCTCCCACACTCCAAAGCTGTGCGGGTTATGTTGAGTGGCCATGCTAAATTGACCCTTAGTGTCAGGGGGACTAGCAGGGGATAGGACCTGGGTGGGATTGTTGTTGGTGCAGACTTAATGGGCCAAGTGGCCTCCTTCTGCATTGTAGGGATTCTATGATTTGAAGGGGGTTTGGAAGGGGGTCTGGTGGGCTCACAGGAATTTCCCAGACACTTCATTCTCTAAAGAGGCAGTTCCGTGGTGCCGAGTGTCAGTTAGCAGCCAATGGCAGTGGTGTGTGTAGACACTGTGCTGATTCTCCAGTTGTCACTTCAGTATCAAGGTGGGAGAATGAATGGTCTTTGAGAAGTCCTGCAGCAGCTACTAACTGAACGCTGGCTGCCCCTCTGTGGTGAACACAGACATATTTATACAGAGCATTTAGTAAAACAAAATGTCCCAAGGCAACCAGCGAGAGTGATAACCCATAAAAGACATTCCTGACACAGAGCCACATTCGGTCGGGTTACTGAACACTTGGTCAAAGACATGAAGCACAGCCTTAAACGGAAGGAAAGTTAGTAGCAGAGACGTTTAGGAAGGAAATTCCAGAACTTAAAGCCTTGACAGCTGCCAATGGTCAAAACTGGGCGGGGGGGCGGGGGGGGGGTGGTGCACAAGAGGCTGGAACGAGGGGCAGATGGACAGAGGAGGGGAGAAGACATGGAGAATTTGTAAAGGAATAAGAATTTTAAGATTGAAGATTGAAGTTGGATTGTGTTCGGGGAAGACACACACTGAGCACAACATAACAAGCTGAAGAGCCGTTGCCTGGTTACAGCGCAGGCCCTATCCCCGAAACCCCATTTATCTTAGCGAGTCCCCCTGACACTAAGGGGCAATATATCATGGCCAATTAACCTAACCTGCGCATCTTTGGACTGTGGGAGGAAACCGGAGCACCCGGAGGCAACCCACGCAGACACGGGGAGAATGTTATAGCCTAGTATTGTAGGTACAGCTCGTGGGTGGCACGGTGGCACAGTGGTTGGCACTGCTGCCTCACAATGCCAGGGACATGTGTTCAATTCCCGGCTTGGGTAACTGTCTGTGCAGAGTCTGCACGTTCTCCCTGTGTCTGCGTGGGTTTCCTCCGGTTTCCTCCCACAGTCCGAAAGACGTGCTGGTTGGGTGCATTGACCATGCTAAATTCTCCCTCAGTGTACCGGAACAGGCACCGGAGTGTGGTGACTCAGAGATTTTCACAGTAACTTCATTGCAGTGTTAGTGCAAGCCTACTTGTAACTAATACACTTTTAACTTTACAATAGAAAGCACAGTGCTGCTAAGTTCCTCATTCAAATATAGTTCAGGAGTTCTCCACTGCCTTTTGTAATTGTTCAGAGTCATGTCCAGCCAGACACCAGTGGGCGTTCCAATCATAACGATATTCCTGAATGCCAGGATTGGCTCATGTGTCACAGGGAGAGTTTCAGCCAGAGTTTTTATTCTGTCAGTTTCTCTGGTTATGGAGTGGCTCCATCCAGTGGAGCAGTGTGGAAGTGTAAGAAGTTACCATTTAATGAACTTTGTATCTGGGCATGTCCTGTGGTTAGGATTGCGATAATACCGGGCCATTCATGCTTAATGTTAAAGTTCCTCAAGTGAAACAATTTGCCCATGCGAGAAAAGCTTTAATTTCTAAAAGATTTTTAGGAGTGTTCATAGAACCATTGAATCACTGTACAGTGCAAAAAGAGGCCATTCGGCCCATTGAGTCTGCACTGACTCTCTGAAAGAGCATCCCACCAAAACCCCCCTTCCCCTCCCTTCCCATCACCGTAACCCCACCCATGGTCATTCCACCTAACCTACAGATCTTTGGACTGGGGGAGGAAACCGGAGCATCCGGAGGAAACCCACGCAGGCAAGGGGAGAACATGTAAACTCCACACTGACTGTCACCCGAAGCTGGAATTGAACCTGGGTCCCTGGCGTTGTGAGGCAACAGTGCTAACCACTAGGCTGCCGTGCCACCCATGACTGCATTTGTAAACACTCTCACTTCAGCCCACTCCAGAGATTTGAACACAAAATCTAAGCTAACGCTCCAGTGCAGGACTGATGGAATGCTACTCTGTTGGAGATGCTCTCTTTTGGGTAATATGTTAACCAGGTGATGACTGATCTCTCAGGTAGTTGTGAAAATTCCCATGGCACTATTCAAAGAGCAGGGCAGTTTTCCCTAATATCCTCCTGTCCAATCTCTATCCCTCAATCAACATCATAGAATCATAGAATCCTACAGTGCAGAAAGAGGCCATTCGGCCCATCGAGACTGCACCGACCACAATCCCACCCAGGCCCTATCTCCATATCCCCACGTCCCCACATATTTACCCACTAATCCCTCTAGCCTATGCATCCCGGGACACTAAGGGCAATTTAGAATGGCCAATCAACCTAGCCCGCACATCTTTGGACTGTGGGAGGAAACCGGAGCACCCGGAGGAAACCCACGCAGACACGGGGAGAATGTGCAAACTCCACACAGACAGTGAACCGAGCCGGGATTGCAAAGATGTGCGGGTTAGGTTGATTGGCCATGCTAAAATTTCCCTTTAGTGTCCTGAGAAGCGTAGGTTAGAGGGATTAGCGGGTAAATATGTAGGGATATGGGGGTAGGGCCTGAATGG
The DNA here is from genome assembly GCF_964213995.1 of Mustelus asterias. Classification (NCBI taxonomy): domain Eukaryota; kingdom Metazoa; phylum Chordata; class Chondrichthyes; order Carcharhiniformes; family Triakidae; genus Mustelus; species Mustelus asterias. Next base: position 24,346,698 of record NC_135829.1, on the reverse strand, counting down.
GATTGTGGTCGGTGCAGACTCGATGGGCCGAATGGCCTCTTTCTGCACTGTAGGGTTTCTATATTCGAACCCAGGTCCCTGTAGCTGTGAAGCAGTAGTGCTAACCACTGTGCTACCGTGCCGCCCATCATAAAAACAGATTACCTCATCATTAATGCATCACCATTTGTGGGATCTTGCTGTGCACCAATTGTTTCCTACACTACCATAGTGAAGACACTGCAAGGTTACAAGGTGCTTTGAGTGGTCTTATGGTTAAGAAAGGTATTATTTAAAACAAGTATTTCTTTTTATTTTCTGTACACATTCCCTTCAAAAGGGAATTGGAGAATGTTTGAAATAGGGAGAGGTATTAATCTTGTAGCAAACTGACACAACGGGCTTCTGTGAGTTATCATTCTGTGATTTTTGCAGTTGGGGATCAGGACTCGGATTTTTACCTCCGGATTATTATTGATTAACAGGAAGTTCTCTGTCAGATTTAGAATAGAACTAGAAGATAATGGGACAAATCACCAGCTCCAATTCTGTCCTCTCGGGAAAGAAATCTGCCGTCCTTACCCAGTCTGGCCTACATGTGACTCCAGAGCCACAGCAATGTGGTTGACTCTCAACTGCTCTCGGGCAATTACGGGTGGGCAATAACTGCTGGCCAACCAGTGACACCCATGTCCCATGAATGAATAAAAAAAAATCAACATCCAACGTCTTATAAGCTGCAGCCTGACTTTTCTAGACAGGCTAAATATCTGAATATCTGAAAAATACAACAATTAGCAAAAGGAAGGAGACATTCACATTGACCAAACAGAACGATACCTGAACTTGCTGCTCTTTGACAATAGACATCAATAAATGAAACACAAAGTTCAGCGTTTTGTTATCATCAGACAAGTGCAAGCAGGCAGTGTAAGAATGTTGGGAGGAATAGCAATGTATCATGGGTGAAAAGTATTGTTTCTTGCGCGCCATACAGACAAAACATACCATTCACACAGAAGGAAACGAGAGAGTGCAGAATGTAGTGTTACAGTCATAGCTAGGGTGTAGAGAAAGGTGAATGCAAAGTAAGTCCATTCAAAAGTCTGACAGCAGCAGGGAAGAAGCTGTTCTTGAGTCGGTTGGTACGTGACCTCAGACTTTTGTATCTTTTTCCCGAAGGAAGAAGGTGGAAGAGAGAATGTGGGTGCGTGGGTCCTTAATTATGCTGGCTGCTTCGCCAAGGCAGCAGGAAGTGCAGACAGATTCAATGGACGGGAGGCTGGTTTGCGTGATGGATTGGGCTACATTCATGATCTTTTGTAGTTCCTTGCGGTCTTGGACAGAGCAGGAGCCATACCAAGCGGTGATACAACCAGAAAGAATGCTTTCTATGGTGCATCTGTAAAAGTTGGTGAGAGTCGTAGCTGACATGCCAAATTTCCTTAGTCTTCTGAGAAAGCTGGTGGGCTTTCTTAACTGTAGTGTCAGCATGGGGGAAACCAGGATACATTGTTGGTGATCTGGACACCTAAAAACTTGAAGCTCTCGACCCTTTGTACTTTGTCTCCATTGATGGAGACAGGGGCATGTCCTCCTTTATGCTTCCTGAAGTCGATAACAATCTCCTTCGTTTTGTTGACATTGAGGGAGATCATTATCCTAGAGTTGAAATGTCTAATACTCGGGGGGCATGCATTTAAGGTGAGGAGGAAAAGTTTAAAGGAGATGTGAGGGGCAAGTATTTTACACAGAGAGTGGTAGGTGTCTGGAACGCACTGCCAAGAATGGTGATGGAGGCAGATACGATAGGAGCATTTGAGGGGCTTTTAGAGAAGCAAAGAAATATACAAGGAGTAGAGGGATATGGACTAAGGGCAGGCAGAAGGGATTACTCTCCACACCTTAGCAACCACCCTCGCAATTGCTCTCCTGCCCTAAGAAATGCCCACCCTATCTATCAAAGAGCTACCTGTGGCTTGCGCTCCATGGTTTGGCCACTCTGTTATTGTATCCTTCACCAAGAGCTCGGGCACTTCAGATGCTGCCAATGAGTAGGGAGAAAGCAGTAAGATGCACATTTCACAAGCTCTGGACATCAGTAAATGAGTTACAGCTGATGAATTATTTTTAATACTGTTGTAATGTGGAAAATGTGACAAGTTTCGACAAACTGCAATATGATAATGTTCACATGGAATTATTTACTCAAGAGGCTGAATCGGCTTTCAGTTTAAAGATGGCACCTCTGACAGTGCAGCACTCCCTCATTACTGCACTGGCAGTGTCAGCTAGGTCCTGTGCTCCAGTCTCTGTCATGGGATTGAAACACTTGACCAATTCAGAGGCAGAGGTGTTACCCATTGACCCTCGCCTGACACTACCTGAAGGTTGAACAAGGGCGGCATGGTGGCACAGTGGTTAGCACTGCTGCTTCACAGCGCCAGGGACCCGGGTTCAATTCCGGCTTTGGGTAAACAAAGAACAAAGAAAATTACAGCACAGGAATAGGCCCTTCGGCCCTCCAAGCCTGCACCAACCATGCTGCCCCAGTGAACTAATACCTCCTACCCTTCTGGGGACTATATCCCTCTATTCCCACTCTATTCATGTATTTGCCAAGACGCCCCTTAAAAGTCACTATCGTATCTGCTTCCACTACCTTCCCGACAGCGAGTTCCAGGCACCCACCACCCACTGTGTAAAAAAAACTTACCTCGCACACCTCCTTTAAACATTGCCCCTCGCACCTTAAACCTATGCCCCCTAGTAATTGACTCTGCAACCCTGGGAAAAAGCTTCTGACTATCCATTCTGTCCATGCCCCTCATAATCTTGTAGACTTCTATCAGGTCGCCCCTCAACCTCCATGGTTCCAGTGAGAACAAACCAAGTTTCTCCAAGCTCTCCTCATAGCTAATGCCCTCCATACCAGGCAACATCCTGGTAAATCTTTTCTGTACCCTCTCCAAAGCCTCCACATCCTTCTGGTAGTGTGGCGACCAGAATTAAACACTATATTCCAAGTGCGGCCTAACTAAGGTTTTATAAAGCTGCAACATGACTTGCCAATTTTTAAACTCAATGCTCCGGCCGATGAAGGCAAGCATGCCTCATGCCTTCTTGGCTACCTTCTCCACCTGCGTTGCCACTTTCAATGACCAGTGTACCTGTACACCCAGACTCGTCTGCCTATCAATACTCTTCAGGATTCTGCCATTTACAGTATATTTCCCATCTGTATTAGACCTTCCAAAATGCATTACTTCACATTTGTCTGGATTAAACTCTATCTGCCACCTCTTCGTCCATGTCTCCAACCAAACTATATCGTGCTGTATCCTCTGATGGTCCTCATCGCTATCTGCAATTCCACCAACCTTTGTGTCATCCGCAACATTACTAGTCAAAACAGTTACATTTTCCCCAAAATCATATATATATATATATATTACAAACAGCAAAGGTCCCAGCACTGATCCCTGAGGAATGCCCCTAGTCACAGCTCTCCATTCAGAATCGCACTCTTCGACTGCTACTCTCTGTTTTCTATGACCGAGCCAGTCTTGTATCCATCTTGGTGACTGTGTGGAGTTTGCACATTCTCCCTGTGTCCGTGTGGGTTTCCCCCAGGTGTTCGGGTTTCCTCCCACACTCCAACGATGTGCGGGTTAGGTGAATTGGCCAGGATTAATGTGGGGGTTATGGGGTTAGGGTGGGGGATTGGGCCTAGGTAGGGTGCTCTTTCAGAGAGGCGGTGCAGACTCGATGGGCCGGATGGCCTCTTTCTGCACTGTAGGAAGTCTATGATTCTATAATTCTGTGAAGGTTAGGTATGGAAGCAAAAACAAGTCACAACACAAATGTGTGTTGGGTCGGGGTGGACAGTCTAAATTGTCTCTCCTCTGACACAAGGGAAAGAAGGCTTTGGATTCGATGGCACCTTTCACAACCAGCAGACATCTCAACATGTTTTACAGCAAATCAAATAATGATGTGTAGTCACTTTAATTTTGGAAATACAGCAGCCAGTTGGTGCACAGTAAGATCCCACAAACAGTGATGTGATAATGATTAGATTATGTGTTTCAGTGAAATTGGTTCAGGGATAAATATTGCCTTGGATACCGGGGATAACTCTCTGTAATGTGGGATTTTTTTACATCCATCTGAGAGAATGTGACCAGGTAGAACCTTGGTTTAATGGCACACAAAAGATGACAACTCTGACAATGCAGCACCCACTCAGTACTGCAATGGAGTGGAGACTTCATGTTACAATTATGAAGTTTATAAGATTATGTTTTAAAATTTTATCTCCTGGTTTGTCAGATTATATTTTGGGACTGTAGCTTTAAATGTAGGGTCATGTGACCTGGAATCTGTCTGCCTGCAATCCTGGGTGCTTTAGTTGTTAGAGATCAAAGGAAGACTCGGATCATTTTATTGAAAAGTGGTGCAAGGCACTTACACTTAATACCAACAGATATTGATTATACCACGAATAGTCTGTAAGTCTCCCAAAGTCCCAGAAAGATGTGTAAAGGGTGATAATATAAACTATCCTTTTACGTCTAAGATGAAAGTGAGTTGGGATTAAAAATAACTGTTAAAATTTCTTCTTAAATCGAAAGCTGTGTTTCCCATTGCCATGGGAAGCCATTTTGAGATCAGGTTACGGACTTCCCCATAAATCTGGGAATATTACAGACAGAAGGTGTTTCAGTTTGGACTACAGCCATCTGAGAGATGGAAAGAGCAGGAAATACAGTCAGCCAAGTAGGGAAAACTCTTATCTTTCACCATGCAGAATGTGGGTGGAAGCATGCACTCAGATTAAAGACCAAGTTTGCGAGGAGTTAAAGGAGGTTGGAAGATTTGCCTAGCTTGGAGCGAGAGGAAGGGATCTATCGCATCACTCTTACAGTAAAAGATGGTTCTCAGATTAGAGGTTACCTGAATGGTAACCAGGAAGGTAACCAGAAAGGAAAAACCCATTGGGGCGAGGGAGCAACTGTAAACTATAATTCTGTGGAGACAGATAAGTAATAAAGAACCATTTATTTCGACAGTTTAAAGTAAAAATTGCCGACAAAAGAAAATAATGTTTAGTCAAGAATGTTTTTTAGTTATTTGTTACAGTAAATGTTTTGAAAACCTGAAATTTTGATGTTATGCTGTCAGCTGTTAATTGGGAGTTTGAATTTCTCTTTAAAAGTTGTTGGGATCGTAATACTTGATTTTTATAAACTAGCCAGTCAAATGGCTCAAATGTTATTTAACAAATCACAGCTGAACAATCAAATAACATTTTAGATAGTTCACATAATCACAAAATGACACAGTGCAGAATAGGTCCGTTGGCCCATCGAGTCTGCCCTGACACATGGGAAACACCTGACCTCCCACCTAATGCCATTTACCAGCACTTGGCCCATAGCCCTGAATGTTATAATGTGCCAAGTGCTCATCCAGGTACTTTTTAAAGGATGTGAGGCAACCTGCCTCTACCACCTCCCAGGTAGCACATTCCAGACTGTCACCATCCTCTGGGTAACCTTTAAGCCTTCTATCCCTCACCTTGAATCTATGTCCCCTCTTGACTGACCCTTCAACTAAGGGGAACAGCTGTTCCTTATCCATTCTGTCCATGCCTCTCATAATCTTGTACACCTCAATCAGGTCGCCCCTCAGTCTTCTCTTCACCAACAAAAACAACCCAAGCCTACCCAACCTTTCTTCATAACTTAAATGTTCCGTCCCAGGCAGCATCCTGGTGAATCTCCTCTGCGCCATCTCCAGTGCAATCACATCCTTCCGATAATGTAGTGATCAGAACTGCACACAGTATTCTAGCTGTAGCCTCACCAAGGTTCTATGCAACTCCAACATGACTTAATCAGATGCAGTCACAGTTATTTGTGATTTGTAATTATTTGAAATTATTTGTGATTTATTTGTAATTTGTCGCATGAGGAACGGTTGGGGACTCTGGGTCTGTACTCGTTGGAGTTTAGAAGGATGAAGGGGGATCTTATTGAAACTTGCAGGATACTGCGAGGCCTGGATAGGGTGGATGTGGAGAGGACATTTCCACTAGTAGAAAAAACTAGAACCAGGGGGCACAACCTCAGGCTAAAAGGACGATCCTTTAAAACAGAGATGAGGAGGAATTTCTTCAGCCAGAGAGTGGTGAATCTGTGGAACTCTGCTGCAGAAGGCTGTGGAGGCCTGGTCATTGAGTGTCTTAGATAGATAGGTTCTTGATTAATAAGGGGAAAAGGGGTTATGGGGAAAAGGCAGGAGAATGGGGCTGAGAAAAATATCGGCCATGATTGAATGGTGGAGCAGACTCGATGGGCTGAGTGGCCTAATTCTGCTCCTATGTTTTATGGTCAACCACCTGTCTGGCTTCATTCTCCAGAATTAGGTCCAGCACAGCTGCTTCCCTTGTTTACATATTGGCCTAAGAAGTTCTCCTGCACACATTTCAAGAAATCCTTGTTCTTGAGTTTTCACACCATGCTTTAGTAACAAAATGAACATTTTTGTGACAGTCGGTGCCTGGGTTTAACCAGTGACAATAAAGAGAGGACCAAAGGGACCCAATGCCTGCAAATCAGAATTCACTTCAACAACTTGTATTTATATCATGTTTTTACTGAGGCAAAGTTTCCAGAGGTGTTCCACAGGAACCAGAGATAATATTTCCAAGTTTGCTGATGACATAAAACTTGGTGGGACTGAGTGGTGAGGAGGACGTTAACAGGCTTCAACGTGATTTAGACAAGTTGAGTGAGTGGGTGAACACATGACAGATGCAGCATAATGTGGATAAATGTTTAAAGGGAATATTAGGGGGGGCTTCTTCACGCAGAGAGTGGTGGGAGTGTGGAATGAGCTGCCGGATAAAGTGGTAAACTTTTAACATTTAAGAAAAACTTGGACGGGTTCATGGATGAGAGGGGTGTGGAGGGATATGGCCCAAGTGCAGGTCAGTGGGACTAGGCATAAAATGGTTCGGCACAGACAAGAAGGGCCAAAGGGCCTGTTTCTGAGCTGTAATTTTCTATGGTTCTATGTAAAGTTATCAATTTCGGACAGAGAAACAGATGGTGATAGACTGGGAAAGGTTGACGTACAAAGGGATCTGGGTGTCCTTGTACACCAGTCACTGAACGCAAGCATGCAGGTAAAGCAAGCAGTTAGGAATGCAAATAGTATGTTGGCCTTCATTGCAAGAGGACTTGAGTACAGGAGCAAGGATGTCTTACTGCTCTACAGGGCCTTGTTGAGATCACAGCTAGAATCTTGTGTGCAGTTTTGGTCTCCTTATCTAAGAAAGGATATAAAAATAATATACAGTAGAGGTTTACCAGGATGTTGTCTGGTATGGAGAGTATTAGCTATGAAGAGAGGTTGGATAAACTCGGTTTGTTCTCAATGGAATGATAGAGGTTAAGGGGTGACCTGATAGATGTTTACAAGATCATGAGGGGCATGGACAGAGTGGATAATCAGAAGCTTTTTCCCAGGGTGGAAGAGTCAATTACTAGAGGGCACAGGTTTAAGGTGCGTGGGACTAAATTTAGAAGAAATGCGCGAGGCAAGTTTTTTTTTTACACAGAGGCTGGTAAGTGTCTGGAAGTCATGATGTGGAGATGCTGGCGTTGGACTGGGGTGAATACAGTAAGAGTTTTAACAGCACCAAGTTAAAGTCCAACAGGTTTATTTGGTAGCAAATACCATTAGCTTTCGGAGCGCTGCTCCTTCGTCAGATGGAGTGGAAATGTGCTCTCAAACAGGGCACAGAGACACAAAAATCAAGTTACAGAATACTGATTAGAATGCGAATCCCTACAACCAGCCAGATCTTAAAGATACAGACAATGTGGGTGGAGGGAGCATTAAGCACAGGTTAAAGAGATGTGAATTGTCTCCAGACAGGACAGCCTGCAAGTCCAGGAGGCAAGCTGTGGGGGTTACTGACACACGACAGTTACTGACTCACGACACACGACAGCGCAGAGTCGCTGAGCAGAAACTGATAGCCAAGTTCCGCACATATGAGGACGGCCTAAACTGGGATGTTGGATTTATGTCACATTATCAGTAACCCCCACAGCTTGCCACCTGGACTTGCAGGCTGTCCTGTCTGGAGACAATACACATCTCTTTAACCTGTGCTTAATACTCCCTCCACCCACATTGTCTGTATCTTTAAGATCTGGCTGGTTGTAGGGATTCACATTCTAATCAGTATTCTGTAACTTGATTTTTATGTCTCTGTGCCCTGTTTGAGAGCACATTTCCACTTCATCTGACGAAGGAGCAGCACTCCGAAAGCTAATGGTATTTGCTACCAAATAAACCTGTTGGACTTTAACCTGAAGTGTCTGGAACGCACTGCCCGGGGAGGTGGTGGGAGCAGGTACGATAGCGGCATTTAAGGGGCAACTGGACGAATACATGAATAGGATAGGAATGGAAGGATACGGATTCTAAGTGTATGCGGTTTTAGTTTAGGCAGGCATCATGATCGACGCAGGCTTGGAGGGCCGAAGGGCCTGTTCCTGTGCTGTACTGTTCTTTGTTCTCTTTATACTTGTCACAGAGAGAGTGCAATGAAGGTTCACCAGACTGATCCCTGGGGTGGTGGGATTGTCGTATGAAGAGAGATTGAGTTGACTGGGCCTGTGTTTGCTGGGGTTTAGAAGAATGAGAGGGGATCTAATTGAAATGTACAAATTTCCAGACTTTAAATCTGTCAAGGGATATGGGGAGAGCGTGGGAGTATGGCATTGAGATATAAGATTGGCCATGATTATATCGAGTGGTGGAGCAGGCTCAAAGGGCCAAATGGTCTGCTCCTGATTTTATTTCCTTTGTTTCTATGTTATCAACATGCAAAGAGATGTGGTGACCAAAAGCTTAGTCAAGAGACCCATTTTAAGGAACATCTTAATGGAGGAAAGGGGAGAAGAGCTTTGGATTAGACTGCAACAGGAGTAAGCCATCAACCTTCAACATCCTAGGAATTTACCAGAAACTGAACTGGCTTATTCATATGAATGCTGTGGATATAGGAACGGGTCCGAGGCTGGGAATTCTATAAAGAGCAACTCACCTCCTGACCCATCCCAGTGCCTGTCCACAAGGCACAAGTCAGGAGTGTGATGGAATACTCTCCACTTGCCTGGATGGGTGCAGCTCCAATAAGATTTTAAAAAAACTCAACACCATCCAGGACAAAGCAGCCCGCTTGATTGGCACCTCATCCACAAACATTCATTCCCTCTACCACCAATGAACAGTGGCAGCAGTTTACATATTTTTTATTTGTTCCTGGGATGTGGGTGTCGCTGGCTGGGCCATCATTTATTGCTTATCCCTGAGGGCATTTAAGAGTCAACCACGTTGCTATGAGCCCAGAGTCATATGTAGGCCAGACCAGGTAAGGACGGCAGATTTCCTTCCCTAAAGAACATTAGTGAAGCAGATGGGTTTTTCCAACAATCGACAATGGTTTCATGGTCACTGGATCTTTAATTCCAGGTTTTTACTGAATTCAAATTCCACCATCTGCTGTGGTGGGATTTGAATCTGGGTCCCCAGAGGTGTTATCCTGGGTCTCTGGATTACTAGTCCAGTGAAAATATCATTACATCACTGCCTTCCCGTACCACCTACCTGCACTGCTGTAACTCACTAGATGCCCTTCGGCAGCACCTTCCAAACCTATGACCTCTACTATCTAAAAGGACAAGGGCAACAGACAACCAGGAACAGCACCCAAGTTCTCCCCCAAGTCACTCACCATCCTGGATTTGGAAATATATCACCGTTCCTTCACTGTCACTGGGTCAAAATCCTGGAATACCCTTCCTAATAGCACTGTGGGTGTACCTATAGCACACAGACTGCAGTGGTTCAAGAAGGTAGCTCACCACTACCTTCTCAAGAGACAATTTGGAATGGGTAATTAAATGCTGATCTAGTCAGTGACACCCACATCCCATGAACAAATAAAAATGAGCCCCTCAATCCTGTCCAACTATTCAGTAAGATTATGGTTGATCTGCGAGCTAGCCTCATGTATTCCACAAGAATTTTAGTATTTTTAGTTAACAAACTCTATTAATCTTAGACTTAAAATTAAGAATTGCTTGAGCATCAATTGTCACTTGGGAATGAAATTCCAGACTTCTACAGACACCGTGTACCAAATCCGGCACCCTCGGGATTTCAGATTTTCCCAGATTTTGGACGTCCAACCTGTACAGTAGCTGAATCTAATAACGACCGAGGCAAGTACTGAACAGATCGGGATCCAGGTTAGTCTGTAATTGCTGCTTCTATTCCTTGGCCCCCAGACCCTAACTTGTCAGAGGTCTGGAACTGCAAAGGAAGGGGTTGGTCCCAGGGCCCATTCACCCTCCCACTGCTGCAGACACTGATAGTCACCCTGTGACTGGAGGAACACCATTGCATTCGCCAGCGACACTACATTCCATTTTCCCCCCTTCGCCATCTACTCAGTCACATTTGATCGGTGCCTGGTTGCAAAGGACCAAGACCAAGGAAATCCCAGGAAAATGATTTCCCCTGGAGACAGGGAGAATGATAACAGGAACAAAAGGCAGAAGCACAACTTTCTGAAAGAGAAACAAACTGAACAATAGAGACATGAAGGAAGAGGAGCAGGAAAAATCTGAACAGGAGGATAATTACGAAGCACAGATCCTGAACAGTAGACCCCAAAACTAGAACAGAATCCAAAACCAGCACAGACTCCAAAACCAGCACAGACTCCAAAACCAGCACAGACTCCAAAACCAGCACAGACTCCAAAACCAGCACAGACTCTGAAACTAGAACAGACTCTGAAACTAGAACAGACTCTGAAACTAGAACAGACCCTGAAACTGGAAGACTCTGAAACTAGAACAGCACGTCATTTCAACACATTTGGTTTTCTGGATTTGAGGTACTCTACCTGTACTGTCCTTTGTGAATTGAAGTGCTTTTTAATTTCACTTTAATTTTCTTCCCCTTAGTCTTAGACTTTGCAAAGTAGTTGAATTACTTTATCTCTACCGTATCCTGTTGCTCTTATTAACCTGAAAACATTGATCAAGTCACAACTGAACTGTCTAAATTCCAGCGAATATAATCAGGCACAGAATTGCAGAGTGTGGGGCCCAGATAGCTGAAAGCATGGCCACCAATGGTGGAGAAATTAAAATCGAAGATGCTCAAACGGCCAGAATTGACGGAGGGCAGAGAGCTAGGGACACGGGTTCGATTCCCGGCTTGGATCACTGTCTGTGTGGAGTTTGCACATTCTCCCCATGTCTGCGTGGGTTTCCTCCAGTGCTCTGGTTTCCACCCACAGTCCAAAGATGTGCGGGTTAGGTTGATTGACTATGCTAAATTGCCCCTTAGTGTCAGGGGGACTAGCTGGGGTAAATGCGTGGGGTTATGGGGTTAGGGCCTGGGTGTGATTGTGTTGGGTGCAGACTTGATGGGCCGAGAGGCCTCCTTCTGCAGTGTAGGGATTCTATGTTGGGAGATTTGCACAGCAGCAGCAGGTAGGATTTGAAAATCGAGGCATTGTGGATGTCGTACAGGGGTGGTGGGTGAGTGGGATTCAGCACAGTAGATTTTAGAATGAGGTGAGTTTAGCGAGCGTAATTGATTCTGGAGCGAAGTTCCTATTCACGTGAACTTGCAGAAAATCCCGTGAGAGCTTTGACTTCCTTTGAAACCTTTTATTTGTGAATACAAAAAATAGTTTTTGTGGCCGATAAATTAGCAGTTTATGTTACATACAGTAATACATTCTGTCATGGCAGTTACACATGATGCTTCATTTAAACTTTGGGTGATAGGAAGTCAGGCAAGCTAACAGGAGCTTGCGTTAACCAACAATCTATTTTGCACGTGCACCTTTTCTATTTTGAACATACCATCTTAAAAACAGTTCAAACATGAAGGCCAGTATTAGAATATTACTCGCATAACTTCAATACATTAAGTTTCATTTTACTTTTCAAAAAAAAAATTCAAATGTCTCAGTGGTTTTGCAAAACAGACAGCTACATCAGGAACTTTCCAATACTCGTTTATAGACTAACAGGTCACCAGGAACCAGGCTGGGAGATGCAAGTCTGCCTTACTGAGGATTCAATGCATCTTGATGCAGGCCTGTGGAATGCAAATTTCCAAACGGAGAGGGGAGTCGAATCTGTTTTCAGCAGCCCGGGTGGTACAAATCCAAAAGGAAACCATACAAGGCAATTCTGGGGAAGCGCTGTTTCAATCAGTAACTCCCCCAGGCATTAAGACTTTGGGAACACTACTTAAATAGACATGTGAGGCAGGCAGTGGAGCTGGGTTTCGTCGAGTGGATTCAGTGAGACCAACAAAGGAAGAGTAACATAGCCAATAGAAAGGCAAATTAAACAAACAAATGCCAAAAGCAATTGTGCAGCTAATATGGCAAAATGTGAGAAACAGATGGGCCTGTGAAGAGGAACACTGGGGTGGGGAAGGACATCCATCAGCAGAAAATATTACAAGTATTTGGAAACTAAAGGCAGGGTCCCCTTTGAAATTTCCTTGCACCCTTTAATCGTGCCTTTTAGTGCGTGTCGATATTGAGGTTTGTGGAGCAGTCAGGTTTGTAAACACAACGTGGATTTTTTTTCTTTGTTCATGATTTAATTTTTGTTCAGAAACAGGTGATAGGGCAATAGTGAGTGAATGATCTATAACCATAACCCAGAACAGAACACAATCCCAGGTAAACTTACACAGCTTTCAGATGGGTTGGTGTTCATTCCCAAAGGGAAAGACACTGTTGCTCTGCACTCAGTCTTGGAGCAGGAAGGAACTCTTCGCAAACACACTGGATGAATCCTGCATACTTCAAAAAAAAAACAATCCTCTGCTCAGCCGACAGCTCCCCCCTCTATCAATCCTGGGTGCATTCACTCGATCGTCCCATCTTCCTACATCAACCTAGCTGGACAGACTCAGATCCTCTGTAACAATTCTGTACATGAACTTCTTCTTGTTGCACAGAGTGTCGTGTGGTCTGACCCCATTAATCTTTGTCTGTAAACTTCCCTGATATGTATTTAGTGCATGCAAGCCTTGGGAATACAGGAAGCCAATACTAAACTAACATATTCTGGACTATGATCTATAATTGGATAAATCCAAGTTCCACCTCTGTGGTATACAAAATGATCAGCTTTCCAATTGGAAGTAGCTCAAATTTTGAAAGGACTGAGAGATCCGTTTGATGCACAACCTGTTTGGTTAAAATCGTCCCGAGGATTAGCTTTCATCTTCCCGCAGTTCCGACGGCAGAAATTTGTACTGTTGCTGCCGAATCTGTGCCAGCTTCTTGCGAGCTTCTTCCAGCTCCTTCTCCTTCCTCAGCATTTCCTCTTGCGCTGCAATGATCTGCAGAAAAGCCAAAGATAGTCAACTGACTTCTACGCCAAAGTAAAGAGGTTTACAACAGCTCGCATCTACATCGTAAACGTAGTAAAAGCCTCCTGAGGAACGGCACCGGAACACTGGACGGCACAGTGGTTAGCATTGCTGCCTCACAGTGCCAGGGACCCGGGTTCAATTGCAGCCTCGGCTCACTGTTTGTGTGGAGTTTGCATATTCTCCCCATATCTGCGTGGGTTTCCTCCGGGTGCTCCGGTTTCCTCCCACACTCCAAAGATGTGCAGGTTAGGTGGATTGGCCATGCTAAATTGCCCCTTAGTGTCCCAAGATGTGTAGATTAGGGGGATTAGTGGGGTAGATACTTGGGGTTACGGGGAACAGGTCTGGGTGGGATTGCCTCTTAGTGTCAGGGGGATTACGTGGGGTTACAAGGATAGGGGCTGGGTGGGATTGTTGTCGGTGCAGACTCAATGGGCCGCATGGCCTCCTTCTGCACTGTAGGTATTCTATGATTCAACATAGTGCAACGGACAGTATATTAAATAATGAACAACTACATCGGGAGATATTTGGTTAGGTGGCCAATAGTTTGGTCAGAGGCAGGTTTGAAGGAGTGTCTTAACAGAGGAAAGAAAGTAACAGAGGCAGTGAGGAAAATTTCCGAGGATTTAGGGTCCAGGTAGCTAAAGAATGGTGGAGCGGGAAAAACCGAGGATGTTCAAGAGGCCAGAGTACTAGGTACAAGGACAACTGCGAGGCTATGGGCGGGATTTGAAATTAAAGATGAGACTTACAATTGAAGCATTCTTAACTGGGGGTCAATGGAGGTCAGCAGGAGCATTGACAATGGCAAGCTGTCCAATTACTGAGAGAATTAAAACTATTTTACACCCGATGTAATCTTAACCTCGCCTCACAGGTTTGTACAGTCAGGAGAATGCAAAGATCAAAAGGAAAAGGGGCTTCAGTAACCTGGGATCCAGTTGCTAAGGGACAAATTCTCTCCCTCTCTCTGGTGCCTGTAACCTTCTGGTGTTTGAGGCTGACTTGCCCTAGCGCCTGTGAATTCGGAGTCACTGTGCCAAATTTGTCAGAAGGTGGCAATTATTATCCAGAAAGGTTACTGGCCGTGGACTAAATGCAATCTGCAAACAGGTAACAGTACTGGATGCTCCTCAAAATTCAAAGCTTACACACATTAGGGAAACAGCAGTCAAAACAGCTGTTTATAGCGAAGAGGTAAACTGGTAAAGTTTATTTATTAGTCACAAGTAAGGCTTACACTAACACTGCAATGAAGTTACTGTGAAAATCCCCTAGTCGCCACACTCCGGCGCCTGTTCGGGTACAAAGAGGGAGAATTTAGCACGGCCAATGCACCTAACCAGCACGTCTTTCGGACTGTGGGAGGAAACCAGAGCACCCGGAGGAAACCCATGCAGACACGGGGAGAACGTGCAAACTCCACACAGACAGTGACCCAAGGTCGGCAATCGAACCCGGGTCCCTGGCGCTGTGAGGCAGCAGTGCTAACCACTGTGCTGCCGTGCCACGCAAACTGGACATGTCATTAGATCAAAGTCGATCTGTATCTCAAATTCACTTTCCTGCCTTTGTTCCAGATCCTTTCCAAAACCTCTGCACAATGCGAAGCAGCAGATCTCAGGCCCAAAAATACCGACTGACCCTCACTCTTTGGATTTCCAGCACTCCCCAAGTTAAACTGCTTTCCAATTTCATTCTGGGATGAGCTGAGCCGGATTTAAGATTGTTCTCCCCTTTTTCCCACTCGCTCATAGGGAAAATGGCTTCTCTATTTTATCCGAGTTTTATTAGATTAAGCAGCCCAGCTCGACCACCCTCAGCCTGTGAAACTCAGGACAAATCAGGTTTATGCAAGCTGTCTCCTGATAGAATTTGCCAAGCACTGCATCTTTTCTGGAACAGTTTCTGCTGTTAAGTGGCAGTCAACACCACAGAAATAATGAAGATCTTTTATAAATATCTAACACACTAACTAGATAGAACTATAGATTCTCCATATTAAATCAGTAGAGTCTGCAGCCAGAACAGAGATGGACTAAATTGTCCCTGAATGTGGAACGTTTGCGAGAAAATGGACTTCTTCTTAAAATTTTTCAGAATTAAATGAACACCGAAATGTCTGTGGATGCCACAACAGGAGATTCAGAGTATGAGAAAGAACCCACTTAGCATGAAGATTTCTCACACTGATGGACACAAAATCTCTCCTCACCATATTTCTTCCTCTGCCCCAAATGTCTGGAAGGAATGTCTTTATAAAGAGGATAAGTACTTGAAGGCATAGAATTTTCCGGATAGTCTGAACTTCAAAAGGACATTCGTGGATTGGGAAGATTAAGTTCATTACAGAGAAGTGTGAGGGGACAGATTTTGACAGGAAGAATATGGAGAGACCGTATAAAATAGTCTAAGACACTAGTTAGGCCTCATCTGGAGACTGCATCCAGTTCTGGGCACCATACAAGGATGCAAAGGCACTGGAGAGAGTACAGAGGAGATTCACGAGAACGATTCCAGGGATAAACAACTGTAGCTATGGGGATAGATTGGAGAGGTTGGGGCTGTTTTTCTTGGAGAAGCGAAGACTGAGAGGAGACTGTATAGAGATATTCAAGATCCTGAGGGGTATGGACAGGGAAAATAATGAGAAATTGTTCATATTTAAGAGAGCATCAAGAACTTGAGGGAACAGATTCAAAATAATTGGTAAAACGAATAGAAGTGATTGAGGAAAAATGTTTTCACCCAGAGGGTAATTGGAGTCTGGAACAAACTTCCTGAGAGGGTGGTGAAGGTTATTCTAATTGCGGTATTTAAAAGGGAATTGGATCGCTACCTGAAAAGAGAGAAAGTGCAGGGTTTACGGCGATAAGGCAAGGGAATGGGATTGGGTTGAGTGCTCTTTCAGAGAGCCAGTGCAGACTCAATGGGCCAAATGGCCTCCTCCTGCATTGTAATGATTCTGTGACAATGAGAAGAGAACAGGGAGTTTGGACGAATTGGATAGCATAGCCAAAGATGTGCGGGTTAGGTGGATTGGCCATGCTAAATTGACCCTAGTGTCCGGGGGATTAGCAGGGTAAATGTGTGAGGTTATGGGAAAAGGGTCTGGGTGCGATTGTGATCAGTGCAGACTCGATGGGCCAATGGTCTCCTTCTGCACTGTAGGGATTCTATCGATTCTATTCTATTGAGCTCTTTCAAAGAGCCAGCACACGCACAATGGGCTGAATGGCCTCCCTTTGTCCACATTAATCTATGATTGTAAGTAATATTTCGGGGACAGGGTTTGGATGAACTTGTATCTTAAATTATTACTTTAAATATCTCTATAGACATTAAATTGATGAAACTGTTCAGAAACGTGGGTCAGAGCTTCAAAGTTGCTCAGCAGGAGTTTACTGAAGTTGCAACATGAAAAGTTGTTCCTCATTCCTGGAACCTCCCTCGTGTTCCCCATGGCCACAGAATCCAGAGAAACATTCCTCACAATGAAGTGCACGCTCCCAGAAATCTAACACCCTCGCAGTTTTCCCAGAGGAAAAATTCACAGGGGCTATCACATGTCACTTAATTGGGAATTTCAGATCCTCCCTGACATTCGGAGCGAGCGGAATTCCTGGCCGGGATTCAAGATGAAAAAAAAACCTAGCTTCAGGTCCCGCAGGTCAACTTAACTCGAGTGAAAGGCAAGGCCTGCACTCGGAACAAGTCACTCAGTGTCAGAGTCACTCCCAAACACAGCAAAGATAGAGAAACAACAGAAACAGGGATACAGTCCTCATAGAGCAGAAATCAAATCAACTGCAGTGTGTGTCCCGTTTGCTGTATTCACTAGTAAAATCTAGTTTTCATAAAATAGAATCATAGAATCCCTACAGTGCAGAAGGAGGCCAGTTGCACCAACAACAATCCCACCCAGGTACTATCCCCGTAACCCCACATATATTTACCATCCTAATCCCCCTGACACTAAGGGGCAATTCAGCATGGCCCATCAACCTAACCCACACATCTTTGGACTGTGGGAGGAAACCGGAGCACCCGGAGGAAACCCACGCAGACACGGGGAGAATGTGCAAACTCCACACAGACGGTGACCCAAGCTGGGAATTGAACCCGGGTCCCTGGCGCTCTGAGGCAGCAGCGCTAACCACTGTGCCACCATGCTGCCCATGGAAGTTATTAAAAACATATCAATATTAATAGTCGGGAGGAAAACAATGAGCATTTATATAGTGTCTTTATCACACACCAAGCTCCTTTTGGACAACTTAGTACAGATAACTAAAAACGTGGTCAAAGAGGTTGGTTTTAAGGAATGTCTTGAAGGAAGCAGCTTTGATGAGGGGTGGTTTAGGGAGGGAATTCCAGAGATTAGTGCTCAAACAGCTGAAGATACAAAGCCAGAGTGATTTAAATGGAGCATGTTGAAGAGGTCGGAATGAGGTCAGCGCAGTTTGGGAGGGTTATGGAGCCAAGGGAGGTTATACAGATAGGGAGGGCTCAGATCACGGAAACAGAGATGAGAATTTTAAAATGGAAGCATTGCTAGTTTGGGAGCCAATGTAGGTCTCAGCGAGCAGAGGGGTAATGAATGAACACTTTTGGGGGCAACATTACTCAAGAACTCATCTGCACAGCGGCACTGCTGTCTCACAGCGCCAGGGACCCGGGTTCAATTCCCTGCTTGGGTCACTGTCTGTGCAGAGTCTGCACATTCTCCCTGTGTCTGCGTGGGTTTCCTCCGGGTGCTCCGGTTTCCTCCCACAGTCCGAAAAACATGCTGGTTAGGTGCATTGGCCGTGCTAAATTCTCCCTCAGTGTATCCGAACAGGCGCGACTAGGGGATTTTCACAGTAACTTCATTGCATTGTTAATGTAAACCTATATGAGACACGAATAAATATATTTTAACAACAGCATAAATTAATAGAGGTTTACAGCATGGAAACAGGCCCTTCAGCCCAACTTGTCCATGCCACCCTTTTTTTTTTAACCATTAAGCTAGTCCCAATTGCCCGCGTTTGGCCCATATCCCTCTATACCCATCGTACCCATGTAACTGTCTAAATGCTTTTAAAAGATAAAATTGTACTCACTGCTACTACTACCTCTAACATAGAACATTACAGCGCAGTACAGGCCCTTCAGCCCTCGATGTTGCGCCGACCTGTGAAACCAATCTAAAGCCCATCTAATCTACACTATTCCAATATCATCCATGTTTGTCCAATGACCATTTAAATGCCCTTAATGTTGGTGAGACAACTGCTGTTGCAGTAAGGGCATTCCACGTCCTTTCTACTCTCTGAGTAAAGAACCTACCTCTGACATCTGTCCTATATCTATCACCCCTCAATTTAAAGCTATGTCCCGTCGTGCTAGCCAACACCATCCGAGGAAAAAGGCTCTCACTGTTCACCCCATCTAATCCTCTGATAGATTAGGATAAATCCTCTGGCAGCTCGTTCCAGACACTCACCACCCTCTGTGTGAAAGTATTGTCCCTCTGGATCCTTTTGTATCCTTCCCCTCTCACTTAAACCTATGCCCTCTAGTTTTAGACTCCTCTCCCTTTGGGAAAAGATATTGACTATCTAGCTGCTCTATGCCCCTTATTATTTTATAGACCTCTATAAGATCACCCCCAAGTCTCCTACGCTCCAGGGAAAAAGGTCCTAATCTATCCAGCCTCTCCTTATAACTCAAACCATCAAGCCCGGTAGCATCCTAGTAAATCTTTTCAGCACTCTTTCTGGTTTAATTACATCCTTTCTATAATAGGGTGACCAGAACTGCACACAGTATACCAAGTGTGGTCTTACCAATGTCTTGTACAACTTCAACAAGACATCCCAACTCCTGCATTCAATGTTCTGACCAATGAAACCAAGCATGCTGAATGCCTTCTTCACCACTCTGTCCATCTGTGGCTCCACTTTCAAGGAGCTATGAACATGTACCCCTAGATCCCTTTGTTCTATAACTCTCCCCAACGCTTTACCATTAACTGAGTAAGTCCTGCCCTGGTTTTATCTATCAAAATGCATCACCTTGCATTTATCTAAATTAAACTCCATCTGCTGTTTGTCAGCCCACTAGCCCAATTGATCAAGATCCCATTGCAATCCAAGATAACCTTCTTTACTATCCACCATGCCACCAATCTGCAAACTTACTAACCATGCCTCCTAAATTCTCATCCAAATCATTAATATAAATGAAAAACAACAGTGGACCCAACACTGATCCCTGAGGCACACCGCTGGTCACAAGCCTCAAGTTTGAAAAACAACCCTCTGCAGCCACCCTCCGTCTTCTGATATCAAGCCAATTTTGTATCCATTTGGCTACCTCACCCTGGATCCCGTGAGATTTAACCTTATGCACCAACCTACCATTTACCAACCTTGTTAAAGTCCATGGAGACAACATCAACTGCATTGCCCTCATCTACCTTCTTGGTTACCCCTTCAGAAAATGCAATCAAATTTGAGACATGATTTTCCACTCACAAAGCCATGCTGACTGTCCCTAATCAGTCCTTCCCTCTCTAAATGCCTGTAGATCCTGTCTCTCTGAATACCTTCTAACAACTTACCCACTACAGATTTGAGGCTCACCAGCCTGTAGTTCCCAGGCTTTTCCCTGCAGCCCTTCTTAAACAAAGGCACAACATTTGCTACCCTCTAATCTTCAGCACCCCACCTGTGACTATCGATGATTCAAATATCTCTGCTGGGGGACCCACAATTTCCTCCCGAGCCTCCCACAATGTCCTGGGATTTGCTTAATCAGTTCCCGGGGATTTATCTACCTTGATGCGCTTTAAGACTTCCAGCACCACCTTCTCTGTAATATGAACATTATTAATACAAACCTGAGCAATTCCTCCAACGAATCGCGTTTTCACCACAATATTTTCCTCATCTGGTTTGTTGAATGCGGCCTTTTGAGCTGCTCTGACGAGATTGTCTGAGGCCCGTTTCACAGCATTTCCTGCAGTCTGGAAAACAAACAGGACAAAATATCGTCAGGCAGGATGTCTCCGGGGTCACCACCATCAGGCTGGCTGTCTCCGGGGTCACTGCCGTCAGGCCGTCCCGAGGTCACTGCCGTCAGGCTGTCTGTCTTGGGGTCACCGTCGTCAGGCCATCCCCGGGGTCACTGCCCTCAGGCCGTCCCCGGGGTCACCGTCATCAGGCTGTCCCCGGGGTCACCATCGTCAGGCCATCCCCGGGGTCTCTGCCATCAGGCCATCCCCGGGGTCACCGTCGTCAGGCCATCCCCGGGGTCACCGTCGTCAGGCCATCCCCGGGGTCACTGCCCTCAGGCCATCCCCGGGGTCACCGTCGTCAGGCCATCCCCGGGGTCACCGTCGTCAGGCCATCCCCGGGGTCACTGCCCTCAGGCCATCCCCGGGGTCACCGTCATCAGGCCATCCCCGGGGTCACCGTCATCAGGCCGTCCCTGGGGTCACCGTCATCAGGCTGTTCCCGGGGTCACCGCCGTCAGGCCATCCCCGGGGTCACCGTTGTCAGGCTGTCTGTCTTGGGATCACCGTCGTCAGGCTGTCTGTCCCCGGGGTCACCGCCGTCAGGCTGTCCCCGGGGTCACCGCCGTCAGGCCGTCCCCGGGGTCACCGCCGTCAGGCTGTCTGTCCCCGGGGTCACCGCCGTCAGGCTATCCCGGGGTCACCGCCATCAGGCTGTCTGTCCCCGGGGTCACCGTCGTCAGGCTGTCCCCGGGGTCACCGCCGTCAGGCCGTCCCCGGGGTCACCGCCGTCAGGCTGTCTGTCCCCGGGGTCACCGCCGTCAGGCTATCCCGGGGTCACCGCCATCAGGCTGTCTGTCCCCGGGGTCACCGTCGTCAGGCTGTCCCCAGGGTCACCACCATCAGGCTGTCTGTCTTGGGGCCACTGAAATGTATACACCAACATCATGCTGAGCAGAGCATATATAAACTGCATTCATTGTGGACCCAAATGTATGGATTTCATTTTTGATGAGACTTTGTAGAAATGGAATTGTCATCAGGCTGTTCCCGGTTGTCAGGTTGTCTGTCCCCAGGGTCACCGCCATCAGGTTCCCTCAATAACACTGGACTGAAACTGGCAATATCTGACACTCGCTGTCATTTGGATGATGGGATTGTATCCTTTCAGAATGAAGCATTATTTTTGTTTCAAGTCTCAGGAGGGGCCAGATCAGCTCTGAAATAGTGATCGAGTTGAAGCTGCCTCAGTAGTTTTGGAGAATTGTCCTGTACCTGAAGTCTCCGCATGGCCTCCGAGTCGGTGTCTGCCTTCACTTTACACGCGACCAGGAGTTGTGCTGTGGACGCTGCCACTTGCTTCGCCGAGGAAATGAGTTTCTCCTCACTGGCGTGTCCTTGGACTGATGCGTTTGCTGCCTCACACAAGTTGCTTGTTGCAGCTGCAACCATCCGGGCCTGGAGGGAGCGAGAGAGAGAGAGAGAGAGAGTGAGAGCTCACATCGCAGTGATAGTCTTCCAGCAAGGAGCTGGCTGGATCTCACTATCGCCCAGACAATCAATAACTATCCAGCGTTTAGAATCTTCTTGCATTGCTGAATTTAAGAATACGCCCACATCATTGAACTGTTCCTTAGATTTATCCCATCACTTTTTCAGATCGGATCTCCCAAAACTGAGATAAATGGGCATCTAACACGCGTCAAATTATCGCTCTCTCTGTAGTTTACCAAGCTGCATTAATACAATGGAATACGCAGCAAGCCCACGCGGCACAGCTTTGGTTCAGTGGGTAGCATGATTCCCTCGAAATCCAAAGATCTTCAGTTCAAATCCCACTCCAGAGACTTGAGCACCAATCCCAGACTGACACTCCCCCTGCAATAATGAAGGGGTGTTGCACTGTTCGAGGTGCTGTTTTACAAAAGTCTGGCCCCCATTTCCCCTCCCCCCCCCTCTCCCCAGCACTGGATGTAAAAGATCCCACGGCACTATTACTTTGGAGAAGAGGCAGGGGAGCTCTCTCGGGTGCCCTGATCAATATCTATCCCTCAACCAATATCACAAAAGGAGATGGTCCGGTCATTATCACAGTGCTGTTTGTGGGAGATTGCTGTGCACAAATTGGCTGAATATTTCCTACATTACAACAGTCACTGTATTCAAAAGTACTTCATTGACGGTGAGGTGGAATGGAACATCTTGGGCCTGTGAAAAACACAATACAAACAGTTTGCTTTCTAACAATAACACAAGGAATGAGAAAAGACCGAAGAGGTTGTCAGCCTGCTCCACCATTCAATATGGTCATGGCTGATTGTAGGCTTTAGCACCACGTTCCTGCGCACTCCCCATATCCCTCAATTCCCCGAGATACCAACAACCTATCCCAGCCTTAAATATAGTCAGCGACAGAGCAGCCATTAACCCTCTGGGGTTGAGAATTGTAAAGGTTCACAACTCTTCGAAGAAAATAATTTCTCCTCATCTCACTCCTAAATAATCAGCCCCTTATCCTGAGACCGTGCCCCCGTGTTTTAGATTGCCTGACACTGCAGAGTAACACTGAGACGCAGAGCTTACTCTGCAGAGTAACACTGAGACACAGAGCTTACTCTGCAGAGTAACACAGACACAGAGCTTACTCCACAGAGTAACACACTGAGACACAGAGCTTACTCTGCAGAGTAACACACTGAGACACAGAGCTTACTCTGCAGAGTAACACTGAGACACAGAGCTTACTCTGCAGAGTAACACAGACACAGAGCTTACTCTACAGAGTAACACACTGAGACACAGAGCTTACTCTGCAGAGTAACACACTGAGACACAGAGTTTACTCTGCAGAGTAACAGACACAGAGCTTACTCTGCAGAGTAACACAGACACAGAGCTTACTCTGCAGAGTAACACAGACACAGAGCTTACTCTGCAGAGTAACAGACACAGAGCTTACTCTGCAGAGTAACACAGACGCAGAGCTTACTCTGCAGAGTCACAGACACAGAGCTTACTCTGCAGAGTAACACACTGAGACATAGAGCTTACTCTGCAGAGTAACACAGACACAGAGCTTACTCTGCAGAGCAACACACTGAGACACAGAGCTTACTCTGCAGAGTAACACAGACACAGAGCTTACTCTGCAGAGTAACACACTGAGACACAGAGCTTACTCTGCAGAGTAACACACTGAGACACAGAGCTTACTCTGCAGAGTAACACAGACACAGAACTTACTCTGCAGAGTCACAGACACAGAGCTTACTCTGTAGAGTAACACAGACACAGAGCTTACTCTGCAGAGTAACACTGAGACACAGAGCTTACTCTGCAGAGTAACACACTGAGACACAGAGCTTACTCTGCAGAGTAACAGACACAGAGCTTACTCTGCAGAGTAACACTGAGACACAGAGCTTACTCTGCAGAGTAACACAGACACAGAGTTTACTCTGCAGAATAACACACTGAGACACAGAGCTTACTCTGCAGAATAACACACTGAGACACAGAGTTTACTCTGCAGAGTAACACACAGACACAGAGCTTACTCTGCAGAGTAACACTGAGACACAGAGCTTACTCTACAGAGTAACACTGAGACACAGAGCTTACTCTGCAGAGTAACACAGATGCAATTTACTCCGCAGAGCAACACACATACGCAGAGCTTACTCTGCAGAGTAACACACTGAGACACAGAGTTTACTCTGCAGAGTAACACAGACACAGAGCTTACTCTGCAGAGCAACACACTGAGACACAGAGCTTACTCTGCAGAGTAACACTGAGACACAGAGCTTACTCTGCAGAGTAACACAGACACAGAGCTTACTCTGCAGAGCAACACACTGAGACACAGAGCTTACTCTGCAGAGTAACACACTGAGACACAGAGCTTACTCTGCAGAGTAACACACAGATACAGAGCTTACTCTGCAGGGTAACACAGATGCAGAGTTTACTCTGCAGAGCAACACACTGAGACACAGAGCTTACTCTGCAGAGGAACTCAGAAAGAAGTTTAACAACACCAGGCAAAGTCCAACAGGTTTATTTGGTAGCAAAGGCCACACCTTTTGTGGCTTTTGCTACCAAATAAACCTGTTGGACTTTTAACCTGGTGTTGTTAAACTTCTTACTGTGTTTACCCTAGTCCAACCCCGGCATTTCCACATCATGAGGAACTCAAACACAGAGCTTACTCTGCAGAGTAACACTGAGACACAGAGCTTACTCTGCAGAGTAACACACTGAGACACAGAGCTTACTCTGCAGAGTAACAGACACAGAGCTTACTCTGCAGAGTAACACTGAGACACAGAGCTTACTCTGCAGAGTAACACAGACACAGAGTTTACTCTGCAGAATAACACACTGAGACACAGAGCTTACTCTGCAGAATAACACACTGAGACACAGAGTTTACTCTGCAGAGTAACACACAGACACAGAGCTTACTCTGCAGAGTAACACTGAGACACAGAGCTTACTCTACAGAGTAACACTGAGACACAGAGCTTACTCTGCAGAGTAACACAGATGCAATTTACTCCGCAGAGCAACACACATACGCAGAGCTTACTCTGCAGAGTAACACACTGAGACACAGAGTTTACTCTGCAGAGTAACACAGACACAGAGCTTACTCTGCAGAGCAACACACTGAGACACAGAGCTTACTCTGCAGAGTAACACTGAGACACAGAGCTTACTCTGCAGAGTAACACAGACACAGAGCTTACTCTGCAGAGCAACACACTGAGACACAGAGCTTACTCTGCAGAGTAACACACTGAGACACAGAGCTTACTCTGCAGAGTAACACACAGATACAGAGCTTACTCTGCAGGGTAACACAGATGCAGAGTTTACTCTGCAGAGCAACACACTGAGACACAGAGCTTACTCTGCAGAGGAACTCAGAAAGAAGTTTAACAACACCAGGCAAAGTCCAACAGGTTTATTTGGTAGCAAAGGCCACACCTTTTGTGGCTTTTGCTACCAAATAAACCTGTTGGACTTTTAACCTGGTGTTGTTAAACTTCTTACTGTGTTTACCCTAGTCCAACCCCGGCATTTCCACATCATGAGGAACTCAAACACAGAGCTTACTCTGCAGAGTAACACTGAGACACAGAGCTTACTCTGCAGAGTAACACTGAGACACAGAGCTTACTCTGCAGAGTAACACTGAGACACAGAGCTTACTCTGCAGAGTAACACACAAATACAGAGCTTACTCTGCAGAGTAATACACAAATACAGAGCTTACTCTGCAGAGTAACACACAAATACAGAGCTTACTCTGCAGAGTAACACTGATACATGAAGCTTCATAGAACCCCTACAGTGCAGAAAGAGGCTGGAAAAGTGGCAGTTACTGTAACAATCTCAAACAACAATGAGACAGTACAGGAATGAGATAGAGAATCTGGTGAGGCAACAATAATCTCTCCCTCAATGTCAACAAAACAAAGGAGATTGTCATCAACTTCAGGAAGCGTAAAGGAGAACATGCCCCTGTCTACATCAATGAGGACGAAGTAGAAAGGGTCAAGAGCTTCAGGTTTTTAAGTGTCCAGATCCCCAATAAACCTGCCCTGGTCCTTCCATGCCGACACTGTAGTTAAGGAAGCCCACCAACACCTCTACTTTCTCAGAAGACTAAGGAAATTTGGCATGTCAGCCAAGACTCTCACCACCTTTTCCAGATGCACCATAGAAAGCATTCTTTCTGGTTGTATCACAGCTTGGTATGGCTCCTGCTCTGCCCAAGACCACAAGGAACTACAAAATGTCGTGAATGTAGCCCAATTCATCACGCAAACCAGCCTCCCATTTATTGACTCTGTCTATACTTTCCACTGCCTCGGCAAAGCAGCCAGCATAATTAAGGACCCCACGCACCCCGGACATTCTCTCTTCCACCTTCTTCTGTCGGGAAAAAGATACAAAAGTCTGAGGTCACGTACCAACCAACTCAAGAACAGCTTCTTCCCTGCTGCTGTCAGACGTTTGAATGGACCTACCTTGCATTAAGTTGATCTTTCTCTACACCCGAGCTATGTTTGCAACACTACATTTTGCACTCTTTCCTTTCCTTCTCTATTTTCGGTACACTCTGTAGAGTGCGCAAATAACAATACTTTTCAAGGTGTACTAATACATGTGACAATAATAAATCAAATCAAATCAAATCAAAATCAATCATCTGATTGACAGCAGCTTAACATGAATGACACAAAGGCTCTTAATTCCCAATCTGTAATCCTTAAAACAAACACCTACTGCAGATATAAGACCTTGAGACCACTGTCCATCATCCACTGCATTCGCAAGGATGGCCCCAACCTGTTGATGGAGAAAAACACCCATTAGAGTTGTGGCAGAGAGGGTAAGAAGTCACTGAAATGTAGCTCAGATGCATTTTGGCCAGTAACAACTCTCCGGCTCACCTTTCCTTGGGCAACAAGCTCTCGCTGTGCAGCAGAGGCAGACTTTACCAGCGCACTGGTAGCAGCCGCAATCGATTTAGCAGCTTCCAGAATCTGTTCTTCAAAGTCAAGGGTCTCGTCCGCTTGCTACAGGGAAAGTAAAGACATTGTTAAAGGGTATAACGTAGCCCAGACACAACGCCCCAGACACAACGCCCCAGACACAACGCCCCAGACTCAATGTCCCAGACACAATGTCCCAGGCGCAACGTCCCAGACACATCAGGCAAGATTCTCCGGCCTCCTAGCCGCGTGTATTCTGCCGGCGGGAGTTGGCACGTTGTTTGCTAGCGGATGGTTTCCCTTGTCCCGCCGCTGTCAATGGGACTTCCAAATGATGTCACCCCACGCCGGCGGGGAACCCGTGGGCGGGGGTGCGCTGCCGAGGGGCTGGAGAATCCCGCCGCCGTGAACGGCCGGAGAATTCCAGACAATGTCCCAGACACAACATCTCGGGCAAGGTGCCCCATGCAAAGCACCCTTTGCACCTCACAAAGCTTATTGTACTGAACTAAAAACCTATCTTCCAACCAGAAAAAAACGCCAGTCCGTGACAGTTATTTTGCCACTTAATTCCCGTGTAAGCTATTGCAAAATTAAATGGAGCCTGGCGGTATAACGTGCAAAGCGGTTTCGCAGGAATCAGTGACCAATTACATTAGGTTTTCTTCTGTTCCAGAACCAATTCTTTTAATCCGTTATTGTTTTGCCTCCTATCGTAATAGCTCTTTAGCCTGTGATAAAATTTTGTACCCAGGAGACAGGGCAGGACACTATAGCAATATGTTTGATATATAGTTGACTTGAGTAACAACCTAATATATCAAACATATCACACAGCGTTCTGCAGGAAACATCCAGCTTGGATTCACTTCAAAAAGACAATAGTTCTTGGCCAATCCCCCAGACCAGCCAATAAGAGGAGAGCAATGGTTGAGACTACCTGAGATTGCTATAGCAACTAGAAGCATGGATGGTCTGGAGGTTCCTACTATGCTATGCAGGTTTAGATGGATCAGGATGAGGAAGCCGGTGCACGCAGCACTGGACTGCTCTCTGAGCCACTCTGTCTCACTCACCCTTGGTTTGGCTCTGGGTTTCAGCTGCTCCAGTTTCTTGGCTGCAGCCTCAATGGATGCTGCAGCTCCCAGCAGCTCTGCCTCCGCGATGACCGTCGGATCTTCTGGATCCACCCATTCCGTGCCTGAGGAAGTCAAAGTATTCCCTGTAAGCTCCCTGGGTGAATTCTCCAGCTCAATAATTAAACTGACTAATGAGAGGGAGATGCTGGGAGGGGGGGGGGGGGAAAGCAATGGGACATTGACTGAGGACAGGACAAGTCTCCTGTCTTCACTCAAAGATATTTCCACATCAGCTTGGGGAATGCAAAAGAGTGTTTCAAGCCTAGGCTGCAGAACTGTGGAAGATGTAATGGCTGACAGAAATACAAGCAGTGGCCAAGAATTCAATGGGAATGGGAGCTCTGATGTTTGGGCTTTATAAATAGAGATAAATCAAAGCAAGGAAATGTGTACAACCTTCACTAATCATTAGTTAGGCTTCAGTTGTAATACCATGACTGCTAATATCTGGAAGGGTAGCAGACACATGGGAACACCACCACCTGCAAGTTCTCCTTCAATCCACACACCATCCTGGCTTGGAAATATATCACTATTCCTTCACTGTTGCTGGGTCTAAATCGTGGAACTTCCTCCCTAACAGCACCGTGGGTGTACCTACACCACATGGACTGCGGTGGTTCAAGAAAGCAGCTCACCACCACCTTCTTAAAGGACAATTAAGAATGGGCAATAAATGCTGGACTAGCCAGCGACATCCACACCTCGTAAAATGGTTACTAAAGAAACAGTGCTCAATTTTGGGCAACACACCTTAGGATGTCAAGTTTCAGGGGAGATTTACTAGAATGGTGACGACCTTTCATCAGAATGACCCAAAACATTAACTGTTTCCGTCCACAGATGCTGCCCGACCTTCTGATTATTTCCAGCATTTTTAGTTTTTATTTCAGATTTCAAACATCGGCAGAATTTTACTTTTGTTTGATTGGAATGGTATCCGAGATAGGGAACTTAATTAGAGAATTGCTCTGATCTGGAACTCACTGCCTGAAAGTTTCCAAAGTAACTTCCAAATTAGAATGGAGAAATAACTGCAAAGGAAAAGGTGGACCTCAATCTCCTTTTTAAATTCATCCCATCCTTGACTGAGGTCGAAGCTCAAATGCAAAAGCTGCCTGACCAATCACCCGCCCGCCAACTATAAAAACAGAGGTAAAATTGCACTGAATTGGACCCTCAATGCGCTAAACTGCCGTCCCAGCAACAAGCACAATTCCAACTTTCGTGCACAATGACAGAGGGATATGCGGCCGGTGTCTTTTAATGTAATGTAAAATTCTGGCCAATATTTCTATGTTTGGGTGGAAATTAGAAATAGTAAGGAGAAAAAGTCACTGATAGGCGTAGTCTATAGGCCACCAAATAATATCATGGTGGGGCGAGAAATAAACAAAGAAATAACTGATGCATGTAAAACTGGTACAGCAATTATCATGGGGGATTTTAATTTACATATCAATTGGTCAAACCAGATCGGTCAAGGGAGCCTTGAGGAGGAGTTCATAGAATGTGTCCGCGATAACTTCCTTGAACAGTATGTAATGGAACCTACGAGGGAGCAAGCTATCCTAGATCTGGTCCTGTGTAATGATGTGGAGATGCCGGCGTTGGACTGGGGTAAACACAGTAAGGAGTCTAACAACGCCAGGTTAAAGTCTAACAGGTTTATTTGGTAGCAAACACCACTAGCTTTCGGAGCGCTGCTCCTTCGTCAGGTGAGTGGGAGATCTCCCACTCACCTGATGAAGGAGCAGCGCTCCGAAAGCTAGTGGCGTTTGCTATCAAATAAACCTGTTGGACTTTAACCTGGTCCTGTGTAATGATGATGTGGACATGCCGGCGTTGGACTGTGTTTACCCTGTGTAATGAGACAGGAATAATTAATGATCTTACAGTTAGGCATCCTCTCGGAAGAAACGATCACAGTATGGTTGAATTTAAAATACAGATGGAGCGTGAGAAGGTAAAATCCAATACCAGTGTCTTGTGCTTAAACAAAGGAGACTACAAAGGGATGAGGGAGGAGTTGGCTAAGGTAGACTGGGAGCAAAAACTTTATGGTGGGACAATTGAGGAACAGTGGAGGACTTTCAAAGTGATCTTTCACAGTGCTCAGCAAAACTATATACCAGTGATAAGGAAGGACTGTAGAAAAAGAGATAATCAGCCATGGATATCTAAGGAAATAAACGAGGGTATCAAATTGAAAGAAAATGCATTCAAAGTGGCAAAGATAGTGGGAAACTAGAGGATTGGGAAATCTTTAAAGATCAACAGAAAGCCACAAAAAAAGCTATAAAGAAAAGTAAGATGGATTATGAGAGTAAACTAGCTCAGACTTAAAAACAGATAGCAAAAGTTTCTACAAATATATAAAATGAAAAGGAGTGGCTAAAGTAAACATTGGTCCTTTAGAGGATGAGAAGGGGATGTAATAAAAATGGCTGAGGCATTGTTTCGGTCTTCACAGTGGAAGACACAAATAACATGCCAAAAATTGATGACAGGAAGGCTAGGGCAAGTGAGGATCTAGAAACTATCATTATCACGAAAGAGGTAGTGTTGGGCAAGCTAATGGGGTTAAAGGTAGACAAGTCTCCTGGCCCTGATGTAATGCATCCCAGGGTACTAAAAGAGATGGGGGGAAATAGCAAATGCACTCGTGGTAATTTACCAAAATTCGCTGGACTCTGGGGTGGTTCCCGCAGATTGGAAAATAGCAAATGTGACGCCACTGTTTAAAAAAGGAGGTAGACAAAAAGCGGGTAACTATAGGCCGGTTAGCTTAACTTCTGTAGTAGGGAAAATGCTTGAATCTATCATCAAGGAAGAAATAGCAAGACATCTGGATATAAATTGTCCCATTGATAAGACGCAGCATAGGTTCATGAAGGGTAGGTCATGTTTGATTAATTTGGTGGAATTCTTTGACATGTGCAGTGGACAATGGGGAACCTGTGGATGTGATGTATCTGGATTTCCAGAAGGCATTTGAAAAGGTGCCGCACCAAAGACTGCTGCATAAGATAAAGGTGTTACAGGTAATGTATTAGCATGGATAGAGGATTGGTTAACTAACAGAAAGCAAAGAGTGGGGTGAATGGGTGTTTTTCTGGTTGACTAGTGGTGTATCTCAGGGGTCAGTGTTGGGACCGCAATTGTTTACGATTTACATAGATGATTTGGAGTTGGGGACCAAGTGTAGTGTGTCAAAATTTGCAGATGACACTAAGATGGGTGGCAGAGCAAAGTGTGCAGAAGCCGCTGAAAGTCTGCAAAGGGTTATAGATAATCTAAGTGAATGGGCAAGGGTCTGGCAGATGGAGTACAATGTTGGCAAATGTGAGGTCATCCATTTTGGTAGGAATAACAGCAAAATGGACTATTATTTAAATGGTAACAAATTGTAGCATGCTGCTGTGCAGAGGGACCTGGGTGTCCTTGTGCAAGAATCACAAGGAGTTGGTTTGCAGGTGCAGCAGGTAATTAAGAAGGCAAATGGAATTTTGTCCTTCATTGCTAGAGGGATGGAGTTTAAAAACAGCGAGGTTCTGTTGCAGCTGTATAAGGTGCTGGGTGAGGCCACACCTGGAGTACTGTGTACAGTTTTGATCTCCTTACTTGAGAAAGGATACACTGGCACTGGAGGGGATGCAGAGGAGATTCACTAAGTTAATTCCGGAGCTGAGAGGGTTGGCTTATGAGGAGAGACTGAGTAGACTGGGGCTATACTCATTGGAATTCAGAAGAATGAGGGGAGATCTTATCGAAACATATAAGGGAATAGATAATAGATAAGCAGGGGAGTTGTTTCCACTGGCAGGTGAAACTAGAACTAGGGGGCATGGCCTCAAAATAAGGGGGAGCAGATTTAGGACTGAGTTGAGGAGGAACTTCTTCACACAAAGGATTATGAATCTGTGGAATTCCCTGCCCAGTGAAGCAGTTGAGGCTACCTCATTGAATGTTTTTAAGGCAAGGATAGATACATTTTTGAACAGTAAAGGAATTAAGGGTTATGGTGAGTGGGTGGGTAAGGGGAGCTGAGTCCACGAAAAGATCAGCCATGATCTTACTGAATGGCGGTACAGGCTCAAGGGGCCAGATGGCCTACTCCTGCTCCTAGTTCTTATGTTAAGAATCAATTGGCCTTGGTGGGGTTGGGGGGTGCAATACAGATTCAACTAAATGATTTAAAGATTTAAGTGACGAGGGCAGGGTGAATAATCTTGGTTTGTATTGGGTGTAGAAGATTGAACAATAATCTAATCGAAATGGTTAAAATGAGGAATTTGATGTGGGTGACAGGGAGAAAATCTCTCTCCGGGGGAATGACGAACGTTTTGGCAGAGAGGAATCAAAGGGTAGGAATTAGTGGGTCCATTTCAAATTAGCATGCAGTAACTAGTGGGGTGCCACAGGGATCAGTGCTGGGACCCCAGCTATTCACAATATATATTAATGATTTGGATGAGGGAACAAAATGTAACATCTCAAAGTTTGCATATGATACCAAGTTGGGTGGGAGGGTGAACTATGACAAGGACACAGAGATCCTTCAGAATGATCTGGACAGGTTGAATAAGTGGGCAAATCAATGGCAGATGCAGTATAATTTGGTTAAATGTGAGGATATTCACTTTGGAAGCAAAAACAAGAAGGCAGATTACTACCTGAATGGCTGTAAATTGGGAGAGGGGAGTGTGCAGCGGGACCTGGGTGTCCTTGTGCACCAGTCACTGAAGGTAAGCATGCAGGTGCAGCAGGCGGTAAAGAAGGCAAATGGCATGTTGGCCTTCATTGCGAGAGGATGAGTACGGGAGCAGGGATGTGTTGTTGCAATTATACAGGGCCTTGGTGAGGCCACACCTAGAGTATTGTGTGCAGTTTTGGTCTCCTTCTCTGAGGAAGGATGTTCTTGCTCTCGAGGGAGTGCAGCGAAGGTTTACCAGGCTGATTCCGGGGATGGAGGGACTGATGTATGAGGAGTGATTGACTAGGTTAAGATTGTTTTCGCGAATGACGAATGAGAGGGGATCTCACAGAGACTTATAAAATTCTGACAGGACTAGACAGAGTAGATGCAGGGAAGATGTTCCCGATGGTGGGGGACTCCAGAACCAGGGGTCACAGTCTGAGGATACAGGGACGGAGATGAGGAGACATTTCTTCACCCAAAGAATGGTGAGCCTGTGGAATTCATTACCACAGGAAGTAGTTGACGCCAAAACATTGAATGTATTCAAGAGGCGGCTGGATATAGCACTTGGGGCAAATGGGATCAAAGGTTATGGGGAGAAAGCAGGATTAGGCTACTGAAGTGGATGATCAGCCATGATCGTGATGAATGGTGGAGCAGGCTCGAAGGGCCAGATGGCCTCCTCCTGCTCCTGTCTTCTATGTTTCTGTGTAACAAAGGGGCACAATCTTAAAATTTGGGTTTGACCAGTTAGGGTTAAAATCAGAAAACTCGATTTCACATAAAGGAGCAATGGAAAGCTGAAAATTCTCTCCTTGCAAACGCTGTGGATGCTGGGATAGCCTGTGAGCTAAAGTTAGCGAATGATGTGGAGCTGTGGCAGATAAATGACACTGAGATGCAGATCGGAATGAGTGAATTGAATGGCAGAACAGGCTGGTGGGGCTGAATGGCCTCCGTTTGTTCCCATGTTCTTGCATAGTCAGAAAGTTCGGGGCTTTGCTTCCCAATCTGTGCTGAATTCGGCAATCCCAGCTCGGCTGCTGAGGAAGGACGAGTAGATTGTGTTGGGTATACGGAGGGGGCAGGAAATGGGGGCATGCAGTATAAACATTGGCCTCAGTGTCTCTGAGGTAGAGAGTGAACACATAATACAGAGATGGACCCTGGTCCCGATTAGAATTCGGATGGTCCTGCCGGAAACTCAGCACACATGGAGCAGTTGAACCAGGAGCACTCCTCGTCACAATGGATGTCTCGGCACTCTACACCAACATCCCTCACGATGATGGCATTGCTGCAACTGCCTCAGTACTCAACGCCCACAACTGCCAGTTTCCAGATGCAATTTTACAACTCATCCGCTTCATTCTGGACCATAACGTCTTCACCTTCAACAACCAGTTCTTCATCCAGACACACGGAACAGCCATGGGGACCAAATTCGCACCTCAATATGCCAACATCTTCATGCACAGGTTCGAACAAGACTTCTTCACCGCACAGGACCTTCAACCGATGCTATACACTAGATACATCGATGACATTTTCTTCCTTTGGACTCATGGTGAACAATCACTGAAACAACTATATGATGACATCAACAAGTTCCATCCCACCATCAGACTCACCATGGACTACTCTCCGGAATCGGTTGCATTCTTGGACACACGCATCTCCATTAAGGACGGTCACCTCAGCACCTCACTATACCGCAAGCCCACGGATAACCTCACGATGCTCCACTTCTCCAGCTTCCACCCGAAACACGTAAAAGAAGCCATCCCCTACGGACAAGCTCTCCGTATACACAGGATCTGCTCGGATGAGGAGGATCGCAACAGACACCTCCAGACACTGAAAGATGCCCTCATAAGAACAGGATATGGCGCTCGACTCATCGATCGACAGTTCCGACGCGCCACAGTGAAAATCCGCACCGACCTCCTCAGAAGACAAACATGGGACACAGTGGACAGAGTACCCTTCGTCGTCCAGTACTTCCCCGGAGCGGAGAAGCTACGACATCTCCTCCGGAGCCTTCAACATGTCATCGATGAAGACGAACATCTCGCCAAGGCCATCCCCACACACCCACTTCTTGCCTTCAAACAACCACGCAATCTCAAACAGACCATTGTCCGCAGCAAACTATCCAGCCTTCAGGAGGACAGTGGCCATGACACCACACAATCCTCCCTCAGCAACCTCTGCAAGATGTGCCGGATCATCGACACAGATGCCATCATCTCACGTGAGAACACCATCTACCAGGTACACGGTACCTACTCTTGCAACTCGGCCAACGTTGTCTACCTGATACGCTGCAGGAAAGGATGTCCCGAGGCATGGTACATTGGGGAAACCATGCAGACGCTACGACAATGGATGAATGAACACCGCTCGACAATCACCAGACAAGACTGTTCTCTTCCCGTTGGGGAGCACTTCAGCGGTCACGGGCATTCAGCCTCTGATCTTCGGGTAAGCGTTCTCCAAGGCGGCCTTCACGACACACGACACCGCAGGGTCGCTGAGCAGAAACTGATAGCCAAGTTCCGCACACATGAAGACGGCCTCAACCGGGATCTTGGGTTCACGTCACACATCTGTAACCCCCACAACTTGCCTGGACTTGCAACATCTCACTAGCTGTCCTGTCTGGAGACAATACACATCTCTTTAACCTGTGCTTAATGCTCTCTCCACTCACATTGTCTGTACCTTTAAGACTTGATTAGCTGTATTAGCATTGATTAGCTTGATTAGCATTCCAATCATTATTCTGTAAATTGAGTTTGTGTCTCTGTATGCCCTGTTTGTGAGCACATCTCCCACTCCACCTGACGAAGGAGCAGCACGCTCCGATAGATCGTGGCATTTGCTACCAAATAAACCTGTTGGACTTTAACCTGGTGTTGTTAGACCTCTTACTGTGTTTACCCCAGTCCAACGCCGGCATCTCCACATCATGACTACCATGGACACCGCAAACCGCCGGCTCCAAATGGAGAGGATCTCCAAGAAGATCGCGCATATCGACAGAGACATCAAGTTTCTACAAAGATGCAAGAAAGCAGACAAGATACCGAAAAGACTACAGATCACGAACCCACTCAGGTCAACCTATAACACAGACTACGCTGAGAGACTTTGCCGTCGAACCTCTCTCACCCTCCTCAACCACCTCATACACCAACTCTACAGCAAACGCCGCAGCCTGGAAACCAAGATAGAGTCCACATTCTCAACTTGCGCTCAGGACGCAGACCAGCGGCGAAACTCTGCCAAGCAGACGAGACAAAGGAACTACGCCATCTACATGCACACCAAGAACAGGAAACTTGTCCAAAGATGTGCGGGTTAGGTTGATTGGCCAGGTTAAAAATTGTCCCTTAGTGTCCTGAGATGTGTAGGTTAGAGGGATTAGTGGGTAAAATGTGTGGGGGTAGGGCCTGGTTGGGATTGTGGTCGGTGCAGACTCGATGGGCCGAATGGCCTCCTTCTGCACTGTAGGGTTTCTATGATTTCTATGAGTCTATGACTTGAGAAACTCGGCATCACCACCAGCAGCAACCAAGCCTCCCCCGGTACCACAGTAGAAAACAGTGCCACTACAGGGAAGTCGATTGTCAACTTGTCGGACTATACACTTCAACCAGATGAAATCGAAGTTCTCGGCCGAGGGCTCAATTTTGCTCCACCACCAAAATAGACCCCATCAGTCTCGCAGCAGACACAGAGGAATTCATCAGGCGAATGAGGCTGCATGAGTTCTTCCACAAACCCCAAGAGGCCAGCAGCGAACACAATGAGACAGCCAATGAATCGGAACAGCCGACAGAGAGATCCGCAGTGCATCTGAAGAGGAAAGAGTCGAATTGGACTCCTCCGGAAGGCCGCTGCCCTCGACTTGACATGTATGCCCAAGCCATCAGGAGGTGCGTCAACACCAAATTCATCAACCGCACTCACAAGACAGCCCCGAACATCACCCAAGCACAACGCAACACCATTCGCGCTCTCAAGACCAACCGCAACATTGTCATCAAACCAACAAAGGAGGGGCCATCGTCATACTGAACAGAACGGATTACTGCAAAGAAGTGTACCGACAACTGAACAACGAGGAACACTACATACAGTTACTGCAGATCCGACCAAAGAACACACCTGTCAACTCAACACACCGATCAAGACCTTTGATCCGGACCTTCAGAACACCCTCCGTGCTCTCATCTCACGTACTCCCCACGTTGGAGATCTCTACTGCCTCCCGAAGATACACAAGGCAAACACACCTGGCCGTCCCATCGTATCGGGCAATGGGACCCTGTGCGAGAACCTCTCTGGCTCTGTCGAGGGCATCCTGAAACCCATTGTACAAAGAACCCCCAGCTTTTGTTGCGACACGAAGGACTTCCTACAGAAACTCAGCACACATGGAGCAGTTGAACCAGGAGCACTCCTCGTCACAATGGATGTCTCGGCACTTTACACCAGCATCCCCCACGATGATGGCATTGCTGCAACGGCCTCAGTACTCAACGCCCACAACTGCCAGTTTCCAGATGCAATTTTACAACTCATCCGCTTCATCCTGGACCACAATGTCTTCACCTTCAACAACCAGTTCTTCATCCAGACACACGGAACAGCCATGGGGACCAAATTCGCACCTCAATATGCCAACATCTTCATGCACAGGTTCGAACAAGACTTCTTCACCGCACAGGACCTTCAACCGATGCTATACACTAGATACATTGATGACATTTTCTTCCTTTGGACTCATGGTGAACAATCACTGAAACAACTATATGATGACATCAACAAGTTCCATCCCACCATCAGACTCACCATGGACTACTCTCCGGAATCGGTTGCATTCTTGGACACACACATCTCCATTAAGGTCGGTCACCTCAGCACCTCACTGTACCGCAAGCCCACAGATAACCTCATGATGCTCCACTTCTCCAGCTTCCACCCTAAACACGTTAAAGAATCCATCCCATACGGACAAGCCCTCCGTATACACAGGATCTGCTCGGATGAGGAGGATCGCAACAGACACCTCCAGACACTGAAAGATGCCCTCATAAGAACAGGATATGGCGCTCGACTCATCGATCGACAGTTCTGACGCGCCACAGTGAAAAACCGCACCGACCTCCTCAGAAGACAAACACGGGACACGGTGGACAGAGTACCCTTCGTCGTCTAGTACTTCCCCGGAGCGGAGAAGCTACGACATCGCCTCCGGAGCCTTCAACATGTCATCGATGAAGACGAACATCTCGCCAAGGTCATCCCCACTTCTTGACTTCAAACAGCCGCACAACCTCAAACAGACCATTGTCCGCAGCAAACTACCCAGCCTTCAGGAGAACAGTGACCACGACACCACACAACCCTGCCACAGCAACCTCTGCAAGACGTGCCGGATTATTGACATGGATGCCATCATCTCACGTGAGAACACCATCCACCAGGTAAACGGTACATACACTTGCAACTCGGCCAACATTGTCTACCTGATACACTGCAGGAAAGGATGTCCTGAGGCATGGTACATTGGGGAAACCATGCAGACGCTATGTCAACGGATCAATGAACACCACTCGACAATCACCAGGCAAGACTGTTCTCTTCCCGTTGGGGAGCACTTCAGCGGTCACGGGCATTCAGCCTCTGATCTTCGGGTAAGCGTTCTCCAAGGCGGCCTTCACGACACACGACACCGCAGGGTCGCTGAGCAGAAACTGATAGCCATGTTCCACACACATGAGGACGGCCTCAACCGGGATCTTGGGTTCACGTCACACTATCTGTAACTCCCACAACTTGCCTGGACTTGCAAAATCTCAATCGCTGTCCTATCTGGAGACAATACACATCTCTTTAACCTGTGCTTAACACTCTCTCCACTCACACTGTCTGTACCTTTAAGGCTTGATTAGCTGTATTAGCATTGATTAGCTTGATTAGCATTCCAATCATTATTCTGTAAATTGAGTTTGTGTCTCTGTATGCCCTGTTTGTGAGCGCATCTCCCACTCCACCTGACGAAGGAGCAGCACGTTGCGAAAGCTAGTGGCATTTGGTACCAAATAAACCTGTTGGACTTTAACCTGGTGTTGTTAGACATCTTACTGTGGAAACTGAGAAGCCATGACAGTCCGGGCAGGAAAGGATTTGACTTAGAATCTAATGGGCAAGAACCAGTGTAACTGTGCTGCCTACAGTTGTTGAATAGCAAAAACGGTCAGGGGGGAAAAAAGAACAGAAATGAGGATTAATGGGCAACAAAAGACAGCAAAGAGATATTGATGGCTTTGATCATATTAAAATCAAAGCTCTTTGTGCTATGTATTTTCAGACTGTCTATCCTACAATGCACCATAGGCTCCATCACATTGCATTGCATGTAAAATACTCAGTGGCGGAGAAATGTAAAGTCATTTTTCTCCATTTATTATCAAATTCAGGCTTTAACATCTGTGTGATGCCTGGATTTGCAGTGAGGTTGTCCATTACACAATCAGAAGGTAATATCGATAATTTGATTGGGAACGGGGGGCGGGGGGGGGGGGGGAGTGATGTGGAGAATAAGAGGCATTTGGGGATTCAGGATTATGATGTCAAGGCAGCACCTCAAATGGACAAGGCGATTAAAAAAGCGAAAGACATACTGGCTTTCTAACAAGAGGGAAAGAATTGAAAAATCCAGATGTAATGGGGAATCTATTTGAACCTTAGTCCAGTGACAGTACAGGGTGCAGATCTGAGTTCAGGACTCTGTTGAGCTGGTGATTAGGAATATTATCTGTCACGAGAAAATACGACGACCGAGCTGGGAAAACTGCCCCCTTCATCAGGAGAGAGGAAATGATGGAGTGAGAATAAAATAGAGAGTTATTCAAAATGATCAAAGGATGGGAGAAAGATAGGAACAGACTGAGGGGCCAATCCTCTGGCCCCGTGCGCCCCGATCTAAATCGCATCATGGTGGAGAATCCAGCGAGATGGCCAAACGCGATTCGCGCCGGGCAGAAAGCTTTTTGGGATTCTCCGCCTCCCCCTACCCGCATGGCAACGTAATCTGCTTTAGACCCAGTGAGGGTGTGAACTAGATTAGCATACTGAAATCTTCATTTAAATATGCATTTCCAGGTTTTAGCCTGATTCACCGGTTCCCGTATTCACTGACCCACCAGCGCGACAGGAAGCCAGCGGGAATCGCGACAGGTCTCCACAGAGACCAGGCATGATGGCCATATTGGGGGCTCAGAGGCCATTGTTGCCCCCTGGCTGGGCAGTGTCCTGACATTACCTCCTGACACTGGCAAACAGTTGGCAAACACTGGCAAACACTATGATGGGGGAAGGGGTGGCACACCTTCATGGTGGGTGGTGGTGATCTGGACATTTTGTGAAGGAGTGGGTGCCCCTCCAGGGTCAAGGGTTGGGGTGCTCCCCAGGTCTGCGTGGTTTGCGATGTCCGTGGGTGGGAGTCGGATGGGGGAAGAGGGGGACCTTCAAATTTACTTCGAGATTGGGGCACTTTGAGGAGCCGGTCTTGCCGGTACCTTTCAATCCCACACATCTTTTTCCAAGGGGAATATCTCCCCCCAGGCTCCAAAAAAATGACTCAAGTTTGGGAGAATTGTGATGTGGATCCGGTGGAATATTCTCACCGCTTTTCCTGCCGGAGATGACACTTGGGTCATTTTTTGGGAGAATTCGGGTCCTGAATCTATCAGAAGAGGGGATATAGACCCAAGATTAAACAGATGTTTAGGACAGAGAGCTAATGAGCAGGAAAGAGATTGGGGATGAATGGATCATATCCAGGCTGGCAAACCAGGAACAGTGCTGGGGCCTCAACTCATTACCTTCAACTTACAACTGGGATGAAGGGACTGACTGTATTGTAGCCAAATCTGCTGACAATCAAAATATAGGTCGAAAGGTGAGTTGTGAGGAGGAAAGAGTCTGCAAAGGGATACAGATCGGTTAAGTGAGTGGGTGAATAATTGGCAGATGGATTATAATGTGGGAAAATATGAGGCTGCTCACTTTGGCAAGAAGAACAGAAACTGAGAGTATTATTTAAATGGAGAGGCTGCAGAATACTGCAGTATAGGAGGATCTGTGTGTCCTTGTACACGAATCATAAAAAGTTAGCACGCAGCAAGTAATTAAGGTAAATGGAACATTGGCCTTTGTTGCAAGGGGCTCTTAAAAGGTTCAAGAACAAGAGGGCACACATTTAAAGTGATTTGCAAGAGAAGCAAATGTAATGTGAGGGAAAAAAAAGAGTGGTTGGGGTCTGGAATGCGCTGCCTGGAAGTGTGGGGGAGGCAAGTTCAAGAGGCCATTAGATGATTATTTGAATAGAAACAATGTACAGGGAAAAGGCATGGGAACGGCATTAAGTCATGATGCTTGTTTGGAGAGCTGGTGCAGACACGATGGGCTGAATGGTCTCCTTCTACCCCTAACAATTCTGTGATAGAAGTAGGTAAGTCTTGGTACAGCTGTATAGGGAATTGGTAAGACTGTGTCTGGAGTATAGTGTACAGTTTTGGTCTCCTTACTTAAGGAAGGATATACTAGCATTGGGAGCTGTTCAGGGAAGATTTACTGGGCTGATTCCTGGGATGACGGGATTGTTTTACATAGAACATAGAACATTACAGTGCAGTACAGGCCCTTCGGCCCTCGATGTTGCGCCGACCAGTGAAACCAATCTAAAGCCCATCTAATCTACACTATTCCAATATCATCCATATGTTTATCCAATGACCATTTAAATGCCCTTAATGTTGGGGAGTCCACTACTGTTGCAGGCAGGGCATTCCACGCCCTTACTACTCTCTGATTAAAGAACCTACCTCTAACATCTGTCCTATATCTATCACCCCTCAATTTAAAGCTATGTCCCCTTTATGAGGAAAGACTGAGCAGGTTGGCCCTGTACCCACTGGAGTTGAGAAAAATTAACAGGTAAGATCCTGAGGGGGCGTGACAGGGTAGATGTTGAGAGGATGATTCCCCTCGTGGGGGAATCTAGAACGAGGGGACACAGTTTCAAAATAAGGGGCCTCCCACTTGAGACAGAGATGAGGAGGAATGTTTTTTTCAGTGGGTCATTAGTCTGTGCAATTCTCTCCCTCAGACAGCAGTGGAGGCTTCGGTCACTGAATATATTCAGGATGACAAATTTTTGATTGACAAGTGAAACAAGAGTTATGGGGGTGGGGGTGGGGCAGGGGGGGAGGGGAAGAGGGCAGACAGAAAAGTGGAGTCGAGGCACAATCAGATCGGCTTTGGTCTCAGCAGATGATGGAGCAGGCCTGAGGGGCCGAATGGCCCACGTTTGTATGTCCGCAGGAACTTTTTCATACAGAGGGTTGTGGGACAGTGGATCCTAGCAGAGATTATGTCAACAGGTTAGATGGTTGGCTGAATGAAATGAGAGGTTAAATGAATATGGAAATAGAGCAAGTGGGATTGGGACTACCGCTCCATTGGAGGGTAAACACCTCCATGACTGGTTGGACTTGTTGCAATCTTTGGGACTTCCGAAACAATGAGAAAAATCATGCAGGTGAGATCTCTTCAGAATGATTCACAAGAGCTTTGTGGATCGGTCACAGGGAATGTTTTTCTGTGGAATTACCAAGAAAATACAGCACAGGGGCGGCACGGTAGAACAGTGGTTAGCACTGCTGCTTCACAGCT
Source organism: Mustelus asterias (assembly GCF_964213995.1). Taxonomy (NCBI): domain Eukaryota; kingdom Metazoa; phylum Chordata; class Chondrichthyes; order Carcharhiniformes; family Triakidae; genus Mustelus; species Mustelus asterias. Next base: position 24,304,113 of record NC_135829.1, on the reverse strand, counting down.
CCAGGGACCTGGGTTCGATTCCCAGCTTGGGTCACTGTCTGTGTGGAGTTTGCACATTCTCCTCGTGTCTGCGTGGGTTTCCTCCAGGTGCTCTGGTTTCCTCCCACAGTCCAAAGATGTGCGGGTTAGGTTGATTGGCCATTCTAAAATTGCCCCTTAGTGTCCTGAGATGCGTAGGTTAGAGGGATTAGTGGGTAAATTCGTAGGGATATGGGGGTAGAGCCTGGGTGGGATTGTGGTCGGTGCAGACTCGATGGGCCGAATGGCCTCTTTCTGTACTGTGGGGTTTCTATGATTCTATGATGATTCTGTGATTCAGAAACAGGCCATATTAGTGTTTATGTTCCATACAAAGGCCTCCTCCCACCCCTTTTCACCAGCTCACCCTATCAGCAATCCTTTCTCCTTTGGGGTTATTTAGCTTCCCTCTAAACATAGCAGCTCTGTTCTCATCAACCACTACCTGTGGGCGCAGTGAGAAGTCTCACAACGCCAGCTTAAAATCCAACTGGTTTATTTAGAATCATGAGCTTTTGGAGCGCTGCTCCTTCATTATGGATTTACAAAAGGGAAATCATGCCTGATGAATCTATTGGAATTTTGAGGATGTAACTAGTAGAATTGACCGAGGAGAACTAGTAGATGTAGTTTATTTAGACTTTAAGAAGGCTTTTGATAAGGTCTCACATAACAGGCTACTATGTAAAGTTAAAGTAAATGGGATTGCAGGTAATGTCTTGATAAAAAGCTGGTTAGCAGATAGAAAGCAAAGAGTTGGCATAAATGAGTCATTTTCTGATTAGTAGGCAGTGACTAGTGGGGTTCTACAGGGATCTGTGCTCGGACCCCAACTGTTCACATTATATATTAATGATTTGAAAGAGGGAACTAAATGAATTATCTCCAAATTTGCAGATGATATAACGTTGGGTGCGAGGGTGAGCTGTGAGGAGGATGCAGAGATGCTTCAGAATGATTTGGACAGGCTGAGTGTGTGGGCATACACATAGCAGATGCAGTATAATGTGGATAAATGTGAGATTATCGCTTTGGTAGCAATAATAAGACGACAGATTATTACTTGAATGGGTGTAAATTGAGAGAGGTGGATATTCAGTGAGAACTTGGTGTCCTCGTATATCAGTCGCTGAAAGTAAGCGCGCAGGTACAACAGGCAGTAAAGAAGGCAATGATATGTTGGCCTTCATAGCGAGAGGATTTGAGTACAGGCCCTGTACAATTGATGTTTTACTGTAATTGTACAGGGCCATGGAGAGGCCACACCTGGAGCATTGTGTGCAGTTTTGGCATCCTTATCTGAGGAAGGATCGCTTGCTATAGAGGGAGTACAGCGAAGGTTTACCAGGCTGATTCCTGGGATGGCAGGTCTGTCGTCTGAGGAGGGACTAAGTCGGTTAGGATTATATTCACTGGAGTCCAGAACAATGAGAGGGGATCTCATAGAAACTTATAAAATTCTAACAGGGTTCGACAGGGTAAATTCAGAAAGAATGTTCCCAAAGGTGGGGGGGGGGGGGGGGGGGGGGCGGAGTCCAGAACTAGGGGTCATAATTTGAGGATTTGAGGTGAGGAGAAATTTCTTTACCCAGAGAGTGGTGAATGTGTGGAATTCACTACCACAGGAAGTAATTGAGGCCAAAATGTTTTGTGATTTTGAGAAGTAGATATAGCTCTTGGGGCGAAAGGGATCAAGGGATATGGGGGGGAAGGAGGGGGGGAACGGGAGATTGAATTTGATGAGGACCATGATCAAAATGAATGGCGGATCAGGCTCGAGGAGCCGAATGAACAGTGATAAGTTAGAAGTCAAATGTGGTTTCATAGAATCATAGAAACCCTACAGTGCAGAAACAGGCCATTCGGCCCATCAAGTCTGCACCAACCACAATCCCACTCCCATATCCCAACACATTTACCCACTAATCCCTCTAACCTACGCATCTCAGGACACTAAGGGGCAATTTTAGCATGGCCAATCAACCTAACCCGCACATCTTTGGACTGTGGGAGGAAACCGGAGCACCTGGAGGAAACCCACGCAGACACGAGGAGAATGTGCAAACTCCACACAGACAGTGACCCAAGCCGGGAATCGAACCCAGGTCCCTGGAGCTGTGAAGCAGCAGTGCTAACCACTGTGCTACCGTGCCACCCCATGTTCTTTTCATGTTTAAAGATTGTTGAATGGTTAAGAGTTAAACTGTTTCATGTTCAAGTTATACATAAACTGTGTTATGATTAAAGCTCATTTTGATAAAAAGATCCCTCATTTGTCAGTGAAACCGTCCATGAGACGAAGCATCCCTTCCTCACAGTTATGTCAAAATGGAGAAATTGTTGGGGTCTGGTCTGGCTTCATGATATAACTTGGGGGTTTCTGACCTGGCATCCTAACCCTTAAACTGTCAATGCTATTGCTGTAATCCACCAGCAATCAATAGATATCTTACGAAGCAACTTCAAGAACCTTGCCTCGAATAGTAAGTGAGGCAGCTCAGGGTGAAAAGAGACAGAATTGGATTTGCTCCTGATGTGATGTGTAGAGTTAAAAATCATCACATTATTAAATTGTGAAGTCGAAATGGGACAGGAAGGGTCATAAAAAAATCATGCAGAATCGGGATTTTGGCAGAACAAGTTTTGAAAGGATGAGTAATCGTGGGATTTAAAAAGAGTGAGGGGGAAAATGGGACTGTCTGAAGATAAGATTGTTGACATTGCAGAGATAGTTGAAAACAATGACAGACCAGACAGGGAAATCGCCTGAAATGGACGAAATGGTAAGTGAACAGAGAGAAAGACACAAATTAATAAAACTAAGTATGAGGGAGAAGCAGAGACTTCAGATACAGATAATCTATTGACTATCTTACCTCTGCATCTACTTCCTGTCAACATCGCCATTATCATTTCCTGTGTCGATGTTTATAATGGGAGGTGCCTGTGTAAACTTGTGGAGTGAATACTGACACCACTGGGTCACTGAATGATTCAGAAGCAGGGAGATTTTAATCTACAGGCTCTCCTAATTTACAGCAAACGGTTTCCTGACTACAGCAGAGGTACTCCAGTCAAAATGCAGTGAGTGAAATGGTGTGTATAAGATCAATCCCAGTCACTTAGAGGATGTTGTTCTCCAGGCGCGATGGACGGGAGAATTAGCTCCATTAGCTCCAAGGACGGCATGGTGGCACAGTGGTTGGCACTGCTGCCTCACACTGCCAGGGACCCGGGTTCAATTCAGGCCTCGGGTCACTGTCTGTGTGGAGTTTGCACGTTTTCACCGTGTCTGCGTGGGTTTCCTCCAGGTGCTCCGGTTTCCTCCCACACTCCAAAGATGTGCGGGTTAGGTTGATTGGCCATGCTAAGTTGACCCTAGTGTCAGGGGGAATAGTCGGGTAAATGAGGGGAATAGGGTCTGGGTGGGATTGTGGTTGGTGCAGACTCGATGGGCTGAATGGCCTCCTTATGCACTGTAGGGATTCTATGATTCTTCCCAGGACATGTGGTGTTATAAACACTGTGATAATCTTGGCCCCCATCCCAGCGAGGGGACTAGAGTAACACCACTGGCCAGAAGGCATAACTGCAGCACCATGAGTGCACATAGCCAAGCGTCCATTATAAATGTGGACACACAAATTTTTACTGAAGGCATAAAATATAAGGACAGACGTAGGGCATTCCGAATATAAACTGAAGCATATCTGTGAGCCCTAGTTCATCTCCCAGCCTGTAATCTCACTTCACCTGAAGGTTAGAGTTGATTTGCATGGACAACACAGTAGAGGATGTCCAATCTTCAGAAGGATAAGTTGGTAAATCTGTACAAATAGCATATGGGATCGTGGGTTTAATAAGCTGGTATGTAGAGTACAAAAGTAAATCGAGACAAATCAATTGTCAGGCTGTAGTTAAAATACTTGGGTCCAATCTTCAGCACCCCAGTTTGGAAAGTGAAGTATTGGATGCAGAATGAGAGGCTTCAGTGATGGGGAAGGATTTCATTAAGTGGAACTCTTTTAATTTGAACAAAGGAGATTAATTAAGGCAGCAGCTTGGGGTGACATGGTGGCACAGTGGTTAGCACTGCTGCCTCATAGCGCCAGGCACCTGGGTTCAATTCTGGCCTTGGGTGACAGTGTGGAGTTTGCATGTTCTCCCCGTGTCTGCATGGGTTTCCTCCGGGTGCTCTGGTTTCCTCCCACAGTCCAAGGATGTGCGGGTTAGGTGGATTGGCCATGTTAAATCGCCCCTTAGCGTCAGGGGGACGAGCTAGGGTAAATTTGTGGGGATGTGGCCTGGGTGGGATTGTGGTTGGTGCAGACCTGATGGGCCGAATGGCCTCCTTCTGCACTGCAGGTATTTCTAAAAAAAGGTGTTCAAAGTAATGAAAGGTTTTGATGGGGATAAATCAGGTATAATCATTTCCACTGGTTAGTGAGTCAGTAACTGGAAGGCATTAATTTAAGGTTATGACCAAAAGATTGCGGGGAGAGGCTGGAATAATAAATATCTTATTGTTGAAACTTGAAATATCCACTCAGAATCTGAGAGAAAAGCAAATTCCAGAATACCATTTCAAATTATGTGAATAACCATTGAAAAAGAAAATGCAAAAGGAATGGGGACAAAGGGATAGCTCTAATAGAACGCTGGCATAGATGGGCTGAATAGCCTCCTCCTGTAGTTCTTTGCAATGACAGTTTTTGAGGTTATCTGTTTCTGAGATCAACATCACATCTCCCAGGGGAACTGCTAAAGAATCTGGGAGTAAGGGGTGATTCTGGATCAGATGCTGGGAAGCTGGAGAGGCTGTGTGGACTATCACTGTGATGCTGCACTTTCATACTGACCTTTCATGGCTTCTGCTGCTTGGATCAGTTCAGTGACGGCAGCTGCCACGCGTTTGGAGTATCCGGATAGCTGCAGTTTCTGCTCAGCCGTGGGCTTCTGAACAATCTGTTTGGAAACAAAATGTGACATTCCAAAACGACCCAATGTTAAAAATGAACATGCACTGTGACAGCAACAGAAGATTCTTCATGTTTCCCAGAAAAGTTGGAAAATGCAATAAGTATCAAACAAAGTCACCACGGACTAGAATGATTATTGATTTCCAAATGCTCTGGATGTGAGAGAGGAATTGTTGGCAATCTGAGGCCCTATCATAATACTTCCAAAGATCTTCCCTCTCACCTGTTATTCACATGTAGTTTAATTCCACATATAACCAAAAGCTGTCTGCTAATATGAAGAGCCACTCACCACAAGGACATGTTCCAGCAATTCCATGTAGCCCACAGTGCACTCAGTAGCAAAGTGCAAGGCTCTGCTTCGTACCTCTTCACTCACTTCCGAATGGTATGCTGCTTGCTGCCCACACAAACACAAAGAACAAAGAAAATTACAGCACAGGAACAGGCCCTTCGGCCCTCCAAGCCTGCACCGACCATGCTGCCCGACTGAACTAAAACCCGCTACCCTTCCCAGGACCATATCCCTCTATCCCCAACTTATTCATGTATTTGTCAAGGCGCCCCTTAAAAGTCAATATCGAACCTGCTTCCACTAAAAAACTTGCCTCGCACACCTCCTTTAAACCTTGCCCCTCGCACCTTAAACCTATGCCCCCCGTAATTGACTCTTGTACCATAGGAAAAAGCTTCTGACTATCCACACATTCAAATTTCAGTGCTATGTGCCCACAAGACAAGACTTCAATGGCTAAAAGCAAATTACTGCGGATGCTGGAATGTGAAACCAAAAGAGAAAATGCTGGAAAATCTCAGCAGGTCTGGAAGGAGAGAAAAGAGCTGATGTTTCGAGTCCAGATGACCCTTTGTCAAAGCCAAAAGGCACAGACAGTGGGAGATATTTACACTGCAGAGTGAGGGAATGAAAGATGAGTCATAGCCATAGAAACCAGGGGAAAAGGCTGCTAATAGCTGTCCACGGAGAGAATAAAGGGTGTGAATGGCCAAACGGCAGAGAATCTGTAAACTGTGACAGATGAAGATGTTTGGGGTGGGGGGGGGGGGAAAGAGGAGGAGGAGTGGGGGGGGGGGGGGGGGGGTGCGAGGAGGGGGAGATGGGACAAAGACTTCAATGGCAGCTGGGTGACCGAACAGAAATCGACACATACCTTACAGGCTGTCAACATGTCAATGATTGCCTTGCGGCTGAGATTGGCTGTTGCGATCACGTCATCCTGACGACAAGAGTTTCCTGCTGCCACGGCCTTCGCGGTTGCTGTTGTGATGCCCTTTGTCATTCGAATGAATTCCTCTGGAGTGTAGGTCTTCGCTGGTACCTCCTTCGATTGGAAAACCTATAATTGGTATCAAAGCCAAGATAAGGGATTCAGATCATTAAAAGACATACAGTGAATCACAGAATGGTTACGGCACATTTGAGCCTTTGCAATTTAGTTAGATTCACTCGCTGTCATGTCTCTATTAGTACTGTCGTGGTTATATTACTGGCTAGACCAGCATTTATTGCCCATCCCTAATTTCCATTGAGAAGGTGGTGGCGAGCTGCCATCTTGAATCGCTGCAGTACCTGAGGTGTAGGTATGCCCACAGTGCTGTTAGGGGGGGAAGTTCCAGGATTTTGACCCAGCGGCAGTGAAGGAATGACCAATATATTTCCAAGTCAGGATGGTGAGAGCCTTGGATGGGAATTTGCAGGTGGTGATTCCCATATATCTACTGCCCTTCTCCTACACGGTAGAGATCGCAGGTTTGGAAGGTGCTGCCTAAGGACCCTTGGTGAGTTCCTGCAATGCATCTTGTAGATGGTACATATGGTTGCCATTGCGCATTGGTGGTGGAGGGAGTGAATGTTTGTAGATGTGGTTGCTTTGTCATGGACGGTATCAAGTTTCTTGAGTGTTGTTGGAGCTGCACCCATTTAGACAAGTGGGGAGTAGTCCAGCACACTCCTAACTTGTGCTTTGAAGATGGTGGACAGCCTTTGGGGGAAGTCAGGAGGTCAATTGCCGCAGAATTCCTAGCCTCTGACCTGCTTTTGTAACCACACACTATTTTATATGGCTAGTCAGTTTCTGGTCAATGGTAACCCACATCATGTTGAAAGTGGAGGATTCAGCAATGTTGACGCCATTGAATGTCAAGGGGTGATAGTTACATTATCTTGTTGGAGATGGCCATTGCCTGGCTTGTGTAGCACGAATATTACTTGCCACTTGTCAGCCCAAACCTAGATATCATCCAGATCCTGATTCATTTGGACATGGATTGCTTCAGTATCTGAGGAGTCGCGAATGATGCTGAACATTGTGCCACCATCGGCAAACATCCTCATTTCTGACCCTATGATGGAGGGAAGGTCATTGATGGAGCAGCTGAAGCTGGTCGAGCCTAAGACACTACCGTGGAATTCCTACAGAGATATCCTGGAGCTGAGATGATTAACCTCCAATCACCACAATCATCTCCCTTTGTGCCAGGTGTGACTCCAACCGGCAGAGAGTTTTCTCCCCGATTCCCATTGATTTCAGTTTTGCTAGGGCTAGTTGCTTGGCAAAGTCAAATGTGACCTTGATGTCAAGGGCTGTCACTCTCACTCCACCTCTGGCATTCAGCCCTTTTGTCCATGTCTGAACCAAGCTTGTGATGAGGTCAGGAGCTGACTGGCCCAGGCGGAAGCTAAACTGAGCATCAGTGAGCAGATTATTGCTAAGTGTTGCTTGATAGCGCTGTTGATGCCCCCATCCATTGTGATGGAAATACCCCAATAAATAGGAAAATTCTTGTATATTTAGGATATTATACTTTAGAAAATGGATATAGGTTAACATTTTACCCAGAGAATGGGCAACACCAGCCTTAGAACGAGACGTTAGTTCATTCATACCATCTCCCGCAAACCACCTTGTTCCTTTTTTGGAAATAACGAAAAGTTCAGTTGCCTTATTCACCAGCAAAAGAGTTTGGTTCCATAACCCTTATCTATTAGCAAGACATTCCTCAAACTTAGTTCAGTGAGTCTGAACTGGACATGATCAGATAACCCATTACAAAAATAAATAATATAGGAATAGAGCAAATGGGAGGGAAGAAAGCAACTTTTTAAAATCTCTATTTCTCTATTAAAAGTTTGAAATCACTTTATAAAAATATAGAATACAGTAATCAGGAGTCAGAACACATCAGCACACATTGACACATTTACGGGCGGCACGGTGGCACAGTGGTTAGCACTGCTGCTTCACAGCTCCAGGGACCTGGGTTCGATTCCCGGCTTGGGTCACTGTCTGTGTGGAGTTTGCACATTCTCCTCGTGTCTGCGTGGGTTTCCTCCGGGTGCTCCGGTTTCCTCCCACAGTCCAAAGATGTGCGGGTTAGGTTAATTGGCCATGCTAAAATTGCCCCTTGGTGTTCTGAGATGCGTAGGTTAGAGGGATTAGTGGGTAAAATATATGTAGGGATATGGGGGAGGATTGTGGTCGGTGCAGACTCGATGGGCCGCATGGCCTCTTTCTGTACTGTAGGGTTTCTATGATTCTATGACAGTTCTCTGCTCGCAAAGACAATGAGTCAGATTCTCTGACCTCGCTCATAGCTGGGATTCCCCAGTCTCTCTGCAGTGAACAGAGATTTGCCCAGCGTGAAATTCTCTGTTCTCTCTGGCAGTGGGGCGTGAACGACCGGAGAATTCCGGACAATAACATAACAACAGCTTCAACAATTAAACAAGAAATGGATTATACAAAGACTGACACAAAGGGAGGAGTTTAATCAAAGGTACAGTACCCAAAGTTGTCAATGATGCAATCCAGTTTTGAATCGTATAAACATATAGGTTTCTCTCTAAGAAATCAGAAGCATTGTAGAAGGTGTATTTTGAACCCTCCGATACTTGTTCGGTTGTAAGGGGACTGGATCTCTTAAAAGCTTTTCGTGTCCTGTTTCTCAATCGAAACACTTGGGGATCTAAGGTAAAACAAACCAAAAGAGAAAATGCTGGAAAATGTCAGCAGGCCTGGCAGCATCTGTAAGAAGAGAAAAGAGCTGACGTTTCGAGTCCAGATGACCCTTTGTTGAAGCTTTGACAAAGGGTCATCTGGACTCGAAACGTCAGCTCTTTTCTCTCCTTACAGATGCTGCCAGACCTGCTGACATTTTCCAACATTTTATCTTTTGGTTTCAGATTCCAGCATCCACAGTAATTTGCTTTTATTAAGGTAAAATAAATGCTGCTGCATAAGATATAGGTGCACGGTGTTACGGTTTATGTATTAGCATAGACAGGGGGTTGGTTAACTAACAGAAAGCAAAGAGTAGGGGTAAATGGGTGTTTTTCTGGTTGGTGATCAGTGACTAGTGGTTGTGGACCGCAAAGGTACTGTACCTTTGATTAAACTCCTCCCTTTGTGTCAGTCTTTGTATAATCCATTTCTTGTTTAATTGTTGAAGCTGTTGTTATGTTATTGTCTGGAATTCTCCGGCCGTTCACGCCCCACTGCCAGCGAGAACAGAGAATTTCACGCTAGGCAAATCTCTGTTCACTGCAGAGGGACTGGGGAATCCCAGCTATGACAGTGTTGGGACCGCAATGGTTTATGATTTACAGAGATGATTTGAAGTCGGGGACCAAGTGTAGTGTGTCAAAATTCGCAGATGATAATAAGATGAATGGCAGAGCAAAATGTGCAGAGGACTCTGAAAGACTGCAAAGGGATATAGATAGTCTAAGTGAGTGGGCAAGGGTCTGGCAGATGGAGTACAATGTTGGTAAATGTGAGTTCATCCATTTTGATAGGAATAACAGCAAAATGGACTATTATTTAAATGGTAAAAAATTGCAGCATGCGACTGTGCAGAGGGACCTGGGTGTCCTTGTGCATGAATCACAAAACGTTGCTTTGCAGGTGCAGCAGGTAATTAAGGCGGCAAATGGAATTTTGTCCTTCATTGCTAGAGGGATGGAGCTTAAAAACAGCAAGGTTATGTTGCAGGTGTATAAGGTGCTGGTGAGGCCACACCTGGAGTGAACAGTGCACAGTTTTGGACTTTTTCTTGAGAAAGGATATACTGGCACTGGAGCAGATGCAGCGGAGATTCACTAGGTTGATTCCGGAGCTGAGAGGGTTGGCTTATGAGGAGAGACTGACTAGGCTGGGGCTATACTCATTGGAATTCAAAAGAATGAGGGGAGATCTTATAGAAGCATACAAGATTATGAAGGGAATAGATAAGATAGAAGCAGGGAAGTTGTTTCCACTGGCGGGTGAAACTAGAACTAGAGGGCATAGCCTCAAAATAAGGGGAAACAGATTTAGGACTGAGTTGAGGAGGAACTTCTTCACCCAAAGGGTTGTGAATCTGTGGAATTCCCTGCCCAGTGAAGCAGCTGAGGCTACCTCATTGAATGTTTTTTAGGCAAGGATAGATACATTTTTGAACAGTAAAGGAATTAAGGGTTATGGTGAGCGGGCGGGTAAGTGGAGCTGAGTCCACAAAAAGATCAGCCATGATCTTATTGAATGGCGGAGCAGGCTCCAGGGGCCAGATGGCCTACTCCTGCTCCGAGTTCTTAGGTTCTTATTACATTGAATGATGGATATCCAGAACTGATTTTAGCTGTAGCACTAAAGTCTTTTCCAATGGATTCTCTATTAGAACTAAGACAACATTTTCCTAACCTTTGATAATCATTGATGCCGCAATGTACATATTCATTTTAAGTATATTGCAGGTTAAAGCTTTTTTAATAAATTGCAAATAAGTTAGCAATGTATAATGTCTCTTGTTTTACTGTGAGCAGTTTTGAGAACCCACCTCTCTTGTATTTTCTGAAAACGGGAAGATACAAATTTTTGAAAAGAGATTCCCCAGACCCTTATAATATTCGGGGCAATTATAACCTGACCATTACATCATGTAACTTAACAGGCTAAATAGAATCATAGAATCCCTACAGTGCAGAAGGAGGCCATTCGGCCCATCGATTCTGTACTGACAACAGCCCCACCTAGGCCCTATTCCTGTAATCCCACACATCTAGCCCAATAATCCCTCTAACCTACGCATCCCAGGACATTAAAGGGCAATTTAGCATGGCCAATGCACTAACCCGCACAGTTTTGGACTGTGGGAGGAAACAGGAGCACCCGGAGGAAACCCAGGCAGACAAGGGGAGAACTCCACACAGATAGTGACCCAAGCCGGGAGTCGGACCCAGGTCCCTGGAGCTGTGAGGCAACAGTGCTTTAACCACTGTGCCACCCTAGAAGAAGGTAATATGTTGCGATAGTCATCTTCCTTGTGGAAATAGTCATTCACTTTCAGACCCAAAGTAAGTATCTGTGTGAAGTGGCCGTTTTGAATGGAAGGGCGGGTGATTATTGAGAAATTGCTCCTGATCTAGGGTAGTTTCTATTGGGGCTCACGGTTATAATTCATTTCACCAGCTCGTCACTGATAATCGAGAGTAGGCTGATGGACGGTAACTGGCCGGGTTGGATTTGTCCTGTTCCTTGTGGACAGGACATACCTGTGCAATTTTCCACGTTGTCAGTTAGATGCCACTGCCGTAACTGTACTGGAACAGCTTGGCTAGAGACACAGCAAGTTCTGGAGCAATAACCTTTGTAAGTTGCATAGATATTGCACCTTTAACAGAGTAAAAGGACCCAAGCTGCTTCACAGGAGTGTTACCTGGCAACGTCAAGAAGTATTAGGGACGGCTGACTAAAATCTTGGTCAAAGAGATAAGTTTTAAAGAAGTTTCTGAAAGGAGGAGAGGGAGGCTGAGAACTTAGGGAGAGAATTCCAGAGCTTAGGAGCTCAGCAGCTGGAGTGGTTAAACTTGGGAATATGCCAGAAGCTGAGAGAAATAGAAAGTTGGGAAGTGAATCAGAGAAGATCACCAACAATAAATGTAGGACATTGCAGGTTTGCCGAGAATGGGGATCTATAGATTTGAATCAGGCCGTTGATTCAGTTGACTATCCTCACATACCGCCAGCTCCTGTTTGATGCTCTCTATTGTACCCTCGAGTGCCCTGGTGCCACGGGTCGCCTCATCCTCCACAGCTTTCACTGTTTTCAGTAGGGACGTGACGTTCGTAACCATCACCTGCAGGGGGGAGCCGGTGTGAGCGGAAGGGGAGTGGGGGAAGAGAAAAATGCCTTGTTATTCCATTGTAATAGAAACAGGAGACCATTCAGCCCCTTGAGCCTGCTTCACCCCCAGCAATATCAGGGCTGATCTGCATCTTAATTTCGTCTCCCCACCTCTTGTCCCTTCCCCTGCAAATATCCATCAATCTTCACTTCAAAACTTTCATTTCACCTCAACATCTGACCCCAGCTTCCAAATAGCATCTTGTCCATTCCCCTGTGAGTGAAGACAGACTGGCTGCAATTTGAAGGTTCTGTACCCCACCCCCTCTCCCACCCTGTACCCCACCCCCCCCACCCCTGTACTCCACCCCCCTCCCACCCCTGTACCCCACCCCCCTCCCACCCCTGTACTCCACCCCCCCCACCCCTGTACTCCACCCCCCTCCCACCCCTGTACCCCACCCCCCTCCCACCACTGTACTCCCCCACTCCCACTCCTGCCCTGTACCCCCCCATCCATTCCCAGTCCTGCCCCAGCCCCGTGCCCCCGCTCTCTCCGCTGCACCTTGGCCGCACTCTTCAGTTGGTACATGGATGGATCATCGGCAGGCTTTCCGGCTGCACATTTAGTCGCGCTGATGAGGTCAGTCAGAGCTTTCGCGACGTCCTTAACGGCGTTGATTAGCACCACCTGGAAAACAGCACGAACAGCCCTCACTCACTCAAGCACTGAACTCAGTCTGCAAACACAGCAAGCTCGAATGGTGCAGAGGTGTTAAAACGTACGGGCTGGGCTGAGATCGGAAAGATCCCAGCTCCTCCCCTGCTCTGCCCCCATTTAGCAGCAACTAATTTCCCCTGAGCTGCGGAAACTTCCCCGCGTGTGCTATGGTGGGGGGTTGGGGTGGGATATGGTGGGGGGTTCAGTGGTCACTGAGGGGAGTTCATGTGGTCAGTGCCAAGGGTTCCACTGAGTCTCCGGGGCAGTGGATGGGTGGGGGGAGTGTGGGGGTCCCGTGGGATGGTCATGTGGGTCAGTATTATAGTTACCATGTCTGGATAACTATTATTGTCAAATAATCTGAACCATGTGGAATGTGCGACTGAAATCACCTTCGCGGATGGTTCTCAGTGTGGGGGAATTGCCCAACAGAAATCTGCAACCCCCGGGGCAATTACCATGCAACACTTAACGGGGAACTTCCCGAGGGGGGAATGGGTGAGGAGGGGGAGTTCCCAAGTGTATTTCTGGGGCACTCCCTGATATAAACCCCCCCACCAAGAAAACAGAAGTTAATGGCCAAAAGAAATGATTGCCAGCAACTGACTCTCCAGTTGCTACACCATTCAACTCAAAAGAGCTGCACTTATGTAGCGCCTTTCTCAACCTCTGGACGGGCTTTACCACAAATGAAGAGGTTTTTAATTGTGCTGATGCAGGAAATACAGCAGCCACTTTGAGCACAGCAAGATCCCACAGGTGTGCTAATGAGCAGGAAATCTGCTTTTGTGACGTTCTTTGAGGGATAAATAGTCAGGGATAACTCCCCCACTCTTCAGAATTCTGTCACGGGATCTTTTACAGGATCTTGTATAATCCACCTGAGAGGGCAAATGATCGGCCTCTGGTACAACTATGGCAGGCAGTAAGAATGGGCAGAGCCTTGTGGCACCACTAAAGCTATAGTCTCTGGTGACAGACGAGTGGCTTGTTCCAGGAAACTAATGACAGAAACAGACAAACACATGTGCTTTATCTGTCTCATGTGTCCTTAAACATGGAAAAGCCACTAAGTCTACATCTGAACAACACACTTACAATTGAGTAAATTGCAAGTGGCAGGAATCACTCCCCTGTGTGCCTGATGCGCATCAGACTAATCCTACGCCTCTTGCTTGTGAACTATGTTCCTTACCTGGGTTTCGGGATCATTGGAGCCCAGGCTGGCAGCTCCCTGTTTCACCACCTCAGCCAGCTGGGTTATGGTACTAACAGAGGACTGTGCTGCCTGAGCTAGCTTCTCTTGGCTCGACGCAGCCCCAGACACCAGGAACTTGGTGTCTTCGACCAAAGCCTTTGCTGTCTTCAGGATGTTCTCCCTGTGTGAAGAAAACACATCGGAGAATGAAACAGAAAATGCTGGAAAATCTCAGCAAGTCTGACAGCACCTATGGAGAGAGAGAATAGAGCCAACGTTTCGAGTCAGAGCTCTGATGAAGGGTCATCCAGACTCGAAACGTTGGCTCTAGTATCTCGCCACAGATGCTGTCAGACTTGCTGAGATTTTCCAGCACCTTCTCTTTTTGTTTGAGATTCCAGCATCCGCAGTATTTAGCCTTTATCTTAGAAAAGAAACAGGTCGGCGAAGAAAATGAAGGAACCACAGGAGACATGTCTGCATTCAGTGAAGCAAAGTCATTAGGTTCATAAAAGGAATGAGCATTTTCAAAGCCGACAGCCTTGTACTGTTAAAGCATCTTAACCAATAAATATAGGTCTATTCTAAGTTAAACATCTGAAACAGCTCATCAGCTATTCCCATAATAAATTCCAATGTAAATATGTCACAGTGAGCTCTTCAACAAACTATTGCCAGAAAATGTACCGAGCAATAACTCAATTGTTTCTCGATTCCAGCCAAAAGCATTCTGTTTGACCCCTCAAGGACAGTCTTTCAAGCAATGCAGTATTTGTCTGAATCAAAACTGCTATCCCTCTTCCTTTCCTCCTTACCTGTCATTCCTGAATATCCAATTATAGAATATCCTACAGTGCAGAAGGAGGCCATTTGGCCCATCGAGTCTGCCCCGACAACAATCCCACCCAGGCCCTATCCCCATAACCCCATGCATTTACCCTCGCTAGTCCCCCTGACACTAAGGGTCAATTTAGCACGGCCAATCCACCTAACCTGCACACCATCATAGAATCATAGAAACCCTACAGTACAGAAAGAGGCCATTCGGCCCATCAAGTCTGCACCGACCACAATCCCACCCAGGCCCTACTCTCATATCCCTACATATTTACCCAACTAATCCCTCTCACCTATGCATCTCAGGACACTAAGGGCAATTTTTAGCATGGCCAATCAACCTAACCCGCACATCTTTGGAGTGTGGGAGGAAACCGGAGCACCCGGAGGAAACCCACGCAGACACGGGGAAAACGTGCAAACCTCGTACAGACAGTGGCCCGAGGCCGTAATTGAACCCGGGTCCCTGGCGCTGTGAAGCAGCAGTGCTAGCCACATTATACCCAGGAAAAGTAAATATTCAATCATCCCTGTGCCTGTATTTGGCACTGCATCAGTCGCCATGGGGCTGGTATTCCACCAACCTTCTGAACCACACTTGATGCATTTACACATATGCACTCCAAGGGTCACTTTGCCTTTATCTTTTCTATGATCGCAGCTAATTCTGTATCTCTAACTATAATTGATTCACCTATTCTTCCATGCACCTTCTACTTATTAATACAACATCTTGGTGCCCAAATCGCCGTCAAATTAGGTTAAATGCTTAAATTTAAGTTTATTATTCATTAGTCACAAGTAAGGCTTACATTAACACTGCAATGAAGTTACTGTGAAATTCCCCTAGTCGCCACACTCCGGCGCCTGTTCGGGTCAATGCACCCTAGCCAGCACGTCTTTGAGACTGTGGGAGGAAACCCACACAGTCACGGGGAGAATGTGCAAACTCCACACACCTGAAGAAGGGGCTCAGAGCCTCGAAAGCTTGTGTGGCTTTTGCTACCAAATAAACCTGTTGGACTTTAACCTGGTGTTGTTAAACTTCTTACTGTGCAAACTCCACACAGACAGTGACCCAAGCCGGGAATCGAACCCAGGTCCCTGGTGCTGTGCGGCAGCAGTGCTAACCACTGTGCTACCATGCCGCCCTCTTTCCCTTAGCACGAGTTAACCACCCCCCCACCCGCAAGGATTTTAGCCCCAACTCTATTCAGGTACAACATACCCAATTTGCAGAGCCTCTCCTGCCAAAGAGTTCACCCCAGTGCTCCAGGAATCTCAAACCCTCGCTCCTGCGCTGTATCTCCAGCCACATTATTAACCTGTCACATTCTGCTATTTCTACTCTCACTGGCCCAGGGCATTGGGAGTATTCAGAGATTACTACCTTCGACATGCTGCTGCCTCACAGCGCCAGGGGCCCGGGCTCGATTCCCGGCTTGGGTCACTATCTGTGCGGAGTTATACGTTCTTCTCGTCTCTACGTGGGTTTCCTCTGGGTGCTCCGGTTTCCTCCCACAGTCCAAGGATGTGCAGGTTAGGTGGATTGGCCATGCTAAATTGCCCCTTAGTGTCCGTAGATGTGTAAATCAGGGGGATTAACAGGGTAAATACTTGGGTTATGGGAAAGGGCGTGGGTGCTCTGTCAGAGTCAGTGCAGACTCGATGGGCCGAAATGCCTCCCTCTATACTGTAGGGATTCTATGATCTATGATCCTATCTTTGAACTTTCTCATCCTCCTTAAACTCTGACTTACAGGACCTCAACTCTCTTACTTCAGATGTTGCTGGTTCCAAGATGGACAATATCTCCACCTCTTAGAGGGATTAGTGGGTAAATATGTGGGGGTAGGGCCTGGGTGGGATTGTGGTCGGTGCAGACTCGATGGGCCGAATGGCCTCCTTCTGCACTGTAGGGTTTCTATGATTTCTCTTCCCCTTCCATTTTCAGTGTTCTGCACTCCCTCCAAGATGTTCCTTACCCTGGCACCGTGAGGAAGACATACTGGTCTCACGTTGGCAGGAGCAGAACCTCAGTTATTGCACGTTGCCACACTGAAGTCCTTTCCTCATGGTGCCAGGCTCACATTGCCCTCCTGCAAGCTGTCGGCACTCTGACAGGTATTCAATGCCAGTTGATTCCTGCAGCTATAGCAGAATCTATTACATCCATGATCTTCCCAATCTTCCTCAGCTCAAATCAAAACCACTGAGTCCTGATTTCAATCCAACCCGAGACAGGCAGGAAAATGGCGGCTTCATAGAATCCCTACAGTGCAGAAGGAGGCCATTCGGCCCATCAAGTCTGCACTGACCACAATCCCACCCAGCCCCATCCTCATAACCTTATTTATTTACCCTCCTAACCCCCTGACACGAGGGTCAATTTAGCATGGCCAATCAACCTAACCAGCACATCTTTAAAGTTTTGTTTTAAGTTTTAAAGTTTATTTATTAGTCACAAGTAGGCTTACATTAACACTGCAATGAAGTTACTGTGAAAATCCCCGAGTCGCCACACTCCGGTGCCTGCTCAGGTACACTGAGGGGTAATTTAGCATAGCCTATCCATCTAACCTGCACATCTTTGGACTGTGAGAGGAAACCAGAGCACCTGGAGGAAACCCACGCAGACATGGGGAGAATGTGCAAACTCCACACAGACAGTGACCCAAGCCGGGATTCGAACCCGGTCCCTGGCGCTGTGAAGCGGCAGTGCTAACCACTGTGCTACCGTGCCGCTCCCTCCGGCCCCTGCCCCATCAGAGATGTTGAACTCTCTTTAACCTGGGTCTTTACTAATTTCAATGGAGCTTAAATTAAGACAGGTTTCTGAGCCACCGGGTGGTGAGCTTCAAATTGGTGATGAAGAAATGGAAACGTTATATTTCCAAAGCTGAGAGGTGGTGCTTATTACAAAAGCTGCTCCCAGGCGACACTCCTGCACAGTGCTAAATCGAAACAAACCTGCAGAGTTTCCACCCCTCCCTTTCTCACTCTGTAGGCACTCTCCTCCAGCCCTATTTCCTCATGAAGCATTCTCTGGCTGACTCCAACCTGTTTTGCCATGACAGGGTCTTCAGCTGTCTTAACCCCACACTCTCCGTCATGAAACACCATTGCATTGTAAACTCATTCCCTCCTTCCTCATCAAAGCAGCCAGCATTTTGTCCAAGCTTTCTACCATTTTCCACAGCTGCTGCCATAAAATGAGTGGGTTGGAGGGGCTGAACCAACTAACCTGTGGTCCGCAAACGATTCGTCATTTTCTGCGTTGAGAGTGCCAGCTGTGGCGAACATGATTGTGGTGTCCAGATCACCGATGATGCCAGACACAGCACTGGCTGCAGTAATACAGGCCTGCGTCCCTCTGTTCCCCGCTTGTAGGGCAGACAGAACCAATGAAACCTGGGGAGAAAACAAGATCCATTTAGAACGAGGCAGCCAGAGTCTCGCTCGGACAGGCTTGACTGAGAAACTACACAGTGCAAACTAGTTCCTGCTTCGCTAGATCCATAATGTGGAATTGGGAAAACAATGAAGAGAAACTGAACCAATCATTACTCCTGGTTCAGGCTACCTCAGAGGCTCCGATTACTAACTGGAATTAATATCATAGAATCATAGAAGTCCTAGTGCAGAAGGAGGCCATTCGACCCATGGAGTCTGCACCGACAACAATCCCACCCTATCCCAGCATAGTTACCCTGCTAATCCCTCTAACCTATCACATCCTGGGACACTAAGGGTTAATTTAGCATGTCCAATCAACCCAATCTGCACACCTTTGTACTGTGGGAGGAAACTGGAGCACCCAGAAGAAACCCACACAGACACAGGGAGAATGTGCAAACTCCACACAGACAGTGACCCAAGTCGGGTATCGAACCCAGGTCCCTGGAGCTGTGAGGCAGCAGTGCTAACCACTGTGCTACCGTGCCACCCCTGTCTTGGACTCCTTTATGGGTCTTGTTGCAACATCAAATCTGATGAGGTAATATTAAAGATAACAGATAGGATGGATGAGAGAGAAATGGTTCACACACAAAGATGTTTGAAATTCCCTTCTGCAAATGGCAATTAGAATCACAGAATCATCACAGAATCCCTACAGTGCAGAAGGAGGCCATTCGACCCATCGAGTCTGCACCGACCACAATCCCACCCAGGCCCTATCCCCATAACCCCACTTATTTACCCTGCTAATCCCTAGACACTTGGGGTGAATTTAGCATGACCAATCAACCTAACCTACACATCTTTGGAGTGTGGGAGGAAACCGGAGCACCCGGAGGAAACCCACGCAGACACGGGGAAAGCGTGCAAACTCCACACAGACAGTGACCCAAGGCCAGAATTGAACCCGGGTTCCTGGAGCTGTGAAGCAGCAGTGCTAACCAGTGTGCCACCGTGCCGCAGAAGATAATTGATGGAAGATAAAAGCTTAAAGTTTTTTTTAAAGTTTATTTATTAGTGTCACAAGTAGGCTTACATTAACACTGCAATGCAGTTACTGTGAAAATCTCCTTGTTGCCACACTCGGGCGCCTCTTTGCGTACACTGAGGGAGAAGTTAGCATGGCAAATGCACCTAACCAGCATGTCTTTTGGACTGTGGGAGGAAACAGGAGCACCCGGAGGAAACCGACGCAGGCATGGGGAGAACTCTGCGCAGACTCTACGCCTAAGGCTGGAATCAAAGCCAGGTCCCTGACGCTGTGACGCAGCAGTGTTAATCACTGTGCTGCCCGATCCGTTATTACTTTTACATCTGATATGAAGGACTTTTGGGACTTTTGCTACAAATGGCAGAGATACAGAGTTAGGTCAGGGGTCAGGTGTGATCTCACTGAATAGTGCAACAGGATGGAGGGCAATTTGTCCTCCTTCCCGCCCTCTGCTCCTGTGTAACTAGCCAACACTTAATTCACTCCAGTTTTTGTAGCTGTGTTTTACAGTTCATATGGGCTCAGGGTTATGTATAGCGTTGATACACAACAGCAATATTCTGAGGGACAAACCTCTACGATCAGAGTTTATCACTCAGCAGATGGGCCAGGCTCCCTCTCATTGTGACATCTCAGAATGGAGACAGCATTGCAAATTGCTAAAAATGGTACAATATCAATCAGGACGGCAATCAAAGAGAAGGACGGCACGGTGGCACAGTGGTTAGCACTACTGCCTCAACAGCGCCAGGGACCTGGGCTCAATTCTGGCCTTGAACAGTGCGGAGTCTGCACGCTCTCCTGTGTCTGCGTGGGTTTCCTCCGGGTTCCTCCCACAGTCCAAACATGCGCAGCTTAGATTGATTGGCCATGCTAAATTGTGGCTTTTGTGTGGCTTTTGCTACCAAATAAACCTGTTGGACTTTAACCTGGTGTTGTTAAACTTCTTCCTGTGTTTACCCCAGTCCAACGCTGGCATCTCCACATCATGCTAAATTGCCCAGTGTCAGCGGGATTAGCAGGGTAAATATGTGGGGTTACATGGATAGGGCCTGGGTGGGATTGTTGTCCGTGCAGGCTTGATGGGCTGAATGCACTGTAGGGGTTTTATGATGATTCTACGATCCAATCCAAATCATTTTATAACGTATTCAAACTGTTCTAGCTTACTGGAGAAATGATCTTTCTTGTCAGGCTGGGTAAAGCTTGTGTCAAAGGTTTTTTCTGCAAGGTTAATTTTGCTGGCCAGCTTTTCTTTATACTGAAGGTGAATGCAATCGCCTAGTGGTATTATCACTAGGTTATTAATCCAGATACTCACCTAATGTTCTGGAGACCCTGGCTTGAAACCCGCCACGGCAGATGGTGGAAGTGAATTCAATGAAAGATATCTGGAATTAAGAATCTACTGATGACTATGAAACCATTGTCGATTGTCGGAAAAGCCCATCTTCCCTTGTGGGGAAGGAGGAAGACCTCCTCATGAACCTGCTCCTGGCCCTGGCAAAGCTTGCCATCTACAAGTCCAGGCAGTGGGCGACCGAGGGGGCCGTCCGACCCGACTGTCTGCCACTACCACGGCTACAGTCGCGGTCGGGTGTTCCTGGAGAGGGAGCATGCGGTGTCCGAGGGCACCGTTAATGCCTTCCGTGCCCGCTGGGCACCGCAGGGACTCGGGTGCATTACTGACTTTAGGGCAGGAAATCTGCCATCCTTACCTGGTCTGGCCTACATGTGACTCCAGAGCCACAGCAATGTGGTTGACTCTCAACTGCCCTCAGGCAACTAGGGATGGGCAATAAATGCTGGCCAGCCAGCGACACCCATGTCTCAGAAATTAATTTTTAAAAAGTATTAGCTGACAGTCTGTTCCTTCCAGGAACACAAGGATTGGAGACCCTGCTACTCTCTCACCTTCTCAGTCACAGCCCGGGCACACTCAATGAGCTCTCTCTTTGTAAAGCTGTCGGTGGGACTGATTTGAACCGCACCGGCTTTCTGGACCAGGAAGATGCAGCCGTGGCCAAGATCCTGCACTCGCGTCTTAATCTGGAATCCAATCTGCAGAGAAACGGTAGCAGGTTATTCACTGAAAGCTGATCAAAGAGCTGTGATCACACAGACAGCAGTTCACACAACACTGAGGGTGAGGATTGTTAGCTTGGGAATGGAAAACAGTGAGGTTTATCCAACTCTGCTCAGTGCACTTCTGCCTTGAGTTAATTGTATGTTCATTCGATTTAATTATTTGTAGGTTGGGGGCATTAATTAGGGCTACACTTAAGCACATATAAAGAGACACTGATTGAAGCTGAGGTGTGGTTGAGGTAGGAGGCATATGCGGATACACTTGGCAGAGGTCCCCAGTGGAGGTCCCTCTTCGGAGGGATCCTCCCTCACTATCTTGGGGACCTAGGGTGGAGGGTGGTGCACACAGCAGTTCCATACAATAAAAGGTTAAATTGGTTCACAGACTCTCAAGTGACCTGCCCTTTTTGTGGGGAAGGAGGAAGACCTCCTCATGAACCTGCTCCTGGCCCTGGCAAAGCTTCCAACTACAAGTCCAGGCAGTGGGCAACCGAGGGGGCCGTCTGACCCGACTGTCTACCACTACCATGGAGAGGGAGCATGCGGTGTCCGAGGGCACCGTTAATGCCTTCCGTGCCCGCTGGGCACCGCACGGACTGGGGTGCATGACTGATCCCTTTAATCACATTTTGATTTGATGTTTTAAGTTTCCTTTCCACTTTGCCTTTTGCTTCGGGCGGTTGCCCTCCTTCTGGGAGCTGCCCCTTTTAATTTATCCCCTCGTTAATTTGAATTAGTTTACTTGATTTGCCAAAAAGATTGGTAGGAGGCAAATGTTTGTAATATTTCACTCTGAAAATAAATGGAAAGTATCACCCGTTACCAACTGGGATTAGACACCTTACAGTCTTCCTGAATGGAACGTGGTCAAAATGTAGAGGGTGCCTGAATGACAATGAAGCTGCGAAATTGTCATTAAAAACTCAAACTTATCAATAATGGCCGGAACCTCCTTGCCGGGGGGGGGCGGTCTTTACAACAGTTGAGTGACTATTACTGTAACCCTGGTGGAAACATCCAAAGTTTGTGATTTTAAATGCATTTTCAGATGCTCCCAGCAGAGGGCAATTGTCCAGAGGAAGTTACCATCTTTGGACAATTGCTGTGCAAATGCTTACCGATAAAACTCTGTGTACATATTTCAGAGGAGGTGCTGGGAGTCTTAAAATGCATTAAGGTAGATAAATCTCCAGGACCTGATGAAGTGTATCCCAGGACGCTGTGGGAGGCTAGGGAGGAAATTGCGGGTCCCCTAGCAGATATTTGAATCATTGACAGCCACAGGAGAAGTGCCTGAAGATTGGAGGGTGGCAAATGGCATGTCTTTGTTTCAGAAGGGCTGAGGGAAAAGCCTGGGAACTACAGGCCGGTGAGCCTAATGTCTGTAATGGGTAAGTTGGTAGAAGGTATTTTGAGTGACAGGATCTACAGGCATTAAGAGAGGCAAGGACTGATTGGGGACAGTCAGCATGGCTTTGAGAGTGGAAAATCACGTCTCACGAATTTGATTGAGTTTTTTGAAGGGGTAACCAAGAAGGTAGATGAGGGCAGTGCAGTCGACGCTGTTTACATGGACTTTAGCAAGGCCTTTGACAAGGTACCACATGCTAGGTTGTTGTATAAGGTTAAATCTCACAGGATCCAGGGTGAGGTATCTAAGTGGATACAAAATTGGCTTGATGACAGAAGACAGAGGGTGGTTGTAGAGGGTTGCTTTTCAAACTGGAGGTCTGTGACCAGCGGTGTGCCTCAGGAATCGGTGCTGGGTCCACTGTTATTTGTCATTTATATTAATGATTTGAATGAGAATTTAGGGGGCATGGTTAGTAAGTTTGCAGATGACACCAAGATTGGTGGCACAGTGGACAGTGAAGGTGGTTATCTCGGATTGCAACAGGATCTTGATCAATTGGGCCAGTGGGCTGACGAATGGCAGATGGAGTTTAATTTAGATCAATGCGAGGTGATGCATTTTGGTAGATCGAATCAGGGAAGGACTTATTCAGTTAATGGTAGGGCATTGGGGAGAGTTGTAGAACAAAGAGATCTAGGGGAGGTTCATAGCTTCTTGAAAGTGGAGTCACAGGTGGACAGAGTGGTGAAGAAGGCATTTGGCATGCTTGGTTTTGTTGGTCAGAACATTGAATGTAGGAGTTGGGACATCTTGTTGAAGATTATAGATCAGAAGGAGGTCATTCGGCCCATCAGGTCTGCACCAATCACAATCCCACCCAGGCCCTATCCCCATAACCACATGTATTTACCCTTGCTAGTCCCCCTGACACTAAGGGACAATTTAATATTGCAAATCCACCTAACTCACAATCTTTGGACTGGGCGGAAACTGGAACACCCGGAGGAAACCCACGCAGACACGGGGAGAACATGCAGACTCTGCATAGACAGTGACCCAAGCAGCAGTTGAACCCAGGCCCCTGGCGTGTGGGGCAGCAGTGCTAACCACTGTGCCACCTCAGGAAGTTGTACAAGATATTGGTAAGGCTACACTTGGAATACTGTGTACAATTCTGGTCACCCCACTATAGAAAGGATATTATTAAACTAGAAAGAGTGCAGAAAAGATTTTTTAGGATGCTATGGACTTGATGGTTTGAGTTATAAGGAGAGGCTAAATAGACTGGGACTTTTTCCCCTGGAGCGTAGGAGGCTTAGGGGTGATCTTACAGAGGTCTATAAAATAATGAGAGGTACAGATCAGCCAGATAGTCAACATCTTTTCCTAAAGGTAGGGGCATCTAAAACGAGAGGGCATAGGTTTAATGTGAAACGAGAGACTCAAAAATGTCCAGAGGGGCAATTCTTTCACTCAGAGGGTGGTGAGTGAGTGGAACAAGCTGCCAGAGGTAGTAGTAGAGGCGGGTACAATTTTGTCTTTTAAAAAGAATTTAGACAGTTACATGGGTAAGATGGATATAGAGGGATGTGGGCCAAATGCGGGCCACTGGGATGAGCCTAATGGTAAAAACTGGGCGGCATGGACAACATGCAGGGCTTGTTTCCATGCTGTCAACCTCTATGACTCTATGAGAGTGATTTCACAATACACCCCAACGCAGCACAGAAACAGACCATTTGGCCCAACAGATATATGCCAGTATTCCTGGTCAAAGAACAAAGAACAATACAGCACAGGAACAGGCCCTTCGGCCCTCCAAGCCCGCGCCGCTCCCCGGTCCAGGATTGAATCCTGAATCCAGGATCCCCGCCCAATTTTCCAGCCTATCTATATACCAATATCCTATCCACCGAGCTGTCCCCCACAGCTACGATGCTTTGTTCATTACAACCTATTAACTCACCCCCACCCCCCCATTCCAGACCATGTGATCTCCAGGGAGAGGCGAAAACCCAGAGTGAAAAACCCCAGGGCCAATATGGGGAAAAAAAAATCTGGGAAATTCCTCTCCGACCCCCTGAGGCGATCGAAACGAGTCCAGGAGATCACAACGGCCCTGATCGGAAAATGCTTCCCAACCCTAGTCATTTCCACTTCCACGAGAAACAAGGAACAATTAGCCCGCGCCGCTCCCTGGTCCAAACTAGACCACTCTTTTGTATCCCTCCATTCCCACTCCGTTCATATAGCTGTCTAGATAAGTCTTAAACGTTCCCAGTGTGTCCGCCTCCACCACCTTGCCTGGCAACACATTCCAGGCCCCCACGACCCTCTGTGTGAAATATGTCCTTCTGATATCTGTGTTAAACCTCCCCCCCTTCACCTTGAACCTATGACCCCTCGTGAACGTCACCACCGACCCGGGGAAAAGCTTCCCACCGTTCACCCTATCTATGCCTTTCATAATTTTATACACCTCTATTAAGTCTCCCCTCATCCTCCGTCTTTCCAAGGAGAACAACCCCAGTTTCCCCAATCTCTCCTCATAACCAAGCCCCTCCATACCAGGCAACATCCTGGTAAACCTCCTCTGTACTCTCTCCAAAGCCTCCACGTCCTTCTGGTAGTGTGGCGACCAGAACTGGACGCAGTATTCCAAATGCGGCCGAACCAACGTTCTATACATCTGCAACATCAGACCCCAACTTTTATACTCTATGCCCCGTCCTATAAAGGCAAGCATGCCATATGCCTTCTTCACCACCTTCTCCACCTGTGACGTCACCTTCAAAGATCTGTGGACTTGCACACCCAGGTCCCTCTGCGTCTCCACACCCTTTATGGTTCTTCCATTTATCGTGTAGCTCCTCCTTACATTATTCCCACCAAAATGCATCACTTCGCATTTATCAGGATTGAACTCCATCTGCCATTTCCTTGCCCAAATTTCCAGCCTATCTATATCCTTCTGTAGCCTCTGACAATGTTCCTCACTATCTGCAAGTCCTGCCAGTTTTGTGTCGTCCGCAAACTTACTGATCACCGCAGTTACTCCTTCTTCCAGATCATTTATATAAATCACAAACAGCAGAGGTCCCAATACAGAGCCCTGCGGTACACCACTAGTCACAGGCCTCCAGCCGGAAAAAGACCCTTCCACTACCACCCTCTGTCTTCTATGACCAAGCCAGTTCTCCACCCATCTAGCCACCTCCCCCTTTATCCCATGGGATCCAACCTTTTTCACTAGCCTACCATGAGGGACTTTGTCAAACGCTTTACTAAAGTCCATATAGACAACATCCACGGCCCTTCCTTCGTCAACCATTTTGGTCACTTCTTCAAAAAACACCACCAGGTTAGTGAGGCATGACCTCCCTCTCACAAAACCATGTTGTACAAGATATTGGTAAGGCTACACTTGGAATACTGTGTACAATTCTGGTCACCCCACTATAGAAAGGATATTATTAAACTAGAAAGAGTGCAGAAAAGATTTTTTAGGATGCTATGGACTTGATGGTTTGAGTTATAGGTCAAAGGCTTTGTGGGGAAGTACCGATGGATTTGAGCTGAAACATGCAGAAGAATAGTAATTCAGAGATCTGGACTGATGATCTGGTCACATGAGTTCAAATCCCACCCTGGCAGTTAAGAGAATTTCTATCCAGTTCATTAAATAAATCTGAACCAAAAAGTAAGTTGCAACAATGGTGATCATGAAAGTACTAAATTGTCATAAAATCCATCTGATTTTGAGACCAACATCAAGGCGGCAGCTCACCACAACCTTCTTCACATAAACGTTGGTTAGGCCACATTGGGAATACTGCATCCAATCCTGGTCACCACACTGCCAGAAGGACGTGGAGGCTTTGGAGGGAGTGCAGAAAAGGTTTACCTGGATGTTGCCTGGTATGGAGGGTATTAGCTATGAGGAGGGATTGAATAAACTGGGATTGTTCTCCCTGGAAAGACGGAGGCTGCGGCCGATAGAACTTTATAAAATTATGAGGGGTATAGATAAGGTGAACAGTTGTAAGCTTTTTCTCAGGGCAGAAATGACAATTACAAGGAGGCACAAGTTCAAGGTAAGGGGGAAAAGGTTCATTTGAGATGTGCGGGGAGAGTTTTTTTTTACACAGAGGGTGATGGGGGCCTGGAATGCACTGCCAAGCGAGGTGGTTGAGACAGATACGTTAGTGACATTTAAGACTTATCTGGATAGACACATGAACAGGCGGTTGGTCTAAATAGGACAATGTGATCGGCGCAGGCTTGGAGGGCCGAAGGACCTGTTCCTGTGTTGAACTGTTCTTTGTTTCTTTGTGTTACAGGAGGCTGTTGGAAATTGAGCAGCTGAATGAACCTGGTTGACATTACGTTTCCCCCTGTGGATCAGATTTGTTCCAGCAGCAGATACAGCAACAGTTCCAGGAGAGTGAAGACCAACAACTGCTTCCCAGGGACAGCTGATGATGATGCAAAATATCAGCCTGACTAACGCGTCCCTACGGCAGATTAACCAATGACCTACCTCCTCAGTGTCCGCTGTGGCTGTAGCAAGTCGTCCTTGGTGAGCGAGGTGACCATAGTCAGTGGTCACCTGAGAGGCCAGGCCCCCCAGTTCTTCAGGGCTAGTGACAGATTTGGACATCTGTGGAGACAGCGAGTGAGGGGAGTCAATCAGCAAACTGAGTTGTCAGAAAGAGTTTTCAATAAGGCAGCTTGATTCGCAAAGGGGCTCCAACACCAACCGAATTTTAGCCAGGGGTGAAATCGCCACGCACATTGGACAAAAATCACTTTGCAAAGACACACACGTTAATCAGACTGAACTCTTATTAACATTTGAGAAGCTTGATTTCAGTCGACAGGTTTGTAATGCTGTAATAAACTTGTAATGCTAAAAATGTTACTTGCGACCATTATAGTCGTGTGCGTGTGTGTACGTGCGCAGCCTGTATATACGTGTGACTTGGTGTGCGCTTGTGCATGTGTGTGGCTTGATGTGCACCTGTGTAAATGTATGTGGTGTGTGCATGAATACGAGTAGGGTCTGGTGTACACTTGTGTCCATGTGTGTGGCATGGTGTGCTCCTGTATATGTGTGAGAGAGAGACATGGGAGGCGAATTTTCCCATTTTGTCCGCCATGGGAATCGGAGCGGGCGAGGGGCGGACCATGGAAAGGTCTGTTGACGTCGGATGGGATTTTGCGGTTTCGGGAAAAGCACGGCCAGAGAACCCTGCCCATGGTGTGGCCTGTGTGTGCCTGTATATGTGTGTGGCTGTATGTGTGTGTGCAGTGCATGGCTGTATACGTGTGTGGTGTGTGGCTGTATATCTGTGTGGCTGTGTGTGTGTGTGTGTGTGGCTGTATATGTGTGTTGTGTGTGGTGGTATGTGTGTGTGTGGCTGTGTGTGTGTGGCTGTGTGTGTGTGTGGCTGTGTGTGTGTGTGTGTGGCTGTGTGTGTGTGTGGCTGTGTGTGGCTGTGTGTGTGTGTGTGGGGGGGGGGGGGGGGGGGCATGTGCCTGTGTATGTGTGTGGTGTGTGGCTGTTTGTGTGTGGGGTGTGTGCCTGTATATGTACAGGGTCTGGTGTGTGCCTACGTGGTATGTGTGGTATGGTGTAGCTTGTATACATGTGTGAGATGTACACTTTTCTATGTGTGTGCACCTGTGTACATCCTGCACTGCAGCAGGCCAATCCGCGCGCGGTTCACAAAGCCGGTGTGACACTCCCATCAGGCTGTCCATGTCTTACTCACCATCTCCTGAGCCGTGACTGCAATGGCCTTGGAATATTTGACCATTGTGGTTTGATAATCCACAAAACTTCCTTCAGGCTCAGGGGGGGTGCCCTCATCAAGCTGCAAGACAGAACATGGAGGAAATAGGATAGCGTCAGCAAGGAATCCAATTATTAACACCCACTGACTGGCTAACAATGAGCTAGTAACAGGGAGTGAGAATGGTCTTTATCTGCTCGACACGATCGTTGGGACTAAAGGCAACAGAAAGAGGATCGAGTGTGGTGACCATTTTCTTGGTGTCGGCCTGAGGCTAATGGCCTGGGGCAGTTCCTGCCACAAGGCAATTGAATTTTCACTGCGCGCTCAAAGGCGGGGAGTGTGACAGAACGCGATGTGTCTTCATACTGTGAACACGCTGCTCAGGGAAAAAGGAAAAATCTCCACACCATGCACACACTGTCTGAAACAACAGCAGATGGAGTGAGTGACGCATCGAAACAGGACGCTGGGTGGATTCTATTTAGCACACTGATGAAGCAACAGGACAATGTGCTGACATTGCTGTTTATCGGCCGGCTGGAATTTGGAAAGTGCGGTTGGGATGACAGGAATATTACACAGTGCTGCTGGCCTCAATGCCACACTCCACTTACAACACCATTCTAATTACAACCCAAATCGCACTGAGTTACAATTAAAAGATCATTTGCAATTTCAGAGCCATGTTCAACCTGGAGCTGATCCCTCATTATGTCACGGAATATTGGAACACGTATTCAGTCTGATTTCTATACTTGGATTTCCAAATCTCTCTACGTCTCTGGTTTTGAGCTCCTCACCAATTAGATCTATCTCAGGCACCTTGGTGATATCCATCATCAAGGTCACTTGCTTTCCCCTCAAATACTGGCCTGTCTCTGCCCCTTATCTGTGCCTCTGATATCCCAGATGTGTTCTTCCCATCCTCCACTCTCCGAAGCCACTCACACCAAATCCCATTCCAATATCATTCCTCTACTCACTGACCCACACTGGCTCCCAGACCAGAAAAGATTCTCATCCTTGTTTTCAAATCCTCCATGGCTTCGCCCCTCCCTATCACTGTAACCTCCTCCAGCCCCACAATTCTCTGGAGAGTTCTGCACCACGGTGGCACAGTGGGTTAGCACTGCTGCCTCACGGTGCCAGGGACCCAGGTTCGATTCCCAGCTCGGGTCACTGTCTGTGCGGAGTCTGCACATTCTCCCCATGTCTACGTGGGTTTCCTCCAGGTGCTCCGGTTTCCACCCACAGTCCAAAAGACGTGCTGGTTAGGTGCATTGGCCGTGCTAAATTCTCCCTCAGTGTACCCGAACAGGTGCCAGAGTGTGGTGACCAGGGGAATTTCACTAACGTCATTGCAATGTTACTGTAAGCCTACTTGTGGCACGAATAAATAAACTTTAAACAACACTGATCTCTTCAACATCCCCAATGTCAGCTGTTCCATCATGAGTGGTTTTATCTTCAGTTTCCCTGGACCCACACTCTGGAATTCCAACCCTCAATCTCTTTTCTCTAAATATCTCGCCGCTCCTTTAAGACTCTCTTTATCTCTTTGACCGTATACTTTTGGTCATCTCTGAAACGTGGCTCAGAGTCTAATTGTGTCTGATGTCAAAATCAAATTGCTGCGGATGCTGGAATCTGAAACCAAAAGAGAAAATGCTGGAAAATCTCAGCAGGTCTGGCGGCATCTGTAAGGAGAGAAAAGAGCTGACGTTTTGATCCTTTGCCAAAGCTTTTTCCAATATTTTCTCTTTTGGTTTCTATCTGATGTTGTTCTTGAGGAGCACCTTGGGGAGTTTTCTATATTAAACTGCTAGATAGATGCAAGTTCAGGTTGCTAAAAGTTGGTCACTGAAAGTGGTGAATAAGAAGAACAATTTGTGCAGAAAAGGACATGAAAAGGACTCACTCTGTTCATTGCATCAGCGATGGCATCGACCATACCTCCCACCATCCCGATATCACTGGCAGCTTCATTCAGGGTCACCATGATGTCATCCACAGCTTCCTTCATTAGCTGAGCAGCCTCGGTAATGGCATCGTGCGTGTGTGCAGCCTGCAGAGTGATTGGTACACAACCGCGTTACTACTTGGGAGACACTGGCTCCAACATAAAATATCATATATTGCACAGCTAAATCCACTTGGCAAAATGCAACACACCAGGATGATAAGACTCACTCGGGTCATATCAGGGGCCTTCCACATTAGCACAAGTTCACACTATTCAACAGTAAGACAACCCACTCAAAAACACCTTCTTCCCTGCTGCCATCAGACTTTTGAAAGGACCTACCTTATATTAAGCTGATCTTTCTCTTCACCCTATCGATAACTGAAACAGTACATTTCTTTCCTTCTCCCTATAGACTCTATGAATAGTATGCTTTGTCTGTATAGCTCACAAGAAACAATACTTTTCACTTATACTAATACATGTGACAGTGGGCGGCACGGTGGCACAGTGGTTAGCACTGCTACCTCACGTTGCTAGGGACCTGGGTTTGATTCCCAGCTTGGGTCACTGTCTGTGCAGAGTTTGCATGTTCTCCCTGTGTCTGCGCAAGTTTCCTCCGGTTTCGTCCCACAGTCCGAAAGACGTGCTGGTTAGGTGCATTGACCATGCTAAATTGACCATGTTAAATTCCCCCTCAGTGTTACCCGAACAGGTGCTGGAGTGTGGCGACCAGGGGATTTTCACAGTAACTTCATTGCAGTGTTAACATAAACCTATTTGTGACAATAATAAATAAACCTAAAACCTAATAATAAATCAAATCAAATCAATTCAACTCAATTTAATAATGTCACTGGGTGAGCAGTGCTCCATATGTGGGACATCTAAGGAACCTGGTTCATCGCAATCCAGTCTCAATCTCTTAGCAAAGCACAAAACAACATAACAATGTTCGGTTATACTCACCGCAGGCAGGTCTCGCTGGTATCATGAATATCTAGTTTGTAGTTTACATGTTTTAGAATATAATCTGCAGTTCTGGGAACTGAGGTATTAAATGCAGATAAATGGGGACATCTAAATGAGAAATTAATAAGCAACCCTGAAATACATTGAACAAACCTGGACCTAATTACAATTAAAAGTGTATGTTGTGCCAGCAGACTGGGCACATCACGCCCACAGACTGGGCACGTCGTGCCCACAAACTGGGCACACGTCATGGCCACAGACTGGACACATCATGTCCACAGACTGGGCACACATCATGCCCACAGACTGGGCACACATCATGCCCACAGACTGGGCACACGCCATGCCCACAGACTGGGCACGTCAGCGGGGTTTAGTAGGTTGTGTGAAGTTAGAACATAGAAAGAACATAGAAAAACTACAGCAAACAGGCCCTTCGGCCCCACAAGTTGTGCCGAACACATCCCTACCTTCTAGGCCTACCTATAACCCTCCATCCTATTAAGTCCCATGTACTCATCCAGGAGTCTCTTAAAAGTCCCTATTGAGTTTGCCTCCACCACCACTGACGGCAGCCAATTCCACTCGCCCACCACCCTCTGTGTGAAAAGCTTCCCCCTAACATTTCCCCTGTACCTACCCCCCAGCACCTTAAACCTGTGTCCTCTCGTAGCAGCCATTTTCACCCTGGGAAAAAGCCAGGTACTGTGCATTTAAGAAATGTATTTGCCATGTTTCTGTGCACTCTTTTCCATTTTATTAGTGCCAATGGGTCAATATGTGGCAGCCCTGTATTGTTACTGCAGCTGCATAATTGCTAGAATGTTTGTTTTGATCTAGACTAATGCTGTTCTGTTTTTCTCAGTGTTCCCCTGGGGTTTTGCAGAATAGGGCTTGATTAGGATGATTAACAGGGAACAAATCATGTGACTGCGTGGAGCTAGGTTTACACAGAGAAATCAACTCAGTTACCTTTTGGAGCTCTGGAAGGAAGAAGTAGCCCTGAGTCTGTGAAGCCTGGAGACTGGGATCTGCCAGAGACTAGGTTTATTTCTCTGAAGTTCTGCTCCTTGAGGATATATATTTCTTGGACAGTCTGCTGTATGAGAGTCAGATGACAGGTGTCTGTCTGGATCTCTGTCCAGAGGTGTTAAAAGGCTGGAAATCTAGCATCCACGATAGTACATTTGTTTTTGATGTTAACTAATTCTGAAGGAGAGAGTTATGTCTATGGAATGTTGTGAAATTGGAACAAAAGAGATAGCTAGCTGTTAAGAATTATACTTTGTCATGTTTAAGTATTTTATTTGGTAAAAGTTATGCTAATTATTGTGTTATATTTTAACTGTGTTCTTAAATGGCGTTTTTTTTATTAAAAGCTTCCTAGTGGGTCACTTGAATCATACCTGGAGTGAAACACCTTCATAGAAATAGAAACCCTACAGTGCAGAAAGAGGCCACTATGCTCACCCGAATGCCAAAATCAAAAGTAAAAGATAGATTCTAGGCTAACTTCATAAAATACCTCAGAGTTTCTGATCTGGTCCCTAACAGTTGTGATTAAAAGGAGGTTTCTGTGCCCATGTTTGACCTGATGCCATGAGACTTTATATTGAGGACTCCCATGGCCACTCTCTCCCGACTGTATACCACTGTGCCGCCACTCCACCTCTGCTGGGTCTGTCCTGCCGGTGGGACAGGACATATCCAGGGATGGAAATGGTGGTGTCCCAGGTGTTATCTGTAAGGTATGATTCCGTGAGAATGACTATGTTGACTGGTCTGTGAGACAGCTCTCCCAATTTTGGCACTAGCCCCCAGATGTTGGTAAGGAGGACTTGCAGGGGCGTCAGGGCTGAGTTTGCCTTTGTCTTCTGTGGTTTTTCATCAGGTTTTATTCCTTTTTGACTTTTCTGTGGTGGTTTGGCAGAAGTGAATGGCCACTTCAGGGGCAGATGCTGGAAATCCAAAATTAGCAACAGAAAATGCTAGAACTCAGTAGGTCAGACGGCATCTGTGGAAAAGCCACAACCTGAAATGTTGACGAGGTTTTTTTCTCTCCGCAGATGCTGCCTGAGTTGCTGGCTAATTCTAGCATTTTCTGATTTTATATCGACCCATTTTTCCAGTTCTGTCTCTGACTTCATTGCCCCTCGAGAGCTTTCCTTCATGGTCTCCAACCTCACTGCTCCTCCACCCCATCCAGTTTCCTTCTCCCTCTTTCCCAAGTCCCTACCTCACTCATCAATACAGCCTGTTTCTGCTCCCATCTCCATTCCTGGAAGGGTGATCGGAAAATTCAATTCTCTGATAAGAGTGAGATGAGGAAAATAGGAACAGGAATGGGTCCTTCAGTCCCTTGAGCCTGCGCCACTTTTCAATTTGAGCAAGGCTGGCTGAATTTTAACCCCAGCTTCCCATTTGAGGTGCTTTGGGACTCCCTGAGGTTATGAAAGGCACTACAGAAATGCAGCCAGGGACCAGAGGTGCTGAAATCATGTTACCTGTGCACAGGAACACAAAAATGAGGAGCTTTGGCCCATCAGACCTGCTGTGCCATCCGATAAGAGCGTGCTGAACTGATTGCAATCTCAATCCCCTCCCACCCTATAATCCTCGATTCCTTTGTCAATCAAAAATCTACCTCATTTGGCCTTGAATAGATTCAATGACCCAGCTCCCACTGCTCTCTGAGGAAGAGGATCCATCGCGACCATCTGGGGAAAATGTCTCTCCTTACCTCAGTCTGAAATGGGAGAAGCCAATGTTTAAGCGTTGTTCCCATGGGGAACATCCTCTCAGTATCCACCCTGCCAGACCCTGATCAGTTTCAATAAGATCATTCTCATTCCTCTAAACCCCAATGGGTATAGGCCCAACTAGCTCAACCTTTCCCCGAAAGATAAGTCCTTCATTCCAGGACTCAGATGAGTGAACCTTCTCTGAATTACTAATGATACTAATAATATTTTCTTAAATAAGCAGACCAAAACTGGACAGGTGTGGTCATACTAGCACCCTGTACAACTGTAGCGAAACATCTAGACTTATATACTCGATTCAAAGAACAAAGAATACAGCACAGGAACAGGCCCTTTGGCCCTCCAAGCCCGCGCCGCTCCCTGGTCCAAACTAGACCATTCTTTTGTATCCCTCCATTCCCACTCCATTCATGTGGCTGTCTAGATAAGTCTTAAACATTCCCAGTGTGTCCGCCTCCACCACCTTGCTTGGCAGCGCATTTCAGGCCCCCACCACCCTCTGTGTACAATACGTCCTTCTGATATCCGTGTTAAACCGCTCCCCCCCCTCCCCACCTTCACCTTGAATCTATGACCCCTCGTGAACGTCACCACCGACCTGGGAAAAAGCTTCCCACCGTTCATCCTATCTATGCCTTTCATAATTTTATACACCTCTATTAGGTCACCCCTCATCCTCCGTCTTTCCAGTGAGAACAACCCCAGATTACCCAATCTCTCCTCATAACTAAGCCCCTCCATACCAGGCAACATCCTGGTAAACCTCCTCTGCACTCTCTCTAAAGCCTCCACGTCCTTCTGGTAGTGTGGCGAACAGAACTGGGCGCAGTATTCCAAATGCAGCCGAACCAACGTTCTATACAACTGCAACATCAGACCCCAACTTTTATACTCTATGCCCCGTCCTACAAAGGCAAGCATGCCATATGCCTTATTCACTACCTTCTCCACCTGTGATGTCACCTTCAAGGACCTGTGGACTTGCACACCCAGGTCCCTCTGCGTATCTACACCCTTTATGGTTCTGCCATTTATCGTATAGCTCCCCCCTACGTTAGTTCTACCAAAATGCATCACTTCGCATTGATCTGGATTGAACTCCATCTGCCATTTCTTTGCCCAAATTTCCAGCCTATCTATATCCTTCTGTAGCCTCTGACAATGTTCCTCACTATCTGCAAGTCCAGCCATTTTCGTGTCGTCCGCAAACTTACTGATCACCCCAGTTACACCTTCTTCCAGATCGTTTATATAAATCACAAACAGCAGAGGTCCCAATACAAAGCCCTGCGGAACACCACTAGTCACAGGCCTCCAGCCGGAAAAAGACCCTTCCACTACCACCCTCTGTCTTCTGTGACCAAGCCAGTTCTCTACCCATCTAGCCACCTCCCCCTTTATCCCATGAGATCCAACCTTTTGCACCAACCTACCATGAGGGACTTTGTCAAACGCTTTACTAAAGTCCATATAGACGACATCCACGGCCCTTCCCTCATCAACCATTCCAGTCACTTCTTCAAAAAACTCCACCAGGTTAGTGAGGTATGACCTCCCTCTCACAAAACCATGCTGACTATCGTTAATGAGTTTATTCCTTTCTAAATGCGCATACATCCTATCTCTAAGAATCCTCTCCAACAACTTCCCTACCACAGACGTCAAGCTCACCGGCCTATAATTTCCCAGGTTATCCTTCCTACCTTCTTAAATAACGGGACCACATTAGCTTTCCTCCAATCCTCTGGGACCTCACCTGTCTCCAGTGACGAGACAAAGATTTGCGTCAGAGGCCCAGCGATTTCATCTCTCGTCTCCCTGAGCAGCCTTGGATAGATTCCATCAGGCCCTGGGGATTTGTCAGTCTTTATATTCCCTAAAAAACCTAACACTTCCTCCCTTGTAATGGAGATTTTCTCTAACGGGCCAACACTCCCCTCCAAGACACTCCCAGTCAACACATCCCTCTCCTTTGTTAATACCGACGCAAAGTATTCATTTAGGATCTCCCCTACTTCTTTGGGCTCTAAGCATAATTCCACACTTTTGTCCCTGAGAGGTCCAATTTTTTCCCTAACAACCCTTTTGTTTCTAACGAAAGTGAGAGGGCATGGGATCCAAGGGGCTGTTGCCTTGTGGATCCAGAACTGGCTTGCCTGCAGAAGGCAGAGAGTGGCTGTGGAGGGGTCTTTCTCTGCATGGAGGTCAGTGACCAGTGGAGTGCCCCAGGGATCTGTTCTGGGACCCTTGCTGTTTGTCATTTTCATAAATGACCTGGATGAGGAAGTGGAGGGATGGGTTGGTAAGTTTGCTGACGACACCAAGGTAGGTGGTGTTGTGGATAGTTTGGAGGGATGTCAGAAGTTGCAGCGAGACATAGATAGAATGCAGGACTGGGCGGAGAAGTGGCAGATGGACTTCAACCCGGATAAGTGTGTGGTGATCCATTTTGGCAGATCCAATGGGATGGAGCAGCAGTATAAAATGAAGGGTACCATTCTTAGCAGTGTAGAGGATCAGAGGGACCTTGGGGTCCGGGTCCATAGGACTCTTAAATCGGCCTCGCAGGTGGAGGATGCGGTCAAGAAGGCGTATGGCGTACTAGCCTTCATTAATCGAGGGATTGAGTTTAGGAGTCGGGAGATAATGCTGCAGCTTTATAGGACCCTGGTTAGACCCCACTTGGAGTACTGCGCGCAGTTCTGGTCACCTCATTACAGGAAAGATGTTGAAGCCATTGAAAGGGTGCAGAGGAGATTTACAAGGATGTTGCCTGGATTGGGGGGCATGCCTTATGAGGATAGGTTGAGGGAGCTTGGTCTCTTCTCCCTGGAGAGACGAAGGATGAGAGGTGACCTGATAGAGGTTTACAAGATGTTGAGGGGTCTGGATAGGGTGGACTCTCAGAGGCTATTTCCAAGGGCTGAAATGGTTGCTACGAGAGGACACAGGTTTAAGGTGCTGGGGGGTAGGTACAGGGGGGATGTCAGGGGTAAGTTTTTCACTCAGAGGGTGGTGGGTGAGTGGAATAGGCTGACGTCGGTGGTGGTGGAGGCAAACTCGTTGGGGTCTTTTAAGAGACTTCTGGATGAGTACATGGGATTTAATGGGATTGAGGGCTATAGATAGGCCTAGAGGTGGGGATGTGATCGGCGCAACTTGTGGGCCGAAGGGCCTGTTTGTGCTGTGGCTTTCTATGTTCTATGTTCTATGTATGAATAAATTCCTCTTTCAATAAACACCAACATTCCAATAAAAGCAAAATACTGCCGATGCTGGAATCTGAAACAAAAACAAAAACAGAAAATGCTGAAAAATCTCAGCAGGTCTGACAGAATAGAGCCAACGTTTCGAGTCTGGATGTCCCTTCATCAGAACATTCTGTTGGCCTTCCTAATCACTTGCTGTACCTGCATCCTCGGTGGGGGGGGCGGGGGGGGGGGCGGGGGGGGGGGCGATTCTCCAAAACTTAGCTCTGTGGGCTGGGAGAATCATGTGTCGGCTGATTCGTGGGATTTGCACATGCATTCCCGCCACATGTGCATCTCCCAGCGCGGGATATCCGGCGCCATCTGATAAGCGCTGTAAACCGACGGGAACACCAGGTAAGTTATTTTAATTTAATTTAACTGTAATTTAAATGTGTTTAGCAGGCCCAGGACTGAATTCTCCAGGCCCGCTAGCATCTCCCACCCCGCCAGGAGTAAAGTTATTTATTGGTCACAAGTACGGCTCACATTAACACTGCAATGAAGTTACTGTGAAATTCCTCTAGTCGCCACAGTCCAGCGCTCGTTCGGGTCAATGCACCCTAACTAGCAGGTCTTTCAGACTGTGGGAGGAAACCGGAGCATCCGGAGGAAACCCACGCAGACACGGGGAGAACATGCAAACTCCACACAGACAGTGACCCAAGCTGGGAATTGAACTCTGGTCGCTGGCGCTGTGAGGCAGCAGTGCTGACCACTGTGCTACTGTGCCGTTCACTCCAGCGGGGTTCAGACTAGCTTCCCACTTTCAGGGAACTACGACCCTGCTGGAGTGAAGAGGGGGTAAACGGGGCCCTCCAGTGGGTTGGGCGACAGTGGGGAGGTAGCCCCTGGCAGTGCCCAAAGGGCAAAGTACCGATGACCAGGGGGCACCTTGGCACCACTCGTCAGGCATGGGGCAGTGCCAAGGGGTGGGGCCTAGGGATGATCAGGGTGGAGGTCCCGCTGCCACTCTGCCACTGCAATCGATCGAGGGGCTGGAGGGAGGCCAGTGATTGAGGTGGGCTGTGGGGACGGGATCCTGCCTCTGGAGGGGAGGGTGGGGGGGGGGGGGGGGGGGGGGGGCGGGGGGGAGGTTCGGGTTGGCCCGCGGATGGCTGGGAGGGGCTGCGATCAGGCTGTGGGGGGGGGCAGCACTGCGGGGATCCCAGTGATCGAGCTGCGGAGCGATCTGGAGGATGACAGTTTGGGGCCACTGCGCATTCGCAGAGGCCCTGAAATGTAATGATAATCACAGTGGTGGCCTCTGCATTGCACAGAGAGTGGGAGATTCTAGTGCGAACCCCCACAGGAAAAACCAGCGTGAATTACTCCAGTTTTCCCACAAATTCGACACTAAGAACTTTTTTGGGAGGATCCCAGCCCTAATCCTTTGTGATTTATATTGCAGCATACCTTCTTTACTGCCGGGTTCTGCCTTCTCTCACCATTTAAACAGTATACAACTTGTCTATTCTTCCCACCAAAGTGGACAAGTTCACATTTACCCACATTATACCCCAGCTGCCAACTTCTTGCTCACTCACTTCACCCATCTAAATCTTTCTGGAGATGTTGTGTCCTCTTGGCAACTTACTTTCCTGCATATCATGGTGTCATCAGCAAATTCGGCTGCCAAAACTTCAGCCCCTTCATCCAAGTCATTGATACAGATTGTAAATAGATGAGGCCCCAAGCTCTGATCCCTGTGACATGCCACTTGTAAAAATTTGCTAACTCGATAATCACCCATTTTTCCCTACTCTTTCCTTCCTGTTGGCTAACCAATCCTGTATGCATGCTAACATGTTACCAACTACACTACAAGCTCTTATTTTGAACAGTAACCTGTGATGTGGCACCTGGCTGAATGTCTTTTGGAAATCCAAGGACACCACATCCACACGTTCCCCTTTATCCACTTTGCTTGTTAGTTCCTCAAAGAGTTTTAATAAATTAGTCTCTTCATGTGTTGACTCTGTCAGATTGTATCATGATTTCTAAGTGTCCTGCTACTAGCTCCTTGATAATGGATTCCAGCATATTCCCCTTGACCAACATTAGGCTAATTGGCCGATAGCTTCCTGCTTTCCGTCTCCCTCCTTTCTTGAATAGAGATTTTACAAGAGTGATTTTGACGTTTTCAAGAATTTCAGGAAATTTGGAAGATTACCACTAGTGAATCATCGAATCATACAGTGCAGAAGAGGCCTCTTCAGCCCATCGAGTCTGCACTAACACGCAAGAAACACCTGACCTCCCACCTATCCCATCTACCAGCACTTGGCCCCTAGCCCTGAATGTTATGATGTGTCAAGTGCTCATCCAGGTACATTTTAAAGGATGTGAGGAGACCTGCCTCTACCACCCTCCCAGGCAGCACATTCCAGACTGTCATCCCCCTGAGTGAAAAAGCTTTTCCTCACATCCCCCTAAATCTCCTGCCCATCAGCTTGGACCCATGTCCCCTCAATAAGTCATGCAGATATCTGAGCACAAGTTGTCAGAGGGCCATCGTTTATCCTTCAGCAATCTCAAATCATCTGAAATGCCGCATCACAAAGCATTTTGGATCTTTTTGTTTGCATCACCCGACTGGAAATAATTAAAGACAGGAAGGATTGACTTGGCTATTTGTAACTCTCCCACATCGTGCTGCCTCATCACTGCCTGTGGTTAGTGTAATGACATAACGTCCTCATTGTAATGCTGACAATAGTGGGACACAGTTAATCCCGCAATAATGGCAGGCAGCGTGCTTCCACAAAGCAAACACTAAGCTGGAGCAGTCACAGGGCTTAACTCAGAAATGATGCCGAGAAGCTGCTCTCTGAGCTAGCAGCCTCAACACGGAGATCAGACATCCCCAACGTAGATTACTGATAACTCTGAGCCACGCTCTCACCAAATAACCCCCACTGCGCTCTCACCCCCCCGACACTCTCACCCGCATACCCCCCCCCCCCCTCCGACCCCGGCACTCTCACCCCACACTTTCACCTTCACCCTCAAGACCCCCCCTGGCACTCGCACACTCGACCAGTTGCCCCTGACTTTCTCACTCACTCAAGGCACCCCCCTCACCAATCCCCAGCACACACACATCCCTGGCACTGTCAGCAGCTGCAGCTATCCAAAACCATTGGAAGATTTAAGCAAGAGGAACAAAGTTGTTACTGAACCGTGAAAAAGTTCCAGCCAGACCAGAATTAGCCGGAGGCCAGGAAGCACCATTCAATCAACACTAAGAACACATTAGGAGCCAGCCAAGCAAATGTGAGCAGAGATACGGGGTAGAGAATAACCACACAAATGCAGCACACTCTGATATTCCCGTTCGGAGATCGCTTCCTGGCCCTTTCTCGCCTCCACGGTTGATAACATGCATAACCCGAACAACACACACTATCTCACATGGATATTAATTTGATTTAGTGTTTCTGTATAAAAATATCCCGAGCCAGCTTCAGCCATGATATGCAAGTTCGAAATACAGCAGTTTGTAAATCCATAAAGGCTTTCCTGGTGTTCACCACACTAGTTAGGGAAATCCTGAGGGGTTTGTGCGTATAACAGTATTTATTAACCTGTTTAGTGGCAACCCTGGGACACCTAGATAACAAAGACATTCTATGTCAGACTCCTATTTATTGACTACAGCTCAGCCTTCAACACCATTATTCCCACAAAACTCATCTCCAAACTCTGTGGCCTGGGACTCAGCACCTCCCTCTGCGACTGGATCCTAAACTTCCTAACGCACAGACCACAATCCATAAGGACAACACCTCCTCCATGATCATGCTCAACACTGGTGACCCTTCTGGTGTTCTCAGCCGCCTACTATATTCCTTATACACCTATGAATGTGGCCAAATTCCCCTCCAAGTCGATTTTCACATTTGCTGATGATACTGCCGTAGTGGGTCGGATTTTAAACAATGACGAGACAGAGCACAGGAATGAGATAGGGAATCTGGTGAACTGGTGCGGCAACAATAATCTCTCCCTCAATGTCAACAAAACAAAAGAGATAGTCATCAACTTCAGGAAACGTAGTGGAGGACATGCCCCTGTCTACATCAATGGGGCTGAAGTGAAAATGATTGAGAGCTTCAAGTTTCTGGGTATCCAGATCACCAAAAAACCTGTTCTGGTCCCTCCTCGCCAACGCTATAATTAAGAATACCGAACACCTCTACTTCTCTGGAGGCTAAGGAAATTTGGTATGTCTGCGACAACTCTCACCAACTTTTACAGATGCACCATAGAAAGCATTCTTTCCGGATGTATCACAGCTTGGTATGGCTCCTGCTCTGCCCAAGACCGCAAGGAACTACAAAAGGGTCATGAACGAAGCCAGGTCCATCACGCAAACCAGCCTCCCATCCATTGACTCTATCTACACTTCCCACTGCCTCAGGAAAGCAGCCAGTGTAATCAAGGACCCCACGCACCCCGGACATTCTCTCTTCCACCTTCTTCCGTCGGGAAAAAGGTACAAAGGTCTGAGGTCACGTACCAACCGACTCAAGAACAGCTTCTTCCCTGCTGCTGCTCAGACTTTTGAATGGACTTACCTCGCATTAAGTTGATCTTTCTCTACACCCTAGCTATGACTGTAACACTTCATTCTGCACTCTCTCCTTTCCTTCTGTATGAACGGTATGCTTTGTCTGTGTAGCATGCAAGAAACAATACTTTTCACTGTATAATAATACGTGACAATAATAAATCAAATCAGATCAAAATGGGAACCAAGATATGAACATTCACCAGAACATTCACATCATTCCTGCTCACAGTAATATTAAACAGAGAGGTTTAGCTTTAAAAATCATTGAGGGAAACACACACACAGTTAGTAAGAACACACATCGAGTTAGTAAGGCATTCATGGAAAAACTTGCAGCATACAGTAAGCCCGAATTTCCTAACAAAGTTCTGAGCTGCCGCTTTGGTACAATTCTCAGAGGCCACCAGACAGGGAGGAAACAAGAAAGATTATAAAGAGTGAGCACAAACCACCTCAAAACATTCATAATC
The DNA here is from genome assembly GCF_964213995.1 of Mustelus asterias. Lineage (NCBI taxonomy): Eukaryota > Metazoa > Chordata > Chondrichthyes > Carcharhiniformes > Triakidae > Mustelus > Mustelus asterias. The sequence goes on along the minus strand of NC_135829.1, from coordinate 24,261,557 downwards.
AGTGTCCTGCCCACTGCCAAATGAATAATCCCACACACAGGAACACGGCAGGAAGAGCTGCATTAGACACACTGATTATGAGCCAAACTTAATATGACAAAAATACAATTCAAAGAGAATTTAAAAACAATAGCATACACACCAAGTGTTCATAAAAGGAAATCAGAAGTTAACTGTACAAAACGTTAATCAAACCCAATAATGATATACTCCACAAGTCCTGGTCTGGGAGCTGGTTAGTGGATGGATTTTTGGTTATTGAGTTAGTGAGTAGGAGCGAGCCATCATTTTGCCTAACTGACTGTTGTGAATCGTTTCTCCCAACACAACAACACAGGTGTGCTGATTAGGTTGACTGGCTAAAATTGCCCCTTAGTGCTCCTGGTCGCGTAGGTTAGAAGGATTAACAGGGTAAATATGTGGGGTTACGGGGATAGGGTGGGATTGTGGTCGGTGCAGACCCGATGGGCCGAAATGGCCTCCTTCTGCACTGTGGGGTATCCATGATTTCCATAAACACAACGGAATTGAAAAGTTAAAAAAAATGAAAGAAATTTATGTAATACTGTATCCTCACGGGAACTCCGGCACAAAGGGGAGCTCAGGACAGAGAGTTAGCCTCCTGTTGGTGAGGTAGGATTAACTCCAAAATCTCCACTGACTGTGATACAAACAGAGCTGCCATTCTGAATCGTTCACCTGAATTGGGATATAGTGGCACGGTGGCACAGCCTCATAGCGCCAGGGACCCGGGTTCAATTCCGGCCTTGGGTGACTGTGTAGAGTTTGCATGTTCTCCCCGTGTCTGCGTGGGTTTCCTCCGGGTGCTCCGGTTTCCTCCCACAGTCCGAAGATGCGTGGGTTAGGTTGATTGGCCATGCTAAATTGACCCTAATGTCAAGATGATTAGCAGTGTAAACGTGTGGGGTTATGGGAATAGAGCGTGGGTGGGTTGTGGTCGGCACAGACCCGATGGGCCGAATGGCCTCCTTCTGTACTGTAGGGATTCTATGAATGCAGAGCCAAAGCAGATTGCTGGCTGCGGGAATGTCAGCCCTGCTGCTGTATCAGTCCAACATTGACTGCTGACTGACTTTAGTGCCTGAAAACCGGTTGTCAGAACGCTAAGAAAAGGAGGTTTATTATTAATCTCAGTGGGAAAGGCTGCAGACTCAAAACTTACAAAACCTCCAGAGAAACAATGACATTGCTTCTTGCAAGATGCAATGGAATATCAAGCACAGGCTGACTGGAACAGTTCAACAGTTAAGTTCATGTTCTTATCTTAAATTGTCCCAATTTATCAGTAAGGGGTCTAACAACACCAGGTTTATCTTAAACCTGTTGGACTTTAACCTGGTGTTGTCAGACTCCTTACTGTGTTTACCACAGTCCAACGCTGGCATCTCCACATCAAGTTATCAGTGACAGGCTATTGAATTTGCCAGTTCTACAACCTGTGCCTGACTTTGCTAAACTCAGAGGATCAAACTGCTGTGAGGAAAGTGTCAGGAAGTGACCAGCGCAAAGCAATCCCACTGCAAATTCACACAAAGCAGCTGCCTAACAGGTGGAAAACAACACATACTCACAATCACTCCACTACGATCACAGCAAAGGGCAGTCATTTATACCGAGCCAAGTCGATAACACCTGGAGGACTTCTGGTTTCATTTAAAATAAGTGATGACATTCACAGCTCATTCTGCACCTGTGCTGCCGAGATTCCCTTTCAGAACCAGGCTGGTAAGGCAGGTTTACTCAGACTGGTAAGGCGAGTTTACCCAGGCTGGTAAGGTGAGTTTACCTAGACTGGTAAGGCGAGTTTACCCAGGCTGGTAAGGTGAGTTTACCTAGACTGGTAAGGCGAGTTTACCCAGGCTGGTAAGGTGAGTTTACCCAGGCTGGTAAGGTGAGTTTACCCAGACTGGTAAGGCGGGTTTACCCAGACTGGTAAGGTGAGTTTACCCAGGCTGGGAAGGCAGGTTTACCCAGGTTGGTAAGGCGGGTTTACCCAGACTGGTAAGGTGAGTTTACCTAGACTGGTAAGGCGGGTTTACCCAGGTTGGTAAGGCGGGTTTACCCAGACTGGTAAGGCGGGTTTACCCAGACTGGTAAGGTGAGTTTACCTAGACTGGTAAGGCGGGTTTACCCAGGTTGGTAAGGCGGGTTTACCCAGACTGGTAAGGCGGGTTTACCCAGGTTGGTAAGGCGGGTTTACCCAGGCTGGTAAGGCGGGTTTACCCAGACTGGTAAGGTGAGTTTACCTAGACTGGTAAGGCGGGTTTACCCAGGTTGGTAAGGCGGGTTTACCCAGACTGGTAAGGTGAGTTTACCTAGACTGGTAAGGCGGGTTTACCCAGGTTGGTAAGGCGGGTTTACCCAGACTGGTAATGCGAGTTTACCCAGACTGGTAATGCGAGTTTACCCAGGTTGGTAAGGTGAGTTTACCCAGGCTGGTAATGCGAGTTTACCCAGGCTGGTAAGGCGGGTTTACCCAGGTTGGTAATGCGAGTTTACCCAGGCTGGTAAGGCGGGTTTACCCAGGCTGGTAAGGCGGGTTTACCCAGGTTGGTAAGGTGAGTTTACCTAGACTGGTAAGGTGAGTTTACCCAGGCTGGTAAGGTGAGTTTACCCAGGCTGGTAAGGTGAGTTTACCCAGGCTGGTAAGGTGAGTTTACCCAGGCTGGTAAGGTGAGTTTACCCAGACTGGTAAGGTGAGTTTACCTAGACTGGTAAGGTGAGTTTACCCAGACTGGTAAGGTGAGTTTACCCAGGTTGGTAAGGTGAGTTTACCCAGACTGGTAAGGTGAGTTTACCCAGGCTGGTAAGGTGAGTTTACCCAGACTGGTAAGGTGAGTTTACCTAGACTGGTAAGGTGAGTTTACCCAGACTGGTAAGGTGAGTTTACCCAGGTTGGTAAGGTGAGTTTACCCAGACTGGTAAGGTGAGTTTACCCAGGCTGGTAAGGTGAGTTTACCCAGACTGGTAAGGTGAGTTTACCCAGGCTGGTAAGGTGAGTTTACCCAGACTGGTAAGGTGAGTTTACCCAGGCTGGTAAGGTGAGTTTACCCAGGCTGGTAAGGTGAGTTTACCCAGGTTGGTAAGGTGAGTTTACCCAGACTGGTAAGGTGAGTTTACCCAGGTTGGTAAGGTGAGTTTACCCAGGTTGGTAAGGTGAGTTTACCCAGACTGGTAAGGCGGGTTTACCCAGGTTGGTAAGGTGAGTTTACCCAGACTGGTAAGGCTAGTTTACCCATGCTGGTAAGGCGGGTTTACCCAGGCTGGTAACGCGAGTTTACCTAGACTGGTAAGGTGAGTTTACCCAGACTGGTAAGGTGAGTTTACCCAGACTGGTAAGGCGAGTTTACCCAGACTGGTAAGGCGAGTTTACCCAGGCTGGTAAGGTGAGTTTACCCAGACTGGTAAGGTGAGTTTACCCAGACTGGTAAGGTGAGTTTACCCAGGCTGGTAAGGCGGGTTTACCCAGGCTGGTAAGGTGAGTTTACCCAGACTGGTAAGGCGAGTTTACCCAGACTGGTAAGGCGAGTTTACCCAGGCTGGTAAGGCGAGTTTACCCAGGCTGGTAAGGTGACTTTACACAGACTGGTAAGGTGGGTTTACCCAGACTGGTAAGGCGGGTTTACCCAGGTCTTAAAAGGTACAGATAATGTGGTTGGAGGGAACATTAAACACAGGTTAAAGAGATGTGTATTGTCTCCAGACAGAACAGCTGGTGAGATTATGCAAGACCAGGGGCAAGCTATGGGGGTTACTGATAATGTGACATAAATCCAACATCCCGGTTTAGGCCGTCCTCATGTGTGCGGAACACGCATCTCCATTAAGGACGGTCGCCTCAGCACCTCACTGTACCGCAAGCCCACGGATAACCTCATGATGCTCCACTTCTCCAGCTTCCACCCTAAACACGTTAAAGAAGCCATCCCCTACGGACAAGCCCTCCGTATACACAGGATCTGCTCGGATGAGGAGGATCGCAACAGACACCTCCAGACGATGAAAGATGCCCTCATAAGAACAGGATATGGCGCTCGACTCATCGATCAACAGTTCCGACGCGCCACAGCGAAAAACCGCACCGACCTCCTCAGAAGACAAACATGGGACACGGTGGACAGAGTACCCTTCGTCGTCCAGTACTTCCCCGGAGCGGAGAAGCTACGACATCGCCTCCGGAGCCTTCAACATGTCATTGATGAAGACGAACATCTCGCCAAGGCCATCCCCACACCCCCACTTCTTGCCTTCAAACAACCATGCAACCTCAAACAGACCATTGTCCGCAGCAAACTATCCAGCCTTCAGGAGAACAGTGACCACAACACAACACAACCCTGCCACAGCAACCTCTGCAAGACGTGCCGGATCATCGACACGGATGCCATCATCTCACGTGAGAACACCATCTACCAGGTACACGGTACCTACTCTTGCAACTCGGCCAACGTTGTCTACCTGATACGCTGCAGGAAAGGATGTCCCGAGGCATGGTACATTGGGGAAACCATGCAGACGCTACGACAATGGATGAATGAACACCGCTCGACAATCACCAGGCAAGACTGTTCTCTTCCTGTGGGGGAGCACTTCAGCAATCACGGGCATTCAGCCTTGGATCTTCAGGTAAGCGTTCTCCAAGGCGGCCTTCGCGACACACGACGGCGCAGAGTCGCTGAGCAGAAACTGATAGCCAAGTTCCGCACACATGAGGACGGCCTAAACCGGGATGTTGGATTTATGTCACATTATCAGTAACCCCCACAGCTTGCCCCTGGTCTTGCATAATCTCACCAGCTGTTCTGTCTGGTGAAAATACACATCTCTTTAACCTGTGTTTAATGTTCCCTCCAACCACATTATCTGTACCTTTTAAGACCTGGCTGGCTGTAGAGATTTGCATTCTAATTAGTATTCTGTAACTTGATTTCTGTGTCTGTGCACTTTCGGAGAACAGAGACCACTCCATCTGACTAAGGAGCAGCAAGCTCGGAAAGCTTATGGTATTTGCTACCAAATAAACCTGTTGGACTTTAACCTGATGTTGTGAGACTTCTTACTGTGCTTACCCCAGTCCAACGCCAGCATCTCCACATCAAGGCTAGTTTACCCAGACTGGTAAGGTGAGTTTACCCAGACTGGTAAGGCGAGTTTGCCCAGACGGGTAAGGTGAGTTTACACAGTAAGAAGTTTAACAACACCAGGTTAAAGTCCAACAGGTTTATTTGGTAGCAAAAGCCACACAAGCTTTCGGAGCCCCAAGCCCCTTCTTCAGGTGAGTGGGAATTCTGTTCACAAACAGAGCATATAAAGACACAGACTCAATTTACATGAATAATGGTTGGAATGCGAATACTTACAACTAATCAAGTCTTTAAGAAACAAAACAACGTGACTGGAGAGAGCATCAAGACAGGCTAAAAAGATGTGTATTGTCTCCAGACAAGACAGCCAGTGAAACTCTGTGGGAGTTACAAATAGTGTGACATGAACCCAATATCCCGGTTGAGGCCGTCCTCGTGTGTGCGGAACTTGGCTATCAGTTTCTGCTCAGCAACTCTGCGCCGTCGTGTGTCGCGAAGGCCGCCTTGGAGAACGCTTACCCGAATATCAGAGGCCGAATGCCCGTGACCGCTGAAGTGCTCCCCAACAGGAAGAGAACAGTCTTGCCTGGTGATTGTCGAGCGGTGTTCATTCATCCGTTGTCGCAGCGTCTGCATAGTTTCCCCAATGTACCATGCCTCGGGACATCCTTTCTTGCAGCGTATCAGGTAGACAACGTTGGCCGAGTTGCAAGAGTATGTACCGTGTACCTGGTGGATGGTTTCTACAAAGTTTCTACAAAGATGCAAGACCAAGAAGATCGCGCATATCGACACAGACATCAAGTTTCTACAAAGATGCAAGAAATTTCCAAGAAGATCGCGCATGTCGACACAGACATCAAATTTCTACAAAGATGCAAGAAATTTCCATCCACCAGGTACACGGTACATACTCTTGCAACTCGGCCAACGTTGTCTCCCAGACTGGTAAGGCAAGTTTACCAAGACTGGTAAGGTGAGTTTACCGAGACTGGTAAGGCGAGTTTACCGAGACTGGTAAGGCGAGTTTACCCAGACTGGTAAGGCAAGTTTACCCAGACTGGTAAGGCAAGTTTACCCAGACTGGTAAGGCAAGTTTACCGAGACTGGTAAGGCTAGTTTACCCAGGCTGGTAAGGCTAGTTTACCCAGACTGGTAAGGCAAGTTTACCCAGACTGGTAAGGCAAGTTTACCCAGACTGGTAAGGCAAGTTTACCCAGACTGGTAAGGCAAGTTTACCCAGACTGGTAAGGCAAGTTTACCCAGGCTGGTAAGGCTAGTTTACCCAGACTGACAAGGTGAGTTTACCCAGACTGACAAGGTGAGTTTACCCAGACTGGTAAGGCGGGTTTACCCAGACTGGTAAGGCGGGTTTACCCAGACTGGTAAGGCGAGTTTACCCAGTCTGGTAAGGCTAGTTTATCCAGACTGGTAAGGCGAGTTTACCCAGACTGGCCAGGCGGGTTTACCCAGACTGGTAAGGCTAGTTTACCCAAATTGGTAAGGCAAGTTTACCCAGGCTGTTAAGGGTAGTTTACCCAGATTGGTAAGGGTAGCTTACCCAGACTGGTAAAATGGACAGTTTTCTTGCTCTTTCTTGTTTTTTCCTCCTGAAAGTGGCAACTCAGGTGGACAAGGTGGTCAAGAAGGTGTATGGCATGCTGGCCTTGATCGGTCGGGGCGCTGTGTATTGGAATTGGAAAATCATGTTGCAGCAATATAAGACTTTGGTTCGGCAGCATTTGGAGTATTGTGTACAATTCTGCTCGCCACACTACCGGAAGGATATTGATGCATTGGAAAGGGTGCAGAAGAGATTTACCAGGATGTTTCTTGGTTTGGAGGATATGGACTATGAAGAAAGGTTGAACAAACTTGGATTGTTTTCATTGGAGCGTCGGAGGATGAGGGAGGACCCTGATAAGGTTTACAAGATTATGACGGGCTTGGATAGAGCAGATAGTCAGTCTTTTTCCCAGGGTCGAAGGGTCAATTACTCAGGGGCACAGGTTGAGAGTGAGAGGGGGAAAGTTTAAAAGAGATGTAAGGGGCAAGTTTTTCATACAGAGGGTGGTGAATGCCTGGAACGCGCTGCCGGAGGAGGTGGTGGAATCAGAGTCAATAGTAACGTTCAAGAGGCATCTGGATAGATACATGAATAGGCAGCGAATAGAGGGATATGGACCACATAGAGGCAAGAAAATATTAGATTGGAGAGGCATCTGTGTCGGCACAGACTTGGTGGGCCGAATGGCCTGTTCCTGTGCTGTAGTGTTCTTTGTTCTTTTTCTTGTAAGTTGGGGCCTTTACACAGTTAAAGCAGCCAAAATGTTATCTTATAGTTTGCTGGTCACCAAAGCTGATCCATTCCTCTATGTGGAGTGAACCTGGCTCCCTCTGTGCCTCAGCCCTCCACCCCTCGCTGGCCCTCTCGTGCAGTGAAGATGGTGGCCCACCCACCCCCACCCAGGGGATGTCACCATGAGAGCAGCTCATTGGCTAATTCAGTCTCTGCTCATCTCTCATTACCTCAGCTACGTCTCTCCAGCCAGCATCTCCCTCACTGATAATCAGGAATGGGATATTCCCATTCCAAAATATTCCAGAATGGGATCTCATTCTGCCCCCATTCCTCGCTGGCAGCTCACTCGGATCTTCTAACAGCAGCTGCCAACTCTGATTGGGTGATTTGATCACATGGTCATCGCCAGGACCACTTACCATTGGCCACCCAAAGTACCCATTAACCCCAGCACCCATGTCAAATGGAGTTAAATCGCTCTTCATTACCCGGTGAGATTAAACGGTTTTCTTCCAGATCTGTCCGATAACCAGTACAGAAACAAAAACAAAACTCCTATTTTATTTCATGCCCCAATGATTTTTGTCCCAGTGACTGTCGTGGGGTCTCCTGGAGACTTGGCAACCCTGGCTGCAGTGTGCAGATAAACATACTGTCCTAATCTTCTGGAATCTGAACATCTCAGGTTAAAAAGCTGACGTAAAGTTATAGAAAAAGCAAAAAAGAAATCCTCCAAGTTAAATGAAAACTTGAGATAGTGTCAATATTTTGAAAAACTGTCCTCTGTGACACACCGTACCTTTGGATTGCCACCGCCTTCCTTGGCCGCATAGAGCATTTGCAACGCAGACTCTGCCAGAGTCTTGGTTTGGTCCAACACGGTCATCTGCTGCTGATGGTCAAGGAGCTTGGACGCCACCCCAATGGAGGCCAGGGTCAATGGTTCAAAGTAACTGGCCAGCTGAGTGACCTAGAGATGATAGAGTGAGAGAGAAATAAATATTCCTGCAAAGAGCAATTCCTCATTGGAAACAAGAGCACAAGGAGCTGGAACAAAGACCATCATTGATCCACTGATTCCACACGGGGACAACCTCAAGACATCAAGGATCTAGATCCGAGAGCCACACTTGGAATATTGTGCACAGTTCTGGTCACCCTATTATAGAAAGGATATTATTAAACTAGAAAGAGTGCAGAAAAGATTTACTAGGATGCTACTGGGATTTGATGGTTTGAGTTATAAAGAGAGGCTGAATAGACTGGGACTTTTTTCTCTGGAGCGTAGGAGGCTGAGGGGTGATCTTATAGAGGTCTATAAAATAATGAGGGACATAGATCAGCGAGACAGTCAATATCTTTTCCCAAAGGTAGAGGAGAATAAAACTAGAGGGTATAGGTTTAAAGTGCGAGGAGAGAGATACAAAAGTGTCCAGAGGCAATTATTTCACACACAGGGTGGTGAGTGTCTGGAACAAGCTGCCAGAGGTAGTAGTAGAGGCGGGTACAATCTTGTCTTGCCATGTAATTTGGACAGTTACATGGATAAGATGGGTATAGAGGGATATGGGCCAAATGCGGGCAATTGGGACTAGTTTAGTGGTAAATAAAAGGGCAGCATGGACAAGTTGGGCGAAAGGCCTGTTTCCATGCTGTAAACCTTTATGACTCTATGACAAGGGACCGATCATTTAGGACTGAGATGAGAAGAAATTACTTCACAGCAACCATAGAAAGGTCACAGCGCAGAAGAATTTGGCCCATCTTATCCATACCAGCCTGAGGACATCCAGGTGCCCTTGCTAATCCCATCTTCCTGCAACCGACCCATAGCCCTGTAGCTTACAGCACTTAAGGTTCAGATCCAGATCCTTTTTAAAAGAGTTTCAGGTCTCTGCCTCCACCACCATCTCAGGCAGCGAACTCCAGACATCCACTACTCTGTGTGTAAAAAAACATTCTTCCTCACGTCCCCTCTACACCTTCACTCAAAGGGTTGTGAATCTTTGGAATTCTCTACTCCACTCCATGACTGACCTTATTTAAGACAGATGTTTGATCTCTCAATGCATCAAGAGAATTGGGGAGTGGGCGGGAGAGAGACGTTCAGGTCAAAGATCATTCGTATAGCAGGTATGGCAGGCTCGAGGGGCCGAATGGCTCCTGTTTCTTACCTTGTGGCCAAGCTGAGCAGCCTCGCCTCGAGCAGCTGTGGTTATTGGGTCAATCAGGTGCCCTATTTCCTGCACAGTCGAGCTCATCTGTTCCTGCAAAGCCTGATGGACAGAGAACAATCCAGAAAAAAATCTTTAAAATAGGGAGCAGAAAAAAAGCCGCACAAATTCCAAATAGCAAAGTCTCCCCCCCACCCGCCCCTCAATCGCAAACTTCCTGAGCTCAGACGGGTTGTTTATAATCCTCAACATCCTGAGTTGAAACTTTAAACTCCAAATCTCACCATGGCTGCAGACCTGCACCTTCATAATGGCCCATTCCCCGGCCTCTGTCTGTCTGCTGCCAGTGTGAAGTACTACAGCGTTACAGATGCAATGTAATGCCAGAGGACCGGGACTCTGGGTAACCTCATGCAACAGAGACAAGTGGCTGTGTTTGTCTCCAGTGTGTTAGCATAAACTAAATGACATTACACCCTCTTGAGAAAGAGTGCCTAGCTACTGTCCTTGTCCGTTTTCTCCAAAGCGCCTGCGATGGATGTCACTGCATTTGGAGAGCTATCATTTGGAAGTGCAGTACAAGTCGGGGAAGGTGTAGATCGACAACATGGACTGCACTCAGAGAATGTGAAATGGGCGGCACGGTGGCATTGTGGTTAGTACTCACAGCGCCAGGGACCCGGTTCAGTTCCAGCCTCGGGTCACTGTCCGTGTGGAGCTTGCACGTTCTCCCCGTGTCTGTGTGGGTTTCCTCCGGTTGCTCCGGTTTTCTCCCACACTCCAAAGACGTGCGGGTTAGGTTGACTGGCCATGCTAAATTGCCCCTTAGTGTCAGAGGGATTAGCAGGGTAAATATGTGGGGTTATGGGAATAGGGCCTGGGTGGGATTGTGGTCCGTGCAGACATGATGGGCCAAATGGCCTCCTTCTGCACTGTAACGATTCTATGAATCATTGATTCTATTCAGTGAGAAGCAACAACTCAAAATGTTGCTCGACTCATCAGACCGGCAGGGATACTGAATCAGGCAGTCGAGCACCTTGCTCAGATCAAGCAAACTACACAACGAGATGCAACTCTCCAAGTGCTGCACATAGCTTATGATGAAAAGATGGCCAGGTAATGGCACTGTCTAACCACTCTGAGTAAATCCATTCTTTCTAACCAGCCCTTCAATTCATCGAATCAGAGTGGTTTAGGTGCCTCACAGACACACAAGACAAGAGTACCAAAATGTGGGATCTGGAACATCAGGACCGTCATGGACACGCTCGCAAGTGAACACCCAGAGCACCACCCACAAACTGGCAACATGACATTGACCTCACTGCTCTGAGAGAGACCCAGCGAGCTGGGGAGGGGGTGGCGCAAGGGCAGTTTCTTCTAGAAAGAGAAATCAGATGAGAGTTCTGTGGATGCCAATTACCTGGGATGGTTCCCTCGGCTATAGGAGAATATGGAGGCTGCACTCTGCTCTCTGCACAGACATTTTGTACTTTACCTCCAGTGAAATGTCATCTCTGGTTGGCAGATTCTGACTGACTGCTGCGAGGGAAGCTTGTTCTATCTCACGGATACACTTGTTGATGTTGTCGATCGAACAGTCACATTCTCGCTGGCCAGGAGCTTTGTCCCTTGGGCAGAAAGACAGACAATAATAGCTCATTCACACCTCCCAATATACACCTTCCTCAAGCTGCACCTTCAACACTGGCCAAGCTCCTCACAGTAAGAAGTTTAACAACACCAGGTTAAAGTCCAACAGGTTTATTTGGTAGCAAAAGCCACAAAAGATGTGGCTTTTGCTACCAAATAAACCTGTTGGACTTTAACCTGGTGTTGTTAAACTTCTTACTGTGTTTACCCCAGTCCAACGCCGGCATCTCCACATCACAAGCTCCTCACGACAGGGCCTGGGTTTTGGTTTGGACACACACAGCTTAACACAAATCAGAGTATTGCATTGTCAGAGGGGATTATTAATTACTGGTGCAGTACAAAGTCTAGACAGCTTTAAATTATGATAGGTACTAACTGGGTAAATGTAGCTTCTCTCCTGCCCATCTCAATGCATCAAAGGTGCTTCAATGAAAACCATTTTCACCTCTCCATTTAATCCCTACAGTGCAGAAGGAGGCCATTCAGCCCATTGGTTATAAAGGGTTTCATAGAATCCAACAGTGCAGAAGGAGGCTATTTGGCCCTTCGAGTCTGGACCGACCACAATCCCACCCAGGCCCTATCCCCGTCACCCGACATATTTACCCTGCTAATCCCCTACCACTAGGGTCGATTTAGCATGGCCAATCAACCTAACATCTTTGGAGTGTGGGAGGAAACTGGAGCATCTGGAGGAAACCCACGCAGACACGGGGAGAACGTGCAAACTCCACACAGACAGTGACCTCAGGCTGGAATTGAACCCGGGTCTCTGGCACCGTGAGGTAGCAATGCTAATCACTGTGCCACCGTGCCGCCTCCTGTGCACTAATTCTCCAAAAGAGCATCTTACCCAGCAACCGTCCCCATTCTATCCTGCATCCCCGCGCATTTACCACGGCCAAGCCACCTAACCCGCACATCTTTGGACTGTGGGAGGAAACCGGGATACAGGTTTCCTTTTCTTCCCTTGCCTCCCGCAATAGCTGGGGCCTTAACAGATATCTTGACATCCTCTTTGACAACAGGTGAGGTTCCAGAGGAGTGGAGAATAGCCAATATTGTTCCCTTGTTTAAGAAAGGAAGCAGGGATAATCCAAGAAATTATAGGCCAGTGAGCCTGACTTCAGTGATGGGGAAGCTTTTGGAGAAGATACTGAGGAACAGGATAAATGCACATTGGGAAAAAAATGGACTAGTTAGTGACAGGCAGCATGGTTTTGAACGGGGAAGGTCATTTCTCACCAACTTGATTGAGTTTTTTGAAAAGGTGACAAAGAAAATTGATGAAGGAAGGGCTGTGGATGTAGTTTATATGGACTTTAGTGAGGCATTTGAGAAGGTCCCACATGGCAGACCGGTACAAAAACTGAAATCACGTGGGATTCGGGGTGCGCTGGCTGGAGGGATACAGAACTGGCTTGGTTATAGAAGACAGAGAGTGGCGGTGGAAGGATATTTTACAGAATGGAGCTCTGTAGCTAGTGGTGATCCGCAGGGATCAGTGCTGGGACCTCTGTTGTTTGTAGTGTATATAAATGATCTGGAGGAAAATGTGGGTGGTCTGATTAGTAAGCTTACAGATGACATGAAGATTGGTGGAGTTGCTGATAGTGCCAAGGATTGTCAGAGGATACAACAGGATATAGATAGATTGGAAACTTGGGCACAGAAATGTCAGGTGGAGTTTTATCCGGACAAATGCGAGATGATGCCATTTGAAGGATCAAATTTAGATATGAATTATACTGTAAATGGCAGAACCGTTGGGAATAGTAACATCCAGAGGGATCTGGGCGTGCAGGTCCACAGTTCCCTAAAAGTGGCAACACAGGTGGCCAAGGTGATTCAGAAGGCATATGGCATGCTTGCCTTAATCAGCTGGGGTTTTGAGTATAAGAGTTGTGAAATCATGTTGCAGCTATATAAAATCTTGGTTAGGCTGCATTTGGAGTATTGCGTGCAGTGCTGGTCACCACACTACCAGGAGAACGTGGAAGGTTTGCAGCGAGTGCAAAGAAGGTTCACCAGGATGTTGTCTGGTCTCGAGGGTGTCGGATATGAGGAGAGGTTGAATAAACTCGGATTGTTTTCACTGGAAAGACGGTGGCTGAGGGGAGACCTAATAGAGGTCTACAAAATTATGAAAGGCATAGACAGGGTGGATAGTCAGAGGCTTTTTCCCAGGGTGGAAGTATCAATTACAAGGGGGCACAGGTTCAAGGTGAGGGGAGGAAAGTTTAAGGGAGACGTGGGGGGGATGTTTTTCATGTAGAGAGTGGTGGGTGCCTGGAACGCACTGCCAGAGGAGGTGGTGGAAGTAGGCACATTAGCAACATTTAAGGATGGGTACATGAATAGGGAGAGAGTAGAAGGATATGGACCGAGGAAGAGCAGAAGGATTTTTTTTAGTTTAGTTAGGACATCATGATTGGCACAGGCTTGGAGGGCTGAAGGGCCTGTTCCTGTGCTGTACTTTTCTTTGTTCTTTGTTCACCTGGAGGAAACCCACGCAGACATGGGGAGAATGTGCAACCTCCACACAGACAGTCACCTGAGGCTGGAATCGAACCCGGGTCCCTGGCGCTGTGAGGCAGCAGTGCTAAGCACTGTGCCACCGTGCCACCCCTCTGCTACGTACATACTGGGTTGTAGATTTACGATACAGGTAATACAAGGTGCTGGAGGGCAGTGTGAATGAACAGGGAGTGCTCCAAAACTCACTTAGCACACAAACAATTCTTCAGTTATACTTTCAATCACAGCAGCATCAAGCTAGGATGTCAAACGTCGAGTTCATTGCTGGACTGGACATTATTTTATCCAAGGGTCGGGGGCAGAACAGTCTCTCTTGTTTTCCCTTTTGTATGAGGTGGGAAGTGGCAGAGCCGAGTGTGAGAGGAAGAACCACCAAAGCTCGACACAAGACACTAACTTTCAAATATAGCTGGAAGCTACTCTGGAAACCATAGATTAGGAAACACGGATACAATTTTCATCCACAAGCAAATAAAGCAGGGCGGCATGGTGGTACAGTGGTTAGCACTGCTGCCTCACAGCGCCAGGGACCCAGGTTCAATTCCCAGCTTGGGTCACTGTGTGGAGTTTGCACATTCTCCTCGTGTTTGCGTGGGTTTCCTCCAGGTGCTCCAGGTTCCTCCCAATCACGATGTCTGAAAGACGTATTGGGTTAGGTGCATTGGCCATGCTAAATTCTCCCTCAGTGTACCCAAACAGGCGCTGGAGTGTGGCGACTAGGGGATTTTCACAGTAACTTCATTGCAGGGTTAATGTAAGCCTACATGTGACACTAATAAATAAACTTAAAATTTATAAAATTCTAAGCCAAATATTCCACAAAATAACCAATACTAACTCACCTGATAGAGGTAATGAGGCTCTTAATGGAGTCGGACACAGTACGGGAATGTCCTGCCAGGATGGACCAGGTTGGTGGGTCTTTTGGGTTGATTGCTAGCGATCGGGCGCTCTTGATGAGTGAGGATGAGCTGTCCAGCATGGATCGGGCAGCTGCAAGGATTGGTTCCTGGGCCTGGGCACCCTGCAGGAGGTAACAGGGAGTGTTAAAGACAGTTTTGGGATATAAGTCGACTGTAACAATAGAGAAACCTCATTCAGATCCTGTTGACTGCGTTGCAATGGTGAATCAATCATTCTACAAAATTCCCTGCTGCCCTGAGAACATTTCCCTCTATCAATGCTCGGACATTATCCCACATGGATTTTAGTCCGGCTCACACAGTTTGCCATCCAATAATACTGATCTACAGTTATCATGAAGGGCCACAGTCTGAGAGAGTCACCAATAAACCCAACAAGGAATTCAGTTCAAACCTCTACCCAGAAAGTGATGAGAATGTGGAATTGACTCCCACATGATATAATCAAAGTGAACAGCTCAGACATGTTTAAATTCGATAAACTGCAAGGGAGGAAGGAACAGAAGATCATGCTGATGGGGTGAGATGAGGATGAGTGTGAGGAGACGTTGTGAGGAGCATTAACACTGGCATGGCTTAACCGCAGTAAGAGTTTGAACAACACCAGGTTAAAGTCCAACAGGTTTATTTGGTAGCAAATACCATTAGCTTTCGGAGCGCTGCTCCTTCGTCAGATGGAGTTCAGCAAATTTGAAAATCGAATTGGAGGGGAATTTGGCTGCACAGTCATAGGTGTATAAGGAGTATAGTAAGGGGCTGAGAACACAACCTTGTGAGGCACCGGTGTTAAGGATGATCGTGGAGGAGGCGCTGTTGCCTATCTTTACTGATTGTGCTCTGAAAGTTAGGAAGTTCAGGATCCAGTCGCAGAGGGAGAAGCCGAGGCCCAGGCCATGGAGTTTGGAGATGCGTTTTGTGGGAATAATGGTGTTGAAGGCTGAGCTGTAGTCAATAAATAGGAGTCTGACATAGGTGTCTTTGCTATCTAGGTGTTCCAGGGTTGAGTGCAGGGCCAGGGAAACGGTTTCTGCTGTGGACCTGTTGCGGCGGTCGGTGAACTGTAGTGGATCCAGGTAGTCTGGGAGGCTGGAATTTATTTGTGCCATGACTAACCTTTCGAAGCATTTCATAATGGTGGATGCCACAGCCACTGGCCGATAGTCATTAAGACACGCTGCTTGGTTTTTCTTAGGTACCAGGGTGATGGTCGTCTTCTTAAAGCAGGTAGGGACCTCAGATTGTTGTCTGTGACGATGTCTGTGAATACCCCCGTCAGCTGATCCACGCAGGATCTGAGTGCTCGTCCAGGCCAGTCGCTTCCCGGGACGTTCGAGAAAGTTGCTCCGACATCTGCAATGGTGACTGCAGATACAGGTTCATCCAGGGCTTCCAGGGTGGATGGCAAGCCCTCGCTGACTTCGTGCTCAACAGGGGCGTAGAATGAGCTCATCAGGGAGGGGTGTGTTGGAGCTGGAGATTTTACATGCCTTCATCTTGTAGCCTGTTATGTCTTGCAGATGTTGCCATAGTCGGCGGGGGTCTGTGTGGCTAGCCTGGGACTCCAGCTTGGTCCGGTACGCTCTCTTTGCATCTTTGATGGATCTCCTTAGATCATATCTGGCTTTCTTGTATCGGTCAGGGTCGCCTGACTCGAATGCCTCAGACCTTCAGCAAGCAGTGGATATCGCTGAAATGTGTACGTTATATGTGGATGTCAGGGAAGGTCAGTAGGCAGTGATTAGGGAGGCAAATGGAATGTGTTGTTTATTGCAAGTGCAACCGAATACAAAAGCATGGATGTTTTTCTACAAGGATGTTGGTGAGACTACATCTGGAGTACTGTGTATAGTTTTGGCCTCCTTACTTAAGAATGTAACTACATTAGAAACAGTTCAGAGAAGATAAGCTCCTCCCCCCACCATGGACAACGGGAAGCCCCCCCCCTCGCGCGTGTGTGTGTGTGTGTGTGTGTATGCGCGCGCAGCGTGCACAAGTGTGCGTGCACAAGTGCGTGCGTATACGTGCTCAAATGCATGTGTGCGCGCGCACAAAGTGTGCGTGCGTATGCAGGTGTGTGTGCATTTGTGTGCGCAAGTATGTGTGCATGCACGCAAGTGTGTGCACGCGTGCAAGTGCGCGCCCATGCACAAGTGTGTGTGCATGCATGTGTACGTGTAAGGAAGCTGGTTCATAAGTTCATTCTTGATGGAGAATCCAGCTCCTGAACTCTGCGCTCATCTGATTTCTCTTTCTAGGAGAAACTGCCCTTGCGCCGCCGGGTCTCTCTCAGAGCAGTCAGGTCAATGTCATGTTGCCAGTTTGTGGGTGATGCTCTGGCTGTTCATTGCAAGTGTGTCCATGAAGGTCGTGATGTTCCAGACCACATACTTTAGTACTTTTGTCTTGTGTGTTTGTGCCACAGAAGGTGATCCCTCTGGACACAGCGATTCTGTCGAGAGCAGCGAGGCAGACTATCTTTCGGGGATCTTTTCTGGCCCCCTGCCCAATCAGGGTTGAGCAGAGTGAATCCTGACGAGGGTAACTCAATCACAACTGCCGCAAGTGCCTCATCTGAGTAGCTGCCAGACAATGACTAGAAGCTTCCAGACAACACAACCCTGCTCCCTGCAGAATCTGCTGGTTGTTGAAGTACTTGGGAGATGTGCTTGGAATGAAAGGTGCCTTTGTGCGTGACGTTTCTCAGTGTGGAGAAACCATGCACACCAGCGCCCACACAAATCCTGACCTAACAAAACCTTGGTCCAGTGGCAAGGAACCCAAGATAATTGGACATTTTGTTCTGCTGCAGCCTTAGTGCCACTGAGATATTCCAAATGGCATGTTGAGGGTTCCTAACAGGTCTCCATGGTAACCAAAGCAGCCCAGGACATTGGAGTGCCACCGTACATCACTCTGTTTGATTACCACCTTTCTAACTCAATGCCTGGGTTCTGCAGCAAGGACGAAGGGGTGAAAGAGGAAAGGATATCACAGAATTAGACCAGAAAAGCAGGATAAGATAACAAAGTTTCAAAAAACAGAAGATCGTGCACTCAGTTACAAGTGCAATAAACCTTCTGAGCTCCTCCAGCTTCAAGCTTTTAATATCATTGCAACTAATTAATGCATTGATTTTCATTTACTACACACACACACACACTTGCGCCGCACACGCGCGCACACACGCAAACACGCGTGCACAGCGTGTGTGCATGTCAGTGGGTGCGCGCACACATGCCGCACGTGCCCACTCATACACCCTGCGTGTACACACACCTGATTGGCTGTGACTGTGGAGCTGGCAGGGTCGGTGTTCCCTGATTGGCTGTGACTGTCGAGCTGGCAGGGTCGGTGTTCCCTGATTGGCTGTGACTGTCGAGCTGGCAGGGTCGGTGTTCCCTGATTGGCTGTGACTGTCGAGCTGGCAGGGTCGGTGTTCCCTGATTGGCTGTGACTGTCGAGCTGGCAGGGTCGGTGTTCCCTGATTGGCTGTGACTGTCGAGCTGGCAGGGTCGGTGTTCCCTGATTGGCTGTGACTGTGGAGCTGGCAGGGTCTGGGTTACCCGAGTTCAGGAAGGGGAGCACGAGGGTCATCACGGGGATGAGTGAGGGACACCTGATCAGAAATCCACTCCGTCCCCCTTGCTGTCCAGTGACCCAGGAACTGTTCCTTGTATTTTAACCCTTCGAGCCCCAGTCTGATTCTGGCTTTCCCACCAAGGTCAGTGTATCCTTCTGAGGATGTGAGGCCCAGAACTGTTCACAGTAATCACAGGAGTAACCAGGGATCTGTGTAGCTCAAACATGACCCCCTTGTATCCCTGCCCTCTCAATACAAAGCCCAGCCTTCCATTCAGACATCCTGATTAGATCCTGTACCCGTCCATGACATCTTAATGATCCCTGTATCTGGATCTCCATTGTTTCCAGCTCATCACCGTAACACCTTGACGTTGTGAGACAGCAGTGCTAACCCACTGTACTACTGTGCCTCTCTCTTCACCTCCTCTTCAGAAGGCATTCCTACATTCAGAGAGCAGTGAAACTTTGGAATTCTCTACCCCAGGGGGCTTTAGAAGCTCAGTCATTCAGTATATTCAAGACAGATTTCTAGATACGCGTGATTGAGTTCCAGTCGATGATCAGCCATGTTCTCACTGAATGGTGGGGCAGGCTGGAGGGGCTGAGTGGCCTGCTCCAGTGGGCACTCTTCTCAATGATCACACAGCCTCTCTTCATTCCAGCCTCCGCATCCTCTGCTCTGCTCACAGACACACCAATTGCTGGCCCTAATAGAGTATCAACACCCAAATGCCTCATACACTCATTCTGAACACATAAAAATTCATTCATGCCAAGTGGGTGGGAACACGGAGAAGGTTGCCCATCTCTAACTGCCCTCAAGAGGGTGATGGTGAGCTGTCTGCTTCAACTGTTGCAGCCCGTATGGTACAGGTGCACCCATAATGCTGATAAGGAAAGAGTTCTAGGATTTCTACTCAGAGACAATGAAGGAACGGCGATATATTTCCAAGTCAGGATGGTGTACGGCCTGTAGAGGAACCTGCAGGTGGTGGTGTTCCCATGTGTCTGCTGCCCCTGTCCTGTTACATGGGAGAGGCTATAGGTTTGGAAGGTGTTGATGAGTTTCTGCAGTGCAACTTGTATTTGGTACACACTGTGCGTCGATGGTGGAGGGAGTAAATGTTTAAGGTGCTGGATGGTGCGCCAGTCAAGCCCTGGATGGTGTCGAGCTTCTTGAGTGTTGGAGCTGCACCCATCCAGGCAAGTGGGGTGTATTCTAATACATTCCTGACCTTCGCTCTGTAGATACTGGATCTCTTCTTGTCCACCTGATCCTCAGGAGGGTAACTTCCTTTCACCTCTCTGTTAACTCCTGCCCACTCGATGACTATCCACCACCGGCCATTCTGTTTCAGCCTCAAATGCTTTGCTTAGGATAGATCTTGTCCCATTAGACAAATGCCAGTGACAAGGATAGCCACCCCGTTCCACTGTACACAACCGAGATTCTTAAACTGGACAATCAAATCAAATCCACAGACACGGAGCGGCACGGTAGCACAGTGGTTAGCACTGCTGCTTCACAGCTCCAGGGTCCCGGGTTCGATTCCCGGCTCGGGTCACTGTCTGTGTGGAGTTTGCACATTCTCCTCGTGTCTGCGTGGGTTTCCTCCGGGTGCTCCGGTTTCCTCCCACATCCAAAGATGTGCAGGTTAGGTTGATTGGCCAGGTTAAAAAAAAAAAATTGCCCCTTAGAATCCTGGGATGCGTAGATTAGTGGGTAAATATGTGGGGGTAGGGCCTGGGTGGGATTGTGGTCGGTGCAGACTCGATGGGCCGAATGGCCTCCTTCTGCACTGTAGGGTTTCTATGATTCTATGATTCTATGATTCAATATTTCAGTGAATGAGAGGTGAATCTATGGAACACACTCTGAGGGAGATGGTGGAGTGAAGTAGTGTTGACCTAACTGAACACAATTTAAATTAATTTAAATGCAGCTTAGTAGGATTGAACATGATCAATGTACGGGTTATGGGGACAGGGCAGGGGAGAGCCTGGGTAAGATGCTCGTGAGCAGGGTCAACACTGAATTGATGGCCGAATGGCCTCTTTCTGCACAGTAAGAGTTTTAACAACACTAGGTTAAACTTTTACTGTGTTTACCCCAGTCCAACGCTGACATCTCCACATCATCTCTTTCTGCACTGCAGGGATTTTATGGTTCCATGGATTCTAAGTGAACTGCTTTCAGAAAATAATATTTTGGAATCTAGTTTATGAGTAATTTGAGACACGATGCTTGTTTCGAGTAGAATAACTCAAGAGCAGCAGGTGACTTTGGGCCTATGGTTCCCAGAGTTCCGGCACATTCCATCACCTCAGCTCTGGGCCTGTAGACTCATTGATTGAGATTGATCCTTGTGATTGGTCAACAGCTTCATTACCATTGGATAATGTGACGTTAGAACCTTGCTCTGTGCTAATTTAACAATTCCCAGCCTGCTGTGTACAGATGTTTGAGATTATTTACCTCAGCGCCTATCTGTGCAGGGATGCTGACAAACTCCGGGTTGGAGGCAAATGCCGTCAGATTTTCCACTGCCTCGATTAAAGGAGAAGTGGCAGACCTGCATTTATCTCGATTCTCTTCAGAAAAGTCACCATCAAGAGCCTAAAGACAAAAGAACACGAGAAGTAAATCTTTCACCGGGTGGGTAATGACAGAGATACACACACATACGCTGGAACGACAGATACACACACACACACACACAGTCATGACAGATACACACACACACTGTAACGACAGGTATACACACACACACTGTAACGACAGGTATACACACACACACACACACAGTCATGACCGATACACACACTGTAACGTCAGATACACACACACACTGTAACGACAGATACACACACACATACACTGTAACGATACACACACACACACACACAGTAACGACAGATACACACACACACACTGTAACGACAGATACACACACACACACATACACTGTAACGATACACACACACACACACACACACTGTAATGACAGATACACACACACACTGTAACGATAGATACACACACACACACACAGTCATGACCGATACACACACACACACACACTGTAACGACAGATACACACACACACTGTAACGACAGATACACACACACACACACACACACTGTAACGATACACACAGTCATGACAGATACACACACACACACTGTAACGACAGATACACACACACACACACACAGTCATGACAGATACACACACTGTAACGACAGATACACACACACACTAACGACAGATACACACACACACACTGTAACGATACACACATACACACAGTCATGACAGATACACACACACACACACTGTAACAACAGATACACACACACACACACACACACTGTAATGACAGATACACACACATACACTGTAACGATACACACACAGTCATGACAGATACACACACACACACAGTCATGACCGATACACACACACACACTGTAACGACAGATACACACACACACACATACACTGTAACGATACACACACACACAGTCATGACAGATACACACACACACTGTAACGGCAGATATACACACACACACAGTCATGACCAATACACACACACTGTAACGACAGATACACACACACACACACACTGTAACGACAGATACACACACACACACTGTAACGACAGATACACACACACACACACACACACAGTAATGACAGATATAAATATACACATACACAGTAATGGTTGAACAATGAAAGATCCTCCTGAAAGCTCATTGCTTGGTCAAAGGTAAGAATATAGATCAAATACATCTTGAGCTATTGTGTTTTGAGCAGAGTACAAGTGTCCATTCATCAGGCGTTCCTGTTCCACATTGGACAGCAGGGTTTCACTCTCTCCCCTATAGAGAGATGCATCAAGAGACAACTCCCGTGTGGGAGACTGTTCTAGCCACGTTCTGGACCAAGGGAGGCTTCAGCTTCCCAGGAAATAAAAGAGAAAGTAATTTCAAATCAGAATCCAACTCGCTAAGAAAGCAATAGAAGGGCGAATTGAACTGGGGATATTTGGCCATTAAAAACACTACATTTCACCTAAACATTCAACTTATAAAGAAATATCTGCGATAGGATGAGGAACATTGTTTCATGTTAAACTCTTCACACATTGGAAGCCAGAGAGGCTCCTCACAAACTCCTCATTAACACACAGTGGGCGTTACCTTGATTGTCTTCACAAGGTTGGCAGTGCTATTGGCAACTTCCTTTGCCGACTGTACAAAGTGCCTCTTGGCGACAGGATTGGCGGTTTTGGAGGAGGCGATCCGGCACGCGTTACACAACGCAGAGGTATGTTTGGCGACGATGGTAGCAGCAGATAGTACCTGCACAGCGGGAGTCACACATCAGCACAGACATTATCCGCAATGACAGTCATTCAGAGTTATAAAGGAGCAATAGCTGAAGGTTTATCCAAACACCTCACCTGTGATGGGCTGCTTGCCGGATCCACCAGATTCTGACATGCCATCTGGATCGCTTGGTTAGCCCGAGCAAATTGGATGGGATCCACCAGCCCCTGGTGCCCAGCCTGGCTGTTGGGATCTGATATCCCAACCAGGTAACCAGCCTGCATGAACAGAAATGTAATTAAGAAGAGGGAATGGTGGTATCCAAGACTCACAGTTTGGGTTAAAAAGAGTTCTCAAGTGGGATAAAGGCAAAATACTGCAGATGTTGGAATCTGAAACAAAAACAGAAAAATGCTGGAAAATCTCAGCAGGTCTGGCAGCATCTGTGGAGAGAGAATAGAGCCAACGTTTCAAGTCTGGATGACCCTTCATCAGAGCTGAGAGGAAGGAAAGAGTCAGCAGATGAGGGTAGAGCAGAGATAATATAAATCTCTGCTGACTCGCTTTCCTCAGCTCTGACGAAGGGTCATCCAGACTCGAAACGTTGGTTCTATTCTCTCTCCACAGATGCTGCCAGACCTGCTGAGATTTTCCACCACTTTTCTATTCTTAAGTGGGAATTCCTCTCAGACTCTGTGAGTTACGTTTTTGGGTTGAAATAAATTCAGCTCTTGTATTTTAAGTGACTCACAGGGGTAAGTTCCAATTTCCTGAATCTCCGCGAGGGGCGAACGTAGCCCAAGCGAGCTGCTAAACTCTCCCAAGTACAATAGATGGAGGTTTCAAAACCAAATCTATCAAAACAACATTCCATCCTCATCAGTCACAGGTCAGTTATCAAAGGAAATGGGACAAAGCCAAGACATCCCATTGCAGGAATGGGATAATGAAAGGAACGGGAGGTGGTCTGTACTTCAGCGAGTTGCCAACTTGTGTGCTGAATGCCAATTGGCTGAATTCCTTCAAGAGGGAGTTAGGTGTGTTTCGTAGCTGGGACAGAAATCATCTCAAACAAGGGGCTAGTACCGTAGAACATTCAGCAGGGCCTGAATGGACTAGTTGCAATAACTTAAGGAGCGGGGTGGGGTGAGGAATTTCCCATCCCACGTGAGAGGCCCCGGCTTTTTGTCTGGTTTCCCACCTCTGCCAGGAGGCGAGACTGTTTTGGACCAGGTGGAGAGTGCATGTATTGTAAAACATGATGCTACCAGTTGTGTGAGGGAGGCTGAATAGATCAGTGGGTCTCCTGTCCCTCATTTCTTGGAAAAGATTAAGGGGAAAGAATTAATGGGAACCTGAGGAGCAACTTTTTTTACACAGAGGGTGGTACGTGTGTGGAATGAGCTGCCGGAGGAAGTGGTTGAGGCAGGGACATTGGCAACATTTGAAAGGCATTTGGATACATGGATAGGAAAGGTTTAGAGGGATATGGGCCAAATGCAGGCAAATGGGGTTAGCTTAGATGGACATTTTGGTCAGCATGGAGCAGTTTGGGCCGAAGGGCCTGTCTCCATGCCATAGATTCTATGATTCCACTTGATGTACATTGCTGGGCCAGCGTTACTGGAATATAACAAATGGCTCGATGCAGATTGAAGCCAAGTAAATTTTCGCAGGACCAGCACTTCAGAAGTAGATTTTTCTGAAGCCACAAAGTGGATTTTCCAAGAAGGGAGAAATTTTAAAAGATTCTTGTAAATAATAGAAATCATAGAAACCCTACAGTGCAGAAGGAGGCCATTCGGCCCATCGAGTCTGCACCGACCACAATCCCACCCAGGCCCTACCCCGCATATTTACCAACTAATCCCTCTAACCTACGCATCTCAGGACTCTAAGGGGCAATTTTTAACCTGGCCAATCAACCTAACCCACACATCTTTGGACTGTGGGAGGAAACCGGAGCACCTGGAGGAAACCCACGCAGACACGAGGAGAATGTGCAAACTCCACACAGACAGTGACCTGAGCCGGGACTTTTTGATTCTGGACATTTCTGTCCAGAATAATAAACTTTTTGCGGTAGAAAAACACATATTAATGAATTTTTCATCACATTACCAATGCGAAAGACCAGTTGACTCATCTTAGTACAAGAGGTTGCTCAAGCCCTGCCCAATGTTATATCCAATTGGCTTTGGAGCGATTCCTGGATTTCCCCTCAATTCCAGGTTTCATTGGAAGTTCCTCTCACAAAGGTGGGGACGAGAGCTACACTGCCCTCAGGGCTGAGGGTGAGCTTGGTAAATTGTTGCTCACCTGAGCTGCTGCTTCCGTTAGGCCACACAATGCCTTGGAGGCAACACCAACAGAATCTCCGAATGCTGGAAGGTCACCGGTCTTCGCTTTTTGAGAGATTCCCGTCATAGCCTCCCCGAGAACCTGGAGCAGTGGCGAGCACGCAAAGAAAATGGTGCTGTTAGAGAGGGCACACTGTGTCACAAAGCAAACTCTCCCAAATCGCTCCCAAAGAAACCTTAACCTTACCTTGGAATTCTCCATCACGCTCTCAATGCAGTCAAAGTAGGAGAGGTCGCTGACGGGGTCATTGGGATTATCGAGCATGCCTTTGACAGTCTGCAAACAGTTTCAAAATTACACACTGCTGAATTTTAACCAGGTTTTAACAACCAACGCCAGAACTAATTAACTAACTGACTCTCAGAAATTCTGGGCAAATTCTAGCTTGCACCCACAGAGAGTGAAGCAATATATTACTCGGCAGTTAATTAAAAGCAATCACAGCTTGTTTTTCATAGATTTGGAAAATGAAGGATTCTGTTAACTCCCAGGAGTAAAAAAAAAATCCAACAAAAGTGCGACAGAAATGTCCAGAATCAAACATTTCTTACCATCTGTCTGTGCACTGGGTGGGTAGATTTCAGATTTTCTTAGTTAATAGAACAATACAGCACGCAACAAGCCATCAACCCATTGTGTCAGTGTCACAGTACCACCATATCACTGCCTCCCCTTCAAAAATGTTTAGCATAAACTCCTTGCTTTTGCATCCTGCTTTTTGAACAGCACGGTGGCACAGCAGTTAGCACTGCTGCCTCACAGCGCCAGGGACCCAGGTTCAGTTCCAGCCTCGGGTGACTGTGCGGAGTTTGCACATTCTCCCCGTGTCTGCGTGGGTTTCCTCCGGATGTTCCGGTTTCCTCCCACACTCCAAAGATGTGCCACCGAATGAAACAGGAAGATTCACCACCACCATATCTCATGTTGCTGCTGCCATTCGGCCCTTCTCCTGTACTGCAGACTTCATTGTCCAATGGATATTCCATTGTCACGGGCAACATTCACTGCCTCTGGATTAACATCCAAAATGTAATCTCCATCTCGTTCGTTCATTATGGTGACTAGTTAGCCACTGTGATTTTGATGGTTGTTAAATTGACCATCTAAAATCCATCTCAGCCTCTTAGCATGCTGCATGTCAGAAACATCTTGCCTCCAGAATCTTGAGACATTTTTTGCTGCATCTAAAGCTCTTTAACTAAACTTGGAATTTTGCAAATTTATAAGACGATAAGATATAGGAGCAGAATTAAACCATTTGGCCCATTGAGTCTGCTCCGCCATTCAATCATGGCTGATACGTTTCTCAACCCCATTCACCCACCTTTTCCCCCCGTAACCTTTGATCTCCTTACCAACCAAGAACCTATCTATCTCTATTTTAAATTAACTCAATGACTTGGCCTCCACAGCCTTCTGTGGCAATGAATTTCACAGATTCACCACCCTGTGGCTGAAGAAATTCCTCCTCATCTCGGTTCCAAAGGGTCGTCGTCCCTTTACTCTGAGGCTGTGCCCTTGGATCCTAGTCTCTCCCACTCATGGGAACATCTTCCCCACGTCCACTCTATCCAATAACACTTTATGTTATTAAATTTACTCCAGACAGGTAGGTTCCTGGTGCCAAGTTAATTGGCCCTCCACTTTCACAGGAACGGTGTGTGGGTTAGGTGGATTGGCCATGCTAAATTGCCCCTTAGTGTCAGGATAGGGTAAGTGCATGGGGTTATGGGGATAGGGTCTGGGTGGGATTGTTATTGAACAAAGAAAAAAAACAAAGAACAGTACAGCACAGAAACAGGCCCTTCGGCCCTACAAGCCTGCGCCGATCATGATGCCTGCCTAAACTAAAACCGTATACACTTACGGAGTCCGTATCCTTCCATTCCCATCCTATTCATGTATTCGTCTAGATGCCCCTTAAATGCCGCTATCGTACCTGCTCCTACCACCTCCTTGGGCAGCGCGTATTGGTGCAGACTCGATGGGCCAAATGGCCTCCGTCTGCACTCAAGGGATTCTATGATTTTATGATTCTCTGAATGTGAACAAGCAAGATGGACGTGCTGTCAGAAGTTGGCTTCATCCTGTTACCTCAAGCTCTCGGAGAGCGTTGTCACATTCCTTCTGGCCAGGGGCCTGCTGGGTGCAGAGTGTAATCAGCTGGTTGATACTCTCAGTAACAGCTCTGTAAGACATTGGATACACTGGCTGTTAAATCAACACTTCAATAACTCTTCAACTCCTTCTGATTCATTGACTTAATTAGAAGATTTGAAGAAGGGCTTACACCTTTCATGCCCTCAGAGCGTCCCAAAGCGATTCACAGCCGGTGATGTACTTTCGAAATGCAGCCCTGTTGTAATGTTGGAAACGTGGCAGCCATTTTTGTACACAGCAAGCTCCCAATAAAGCAATGTAATAATGGTCAGATAATCTGTTTCTTTGAGTGGTGTTGGTTGACGGACAAATATTGGCCAGGTCACCTCTACTTTCTCAGAAGACTAAGGAAATTTGGCATGTCCGCTACGACTCTCAGCAACCTTTACAGATGCACCATAGAAAACATTCTTTCTGGTTGTATCACAGCTTGGTATGGCTCCTGCTCCGCCCAATACCGCAAGAAACTACAAAGTGTCGTGCATGAAGCCCAATCCATCACGCAGACCACCCTCCATCCATTGAATCTGTCTACCCTTCCCGCTGTCTCAGGAAAGCAGCCAACATAATTAAGGACCCCACGCACCGTGGACATTCTCTCTTTCACCTTCTTCCATCGGGAAAAAGATACAAAAGTCTGAGGGCAATTGACTCAAGAACAGCCTTTTCTCTGCTGCCATCAGACTTTTGAATGGACCTACCTCGTATTAACTTAATCTTTCTCTCCACCCTAACTATGACTGTAACACTACATTCTGCACTCTCTCCTTTCCTTCTCTGTGAATGGTATGCTTTGTCTGTATAGCGTGCAAGAAACAATACTTTTCACTATATACCAATACATGTGACAATAATAAATCAAATCAAATCAGGGAGGACATCCCTATTCTTCTTCCAAATTGTGACTGCGGAATCATTAACATCCACCTGAGGAAGCCGACAGCTTAACATTTTGCTCTGAAAGATGTCGCCAGGGACAGTGCAGGGCTCCCTCGGTACGGCACAGGAGGATTAACCTGGATTGGGTGCTCATGTCTCTGGAGTGGGACTTGAATACACGACCCTCTGTCTCAGAAACTACCCACCGAGCCACAGCCGACAGGGTGCTCAGACACTGGCCAACGTGAGGTTCCAGTATTGGTTAAGTACACAGTACTTACCGGGCAGCAGCTGCCAGGAGATTCTTGGCGTTGGGCGCAGCAGAATCAACAGATAGTGACTTGGCAGCGAGCAACAATTTGCTGGAAGCCATGGAGATATTCTTCAAGTTACCAATGACCTGGATCTGACCCTCCTTTGTCTGCGTGAAAACAAGCAAAACATTTCATGGTTTACGCTGTTGTTCTGAATCAGCTTTCTGTCTCTGACAATAACCCACTGTTCTATTCACACACAGTACGAGGCTGTGTCAAACTGCCCATTCTGTAGAAGCAGCCACAGAATGATAGAATCATACAGCACTGATGGCAGCCATTTGACCCATTGCATCTGTACTAGCCCTCTGAAAGAGCTTGCCAATCATTTCCCCACTACTGCTCTTTCCCCATGCCATATATGTTTAAGTAGCGATTCAATTCACTTTTGAAAGTTATTAATGACTCACATCCATCACCTACCTGTGGCTTATTACTGGACGTGTAGTACTGAGGCCTGAGCTAATGACCCAGTAACAAGAGTTCAAATTGTACCTCAACAATGGGCAAACTCAATATCAATTAATTAATAGATCCATAAAGCTAGTCTCAGCAGTGGTGACCCTGAAAGGATCACTGATTGTCATAAAAACCCATAAGACCATAAGAAATAGGAGCAGAATTAGGCCACTCGGCCCATCGAACCTGCTTCGCCATTCAATCATGGCTGATATTTTTCTCATCCCCATTCTCCTGCCTTTTCCCCATAACCCCTGATCCCCTTATTAATCAAGAACCTATCTATCTCTGTCTTAAAGACACTCAATGACCCGGCCTCCACAGCCTACTGCGGCAAAGAGTTCCATAGAATCACCACTCTCTGGCTGAAGAAACTCCTCCTCATCTCTGTTTTAAAGGATTGTCCCTTTAGCCTGAGGTCGTGCCCTCTGGTTCTAGTTTTTCCTACTGGTGGAAACACCCTCTCCACATCCATTCTATCCAGGCCTCGCAGTATCCTGTAAGTTTCAATAAGATCCCCCCTCATCCTTCTAAACTCCGAGTACAGACCCAGAGTCCTCAACCGTTCCTCATGCGACAAGCTCTTCATTCCAGGGATCATTCTTGTGAACCTCCTCTGGGCCCTTTCCAAGGCCAGCACATCCTTCCTTAGATGCGGGGCCCAAAACTGCTCACAATACTCCAAATGGGGTCTGACCAGAGCCTTATACAGCCTCAGAAGTACATCCCTGCAGGGCTAGAGGATGTATTCTAGTCCTCTCGACATGAATGCTAACATTGCATTTGCCTTCCTAACTGCCGACTGAACCTGCATGTTAACCCATCTGGTTCATTAATGTCCTTTTGGGAAGGAAATCTGCCGACCTTACCCGGTCTGGCCTACATGTGACTCCAGACTCACAGCAATGTGGTTAACTCTTAACTGCTCTCTGAAATGGCCAGCAAGCCACTCAGTTGTGAAGAAGGTGGCTCAATGCAACTTTCTTAAAGGCCATTAGGAACGAGCAATAACATTCTGCACCCTAATGTAAAAACTGGACACAACACTTCAGCTGACTTCAAATGTAAACAGAAAAGGCTCCACCAGCAACTACTTGCAATGTCAGAAACCTTTACAACATTGTGCAGCCTCGATGGACTAGATCATACCCACAACAGCTGGCCTCAATGGTAATCAGGAGCAGAGTTGGTCCCACAGATTCTCATGGTAGCCAGCCATCATCTTCAGAAAGTGACACGAACAGAGCCAGGGGATAGGGGTGCTTGTATCTAGAACCACTCAATGGCTAATTTCATGATCTGGTTCTCATGGGCGGCATGGTGGCACAGCGGTTAGCACTGCTGCCTCACAGCTCCAGAGACCCGGGTTCGATTCCCTGCTTGGGTCACTGCCTGTGCAGAGTCTGCACGTTCTCCCCGTGTCTGCATGGGTTTCCTCCGGGTGCTCCGGTTTCCTCCCACAGTCCAAAGATGTGCAGGTTAGGTTGATTGGTCATGCTATATTCTCCTTCCATGTACCCGAACAGGCGCCAGACTGTGGCAACCCAGGGATTTTCACAGTAACTTCATTGCAGTGTTAATGTAAGTCTTACTTGTGACTCTAATAATTAAACTTTAACTTTAAAATTTTCAAGTCACCAGGAAGGTGCCCGAGGCCAGAATTTTACGTTGTGCAAATGCACTCCTGACCTGGAAGCACATGAAATCGCTCAGGAAGACTTTGTCACACACTCGCACGCTATTTCAGTCAGTGGGCAAGCGTCAGAGTCAAAAGTGTAACCGCCAACAATCAAGCAGGCAACTTAGCCCATTGAGGGGCTAGCTAAATGCAATTTTACACGGCTTTTAAAGTCGGTGGGTGGCTGATTGGCCAGACGGACTTTACATTTCAGCTGTAACCTCGATTCAGTGAGGGGTGAACTGCCAGGCCTCAAATAAATTTTTTTTAAATGTCTGTACATTGAGGTTCTGTGGAAGGGTCATCGAGGCCCGAAACTTTAACTGTGTTTCTCTCTCCACAGATGCTGCCAGATTTGCTGAGTTTATCCAGCATTAGAGTCAGAGAGGATTACAGCATGGAAACAGGCCCTTCGGCCCAACCTGTCCATGCCGCTCTTTTTTTAAAAAACCACTAAGCTAATCCCAATTGCCCGCATTTGGCCCATATCCCTCTATACCCATCGTACCCATGAAACTATCTAAATGCTTTTTAAAAGACAAAATTGTACCCGCCTCTACTACTACCTCTGGCAGCTTGTTCCAGACACTCACCACCCTCTGTGTGAAATAATTGCCCCTCTGGACACTTTTATATCTCTCCCCTCTCACCTTAAACCTATGCCCTCTAGTTTTAGACTCCCCTACCTTTGGGAAAAGATATTGACTATCTAGCTGATCTATGCCCCTCATTATTTTATGGACCTCTATAAGATCACCCCTCAGCCTCCTACGCTCCAGAGAAAAAAGTCCCAGTCTATCCAGCCTCTCCTTATAACTCAATCCATCAAGTCCCGGTAGCATCCTAGTAAATCTTTTCTGCACTCTTTCTAGTTTAATAATATCCTTTCTATAATAGGGTGACCAGAATTGCACACAGTATTCCAAGTGTGGCCTTACCAATGTCTTGTATAACTTCAACAAGACGTCTCAACTCCTGTATTCAATGTTCTGACTGATGAAACCAAGCATGCCGAATGCCTTCTTCACCACTCTGTCCACCTGTGACTCCACTTTCAAGGAGCTATGAACATGTACCCCTAGATCTCTTTGTTCTGTAACTCTCCCCAACGCCCTACCATTAACTGAGTAAGTCCTGCCCTGGTTCAATCGACCAAAATGCATCACCTCCCATTTGTCTAAATTAAACTCCATCTGCCATTCATCAGCCCACTGGCCCAATTGATCAAAATCCTGTTGCAATTGGAGATAACTTTCTTCACTGTCCACAATGCCACCAATCTTGGTGTCATCTGCAAACTTATTAACCATGCCTCCTATATTCTCATCCAAATCATTAATATGAATGACAAATAACAGTGGACCCAGCACTGATCCCTGAGGCACACCGCTGGTCACAGGCCTCCAGTTTGAAAAACAACCCTCTACAACCACCCTCTGGCTTCTGTCAAGAAGCCAATTTTGTATCCATTTAGATACCTCACCCTGGATCCCGTGAGATTTAACTTTATGCAACAACCTACCATGCGGTGCCTTGTCAAAGGCCTTGCTAAAGTCCATTCTCGGTTTCCTTTTCAGATTTCCAGCATCTGCAGTATTTTGTTTTTATTTGACTGAGATTTGTGTTGGATTGTGCTGCCGAGTCACTCTTTGCAGCATTTATCCGTCACTGTTTATTTATTTTTACAGCTCCTGAGAGAGTTCTGTGGCAGCTGTCCCCCCGAGGGAGTGCATGAGAAGCGGCAGCCCACACTCTCCCTTTTCTCTGCCCCACACAGCGTTCCACACGGGCAGCACATTGATTGGCTAGCCGCTGTGAAATTGCCCAGGCTGGAAGCTTGTTTCGAGCCCATTTCTGGCCCAAGGGGTAAAATATTGAGGCTGGAATTCCCGCTGGAAATATCACCGCAAAAACCTGAAACGAGGTTTCAGCATCTTGACTGGGAGGGGGATGGGTAATGTGTGAGGGTAGCATGTGGGGGTGGTGTGTGGGGGAGGAACATAGAAGGGAAATTAGTCACAAGTTCCTGCTCACATTATCCAGCCAGTGAACAGTGTTGGAAAAGTGCCGACAAAGACAAGATCAAAGAATAAATTCCATTTCATCGAATCCTACAGTACAGAAGGAGGCCATTCAGCCCATCGAGTCTGCACTGCCCACAATCCCACGCAAGCCCTCTCCCCATAGTCCTATGCATTTACTCTAGCTAGTCCCCCTGACACTAAGGGGCAATTTAGCATGGCCAATCTACCTAACCGGCACATCGTTGGACTTTGTGTTACATTCCACATGATCCACAGGACCAAGTACCTCACATCCAATAAATTCAACTTTGCCAATGTCGTCTCTGTTATACTAAAGAACAAAGAACAGTACAGCACAGGAAGCAGGCCCTTCGGCCCTCCAGGCCTATGCCGCTCATTGGTCCAACTAGACCATTCATTTGTATCCCTCCATTCCCAGAATGCTCATGTGACTATCCAGGTAAGTCTTATACGATGTCAGCGTGTCTGCCTCCACCACCCTACTTGGCAGCGCATTCCAGGCCCCCACCACTCTCTGTGTAAAAAACGTCCCTCTGATATCTGAGTTATATCTCGCCCCTCTCACCTTGAGCCCGTGACCCCTCGTGATCGTCACCTCCGACCTGGGAAAAAGCTTCCCACTGTTCACCCTATTTATACCCTTCATAATTTTGTACACCTCTATTAGGTCTCCCCTCATTCTCCGTCTTTCCAGGGAGAACAAGCCCAGTCTACCCAATCTCTCCTCATAGCTAAGACCCTCCAGGCAACAACCTTCTCTGCACTCTCTCTAAAGCCTCCACGTCCTTCTGGTAGTGCGGCAACCAGAACTGGATGCAGTACTCCAAATGTGGCCTAACCAGCGTTCTATACAGTTGCAACATCAGACTCCAGCTTTTATACTCCATACCCCGTCCTATAAAGGCAAGCATACCTTATGCCTTCTTCACCACCTTCTCCACCTGTGCTGCCACCTTCAAGGATTTGTGGACTTGCACACCTAGGTCCCTCTGTGTTTCTATACTCTTGATGGCTCTGCCATTTATTGTATAACTCCCCCCTACATTAGTTCTTCCAAAATGCATCACTTCGCATTTATCTGGATTAAATTCCATCTGCCATTTCTCCGCCCAATTTTCCAGGCTATCTATATCCTGCTGTATTGTCCGACAATGTTCATCGCTATCCGCAAGTCCAGCCGTCTTCGTGTCATCCGCAAACTTGCTGATAACACCAGTTACAGCTTCTTCCAAATCATTTATATATATCACAAATAGCAGAGGTCCCAGTACAGAGCTATGCAGAACACCAGCCGGAAAAAGACCCTTCGACTGCTACCCTCTGTCTCCTGTGGCCAAGCCAGTTCTCTACCCATCTAGCCACCTCTCCTTGTATCCCATGAGCCTTAACCTTCTCAACCAACCTGCCATGTGGGACTTTGTCAAATGCCTTACTGAAATCCATATAGACGACATCCACGGCCCTTCCTTCATCAACCGTTTTTGTCACTTCCTCAAAAAACTCCACCAAATTTGTAATGTACGACCTCCCTCTTACAAAACCATGCTGACTGTCACTAATGAGATTGTTCCGTTCTAAATGCGCATACATCCTGTCTCTAAGAATCCTCTCCAACAACTTCCCTACCACGGACGTCAAGCTCACTGGCCTATAATTACCCGGGTTATCCCTGCTACCTTTCTTAAATAACGGTACCACATTCGCTATCCTCCAATCCTCAGGGACCTCACCCGTGTCCAATGAAGAGACAAAGATTTCCATCAGAGGCCCAGCAATTACATCTCTTGTCTCCCTGAGCATAGAACATAGAACATTACAGTGCAGTACAGTCCCTTCGGCCCTCGATGTTGCGCCGACCAGTGGAACCAATCTAAAGCCCCTCTAATCTACACTATTCCAATATCATCCATATGTTTATCCAATAACCATTTGAATGCTCTTAATGTTGACGAGGCCACTACTGCTGCAGGCAGGGCATTCCACGCCTTTACTACTCTCTGAGTAAAGAACCTACCTCTAACATCTGTCCTATATCTCTCACCCCTCAATTTAAAGCTATGTCCCCTCGTGCTTGCCAACACCATCCGAGGAAAAAGGCTCTCACTATCCACCCTATCTAATCCTCTGATCATCTTGTATGCCTCTATTAAGTCACCTCTTAACCTTCTCTCTAACGAAAACAACCTCAAGCCCCTGAGCAGTCTAGGATAGATGCCATCAGGCCTTGGGGATACTGTTACATGTCAGCCGATGTCACGGAATGTTCCAACACAGAAACAGACCACTCAGCCCATCAAATCCTCAACATTGCAATCCCATTCTCCTGCTTATTCCCTATATCCTTTAATATTCCTATTATCACCACATCAGCCAGATGAGCAGTTAGAAGCAGTTGCAGATGTGAGTCGGCAGTGAGAGTGCTCATGCTTCCCAATCCAGTAGCTTACCGCTTTGGAAATCTAACCCTGACAATCAGATTCACAGCGATGTAGTGAAAGGCAGTGATTAAATTCAGAGTCGTACTGAGTCAATGATAGCACAGGACCCTGGAAATCTGCTCAGTCCTTACCACAAGACAAAGGCTGGTCACAGGATCACAAAGGAGGCCATTCGGCCCAATGTGTCTACACCGGCTCTCCAAATGAGCATCAAGACTCAATGCCATCCCCCTGCCTTTTCCCTGTTCCCCAGCACATTGTTTCTATTCAAATAATCATCTAATGCCCTCTCGGATGCCTCAATTGAACCTGCCTCCACCACACTCCCAGGCCGTGCATTCTCGGCCCCAATCACTCGCTGGGTGAAAAAGCTTTTCTCACATCGCACTTGTTTATTTTGCAAAACAGTTTAAATTTGTGTCCCTCTCATTCTTCTATGAGTGCGAGCAGTTTCTCCCGGTCTACTCTGTCCAGTCCCGCATGATTGTGAACATGAAGGTTGTCGTTGCATATTGCCATTCTGTTCCTGAAGGAGTGAAGATAGTTGGAATGGAGATCAATGTCCATTTATATAGCACCTTTCACATCCCAGAAGGACCCATCGAAATTGACACCCAGTGAAATATTTTCAAAGTGTAATCACTGTTGTAATATAGGAAACAAAGCAGTCAATTTGAACACAGAAAGATCCCACATGCAGTAGTGTGATAATGGACAGATATTGGTTTTCAGTACTGACTGTGGGACAAATATTGCCAAGACGCCGGGGAGAATTCCCCGACTTTTCTTGGAAATAGTGCCATGAAATCTTTTACATCCACCCGAGATGGCACCTCTGATAGTGCAGTATGCCCTCAGAACGGCACAGGAACGGGGTCAGCCTGGATAATGCAACAAATTCTCAATAATGAGGCACTGGACTCAGGGAGTGAGCTCGCTCCCACTGACTCGCGCCTGACATTGTTAAAAGAAAAAAGTTGTGGATTTGAACCTTCCGAAATGTCCCTCCCCACACTCTACTCTGCCTCCATCCTCAGTGACTCAATAGAACATAGAAAGCCACAGCACAAACAGGCCCTTCGGCCCACAAGTTGCGCCGATCACATCCCCACCTCTAGGCCTATCTATAGCCCTCAATCCCATTAAATCCCATGTACTCATCCAGAAGTCTCTTAAAAGACCCCAACGAGTTTGCCTCCACCACCACCGACGTCAGCCGATTCCACTCACCCACCACCCTCTGAGTGAAAAACTTACCCCTGACATCTCCTCTGTACCTACCCCCCAGCACCTTAAACCTGTGTCCTCTCGTAGCAACCATTTCAGCCCTTGGAAATAGCCTCTGAGAGTCTACCCTATCCAGACCTCTCAACATCTTGTAAACCTCTATCAGGTCAATGTTCTATATCTCATCCCAAGTGATCAATGAAATAGCAGAGGGGACAGAGTGACAGGAATACTGAGTGCGTGTAGTCCTTGGGCTGGGAAACCCACATCTGAAGGCCATTAGTTGGGTTTTTATGATGCTAAGGCAATTTTATCTGCCAATTCAAATGTGACTACTTTTTAACCCAATTTTCTAGTTTGCCAGAGTGGGATTTGATCCCATGCCCCCCAGAGTGTGGGTTCCGTACTGGAATCACTAGGCCTTACCTGAGCCTGTCCGGCCATTTCGATGCCCGCGTCCAGAAACTCATCAAAGTCTTCACTGAATTTGCCAGAGGCAGCGGCCAATTGCCTGCTGGTTCCCCGAGACGCATGGACAACCTCCCCCGCTGACTGGTTCAGACCAGCGGCAGCTTGATTCAACTCGCTCTGTGCTTCCTGGAAACTCTTGGTGCTCGCTGGCAACTGTGGAAGAGATTGATAAAGAGAGAGAGAGAGAGAGAGATGCATTAA
This sequence comes from Mustelus asterias, assembly GCF_964213995.1. Lineage (NCBI taxonomy): Eukaryota > Metazoa > Chordata > Chondrichthyes > Carcharhiniformes > Triakidae > Mustelus > Mustelus asterias. The sequence continues at coordinate 24,224,702 of NC_135829.1, read as the reverse complement.
TCCAACCAGGACATTTATCAGCTTCAACATCTCATACAATCCCTACAAAGCCATTCAGCCTATTAAGACTGCACTGCCTCTAACCAAGGCCCAACCCCCCCATTCCTGTCACCCCTTGCATTTACCATTGCCAATGCACCTAACCCGCACATCTTTGGACTGTGTGAGGAAATCGGAGCATCCGGAGGAAACCCACGCAGACACGGGGAGAACGTGCAGACTCCACACAGACAGTAACCCAAGCCGGGAATCGAACGCGGGTCCCTGACGCTGTGAGGCAGCCGTGCTAACCACTGTGCCACATCTGATGTTCACACTCATGCACGGAGACAAACATGCACAGGCTCACACTCACACACAGACACAGGCTCACACTCACACAGACTCACACACAGACACAGGCTCACACTCACACACAGACACAGGCTCACACTCACACACAGACACAGGCTCACACTCACACACAGACACAGGCTCACACACGCACACAGACACAGGCTCACACTCACACACAGACACAGGCTCACACTCACACACAGACACAGGCTCACACTCAGACACAGGCTCACACTCAGACACAGACACAGGCTCACACTCAGACACAGACACAGGCTCACACTCAGACACAGACACAGGCTCACACTCAAACACAGGCTCACACTCACACAGACAGAGGCTCACACTCATGCACAGACACAGGCTCACACTCACGCACAGACACAGGCTCACACTCACGCAGAGACACAGGCTCACACTCACACAGACACAGGCTCACACTCGCACAGACACAGGCTCACACTCGCACAGACACAGGCTCACACTCACGCACAGACACAGGCTCACACTCACGCACAGACACAGGCTCACACTCACGCACAGACACAGGCTCACACTCACGCACAGACACAGGCTCACACTCACACACAGACACAGGCTCACACTCACACACAGACACAGGCTCACACTCACACACAGGCTCACACTCACACACAGGCTCACACTCACACACAGACACAGGCTCACACTCACACACAGACACAGGCTCACACTCACACACAGACACAGGCTCACACTCACACACAGACACAGGCTCACACACACACAGACACAGGCTCACACTCTCACACAGACACAGGCTCACACTCACGCACAGACACAGGCTCACACTCACGCACAGACACAGGCTCACACTCACGCACAGACACAGGCTCACACTCACGCACAGACACAGGCTCACACTCACGCACAGACACAGGCTCACACTCACGCACAGACACAGGCTCACACTCACGCACAGACACAGGCTCACACTCACGCTCAGACACAGGCTCACATTCACGCACAGACACAGGCTCACACTCACACACAGACACAGGCTCACACTCACACACAGGCTCACACTCACACACAGACTCACACACAGACACAGGCTCACACTCACACACAGACACAGGCTCACACTCACACAGGCTCACACTCACGCACACACACAGGCTGTCACTCACGCACAGACACAGGCTCACACTCACGCACAGACACAGGCTCACACTCACGCACAGACACAGGCTCACACTCACGCACAGACACAGGCTCACACTCACGCACAGACACAGGCTCACACTCACACACAGACACAGGCTCACACTCACACACAGACACAGGCTCACACTCACGCACAGACACAGGCTCACACACACACATAGACACAGGCTCACACTCACACAGACACAGGCTCACACTCACACAGACACAGGCTCAGACTCACACACAGACACAGGCTCACACTCTCACACAGACACAGGCTCACACTCACGCACAGACACAGGCTCACACTCAGGCACAGACACAGGCTCACACTCAGGCACATACACAGGCTCACACTCAGGCACATACACAGGCTCACACTCAGGCACAGGCTCACGCACAGACACAGGCTGTCGCTCACGCACAGACACAGGCTCACACTCGCACAGACACAGGCTCACACTCACGCACAGACACAGGCTCACACTCACGCACAGACACAGGCTCACACTCACGCACAGACACAGGCTCACACTCACACAGACAAAGGCTCACACTCACACAGACTCACACTCACACAGACACAGGCTCACACTCAGACACAGGCTCACACTCAGACACAGACATAGGCTCACACTCACACACAGACACAGGCTCACACTCACACACAGACACAGGCTCACACTCACACACAGACACAGGCTCACACTCACGCACAGACACAGGCTCACACTCACACAGACAAAGGCTCACACTCACACAGACTCACACTCACACACAGACACAGGCTCACACTCACACACAGACACAGGCTCACACACAGACACAGGCTCACACTCACGCACGCACACAGGCTCACACTCACACAGACACAGGCTCACACTCACACAGACACAGGCTCACACTCACACAGACACAGACTCACCCTCACACAGACACAGGCTCACACTCACACTCAGACACAGGCTCACACTCACACACAGACACAGGCTCACACTCACGCACAGACACAGGCTCACACTCTCACACAGACACAGGCTCACACTCACGCACAGACACAGGCTCACACTCAGGCACAGACACAGGCTCACACTCAGGCACATACACAGGCTCACACTCAGGCACATACACAGGCTCACACTCAGGCACAGGCTCACGCACAGACACAGGCTGTCGCTCACGCACAGACACAGGCTCACACTCGCACAGACACAGGCTCACACTCACGCACAGACACAGGCTCACACTCACGCACAGACACAGGCTCACACTCACGCACAGACACAGGCTCACACTCACACAGACAAAGGCTCACACTCACACAGACTCACACTCACACAGACACAGGCTCACACTCAGACACAGGCTCACACTCAGACACAGACATAGGCTCACACTCAGACACAGACACAGGCTCACACTCACGCACAGACACAGGCTCACACTCGCACAGACACAGGCTCACACTCACGCACAGACACAGGCTCACACTCACGCACAGACACAGGCTCACACTCACACAGACAAAGGCTCACACTCACACAGACTCACACTCACACAGACCCAGGCTCACACTCAGACCCAGGCTCACACTCAGACACAGACATAGGCTCACACTCACACACAGACACAGGCTCACACTCACACACAGACACAGGCTCACACTCACACACAGACACAGGCTCACACTCACACACAGACACAGGCTCACACTCACGCACAGACACAGGCTCACACTCACACAGACAAAGGCTCACACTCACACAGACTCACACTCACACACAGACACAGGCTCACACTCACACACAGACACAGGCTCACACACAGACACAGACTCACACTCACACAGACACAGGCTCACACTCACACAGACACAGGCTCACACTCACACTGACACAGACTCACCCTCACACAGACACAGGCTCACACTCACACTCAGACACAGGCTCACACTCACACACAGACACAGGCTCACACTCACGCACAGACACAGGCTCACACTCACGCACAGACTCACACTCACGCACAGACACAGACTCACACTCACACAGACACAGGCTCACACTCAGACACAGGCTCACACTCACACACAGACACAGACTCACACTCACACAGACACAGGCTCACACTCAGACACAGGCTCATACTCACACAGACACAGGCTCACACTCACGCTCAGACACAGGCTCACACTCACACAGACACAGGCTCACACTCACACACAGACACAGGCTCACACTCACACAGACACAGGCTCACACTCACACACAGACACAGGCTCACACTCACACACAGGCTCACACACACACAGACACAGGCTCACATTCACTCACAGACACAGGCTCACACTCACACACAGACACAGGCTCACACTCACACACAGACACAGGCTCACACTCACACACAGACACAGGCTCACACTCACACACAGACACAGGCTCACACTCACACACAGGCTCACACTCACACACAGACACAGGCTCACACTCACGCACAGACACAGGCTCACACTCACACTCACGCACAGACTCACACTCACGCACAGACACAGGCTCACACTCACACACAGACACAGGCTCACACTCTCACACAGACACAGGCTCACACTCTCACACAGACACAGGCTCACACACAGGCTCACACTCACACACAGACACAGGCTCACACTCACACACAGACACAGGCTCACACTCTCACACAGACACAGGCTCACACTCACACACAGACACAGGCTCACACTCACGCACAGACACAGGCTCACACTCACGCACAGACACAGGCTCACACTCACGCACAGACACAGGCTCACACTCACGCACAGACACAGGCTCACACTCACGCACAGACACAGGCTCACACTCACACAGACACAGGCTCACACTCACGCACAGACACAGGCTCACACTCACACACAGACACAGGCTCACACTCACACACAGACACAGGCTCACACTCACACACAGACACAGGCTCACACTCACGCACAGACACAGGCTCACACTCACGCACAGACACAGGCTCACACTCACGCACAGACACAGTCTCACACTCACACAGACACAGGCTCACACTCACGCACAGACACAGGCTCACACTCACGCACAGACACAGGCTCACACTCACGCACAGACACAGGCTCACACTCACGCACAGACACAGGCTCACACTCACGCACAGACACAGGCTCACACTCACACACAGACACAGGCTCACACTCACACACAGACACAGGCTCACACAGACACAGGCTCACACTCACACAGACTCACACTCACACAGACTCACACTCACACAGACTCACACTCACACAGACTCACACTCACACAGACTCACACTCACACAGACTCACACTCACACAGACTCACACTCACACTCACACAGACTCACACTCACACAGACTCACACTCACACAGGCTCACACTCAGACACAGGCTCACACTCAGACACAGGCTCACACTCAGACACAGGCTCACACTCACGCACAGACACAGGCTCACACTCACGCACAGACACAGGCTCACACTCACGCACAGACACAGGCTCACACTCGCGCACAGACACAGGCTCACACTCACACACAGACACAGGCTCACACTCACACACAGACACAGGCTCACACTCACACAGACACAGGCTCACACTCACACACAGGCTCACACTCACACACAGACACAGGCTCACACTCACAGGCAAGGATACACACAGCTCACTTAGCAATCTTTGCCAGGTGTGTCAGACAGTTTGGATCTTATTATACACACGCTGCAGTGAGATATCATTCAACACCCACAGAGTGACAGACAGCCCTGCTGGAAATCAATTCCCTGCTGAAAATCGGCCCTGCTGGAAATCAATTACGCTACGACAACGGATAAATGAACACCGCTCGACAATCGCCAGGCAAGAGTGTTCTCTTCCTGTGGGGGAGCACTTCAGCGGTCATGGGCATTCGGCCTCTGATCTTCGGGTAAGCGTCCTCCAAGGCGGCCTTCACGACACACGACAGCACAGAGTCGCTGAGCAGAAACTGATAGCCAAGTTCCGCACACATGAGGACGGCCTCAACCGGGATCTTGGGTTCATGTCACACTATCTGTAGCCCCCACAACTTGCCTCGGTTTGCAAAATCTCACCAACTTTCCTGGCTGGAGACAATACACATCTCTTCAACCTGTGCTGAACCCTCTTTTCCACCCACATTAGAGTCATAGAGGATTACAGCATGGAAACAGGCCCCTCGGACCAACTTGTCCATGCCGCCCTTTTTTGAAAAAACCACTAAGCTAATCCCAATTGCCCGCATTTGGCCCATATCCCTCTATACCCATCGTACCCATGTAACTATCTAAATACTTTTTAAAAGATAAAATTGTACCCGCCTCTACTACTACCTCTGGCAGCTTGTTCCAGACACTCACCACCCTCTGTGTGAAAAAATTGCCCCTCTGGACACTTCTGTATCTCTCCCCCCTCACCTTAAACCTATGCCCTCTAGTTTTAGACTCCCCTACCTTTGGGAAAAGATATTGACTATCTAGCTGATCTGTGCCCCTCATTATTTTATAGACCTCTATAAGGTCAGCCCTCAGCCTCCTACGCTCCAGAGAAAAAAGTCCCAATCTATTCAGCCTCTCCTTATAACTCAATCCATCAAGTCCCGGTAGCATCCGAGTAAATCTCTTCTGCACTCTTTCTAGTTTAATAATATCCTTTCTATAATAGGGTGACCAGAATTGTACACAGTATTCCAAGTGTGGCCTTACCAATGTCTTGTACAACTTCAACAAGACGTCCCAACTCCTGTATTCAATGTTCTGACCGATGAAACCAAGCATGCCGAATGCCTTCTTCACCACTCTGTCCACCTGTGACTCCGCTTTCAAGGAGCTATGAACATGTACCCCTAGATCCCTTTGTTCTGTAACTCTCCCCAACACCCTACCATTAACTGAGTAAGTCCTGCCCTGGTTCAATCTACTAAAATGCATCATCTCGCATTTGTCTAAATTAAACTCCATCTGCCATTCGTCAGCCCACTGGCCCAATTGATCAAGATCCCATTGCAATTGGAGATAACTTTCTTCACGGTCCACTATGCCACCAATCTTGGTGTCATCTGCCAACTTACTAACCATGCTTCCTCTATTCTCATCCAAATCATTAATATAAATGACAAATAACAGTGGGCCCAGCACTGATCCCTGAGGCACACTGCTGGTCACATTGTCTGTACCTTTAAGACTTGATTACCTGTAAAGACTCGCATTCCAACCATTATTTTGTAAATTGAGTTTGTGTCTTTATATGCCCTGTTTGTGAACAGAACTCCCACTCACCTGATGAAGGAGCAGCGCTCCGAAAGCTAGTGGCTTGTGCCACCAAATAAACCTGTTGGGCTTTAACTTGGTGTTGAGAGACTCCTTACTGTGTTTACCCCAGTCCAACGCTGGCACCTCCACATCATGGAAATCAATTTGACAGGGATGGGAGGGTGGAGCAGGTGTAGTGACAGTACTGGTAAATGGACCTGATTTGGTCCATATTGAATGTGATTCTGACCCTGTGTTTGACGCATGGCCACGCGTTTGGTGCAGACACAAGGTCACTCAGCACAGTTAATCCCACACATTCAGCGCACACAGAACTGAAGCTTTCAGATTGCTGTAAACCGGTATGCAGGTGGATTTTACTGATGCTGAGTGAATGTAAGTCTCTGGTCTGGATAATTTCCCAGGTCTTTGCAGTTTGCGTGCTTTTTAAAAAGGTTGTACTCAGAATAGCTTGGCATCATGGTTCATTTTGAAAATCTTACCGAGTCAACCAGCAGCTTTTTACTGGATTCTCCGATGCTTTTCAAAGCCATATCCACATCCTTCTGCCCCGGCAAACAGTTCACACAGTTGTTCAGTGAGTGAGACACGGATTTCGCCACCTTTAAAAAGGAAGGGAACAATGCTGATACAACCATATTGACTAGAATTCACAGACACTGGCTCAATCAGTCCCATTCACACACACGCACTGGCTCAATCAGTCCATTCACTCACAGACACTGGCTCAATCAGTCCCATTCACTCACAGACACTGGCTCAATCAGTCCATTCACACACACGCACTGGCTCAATCAGTCCATTCACTCACAGACACTGGCTCAATCAGTCCATTCACACACAGACACTGGCTCAATCAGTCCATTCACACACACGCACTGGCTCAATCAGTCCATTCACACACACGCACTGGCTCAATCAGTCCATTCACTCACAGACACTGGCTCAATCAGTCCATTCACACACAGACACTGGCTCAATCAGTCCATTCACACACACGCACTGGCTCAATCAGTCCATTCACACACAGACACTGGCTCAATCAGTCCATTCACACACAGACACTGGCTCAATCAGTCCATTCACTCACAGACACTGGCTCAATCAGTCCATTCACACACACGCACTGGCTCAATCAGTCCCATTCACTCACAGACACTGGCTCAATCAGTCCATTCACTCACAGACACTGGCTCAATCAGTCCATTCACTCACAGACACCGGCTCATTCAGTCCATTCACACACGCACTGGCTCAATCAGTCCATTCACACACGCACTGGCTCAATCAGTCCATTCACACACACGCACTGGCTCAATCAGTCCATTCACACACACGCACTGGCTCAATCAGTCCATTCACTCACAGACACTGGCTCAATCAGTCCATTCACACACGCACTGGCTCAATCAGTCCATTCACACACACGCACTGGCTCAATCAGTCCATTCACACACACGCACTGGCTCAATCAGTCCATTCACTCACAGACACTGGCTCAATCAGTCCATTCACACACAGACACTGGCTCAATCAGTCCATTCACACACACGCACTGGCTCAATCAGTCCCATTCACACACAGACACTGGCTCAATCAGTCCCATTCACACACAGACACTGGCTCAATCAGTCCATTCACACACAGACACTGGCTCAATCAGTCCATTCACACACACGCACTGGCTCAATCAGTCCATTCACACACACGCACTGGCTCAATCAGTCCATTCACTCACAGACACTGGCTCAATCAGTCCATTCACACACGCACTGGCTCAATCAGTCCATTCACACACACGCACTGGCTCAATCAGTCCATTCACACACACGCACTGGCTCAATCAGTCCATTCACTCACAGACACTGGCTCAATCAGTCCATTCACACACAGACACTGGCTCAATCAGTCCATTCACACACAGACACTGGCTCAATCAGTCCATTCACACACAGACACTGGCTCAATCAGTCCCATTCCCACACAGACACTGGCTCAATCAGTCCATTCACACACAGACACTGGCTCAATCAGTCCATTCACACACAGACACTGGCTCAATCAGTCCATTCACACACAGACACTGGCTCAATCAGTCCATTCACACACAGACACTGGCTCAATCAGTCCCATTCACACACAGACACTGGCTCAATCAGTCCATTCACACACAGACACTGGCTCAATCAGTCCCATTCACACACACGCACTGGCTCAATCAGTCCCATTCACTCACACGCACTGGCTCAATCAGTCCATTCACACACAGACACTGGCTCAATCAGACCCATTCACAGACAGACACTGGCTCAATCAGTCCCAGTCACTCACACGCACTGGCTCAATCAGTCCCATTCACACACTGACACTGGCTCAATCAGTCCCAGTCACTCACACGCACTGGCTCAATCAGTCCCATTCACACACAGACACTGGCTCAATCAGTCCCAGTCACTCACACGCACTGGCTCAATCAGTCCCATTCACACACAGACACTGGCTCAATCAGTCCATTCACACACACGCACTGGCTCAATCAGTCCATTCACACACAGACACTGGCTCAATCAGTCCATTCACACACAGACACTGGCTCAATCAGTCCATTCACACACACGCACTGGCTCAATCAGTCCATTCACACACAGACACTGGCTCAATCAGTCCATTCACTCACAGACACTGGCTCAATCAGTCCATTCACACACACGCACTGGCTCAATCAGTCCATTAACACACACGCACTGGCTCAATCAGTCCATTCACACACAGACACTGGCTCAATCAGTCCATTCACTCACAGACACTGGCTCAATCAATCCATTCACACACAGACACTGGCTCAATCAGTCCATTCACACACACACGCTCTGGCTCAATCAGTCCATTCACTCACAGACACTGGCTCAATCAGTCCCATTCACACACACGCACTGGCTCAATCAGTCCCATTCACTCACACGCACTGGCTCAATCAGTCCATTCACACACAGACACTGGCTCAATCAGACCCATTCACAGACAGACACTGGCTCAATCAGTCCCAGTCACTCACACGCACTGGCTCAATCAGTCCCATTCACACACAGACACTGGCTCAATCAGTCCCAGTCACTCACACGCACTGGCTCAATCAGTCCCATTCACACACAGACACTGGCTCAATTAGTCCCAGTCACTCACACGCACTGGCTCAATCAGTCCATTCACACACAGACACTGGCTCAATCAGTCCATTCACACACACGCACTGGCTCAATCAGTCCATTCACACACAGACACTGGCTCAATCAGTCCATTCACACACAGACACTGGCTCAATCAGTCCATTCACACACAGACACTGGCTCAATCAGTCCATTCACACACACGCACTGGCTCAATCAGTCCATTCACACACAGACACTGGCTCAATCAGTCCATTCACACACAGACACTGGCTCAATCAGTCCCATTCACACACAGACACTGGCTCAATCAGTCCATTCACACACACGCACTGGCTCAATCAGTCCATTCACACACAGACACTGGCTCAATCAGTCCATTCACTCACAGACACTGGCTCAATCAGTCCATTCACTCACAGACACTGGCTCAATCAGTCCATTCACTCACAGACACTGGCTCAATCAGTCCTATTCACACACAGACACTGGCTCAATCAGTCCATTCACTCACAGACACTGGCTCAATCAGTCCTATTCACACACAGACACTGGCTCAATCAGTCCATTCACACACAGACACTGGCTCAATCAGTCCATTCACACACACACGCTCTGGCTCAATCAGTCCATTCACACACACGCACTGGCTCAATCAGTCCATTCACACACACGCACTGGCTCAATCAGTCCATTCACTCACAGACACTGGCTCAATCAGTCCTATTCACACACAGACACTGGCTCAATCAGTCCATTCACTCACAGACACTGGCTCAATCAGTCCATTCACTCACAGACACTGGCTCAATCAGTCCTATTCACACACAGACACTGGCTCAATCAGTCCATTCACACACACGCACTGGCTCAATCAGTCCATTCACTCACAGACACTGGCTCAATCAGTCCTATTCACACACAGACACTGGCTCAATCAGTCCTATTCACACACACACACTGGCTCAATCAGTCCCATTCACACACAGACACTGGCTCAATCAGTCCATTCACACACACGCACTGGCTCAATCAGTCCATTCACACACACGCACTGGCTCAATCAGTCCATTCACACACACGCACTGGCTCAATCAGTCCATTCACACACACACGCACTGGCTCAATCAGTCCATTCACTCACAGACACTGGCTCAATCAGTCCATTCACACACACGCACTGGCTCAATCAGTCCATTCACACACACGCACTGGCTCAATCAGTCCATTCACACACACGCACTGGCTCAATCAGTCCATTCACACACAGACACTGGCTCAATCAGTCCATTCACACACACGCACTGGCTCAATCAGTCCATTCACACACACGCACTGGCTCAATCAGTCCATTCACACACACACGCACTGGCTCAATCAGTCCATTCACTCACAGACACTGGCTCAATCAGTCCATTCACACACACGCACTGGCTCAATCAGTCCATTCACACACACGCACTGGCTCAATCAGTCCATTCACACACACGCACTGGCTCAATCAGTCCATTCACACACGCACTGGCTCAATCAGTCCATTCACTCACAGACACTGGCTCAATCAGACCCATTCACACACAGACACTGGCTCAATCAGTCCATTCACACACAGACACTGGCTCAATCAGTCCCATTCACACACAGACACTGGCTCAATCAGTCCATTCACTCACAGACACTGGCTCAATCAGTCCATTCACACACACGCACTGGCTCAATCAGTCCCATTCACACACACGCACTGGCTCAATCAGTCCCAGTCACTCACACGCATTGGCTCAATCAGTCCCATTCACTCACACGCACTGGCTCAATCAGTCCCATTCACACACAGACACTGGCTCAATCAGTCCCAGTCACACACACGCACTGGCTCAATCAGTCCCATTCACTCACACGCACTGGCTCAATCAGTCCATTCACACACAGACACTGGCTCAATCAGTCCCATTCACACACAGACACTGGCTCAATCAGTCCCATTCACACACACGCACTGGCTCAATCAGTCCCATTCACACACAGACACTGGCTCAATCAGTCCATTCACACACAGACACTGGCTCAATCAGTCCATTCACACACAGACACTGGCTCAATCAGTCCATTCACACACAGACCCTGGCTCAATCAGTCCATTCACACACAGACACTGGCTCAATCAGTCCCATTCACACACACGCACTGGCTCAATCAGTCCATTCACACACAGACACTGGCTCAATCAGTCCATTCACACACAGACACTGGCTCAATCAGTCCATTCACACACACGCATTGGCTCAATCAGTCCATTCACTCACAGACACTGGCTCAATCAGTCCATTCACTCACAGACACTGGTTCAATCAGTCCATTCACACACAGACACTGGCTCAATCAGTCCATTCACTCACAGACACTGGCTCAATCAGTCCATTCACACACAGACACTGGCTCAATCAGTCCATTCACACACAGACACTGGCTCAATCAGTCCCATTCACACACAGACACTGGCTCAATCAGTCCATTCACACACAGACACTGGCTCAATCAGTCCATTCACACACAGACACTGGCTCAATCAGTCCATTCACACACAGACACTGGCTCAATCAGTCCATTCACACACAGACACTGGCTCAATCAGTCCCATTCACACACAGACACTGGCTCAATCAGTCCATTCACACACAGACACTGGCTCAATCAGTCCATTCACTCACAGACACTGGCTCAATCAGTCCATTCACACACAGACACTGGCTCAATCAGTCCATTCACTCACAGACACTGGCTCAATCAGTCCATTCACACACAGACACTGGCTCAATCAGTCCATTCACACACAGACACTGGCTCAATCAGTCCATTCACACACAGACACTGGCTCAATCAGTCCATTCACACACAGACACTGGCTCAACGAGTCCCATTCACACACAGACACTGGCTCAATCAGTCCATTCACACACAGACACTGGCTCAACGAGTCCCATTCACACACAGACACTGGCTCAATCAGTCCCATTCACACACACGCACTGGCTCAATCAGTCCATTCACACACAGACACAGGATCAATCAGTCCCATTCACACACAGACACTGGCTCAATCAGTCCCATTCACACACACGCACTGGCTCAATCAGTCCCATTCACACACACGCACTGGCTCAATCAGTCAATTCACACACAGACACAGGATCAATCAGCCCCATTCACACACAGACACTGGCTCAATCAGTCCCATTCACACACAGACACTGGCTCAATCACTCCCAGTCACTCACACGCACTGGCTCAATCAGTCCCATTCACTCACACGCACTGGCTCAATCAGTCCCATTCACTCACACGCACTGGCTCAATCAGTCCCATTCACACACAGACACTGGCTCAATCAGTCCCAGTCACTCACACGCACTGGCTCAATCAATCCATTCACTCACACGCACTGGCTCAATCAGTCCATTCACACACAGACACTGGCTCAATCAGTCCATTCACACACAGACACTGGCTCAATCTGTCCATTCACTCACAGACACTGGCTCAATCAGTCCATTCACACACAGACACTGGCTCAATCAGTCCATTCACACACAGACACTGGCTCAATCAGTCCATTCACACACAGACACAGGCTCAATCAGTCCCATTCACACACAGACACTGGCTCAATCAGTCCATTCACTCACAGACACTGGCTCAATCAGTCCATTCACACACAGACACAGGCTCAATCAGTCCCATTCACACACAGACACTGGCTCAATCAGTCCCATTCACACACAGACACTGGCTCAATCAGTCCATTCACACACAGACACTGGCTCAATCAGTCCATTCACTCACAGACACTGGCTCAATCAGTCCATTCACTCACAGACACTGGCTCAATCAGTCCCATTCACACACAGACACTGGCTCAATCAGTCCATTCACACACACGCACTGGCTCAATCAGTCCCAGTCACTCACACGCACTGGCTCAATCAATCCCATTCACTCACACGCACTGGCTCAGTCAGTCCATTCACTCACAGACACTGGCTCAATCAGTCCCATTCACACACAGACACTGGCTCAATCAGTCCATTCACACACAGACACTGGCTCAATCAGTCCATTCACACACAGACACTGGCTCAATCAGTCCATTCACACACAGACACTGGCTCAATCAGTCCCATTCACTCACAGACACTGGCTCAATCAGTCCCATTCACTCACAGACACTGGCTCAATCAGTCCATTCACTCACACGCACTGGCTCAATCAGTCCATTCACTCACAGACACTGGCTCGATCAGTCCATTCACACACAGACACTGGCTCAATCAGTCCCATTCACTCACAGACACTGGCTCAATCAGTCCATTCACACACAGACACTGGCTCAATCAGTCCCATTCACACACAGACACTGGCTCAATCAGTCCATTCACACACAGACACTGGCTCAATCAGTCCATTCACACACAGACACTGGCTCAATCAGTCCATTCACACACAGACACTGGCTCAATCAGTCCATTCACACACAGACATTGGTTCAATCAGTCCCATTCCCACACACGCACTGGCTCAATCAGTCCCATTCACACACACGCACTGGCTCAATCAGTCCCATTCACACACAGACACTGGCTCAATCAGTCCATTCACACACACGCACTGGCTCAATCAGTCCATTCACACACAGACACTGGCTCAATCAGTCCATTCACTCACAGACACTGGCTCAATCAGTCCCATTCCCACACACGCACTGGCTCAATCAGTCCCATTCACACACAGACACTGGCTCAATCAGTCCATTCACACACAGACACTGGCTCAATCAGTCCATTCACTCACAGACACTGGCTCAATCAGTCCATTCACACACACGCACTGGCTCAATCAGTCCATTCACACACAGACACTGGCTCAATCAGTCCATTCACACACACGCACTGGCTCAATCAGTCCATTCACACACACGCACTGGCTCAATCAGTCCATTCACACACAGACACTGGCTCAATCAGTCCATTCACACACAGACACTGGCTCAATCAGTCCATTCACACACAGACACTGGCTCAATCAGTCCATTCACTCACACGCACTGGCTCAATCAGTCCATTCACACACAGACACTGGCTCAATCAGTCCATTCACACACAGACACTGGCTCAATCAGTCCATTCACACACAGACACTGGCTCAATCAGTCCCATTCACACACAGACACTGGCTCAATCAGTCCATTCACTCACAGACACTGGCTCAATCAGTCCATTCACACACAGACACTGGCTCAATCAGTCCATTCACACACGCACTGGCTCAATCAGTCCATTCACACACGCACTGGCTCAATCAGTCCATTCACACACGCACTGGCTCAATCAGTCCATTCACACACAGACACTGGCTCAATCAGTCCATTCACACACGCACTGGCTCAATCAGTCCATTCACACACGCACTGGCTCAATCAGTCCATTCACTCACAGACACTGGCTCAATCAGTCCATTCACTCATAGACACTGGCTCAATCAGTCCATTCACACACAGACACTGGCTCAATCAGTCCATTCACACACATGCACTGGCTCAATCAGTCCCATTCACTCACACGCACTGGCTCAATCAGTCCATTCACTCACAGACACTGGCTCAATCAGTCCATTCACTCACAGACACAGGCTCAATCAGTCCATTCACACACAGACACTGGCTCAATCAGTCCATTCACACACATGCACTGGCTCAATCAGTCCCAGTCACACACACGCACTGGCTCAATCAGTCCCATTCACACACAGACACTGGCTCAATCAGCCCCATTCACACACAGACACTGGCTCAATCAGTCCATTCACTGATTTGATTTATTGTAAGAATTCTCACAACACCGAGTTAAAGTCCAACAGGTTTGTTTGGTAGCAAAAGCCACTAGCTTTTGAAAGCTAGTGGCTTTTGCTACCAAATAAACCTGTTGGACTTTAACCTGGTGATGTGAGACTTCTTACTGTGCTTACCCCAGTCCAACGCCGGCATCTCCACATCTTGATTTATTGTCACATGCATTAGTAAACAGTGAAAAGTATTGTTTCTTGCATGCTATACTGACAAAGCATACCGTTCATAGAAAAAGAAACGAGAGAGTGCTGAATGTAGTGTCACAGTCATAGCTAGGGTGTAGAGAAAGATCAACTTAATGCAAGGTAGGTCCTTTGAAAAGTCTGATGGCAGCAGGGACGAAGCTGTTTTTGAGTCGATAGGTAAGTGATCTCAGACTTTTGTATCTTTTTCCCGGCGGAAGAGAGAATGTCCGGGGTGTGTGGGGTCATTAATTATGCTGGCTGCTTTTCCGAGGCAGCGGGAAGTGTCGACAGAGTCAATGGATGGGATGCTGGTTGCTATGATGGACTGGGCTTCATTCACAGATTATTGTATGATTGTTGATTGGTTCAATCACAGTCCGATTCACTGGATTATTGTATGATTAAAAGGCTGCGGGAAAGTCACCCTAGTCCCAGATGACCATAGGCTGTTCTCCCCTTTGAGCGGCGGAGAGAACTGACTGGTGGTGATTTAACCCGAGGGTCACCATACCTCAGGGCGAGGGGCAAGGTTGAGAAGGCTGGATAACCTCAGCCGGTACAGGAATCGAACCTGTGCTTAACGTGTCCCTTGTGGCTAAAACGATCAAGGGGTATGGAGAGAAAGCGGGAGTGGGATACTGAAAGTGCATGATCAACCATGATCATATTGAATGGTGGTGCAGGCTCGAAGGGCCGAATGGCCTACTCCTGCACCTATTTTCTATGTTGGCATCGCCCCGTATCACAAACTGGCACTGAGCTCTGTGGCATGGCAGTAACCGACACCAAAGCGACGTCCCTCTGAGCAGGAGGATAAACTGCATGATGGGAGGTGTCAATGGCAGCTGAAGATATGTGTGGACGTTGGGGGGTGGGGGGGCGGGGGGGGGTTGGTGGGGGTGGGGGGGGGGTTGGTGGGGGTGGGGGAGGTTGGTGGGGGTGGAGGTGGTGCGAACACACCTTTATTTGATCTTATTAGATGTCCAAGACATTTCACAACACCATTATTAAACCAAACACAGCCACACCTTAGACTGGGTGACCAAAATATTGGATAAGTTGGAAAATTTGAACTAGTTATGGGGAACAAGGAAATGGCAGAGGAGGTGAACAGATATTTTGCATCAGTCTTTATGGTGGAAGATACTTTGAACATCCCATTAATACCCAAGAATGTGCATCACCAGAGAAGTAGTATTAGACAAACTAATGGGGCTAAGTCCCCTGGCTCTGATGGCTTGTATCCAAGGAGCCTAAAAGAAGTAGCTACAGAGATAGTGGATGCTTTATCTGTAATTTTCCAAAAATCCCTGTAGTCTGGAGAAATACAGCAGCATTCGAAAACTGCCAATGTGACACCCCTATTCAAAAAGGGGAGGAGGTAAAGTGGGTAACTATTGGCCCATTAGCCTAACATCTATTGTTGGAAAAATGTTGGGACCAATTATTAAGGCATTAATAGCAACACATTTGGAAAGTCATAATCTAATCAAGCAGAGTCAGCAAGGCTTCATGACAGTGAAACCGTGTCCGACTAACTTATTAAGAGTTTTTTCAAGGAAGTCTCAACCTGAGTGGAGGTACTCAAAGTACTCTTCCACTGCTACTCTCTGCTTTCTATGCCCAAGCCAGTTTTATATCCATCTTACCAGCTTACGTCGGATTCCATATGACTTCACCTTCTCTATCAGCCTGCAATGAGGAACCTTATCGAAGGCTTTACTAAAGTCCATGTACACAACATCTGCTGCCCTGACCTGGTGAATTTTTTTTGTCACTTCCTCAAAGAACTCAATCAAGTTTGTGAGACACGGCCTCCCCTTCACAAAACCATGCTGCCTATCGCTAATTAACCTATTCTCTTCCAGATGTGAGTACATCTGTTCTGAAGAATCTACTCCAATAATTTCCCCACCACTGATGTGAGGCTCACAGGCTGTAATTCCCTGGATTGTCTCTTCTGCCCTTCTTAAACAGAGGAACAACGTTAGCTACTCTCCAATCCTCTGGTACCTCACCCGTGACTAAAGAGGAGACAAAGATTTTGGCCAAGGCCTCAGCAATCTCTTCCCTCATCTCTCTTAGTATTCTGGGAGTGACCCTATCTGTGGACTTGTCTACCTTAATGTTTTACAAAACCTCCAATATCTCCTCCCTTTTTATCTCAACTGGAAGGTTTATACAATATCATGGCTTTTTTTCCTTGTTTGTAACTGTAAAAGTTATTGCGAATTCTCTTTCTCTGTGTTAACTATATTCTTAATTAAACTTTGTTTGGTAAAAGCTCCCTAGCGGGTCATTTGAATCATACCTGGAGTGAAACATCTCATGCTCATCCGTGCCAAAATTCAAAGTGCAAAACTTATGACGTAGGCTGACTTCATAAAAGACTTGGGAGTTTCTGGCCTGAATTGTAACAGAGGGTAGCGGGCGAAGGTCATCCAGCACTATTGGGAATGTCAGCCTGGATGGCTGCTCAAACCTCTGGAGTGGGATTTGAACTCACAAACCTCGGACTCGGAGATGACACATTGGGATTTAGTATAACACACATATCGATGCTTTAATACAGGCCGAGGAACTGACCTGTGCCAGCCTCTGCTGACTCTCTGCATCTCCAGGTGAGGCCAGTGCGTTCTTGGCTTCCTGGATCAGCACGGCAGATCCATCCATCACATCCCGCGCCGTATCCAGCATGGAATTCTGAGCTGGAGAGTTATCGGTCGAGGCTGCCACCCCACGGGCAGCTGACGCCAGCGTTTTGAGAGCTTGCGCAGTTTCTCGTGCAGCGATACCTGAGAACAGAACAGAGTCTCGTCACACCGAACCGTACTGGCGCAATCCCATCACACCGAACCGTACTGGCACAATCCCATCACACCAAACCGTACTGGCACAATCCCATCACACCGAACCGTACTGGCACAATCCCATCACACCGAACCGTACTAGCACAATCCCGTCACACTGAACCGTACTGGCACAATCCCATCACACCGAACCGTACTGGCACAATCCCATCACACCGAACCGTACTGGCACAATCCCATCACACCGAACCGTACTGGCACAATCCCATCACACCGAACCGTACTGGCACAATCCCATCACACCGAACCGTACTAGCACAATCCCGTCACACTGAACCGTACTGGCACAATCCCATCACACCGAACCGTACTGGCACAATCCCATCACACTGAACCGTACTGGCACAATCCCATCACACCGAACCGTACTGGCACAATCCCATCACACCGAACCGTACTGGCACAATCCCATCACACTGAACCGTACTGGCACAATCCCATCACACTGAACCGTACTGGCACAATCCCATCACACTGAACCGTACTGGCACAATCCCATCACACCGAACCGTACTGGCACAATCCCATCACACCGAACCGTACTGGCACAATCCCATCACACCGAACCGTACTGGCACAATCCCATCACACTGAACCGTACTGGCACAATCCCATCACACCGAACCGTACTGGCACAATCCTTGGAGAGACGTAGGATGAGGTCAGGAGCTGAGTGACCCTGGCGAAACCCAAACTGGGCGCCACTGAGCAGGTGATTACTGAGCAGGTGCTGCTTTACTGCACTGTGATGACCCCTTCCATCACTTTACTGATGATCAAGAGTAGACTGATTGGGCGGCAATTGGCCGGGTTGGATTTGTGCTGCTTTTTGTGTACAGGACATACCTGGGCAATTTTCTAGATGGATGCCGGTCTTGTAGCTGTATTGGAACAGCTTGGCTAGGGGCGCAACAAGTTCTGGAGCACAGGCCTTCAGTGCTATTATCAGAATATTGTCAGGGCCCATTGCCTTTGCAGTATCCAGCACCTTCAGCCATTTCTTGGAGTGAATCAAATTGGCTGAAAACTGGCATCTGTGATGCTGGGGACCACTGGAGGAGGCCGAAATGGATCATCCACTCGGCATTATTGGCTGAAGATTGCTGCGAATGCTTCAGCCTTATCTTTTGCACTGATGTGCTGGGCTCCTCCATCATTGAGGATGGGGATATTTGTGGAGCCTCCTCCTCCAGTGAGTTGCTTAATTGTCCACCACCCTTCACGACAGGATATGGTAGGCTTGCAGATCTGATCCATTGGTTGTGGAATTGCTTAGCTCTGTCTACTGCATGTTAACGCTGTAGTTTCAAATGTGAGCAGTCCTGTGTTGTAGCTTCACCAGGCTGACACTTTATTTTTAGGTTTACCAGGTGCTGCTCCTGGCATGCCCTCCTGCACTCTCCATTGAACCAGGCTTGATCCCCTGGCTTGATGGTAATAGTCGAGGGGTATGGTAGAGGGGGTTGAGGATATGCCAGGCCATGAGGTTACAGATTGTGGTCGAGTACAATTCTGCTGCTAATGGCCCACAGTGTCTCATGGATGTGTAGTTTGAAGTTGCTCGATCTGTTCTGAATCGATCTCATTTAGTCCAATGGCAGTGAAACACAACATGATGGATAAAGAAGGGACTTCATCTCCACAAGGACAGTGCAGTGATCATTCCTAAACTACCCTAGAAATGATACCGAAGGTATCGGAAGAATTGTAAATGAATCTGTCAGAGGTCTAGATTAGAGACCATAAGACATAGGAGCAGAATCAGGCCACTCGGCCCATCGAGTCTGCTCCGCCATTCAATCATGGCTGATATTTTTCTCATCCCCATTCTCCTGCCTTTTCCCCATAACCCCGATCCCCTTATTAATCAAGAACCTATCTATCTCTGTCTTAAAGACACTCAATGACCTGGCCTCCACAGCCTTCTGCGGCCAAGAGTTCCACAGATTCACCACTCTCTGGCTGAAGAAATTCCTCCTCATCTCTGTTTTAAAGGATCATCCCTTTAGCCTGAGGTTGTTCCCTCTGGTTCTAGTTTTTCCTACTGGTGGAAACATCCTCTCCACTTCCTCTCTATCCAGGCCTCGCAGTATCCTGTAAGTTTCAATAAGATCCCCCCTCATCCTTCTAAACTCCAACGAGTACAGACCCAGAGTCCTCAACTGTTCTTCATACAACAAGCTCTTCATTCCAGGGATCATTCTTGTGAACCTCCTCTGAATCCATTCCAAGACCAGCGCATCCTTCCTTAGACATGGGGCCCAAAACTGCGCACAATACTCCAAATGGGGTCTGACCAGAGCCTTATACAGCCTCAGAAGTACATCCCTGCTCTTGTATTCTAGCCCTCTCGACACGAATGCTAACATTGCATTTGCCTTCCTAACTGCTGACTGAACCTGAACATTAAGAGAATCTTGGACAAGGACTCCCAAGTCTCTTTGTGCTTCTTATTTCCTAAGCATTTCCCCATTTAGAAAATAGTCTATGCCTCCATTCCTCCTTCCAAAGTGCATAACCTCACACTTTTCCACATTGTATTCCATTTGCCACTTCTTTGCCCACTCTCCTAACCTGTCCAAGTCCTTCTATAGACCTCCTGCTTCCTCTCCATATCTTTGTATCATCTGCAAACTTAGCAACAGTGCCTTCAGTTCCTTCCTCCAAATCATTAAGGTATAGTGAAAAGTTGTGGTCCCAGCACCGACCTGAGGCACAACCACTAGTGTGTGGCTGCCATCCTGAAAAAGACCCCTTTATCCCCATTCTGCCTTCTGCCAGTCAGCCAGCCAATCCGCTATCCACACCAGGATCTTACCCTTAACAACACGGGCTCTTGACTTATTTAACAGTCTCCTGTGCGGCACCTTGTCAAAGGCCTTTTGGAAATCTAAATAAATCACATCCACAGAAAGCATTGTATCTGTGAGCTCCGAGCAGCGTGAACTAGATTTATCACCATGTGCACTTTGCTTCTCATTGTAAACATTTGCTGCTTCTGTTATGGTTAATACAATCGAGGGCACTCCTTCCATGTTATCGTTGATTACTTATCACGTTTCGCTTTCCAAATTTGGAAAGTCCTGCCAAAGAATGAATTGGAACAGGAAACAATAAATCAAACTGAAAAATAATGGACTCTGTAAAAATGACTGGACTCGGAGGGCTGTATTATTGAAGAATATTGTTGGAAACATGGTCTCATTTTGGCACAGTAATGACCCACAAACAGCAATGTGACAATAACAAGATCATTAAAGCTAAAGTTTATTTATTCAGTGGCATAATTAGGCTTACATTAACACCGCAATGAAGTTACTGTGAAAATCACCAAGTCGCCACACTTCGGCGCCTGTACACTGAGGGAGAACTTAGCATGGCCAATGCACCTAACCAGCCCATCTTTCGGACTGTGGGAGGAAACCAGATCACCCGGAGGAAACCCACGCAGACACGGGGAGAACGTGCAAACCCCATTCTAATGAACACACTGCCCCATTGCACTAGATACTTGCTGTAAATGGACACACATATTTCTCTGCCCTTGGGGTGACATCTGAAATAAAAGTGAATCTGACTGGATATTTTGCCATTGATTTGGGAAATTATACCCGGGAGAAAGGTTTTCACATCGAGTTTTAAATCTTACACGAAGTACTTTGTACCTCCCTCTCCTCACTGCTGTCCCCCTGTCTCAATCCAGCCAATCAGCACTCACGGAGTGAGGCCATCCATTTTGATTGAGAAAAGACGCTTTGGACTATTTCCTGCCTCGCGATGCTCCAGGAGTTGTGGAGACAGAAAGGGATTGAGCTGTTCGTGTCGAAACATCACTTGAATCTTTGTGGTAGCTTTCTCTACCTGCCTGGTAGTTCTCACAATCTCAGCATTACAGGATTGTTATCGCACAGAAAGCTGCCATTCGGCCCATTGTGTCTGCACCAGGCAAAGAGTAACATGACTTAGATTTAAGGCCTTTATCTTAATGGGGCTGGAGTACAAACAGAACAAAGTGATGCTTCAGTTGCACAAAACCTTGGCCAGGTCCCATCTCAATAACCAATGCTGCATCTCAGACACAGACATATTTGCCTCTGAGTGGTTGTGCTTCACACTCAACAGCACAATCCCAGGCTCAAAGGGATAAATTATAAGGACAGGCTGGCACAAACTTGACTTATAGCTGATTGATTTTAGGATGTTATGGGTGATTTAATTGAAGGGTTTAAAATGATAAAAGGATTTTATGAAAGGTCACATACAGAGAACACATTTCCTCTAGCGACAGAATCCACAATAAAAGGTCAAAATCTAAAGATTCGAACAAAGTCATTAAGACACAAAGCCTTGAAGCTTTTCCTTTTCACATTCCATGCCCCATTCCCACTATTTTTCGCTGTGGCCCTGTTTGATTCTAGCCCTTGATTTCTCTACTTGCCCCTTTTCTTGTTCCTCCTTCTGTATTTCGTTCTTGTCCTTGAATCCCCCCCACCCCCAACACCTGTACCCATCTGTACGGTGCCCATTATACTGAACTGTACCCATCTGTACGGTGCCCATTATACTGAACTGTACCCATCTGTACGGTGCCCATTATACTGAACTGTACCCATCTGTACGGTGCCCATTATACTGAACTGTACCCATCTGTACAGTGCCCATTATACTGAACTGTACCCATCTGTACGGTGCCCATTATACTGAACTGTACCCATCTGTACACTGCCCATTATACTGAACTGTACCCATCTGTACGGTGCCCATTATACTGAACTGTACCCATCTGTACACTGCCCATTATATTTAACTGTACCCATCTGTACAGTGTCCATTATACTGAACTGTACCCACCTGTACGGTGTCCATTATACTGAACTGTACCCACCTGTATGGTGTCCATTATACTGAACTGTACCCACCTGTACGGTGTCCATTATACTGAACTGTACCCACCTGTATGGTGTCCATTATACTGAACTGTACCCACCTGTACGGTGCCCATTATACTGAACTGTACCCACCTGTATGGGGTCCATTATACTGAACTGTACCCACCTGTATGGGGTCCATTATACTGAACTGTACCCACCTGTATGGTGTCCATTATATTTAACTGTACCCACCTGTACGGTGCCCATTATACTGAACTGTACCCACCTGTACAGTGCCCATTATACTGAACTGTACCCACCTGTATGGTGTCCATTATATTTAACTGTACCCACCTGTACAGTGTCCATTATACTGAACTGTACCCACCTGTATGGTGTCCATTATATTTAACTGTACCCACCTGTACGGTGCCCATTATACTGAACTGTACCCACCTGTACGGTGCCCATTATACTGAACTGTACCCATCTGTACGGTGCCCATTATACTGAACTGTACCCATCTGTACGGTGCCCATTATACTGAACTGTACCCATCTGTACGGTGCCCATTATACTGAACTGTACCCATCTGTACGGTGTCCATTATACTGAACTGTACCCACCTGTATGGTGTCCATTATACTGAACTGTACCCATCTGTACGGTGTCCATTATACTGAACTGTACCCACCTGTACAGTGTCCATTATACTGAACTGTACCCACCTGTATGGTGTCCATTATACTGAACTGTACCCACCTGTACGGTGCCCATTATACTGAACTGTACCCATCTGTACGGTGCCCATTATACTGAACTGTACCCATCTGTACAGTGTCCATTATACTGAACTGTACCCACCTGTATGGTGTCCATTATACTGAACTGTACCCACCTGTACGGTGTCCATTATACTGAACTGTACCCACCTGTATGGTGTCCATTATACTGAACTGTACCCACCTGTACGGTGCCCATTATACTGAACTGTACCCATCTGTACGGTGCCCATTATACTGAACTGTACCCATCTGTACGGTGCCCATTATACTGAACTGTACCCATCTGTACACTGCCCATTATACTGAACTGTACCCATCTGTACGGTGCCCATTATACTGAACTGTACCCACCTGTACAGTGTCCATTATACTGAACTGTACCCACCTGTATGGTGCCCATTATACTGAACTGTACCCACCTGTACGGTGCCCATTATACTGAACTGTACCCACCTGTACGGTGCCCATTATACTGAACTGTACCCACCTGTACGGTGCCCATTATACTGAACTGTACCCACCTGTACGGTGCCCATTATACTGAACTGTACCCACCTGTACGGTGCCCATTATACTGAACTGTACCCACCTGTATGGGGTCCATTATACTGAACTGTACCCACCTGTATGGGGTCCATTATACTGAACTGTACCCACCTGTACAGTGTCCATTATACTGAACTGTACCCACCTGTATGGTGTCCATTATATTTAACTGTACCCACCTGTACAGTGTCCATTATACTGAACTGTACCCACCTGTACAGTGCCCATTATACTGAACTGTACCCACCTGTACAGTGTCCATTATACTGAACTGTACCCACCTGTACAGTGTCCATTATACTGAACTGTACCCACCTGTACGGTGCCCATTATACTGAACTGTACCCACCTGTACGGTGCCCATTATACTGAACTGTACCCACCTGTACGGTGCCCATTATACTGAACTGTACCCACCTGTACGGTGCCCATTATACTGAACTGTACCCACCTGTACAGTGCCCATTATACTGAACTGTACCCACCTGTACGGTGCCCATTATACTGAACTGTACCCACCTGTACGGTGCCCATTATACTGAACTGTACCCACCTGTATGGTGTCCATTATACTGAACTGTACCCACCTGTACAGTGTCCATTATACTGAACTGTACCCACCTGGAGGGTGCCCATTATACTGAACTGTACCCACCTTACGGTGCCCATTATACTGAACTGTACCCACCTGTACGGTGCCCATTATACTGAACTGTACCCACCTGTATGGTGTCCATTATACTGAACTGTACCCACCTGTACAGTGTCCATTATACTGAACTGTACCCACCTGTACGGTGCCCATTATACTGAACTGTACCCACCTGTATAGTGTCCATTATACTGAACTGTACCCACCTGTACGGTGCCCATTATACTGAACTGTACCCATCTGTACGGTGCCCATTATACTGAACTGTACCCATCTGTACGGTGCCCATTATACTGAACTGTACCCACCTGTACGGTGCCCATTATACTGAACTGTACCCACCTGTACGGTGCCCATTATACTGAACTGTACCCATCTGTACGGTGCCCATTATACTGAACTGTACCCACCTGTATGGTGTCCATTATACTGAACTGTACCCACCTGTACGGTGTCCATTATACTGAACTGTACCCACCTGTACGGTGCCCATTATACTGAACTGTACCCACCTGTACGGTGCCCATTATACTGAACTGTACCCACCTGTATGGTGTCCATTATACTGAACTGTACCCACCTGTACGGTGTCCATTATACTGAACTGTACCCACCTGTACAGTGTCCATTACACTGAACTGTACCCATCTGTACGGTGTCCATTATACTGAACTGTACCCACCTGTATGGTGTCCATTATACTGAACTGTACCCACCTGTATGGTGTCCATTATACTGAACTGTACCCACCTGTACAGTGCCCATTATACTGAACTGTACCCACCTGTATGGGGTCCATTATACTGAACTGTACCCACCTGTATGGTGTCCATTATACTGAACTGTACCCATCTGTACAGTGCCCATTATACTGAACTGTACCCACCTGTACAGTGTCCATTATACTGAACTGTACCCACCTGTATAGTGTCCATTATACTGAACTGTACCCACCTGTACGGTGCCCATTATACTGAACTGTACCCACCTGTACGGTGCCCATTATACTGAACTGTACCCACCTGTACAGTGTCCATTATACTGAACTGTACCCACCTGTACAGTGTCCATTATACTGAACTGTACCCATCTGTACGGTGTCCATTATACTGAACTGTACCCACCTGTATAGTGTCCATTATACTGAACTGTACCCACCTGTACAGTGCCCATTATACAGAACTGTACCCACCTGTACGGTGCCCATTATACTGAACTGTACCCACCTGTACGGTGCCCATTATACTGAACTGTACCCACCTGTACGGTGCCCATTATACTGAACTGTACCCACCTGTACGGTGCCCATTATACTGAACTGTACCCACCTGTACGGTGCCCATTATACTGAACTGTACCCACCTGTATGGTGTCCATTATACTGAACTGTACCCACCTGGAGGGTGCCCATTATACTGAACTGTACCCACCTTACGGTGCCCATTATACTGAACTGTACCCACCTGTACGGTGCCCATTATACTGAACTGTACCCACCTGTACGGTGCCCATTATACTGAACTGTACCCACCTGTACAGTGTCCATTATACTGAACTGTACCCATCTGTACGGTGCCCATTATACTGAACTGTACCCACCTGTACAGTGTCCATTATACTGAACTGTACCCATCTGTACGGTGCCCATTATACTGAACTGTACCCACCTGTACAGTGTCCATTACACTGAACTGTACCCATCTGTACAGTGTCCATTATACTGAACTGTACCCATCTGTACAGTGCCCATTATACTGAACTGTACCCACCTGTACAGTGTCCATTATACTGAACTGTACCCATCTGTACGGTGCCCATTATACTGAACTGTACCCACCTGTACAGTGTCCATTATACTGAACTGTACCCATCTGTACGGTGCCCATTATACTGAACTGTACCCACCTGTACAGTGTCCATTATACTGAACTGTACCCATCTGTACGGTGCCCATTATACTGAACTGTACCCACCTGTACAGTGTCCATTACACTGAACTGTACCCATCTGTACAGTGTCCATTATACTGAACTGTACCCATCTGTACGGTGCCCATTATACTGAACTGTACCCACCTGTACAGTGTCCATTATACTGAACTGTACCCACCTGTACAGTGTCCATTATACTGAACTGTACCCACCTGTACAGTGTCCATTACACTGAACTGTACCCATCTGTACAGTGTCCATTATACTGAACTGTACCCATCTGTACGGTGCCCATTATACTGAACTGTACCCATCTGTACAGTGTCCATTATACTGAACTGTACCCATCTGTACAGTGTCCATTATACTGAACTGTACCCATCTGTACGGTGCCCATTATACTGAACTGTACCCACCTGTACAGTGTCCATTACACTGAACTGTACCCATCTGTACAGTGTCCATTATACTGAACTGTACCCATCTGTACGGTGCCCATTATACTGAACTGTACCCATCTGTACAGTGTCCATTATACTGAACTGTACCCATCTGTACAGTGTCCATTATACTGAACTGTACCCATCTGTATGGTGTCCATTATACTGAACTGTACCCATCTGTACAGTGTCCATTATACTGAACTGTACCCACCTGTATGGTGTCCATTATACTGAACTGTACCCACCTGTATGGTGTCCATTATACTGAACTGTACCCACCTGTACAGTGCCCATTATACTGAACTGTACCCACCTGTATGGGGTCCATTATACTGAACTGTACCCACCTGTATGGTGTCCATTATATTTAACTGTACCCACCTGTACAGTGTCCATTATACTGAACTGTACCCATCTGTATAGTGTCCATTATACTGAACTGTACCCACCTGTACAGTGTCCATTATACTGAACTGTACCCACCTGTATAGTGTCCATTATACTGAACTGTACCCACCTGTACAGTGCCCATTATACTGAACTGTACCCACCGGTACAGTGTCCATTATACTGAACTGTACCCACCTGTACAGTGCCCATTATACTGAACTGTACCCACCCGTATGGGGTCCATTATACTGAACTGTACCCATCTGTACAGTGTCCATTATACTGAACTGTACCCATCTGTATGGTGTCCATTATACTGAACTGTACCCATCTGTACAGTGTCCATTATACTGAACTGTACCCACCTGTATGGTGTCCATTATACTGAACTGTACCCACCTGTATGGTGTCCATTATACTGAACTGTACCCACCTGTACAGTGCCCATTATACTGAACTGTACCCACCTGTATGGGGTCCATTATACTGAACTGTACCCACCTGTATGGTGTCCATTATATTTAACTGTACCCACCTGTACAGTGTCCATTATACTGAACTGTACCCACCTGTATAGTGTCCATTATACTGAACTGTACCCACCTGTACAGTGTCCATTATACTGAACTGTACCCACCTGTACAGTGTCCATTATACTGAACTGTACCCACCTGTACAGTGCCCATTATACTGAACTGTACCCACCTGTACGGTGCCCATTATACTGAACTGTACCCACCTGTACGGTGCCCATTATACTGAACTGTACCCACCTGTACGGTGCCCATTATACTGAACTGTACCCACCTGTACGGTGCCCATTATACTGAACTGTACCCACCTGTACGGTGCCCATTATACTGAACTGTACCCACCTGTACGGTGCCCATTATACTGAACTGTACCCACCTGTACAGTGTCCATTATACTGAACTGTACCCATCTGTACGGTGCCCATTATACTGAACTGTACCCACCTGTACAGTGTCCATTATACTGAACTGTACCCATCTGTACAGTGTCCATTATATTTAACTGTACCCACCTGTACAGTGTCCATTATATTTAACTGTACCCACCTGTATAGTGTTCGTTGCCTTGAGCTGCACAGGTTAGAAGCTGCGCCATTGAGGAACCAACAGCCTTTGATGTGCATCCCAGATCCTGAGCACATTTCTCCAGCTGAAAAGTTAGCAGGAGAAGAGTCCATTACTGTACACATCCAACATTGAAAAATCACCCAAACTGATCTCATCTTCAACCACGTTCATTCCTTCCAAATTTCAAACATCCATTTCATAAACTTGCTTCAGTCTACCATTGCCACTCCAACTCAGTCTTCGCTTAGAGTATTATATTCATTCTCAAGATGTGGGAATTGTCTGCAAGGCCGACAGGATCTCGCTCTGAACAGACAGCAGCAGAGGAAATAAGGTGCCTTGTTTGCCACTAGCTACTCACTCACTCATAGAATCACTACAGTGGAGAATGGGGCCATTCGGCCCATTGTATCTGCACCAACCCAGGCTTACATGTATTTATCCCTCTAATCCTCCTAATCTTGGAACTGTAAGGGGAAACGTACCATGGCCAATCAACCTAACCAGCACATGTTTGGACACTAAGGGGAAATTTAGCATGGCCAATCCACCTAAGGCAGTAATGTGGTACACACGATGCTGTGCATTGATCTTGATTCGTGGGACTTGAGGATGGAGATGAGAATATTGGTGGGAAACATTTCATGGAGTCAGTTCCATCGGATTTTCAGGGCTCTTATGCAAGTAAATGGTGTTGAAGTGATGATGCTTCCACCCCAATCTGTCATGTAACTGCAAAGGGCTATAAATAACTCCTGACTTTGAGGCGGCACGGTGGCACAGCGGTTAGCACTGCTGCCTCACAGCGCCAGGGGCCCGGGTTCAATTCCCGGTTTGGGTCACTGTGTGGAGTTTGCACGTTCTCCCTGTGTCTGCGTGGGTTTCTTCCGGTGCTCCGGTTTCCTCCCACTGCCCGAAAGACGTGCTGGTTAGGCGCATTGGCCATGCTAAATTCTCCCTCAGTGTACCCGAACAGCTGGAGTGTGGCGACTAGGGGACTTTCACAGTAATTTCATTGCAGTGTTAATGTAAGCCTACTTGTGACTAATAAATAAATAAACTTTAGGTGTGTATTTTGATTTCTATTGGTTTAGTTAAGCAACTGACTGGATGAAAGAAATGCTGTGATTTTATCCACCAGACCGAGTTAGTGCCTTGGTCTAATCCCCTTAATCCTTGAACCGACACACTTGAGACACCCAGGGTCCCTCATTATCCTTGTTTGCAAATGCATTTTGTTAACATTGCATATAGTAACACTGGAGGCCGTCCAAAGGAGATTCACCAGGCTAATTCCTGGGATGAGAGGGTTGTCCTATTAAGAGAGACTAAATAGTCTGGCTCTGTATTCCTTGGAGATTAGAAGAGTGAGGGGTGACCTTATTCAGACATGTAAGATCCTGAGGGGGCTTGAGAGGGTAGATGGTGAGATGTCTCTAGTGGGAGAGTGTTGAACGAGGGGACATAGCTACAAGATAATAGCTTATTATCCAGAGCGGGCAGAGAGGGGAGCGATTTTGGAGGGGAGAGCTGGAAGTTAAGCTGAGTTTATTTTCACTTACTTTTTTGGAGCTTTTTTTTTTAAAAAAGCAGCAGGAAACTGGAAACCGGAAGTCGGCCATGGGGAGACCTGGGTAATTTTGTTGTACCCAATAAATCTGAACAGTGAGGAAACCCGAGATGCTACACGTGTGGAATCTCCCACCCTCCCCCCTCCTCTAACCTTAAAAAAAGACCCGGAGTGAGAGCAGGTAAGCTCCTTTCTTTTTCTTGTTGTATCAGCAAGTTATCTGGAGGGAATGGAAGGGAAGGCAGTGCATTGTTCCTCTTGCAGAATGTTTGGGGTGAGGGACGCTGTCAGTGTCCCTGCTGATTTCACCTGTGGGAAGTGGACCCATCTGCAGCTCCTCAAAAACCGTGTTAGGGAACTGGAGCTGGAGCTGGACGAACTTCGGATCATTCGGGAGGCAGAGGAGTACATAGATAGAAGCTTCAGGGATGTAGTTACTCCGAAGAATGAAGATAGATGGGTGACGGTGAGAGGGGCTGGGAGGAAACAGTACCAATAACCAAATGCAACATGCACATGAAGGGGTTCTTAATTTGATTGCCATCGAGCTTGGACTGTTAAATGTTTTTCTTTCCCACAGGTAAGCTGCTTTAGTTTATATGTTAATACAAAACAAGTTAAATCATGCTTCCAGTTGTGGTCGTTCCCCTCGGCAACAAGTATTCCGCTTTGGATACAGTTGAGGGAGACGACCTACCAGTGGTAAGCCACAGTGACCGGATCTCCAGCACTGAGTCGGTCCCTGTGGCTCAGAAGGGAAAGGGGGAGAGCAGGAGAGCAATAGTTATTGGGGACTCGATAGTTAGAGGGACAGATAGGAGGTTCTGTGGCAGCTAAAGAGACTCACGGATGGTATGTTGCCTCCCGGGTGCCAGGGTCCGTGACGTCTCGGACCGTGTTTTCAGAAGCCTTAAGGGGGAGGGGGAACAGTCACAAGTCATGGTACACATCAGTACCAACGAGATAGGTAAGAGAAGGGACAGGGATTTAAAACAGGAATTTAGGGAGCTCGGGTGGAAGCTGAGAGCCAAGACAAACCATGTTGTCATCTCTGGTTTGTTGCCGGTGCCACATGATAGCGAGTTGAGGAACAGGGAGAGAGTGCAGATAAACACGTGGCTGCAGGGATGGTGTAGGAGGGAGGGTTTCAGCTACATGGATAATTGGAGCACATTCTGGGGAAGGTGGGACCTGTACAAACAGGACGGGGTGCACCTGAACCAGAGGGGCACCAACATTCTGGGAGGAAAATTTGCTGCGGCTCTTCGGGGGATTTAAACTAAGTTGTAAGGGGGATGGGAAAAGGAGCTGTAGTCCAGAAGCTAGTGTTGAGAGTCGTGAGGTACTGAGGAAGGTATCAAGGTCGTAGGAGTGTACTGGCAGACAGGAAGGTGGGTTGAAGTGTGTCTACTTCAATGCAAGGAGCATCCGGAATAAGGTAGATGAACTTGGAGCGTGGATTGGTACTTGGGACTACGATGTTGTGGACATCACGGAGACATGGTTAGAACAAGAATAGGAATGGTTGTTGGAAGTTCCAGGGTATAGATGTTTCAGTAAGAGTAGGGAAGGTGGTAAAAGAGGTGGTGGAGTAGCATTGTTAATCAAGGATAGTTTAGCGGCTGCTGAAAGGCAGTTCCAGGGGGATCTGCCTACTGAGGTAATATGGGCTGAAGTTAGAAATAGGAAAGGAGTGGTCACGTTGTTAGGAGTTTTTTATTGGCCCCCAAATAGTTATAGAGATGTGGAGGAAGAAATTGCAAAGCAGATTATGGATAGGCATGGAGGTCCCAGGATAGTTGTCGTGGGTGACTTTAACTTTCCAAATATTGATTGGAACCTTTACACATCGAATAGTCCGGATGGGGCATTTTTGTACAGTGTGCGCAGGAGGGTTTCCTGACACAATATGTGGATAGGCCGACAAGAGGTGAGGCCACATTGGATTTGGTACTGGGAAATGAACCGGGCCAAGTGTTAGATTTGGTTGTGAGGGAGCACTTTGGAGAAAGTGACCATAATTCGGTGTCTTTCATTATTGCAATGGAGAGGGAGAGGGCCATACGGCAGGGCAAGGTTTATAATTGGGGGAGAGGTAATTATGATCCGATTAGGTAAGAATTAGGGAGCATAAGATGGGAACAGAAACTGTCAGGGAAAGGCACAAATGAAAAGTGGAGCTTGTTAAAGGAACAAATACTGAGTGTCCTTGATAGGTATGTTCCTGTCAGGCAGGGAGGAAATGGCCGAGTGAGGGAACCATGGTTCACAAAAGAGGTTGAATGTCTTGTCAAGAGGAAAAAGGAAGTGTATGTAAGGATGAGAAAACAAGGTTCATTTGGGTCGATTGAGGGTTACAAGGTAGCAAGGAATGAGCTAAAAAAAGAGCTTAGGAGAGCCAGGAGGGGGCACGAGAAGTCCTTGGCGGGTCGGATCAAGGAAAACCCCAAGGCTTTTTACTCTTATGTGAGAAATAAAAGAATGACCAGGGTGAGGTTAGGGCCGGTCAAGGACAGTAGTGGGAACTTGTGCATGGAGTCAGAAGAGATAGGAGGTGATGAATGAATACTTTTCTTCAGTGTTCACCAAGGAGAGGGGCCATGTTTTTGAGGAAGAGAAGGTGTTACAGGCTGATAGGCTGGAGGAGGTAGATGTTCTGAGGGAAGATGTATTAGCGATTTTGAAAAACCTGAGGGTCGATAAGTCCCCTGGGCCTGATGAGATATATCCTAGGATTCTTTGGGAGTCAAGGGATGAGATTGCAGAACCTTTGGCTTTGATCTTTGGGTCCTCACTGTCCACGGGGATAGTGCCAAAGGACTGGAGAGTGGCGAATGTTGTTCCTCTGTTCAAGAAAGGAAATAGGAATGACCCTGGAAATTATAGGCCAGTTAGCATTACTTTGGTGGTCAGTAAGTTAATGGAAAAAGTCCTGAGGGATAGGATTTATGATCATTTAGAAAGATGCAGCTTAATCCGGGATAGTCAACACGGATTCGTGAAGGGTAAGTCTTGCCTCACAAATTTGATTGAATTCTTTGAGGAGGTAACTAAGTGTGTCGATGAAGGTAGAGCAGTTGATGTCGTATACATGGATTTTAGTAAGGCGTTTGATAAGGTTCCCCATGGTTGGCTTGTGAAGAAAGTAAGGAGGTGTGGGATAAAGGGAAAGTTGGCCGATTGGATAAGTAACTGGCTATCTCATAGAAGACAGAGGGTGGTGGTGGATGGAAAATTTTCAGACTGGAGACCAGTTACCAGCAGTGTACCACAGGGATCAGTGCTGGGTCTTCTACTATTTGTGATTTTTATCAATGACTTGGAGGAGGGGGCTTGAAGGGTGGATCAGTAAATTTGCTGATGACACCAAGATTGGTGGAGTAGTGGATGAGGTGGGAGGGGTGTTGTAGGCTGCAAAGAGACATTGATAGGATGCAGAGCTGGGCCGAAAAATGGCAGATGGAGTTTAACCCCGATGAGTGCGAGGTGATTCATTTTGGTAGGACAAATTTGAATGCGGATTACAGGGTCAACAGTAGGGTTCTGAGGAATGTAGAGGAACAGAGAGATCTTGGAGTTCATATCCACAGATCTCTGAAGGTTGCCACTCAAGTGGATAGAGCCGTGAAGAAGGCCTATAGTGTGTTAGCGTTTATTAACAGGGGGTTTGAGTTTAAGAGCAGTGGGGTTATGCTGCAACTGTACAGGACCTTGGTGAGACCACATTTGGAATATTGTGTGCGGTTCTGGTTCCACTAAAATCCACTATAAGAAGGATGTGGAAGCATTGGAGAGAGTGCAAAGGAGATTTACCAGCATGCTGCCTGGTTTGGAGGGTAGGTCTTATGAGGAAAGGTTGAGGGAGCTAGGGCTTTTCTCTTTAGAGCGGAGGAGGTAGAAAGGCGACTTAATAGAAGTTTATAAGATGATGAGGGGGATAGATAGAGTGGACGTTCAGAGACTATTTCCTCGGGTGGATGTAGCTGTTACTAGGGGGCATAACTATAAGGTTCACGGTGGGAGATATAGGAGGGATGTCCGAGGTAGGTTCTTTACTCAGAGAGTGGTTGGAGTGTGGAATGGACTGCCTGCTGTGATAGTGGAGTCGGACACTTTAGGAACTTTCAAGCGGTTATTGGGTAGACACATGGAGCACACCAGAATGACAGGGAGTGGGATAGCTTGATCTTGGTTTTGGACAAAGCTCGGCACAACATCGAGGGCCGAAGCGCCTGTACTGTTCTATGTTCTATGTTTCTATAAAGGGCCAGTCATTTAAAACTGAGGTGCATAGAAATTTCTTCCCGCAGAGGGTGGTGAATCTCTGGAATTCTCTGCCCCAAAGGATGGTGGAGGTTGGTTCATTAGGAATATTTAAAGTGGAGGTGGATAAATATTTGATAGGTCGAGGAATAGAGGGGAAAAGGCACAGAAACGGAGCTGGGGCTGGCACAGATCAGCCAGGCTGGTATTGAATGGTGGGGCAGGCTTGAAGGGCCTGGTGGCCCACTCCTGCTTCTACTTCTTGTGTTCCTGTGTTAATGTAACTTAGATTACAACCTTCAGAACATTAGACATAACGGAACAGCATCAACCTGCTGGAGCAAGTTAAAAGAAACTATTTTTCCAATAGACACTACGGGGTGTTACGGGTGAGGTACAAAACATAAACTTTCATACAACAAGAAGCTGCTTTTAGATAGCCCCTGTTGGAGAATACATTTGGCTTTGCAACAGATTTGTTCAAAGCCAGGTATCCGAAGATTGTACATCTGGACTGAACAACTGGACTTCAGCCCGTATTGGAGCAGGGCTGATAGAGCTCTGGTTAATGCTGTGTCGAGTCCAGTTAGAATGATAGAATCCCTATAGTGCGGAAGGAGGCCATTCGGCCCATCGAGTCTGCACGGACCACAATTCCACCCAGGCCCTGTATCCCCACATATTTACCCTGCTCATCTACCTGACACTAGGGTCAATTTAGCATGGCCAATAAACCTAACCTGCACGTATTTGGAGTGTGGGAAGAAATCGGAGCACCCGGAGGAAACCCACGCAGACACGGGGAGAACGTGCAAACTCCACACAGACAGTTACCTGAGACCAGGACTGAACCCGGGTCCCGGGCGCTGTGAGGCAGCAGTGTTAACCACTGTGCCGCCCCAGTAGTTCACATAGACAAATATATATACTTATATATATATATATATATATATACACACACACACATATACGACAGCAGAGCTGTGTGTGTGTGCTCTGCTCCAGGCGAAAGTGAAACCTGGATTACATGACACACTTCCCTTCTGGTGATGACGTGCGCTATCCCTTAAAGACACATTACAACAATTGATGTCTCATGAGTTAATCAGCATCTTTCATTTCGTAAAACGTCCCACAGTGCTTCAAACAATCACACTGACAGTCTGACCATCCACAACCCTTTCAAATTAAGATAATTAACTGCATCATCTTTTCATTTTGTTCTATTTTTAACACTTTGTCACAAGCAGCGATTATTCTAAGAACTGCACCCAATCAGGTGGACACAATTTGGATGCATTCTTGAACAACGATAAAAACTCCCTCCAAAACAGCCGGCCCTCAACTCAGTGCTCACACCGAGGGGTGGCACGGTAGCACAGTGGTTCGCACTGCTGCCTCACAGCGCCAGGGACCTGGGTTCAATCCCCGGCTTGTGTCACTGTCTGTGTGACGTTTGCACATTCTCCCCGTGTCTGCATGTGTTTCCTCCGGGTGCTCCGGTTTCCTCCCATACTTCAAAGATGTGCGGGTTAGGCGGACCGGCCATGATAAATTGGCCCTTAGTGTCAGGGGGACTAGCAGGGTAAATACGTGGAGGTATGAAGATGGGGTCTGAGTGGGATTGTGGTCAGTGCAGACTCGATGGGCCGAATGGCCTCCTCCTGCACTGTAGGGATTCTATGATTAACCATTTCACCCCCCGGCAGGACTCAGGACCAAAGGAGATTGGGGTGAATCATCCAGAGATAGTTCAGGGATATAGAGTCAGAGGTTTACAGCACGGAAACAGGCCCTTCGGCCCAACTTGTCCATGCCGCTCCCTTTCTTTAACCCCTAAACCCGCGTTTGGCCCATATCCCTCTATACCCATCTTACCCATGTAACTGTCCAAATGCTTTTTAAAAGGCAAAATTGTACCCGCCTCTACTACTACCTCTGGAAGCTTGTTCCAGACATTCACCACCCTCTGTGTGAAACAATTTCCCCACTGGACACTTTTGTATCTCTCCACTCTCACCATAAACCTATGCCCTCTAGTTTTAGACTCCCTGACCTTTGGGAAAAGATATTGACTATCTAGCTGATAGACCTCTATAAGATCACCCCTAAGCCTTCTATGCTCCAGAGGAAAAAGTCCCAGTCCATCCAGCCTCTCCAGTTAAGAGAATCACTGGTGGGGCGCCAGAGGACCAGGTGGGATGAAGGTGACCAAGTCTGTGCTGATGTTAGTCTTGCTCTGTGATAGCTCTGGGTTGGTTTTTTTGGGTTACGGTTACAAACAGAAACCACCGGCTTGTTTGAAGCAGAACACTCAGACTCCAAGAGCAGTGAACTGGACAAAACAAACCAGCCTGGTTTCTTCTCCCACAATTCTGGGCACAAGCCCGATTCTTAAAAACACATTCCAAAGGGGGTCTCAACCTCCAGTTGAGACGACGAGAATGGTTGGAAAAGGAAGTTCCTCTTACCGTCTCCCCTGGCAGCGGTTTCAGTTGGCCATCAGCCACTGCCATCTTGGCATCTTGGAGTTCATTCCTCAGAGTCTGTACTGAGTGTAAAGCAGAGTCGATTTCCATCGGTCCACACGCTTCATGAGCCTGTGTTCAAGAGAATCGCAAACTAATGCTTTAGATCATTTTTGGTCTGGTCTCTTCCACTCGCTCACACGCCAGAGATAAACAGCAGGATGTCGCTATTCCACCCATTACTGACCTTCTGTACGGAGGTTCGGAGCTCGGCTAGACTTGTGGCAAGGTTCTTGGCGCACTGGCCCAGCTGCATGGCAGCAGCCTGGTCAGTGACAGTCGGAACTGCAGCTTTAGCAGAAGAAACCATCTTACTTCCAGGCTGGAGAAACACAAGGGCAAGATTCAAAAACTGACATTTCTATAGAGCCTCAGACAACCTCACCAAGCCCGAAGGTTTTACAAGGAATGACGCACCACGCTGGAATGTAGGAAATGTTGCAGCCAATTTGCACAGCAAGATCCCAGCAACAGCAATGTGATAGTGATTAGATACCTGGTCTCAGCGACAGTGAGTATTGGCCAGGACACCACTACGCCATTGGATAATTTACATCCAGCTCACAGGATTGATGTGGCCTCATGTTTCATCGGGAAGATGTCACCTACGACAGTGCCGCACTCCCTCAGTACTGCCTCTGACAGTGCGGCACTCCCTCAGTACTGACCCTCTGACAGTGCCGCACTCTCTCAGTACTGACCCTCTGACAGTGCGGTACTCCCTCAGTACTGACCCTCTGACAGTGCGGCACTCCCTCAGTACTGACCCTCTGACAGTGCGGCACTCCCTCAGTACTGACCCTCTGACAGTGCGGCACTCCCTCAGTACTGACCCTCTGACAGTGCGGCACTCCCTCAGTACTGACCCTCTGACAGTGCGGCACTCCCTCAGTACTGACCCTCTGACAATGCGGCACTCCCTCAGTACTGACCCTCTGACAATGCGGCACTCCCTCAGTACTGACCCTCTTACAGTGCGGCACTCCCTCAGGACTGACCCTCTGACAGTGCAGCACTCCCTCAGCACTGACCCTCTGACAGTGCCGCACTCCCTCAGTACTGCCCCTCTGACAGTGCAGCACTCCCTCAGTACTGACCCTCTGACAGTGCCGCACTCCCTCAGTACTGACCCTCTGACAGTGCAGCACTCCCTCAGTACTGACCCTCTGACAGTGCAGCACTCCCCCAGTACTGACCCTCTGACAGTGCAGCACTCCCCCAGTACTGACCCTCTGACAGTGCAGCACTCCCTCAGAGAGAGTGGTGGGTGCCTGGAACATGCTGTCAGAGGTGGTGAGCAGGCCCGCACATGAACAACATTTAAGAGGTACCCAGTCTGGATGGGTACACGAATAGGGAGGGAATAGAGGGACTGAGGAAGGGTAGATGGTTTTACTTTAGTTTATTTAGGATATCGTGATCGGCACCGGCTTGGAGAGCTCAAGGGCCTGTTCCTGTATTGTACTTTTCTTTGTTCTTTGTGATATAGAGAGAGCGAGGGAGAGACCTAGAGTGAGCCAGAGGGGGAGGAGAAAGAGAGTGAGCAAGAAGGGGTGGAGAGAGAGACAGCGGACGGAGGGAGAGGGATGGCGGACAGAGGGGGCGGAGAGAGAGAGAGAGCGGGCGGAGGGGGCGGACAGAGAGAAAACGGGTGCTGGGAGATACGAAGAGAGAGAGAGCGGGCAGAGGGAGCGGAGAGAGAGAGAGAGAGAGGGAGCGGGCAGAGGGGGCGGAGAGAGAGAGAGAGAGGGAGCGTGCGGAGGGGGCTGGGAGGGATGAAGAGAGAGGGAGAGAGAGAGAAAGATAGAGAGAGAGAGAGAGGGACAGACAGGAAGAAAGAGGCAGACAGAGACATACCTGAAGGAAGTTTTGGCTGGCAATAATCAGAGCGAGTTGGGCACTCAGATTCTCCGGCTCAGCTTGACTTGCTCGGACACCTTGTACCAGCTGCGGGATATAGTCAGCGACAGCCTGAGAGCAGGAAACACAATGTGTGAGGAAACATCCTTCACACCGCCCCAGCCCCGCCGCCCCAGCCCCCAGTCCCGCCGCCCCAGTCCCGCCGCCCCAGCCCCCAGTCCCGCCGCCCCAGCCCCGCCGCCCCAGCCCCGCCGCCCCAGCCCCGCCGCCCCAGCCCCGCCGCCCCAGCCCCGCCGCCCCAGCCCCCAGTCCCGCCGCCCCAGTCCCCAGTCCCGCCGCCCCAGCCCCGCCGCCCCAGCCCCGCCGCCACAGTCCCGCCGCCCCACCGCCCCAGCCCCGCCGCCCCAGCCCCGCCGCCCCACTCCCGCCGCCCCAGTCCCGCCGCCCCAGCCTCGCCGCCCCAGCCCCGCCGCCCAGCCCCGCCGCCCCCAGCCCCGCCGCCCCAGCCCCGCCGCCCCCAGCCCCGCCGCCCCAGCCCCGCCGCCCCAGTCCAGCCACCCCAGCCCCGCCGCCCCAGCCCCGCCGCCCCAGTCCCGCCGCCCCCAGCCCCGCCGGCCCCAGCCTCGCCGCCCCAGTCCCATCGCCCCAGCCTCGCCGCCCCAGCCCCGCCCCCCCAGCCCCGCCCCCCCAGCCCCGCCCCCCCAGCCCCGCCGCCCCAGCCCCGCCGCCCCAGCCCCGCCGCAACAATGCTTCCTCCAGCTCCTCAACGCTGACTGGTTCCCCTCCACACTCACTGCCTCCCCTCACGCTCTCTCCCTCCCCCTGGACACTCCCTCCCTCCTCCCGCGACCCTCACGCCCTCTCCTCCCCGACGCTCCCTCCCTCCCCCTGGACACTCCCTCCCTCCTCCCGCGACCCTCACGCCCTCTCCTCCCCGACGCTCCCTCCCTCCGTTCCCCCGGCGCTCCCTCACTCCCTCTCCCCCTCGACCCTCACTCCCTCCCCCCCTCGACCCATACTCCCTCAACTCTCACACCCTCCCCTCCCCGATGCTCCCTCCCCTCCCCCGGCTCTCCCTCACTCCCTCCTCCCCTCGACCCTCACAGCCTCCCCTCTCCGACGCTCCCTCCCTCCCCTCCCCCGGCGCTCCCTCACTCCCTCCCCCCCTCGACCCTCATTCCCTCCCCCCTCGACCCTCACTCCCTCCCCCCTGACCCTCACTCCCTCCCCCCTCGACCCTCACTCCCTCCCCCCTCGACCCTCACTCCCTCCCCCCTCGACCCTCGCTCACTCCCCCTTGACCCTCGCTCCCTCCCCCCTCGACCCTCACGCCCTCCCCTCCCCGACACTCCCTCCCTCCCCTCCCCCAGCTCTCCCTCACTCCCTTTCCCCCTCGACCCTCACTCCCTCCCTTGACCCTCTCCCTCCCCCTCGACCCTCACCCCCTTCCCCCCTCCCTCCCCCTTGACTCTCACTCCCTCCCCCCTCGACCCTCACTCCCTCCCCCCTCGACCCTCACTCCCTCCCCCCTCGACCCTCACTCCCTCCCCCTTGACCCTCACTCCCTACCCCCCTCGACCCTCACTCCCTACCCCCCTCGACCCTCATTCCCTACCCCCCTCAACCCTCATTCCCTACCCCCTCAACCCTTATTCCCTCGACCCTCACCCCCTCCCCCCTCACTCCCTCGATGCTCTCTCTCTCTCCTCCACTGACACAGTGGTTGATGTGCACCACCCTACACATTTTTACCTCTCTTCAGCTCTGAAGAGTCATCCAGACTCGAAGGATAAATCTTTCCCTCTCTGCAGTTGCTGCCGGACCAGCTGAGTTGTTCCTATATTTGGTGTTTTTAGTTCAGATCTCCAGAATCTGCAGTATTTTGTTTTAAGTGGACCATTTGCGTGGGTTTCCTCCGGGTGCTCCGGTTTCCTTCCACACTCCAAAGATGTGCAGGTTAGATGGATTGGCCGTGCTAAATTACCCCTTAGTGTCAGGAGGATTGCCCCTTGGTGTTGCAAGATGTACAGGTTAGATGGTTTAGCCATGAGAAATGTGTGGGGTTACAGGGATGGGGCGAGGGGGGGGGGCCCTGGATAAGATACTCTGTCAGAGAGTCAGTGCAGACTCGATGGGCCGAATGGCCTCTTCTGCACAGCAGGGATTCAATGGGTTACACGATTAATTCACCAATTTCTGTTCCATTCCAGGACCCTCCAGCCAAAAGATTGAGCAAATTTTCATCCAATTAAATTTGGACCTTGATTTGGAACCGTGAGCCAGGGGTGAAAGGTCAGAGCCACATATCCCCCTGTTTGCCAGGGGTTGGTGAGCGGGGATGGTGAAAGTTTGAACGGGATTTGATCAGGAAATGTTCTCAATATTTATTCCTGTTAAAGAGCTACCCAGAAGAGAAACCAGCCTAGCTTCCGGCCAAACCCTTTGAAACTTTTCAGCTCAGTATTTACCTTACAGCTTTGGACCAATTGTTGATGTGCTGCTGTGTTCTTATTGGATGACGATGCATTCTGGGATGCGGCGATGGTTTGCGTCGCTGCGGCTGCTGCTTGCTTGGCTGCATTCTAATTTAGGACAGAGTCAACAGGGATACATTTCAAACAAGGTGGACATCAAATATATTTACTCCCGTAAGTATCACTGGGCAATTGGTCTGGACATTAACAAATTAAACTGGTTTCATAGACAATGCACTGAGTTTATTCAGCAAGTAGTTTGAGCCACACAGACTCTCAGCATCATTTCTTGAGCATCTTTTGCATGTTGTCATTTGCAGATGGCTTCCTCACAGACTCTGGTGGCACAGTGGTTAGCACAGCTACCTCACAGTACCAGGGACCCAGGTTTGATTCCCGGCTTGGGTCACTGTCATGTGGAGTCTGCACGTTCTCCCCGTGTCTGCGTGGGTTTCCTCCAGGTGCTCCGGTTTCCTCCCACAGTCCGAAAGGTGTGCTGGTTAGATGCATTGGCCGTGATAAACTCCCCCTCAGTGTGCCCGAACAGGCGCCGGAGTGTGGCGACTGGGGGATTTTCACAGTAACTTCATTGCAGTGTTAATGTAAGCCTACTTGAGACACTAATAAATAAACTTTAAACTTAAGACTTCTCCCTCCCCAACCCGTTTTACTCAGTTTTCTCGTGCCATCATAGGAACAACAGGAGGTTATATATCGTTCCACCATTTGTATCTTAACAGAAAGACAGCAGCTCGGTTAAGAGTTGGCTTTTAAGGAGCAAAGGGAGGTGGCGAGGTTTCAGCAGAAAATTGCAGACCCTGGACTGAGGCGGCTGGTGGTGGAATGATGCGAGTGGGGGATGGTGCGAGAGGTTAAAATAACTTGGCACAAAAACCAAATAGCCTCAAATTCTGTAGTGGAGGCTCCGTGTAGCTGACTCGTCGATGTGTAAT
This sequence comes from Mustelus asterias, assembly GCF_964213995.1. Lineage (NCBI taxonomy): Eukaryota > Metazoa > Chordata > Chondrichthyes > Carcharhiniformes > Triakidae > Mustelus > Mustelus asterias. The sequence goes on along the minus strand of NC_135829.1, from coordinate 24,181,361 downwards.
AAAATGGGAGCAGGGAGCTGCTACATGTCATAGAAACAAAGAAAATAGGAGCAGGAGGAGGCCATTCGGCCCTTCAAGTCTGCTCCGCTATTTATTACAATCATGGCTGATCATCCAACTCAGTAACCTGTTCCCGTCTTCTCCCCTCATATCAAAGAGCAAAGAACAAAGAAAATTACAGCACAGGATCAGGCCCTTCGGCCCTCCAAGCCTGTACCGATCATGCTGCCCGACTGAACTAAAACCCCCTACCCTTCCGGGGACCATATCCCTCTATTCCCATCCTATTCATGTATTTGTCAAGACGCCCCTTAATAGTCATTACCGTATCCGCTTCCACTATCTCCCCCGGCAACGAGTTCCAGGCATCCACTACTCTCTGTGTAAAAAATCTGCCTCGTACATCTCCTTTAAACCTTTGATCCCTTTAGCCCCAAAGCTACATCTAACTCCTTCTTGAAAACATATAACGTTTTGGCCTCAACTACTTTCTGTGGTAGTGAATGCCACAGGCTGACCACTCTTTGGGTGAAGAAATGCCTCCTCATCTCAGTCCTAAATGGTCTCCCCTTAATCGTGAGACTGTGATCCCTGGGTCTGGACTCCCCACGATTGGGAACAGCCTTCCTGCATCGGCCCAGTCCAGTCCTGTTAGAGTTTTATAGGTTTCTATGAGATTCCCCCTCATTCTCCTAAATTCTAGCGAATACAATCCTAACCAACTCAATCTCTCCTCATATATCGGCCTCTTCATTCCCAGAATCAGCCTGGTGAACCTTCGCTGCACTTTTTTTGAGAGCAAGAACATCCTTCCTTGGATAAGGAGACCAAAACTGCACACGGTATTCCAGATATGTCTTCACCAAGGCCCTGAATAACTGCAGCAATACATCCCTGCTCCTGCACTCAAATTCTCTTGCTCTGAAGGCCAACATACCATTTGGTGTTCGCCCGCTGTGGAATGGTCAGCTCAAAGAATGCTAATAAGTTTCCCACAGGCAGGTCCATTGAGAGTTCTCTCTCTGCTGTAATGATTTATCTAAATTTAGATCCAGCTTTAGTATAAGCCCGCCTGTGATCAGGTCACAGGTCAACACATTCCTTACATTCCCAGCCTGATATTCCGATCAAAGTCACACTGGCCAAGTTCTATCAACCCCAGAGGTTTCACACTCATTTCGCATCAACTTGTCGGGGGTGAGCAACCCCACATTTCATTAAAAATATTCTGCATAAGAAATCCTTTCCCCAACAAGGGGGCATAGCTTTAGGGTGAGAGGTGGGAGATTCAGAGGGGGATTAGCAAAAACATTTTCCACTCAGAGGATGGTGGGAATTTGGAATGCACTGCCTGGGAAGGCAGTGGAGTCCGAAAACCTTTAAAAAATATTTGGATGAGCACTTGAAACATCAGGACATTCAAGGATATGGGACAAGTGCAAGGGAATGGGATTAGTGCACCTTTAGTGGTAGTTATTGTCAGTACAGATTCGATGGGCCAAAGGGCCTTTTCTGAGCACAGTTTGCAGGCTGTGAAATATCGTTTGATTACTGGAATGTAGCTAAAATAAAAGTTTATCTGAAAGAAGTGTCATCCCTTACCTCCAGCCGATTAATCAACTTCTTTTTGATGGCATTCTGAGCGGCTGAATTGGTGACAACTCGCAAACCCTCTGCTGCTTCCCGAAGCTTCTGCTGCTGGTCCTGGTTCTCGGGATTAGCAGCTGCACCCTGTAGAGGAGGAGCAAAGAGATTCCAGAGGGTTAGCCGCTGAGCACAAGGGGTTCGCTGGTTAGGACAGAGATTACTGAGATCCGCCCCGCCCCAATCTTCACCTGGTTAGGGGACAAAATAAAGCAATCTCAGAGATTCCTCAACTTGGCCAGGGATCACACCCGAAACAACCTGACATTGCGAATGAGGCAGAACATCTCAGGTGTGCGTAGCAACAGGGTTTGAACAGGTAAGAGCCTGTACCACTCAACAGTTCATTGACATTTGCTGCCTGCCTGCCTGTCCACACTGAAGGCTAGCCACTTGCTCAGGTACCAAGGGTATTGAAACCTTTGGAAAAGGACCACCTTATACCAGGGAAAGGAAATCCTACAGCAACAACTTACATAAAGAGAGGACAAAATATCCCAAGGTGCTTGACTGCAGTGTTACAGAGCAAAGATGTGCGGGTTAGGTTGATTGGCCATGTTCAATTGCCTGTTGTCAGGGAGATTAGGAGGGTAAATATGTGGGGTTATGGAGATAGGACCTGGGTGGGATTGTTGTCAGTGCAGGCTCGATGGGCCAAATGGCCTCCTTCAGCACTGTAGATTCTATGGTAAAATAAAACACTGAGGCGATATCGGGACAGAAGCCTGGGTGAAAGAGGTCAGCTTTATAGAGTGTTCTTTGAAAGTGAGGAAGAGCGAGGCGGAGATTCAGGGAGGGTATGAGAGAAGTTCAGGTCCGGCTAACTGAAGGCAAGTCCACCAATGGTAGAGCTATTAAAATTAGGGATGCACAAAAGGCCACAGAGAGATGCCTCAGAAGCTTGCGGTCTGGAGCAGATTGCAGAGAGGGGGAGGATGAGGTCTGGAGCAGATTGCAGAGAGGGGGAGGATGAGGTCTGGAGCAGATTGCAGAGAGGGGGAGGATGAGGTCTGGAGCAGATTGCAGAGGATGAGGCATTGGGGGGATTTCAAAACAAGACCCAGAATTATAAAATGAAGACGTTGTTTGACTGGGAGTCAGTGTAGGTCAGTGAGGCAGGGGTGAGAGGGTAAAGTTGAGAGTGCAATCTGGAGAGTTGCGTGCAGCAACAGAGATTACAATGCCCATTTTCCAGATGGCAAGGTCTGGTTCTCACCCAGTACAGAGCTGGCAGCCAGCCAGAGAGTGACGGAGATGCGAAGGGCAGAGCTCCAAACCTTATCTTGTTTCTGAGGCTGCAGCACTCCAGATAGACAGATTCCCACATTCCTAACATGACAACCATGATTAAACGCACACTCGAGAGACCCTGAATTAAACTACTTCAACAGATTCATCTGTACCATGCTGAGCACTCAAAGCTGAAATCGGCACCATTTCTGTCACTATCTTCACTTATATAGGATCTCGCCACCTTTTACAGATGCACCATAGAAAGCATTCTTTCTGGTTGTATCACAGGTTGGTATGGCTCCTGCTCTGCCCAAGACCGCAAGAAACTACAAAGGGTCATGAATGTAGCCCAATCCATCGTGCAAACCAGCCTCCCATCCATTGACTCCATCTTCCCGCTGCCTCGGAAAAGCAGCCAGCATCATTAAGGATCCCACCACTCCGGACATTCTCTCTTCCACCTTCTTCCGTCGGGAAACAAATCAAAAGTCTGGGGTCACATACTAACCGACTCAAGAACAGCTTCTTCCCTGCTGCCATCAGAGTTTTGAATGGACCTTCCTTGCATTAAGTTGATCTTTCTCTATACCCTAGCTATGACTGTAACACGACATTCTGCACTCTCTCCTTTCCTCCTCTATGAACGGTATGCTTTGCCTATATAGCGCGCAAGAAACAGTACTTTTCACTGTATACTAACGCATGTGACAATAATAAATCAAATCAAATCAGTGTGTCGAAACGCTCCCACAAACAGCAACGGGATAATGAGCAAATAGTTTAGTGATCTCATTCAATCCGTGAGCATTCAAATGGTTATTGGATAAACATATGGATGATATTGGAATAGTGTAGATTAGAGGGGCTTTAGATTGGTTCCACTGGTCGGCGCAACATCGAGGGCCGAAGGGCCTGTACTGCGCTGTAATGTTCTATGTTCTAATCCTAACCATTCTCTACGGTTCCTTCGATCAATATTTTCTGGCTTCAATAACCAGAAACTAGGGCCCCTAAATTCCCAGCTATGCACCCCCCGCAAAGATGTGCTGGGGTTCTCACCACCACTTCATACCCGCCAACCCCTCACACGCCGCCGCCGCTGCACCCCGCACCCACCCCCCCATGCCCACCAGGCGGCAGTCGGGAACAGTCACAGACAGTCCGGTCTGGAGATGATGCACCCGGGCTGAAGTGGATAACGTTACAGAGGGTGGTCATGGCTATGGCATGTTCTGAGGGCGTGAAAAGGTCTGCAAGGATACAAAGTTATTTCGTTCTCAGAATGCAGAGGATATGTTGCCGAAAGCTCAGCTCAGGGCTGAATCGTTTAGTTCAGTCTGGCAGAGTGAGCTGGGATCGCAGGCTGTAACCAGATCCATTCCCGACCAATAGGATCAAAGCTTTCTCTTCCCACCTTCCCCCCCTCCCGCGACAGACAGCATGTGTCCAGTGTGCGCAGACTGGGGGAATTCAGCCATGGGCTCAGGGTCAGTCACAGGTGATGCCACACTCTTCGATAGACAGTGGTCTTTGAAGGCTGGAAATTGCCGCCCTGTCTTCGGGACAGAGTTGTACTGTCCATAAGACATAGGAGCGGAAGTAAGGCCATTCGGTCCACCTAACCCCAGGGATACCCAAGCTCTGACAAATGGGCATGCAGGCCCGAAACGGTGGCTCTATTCCCTCTCCGCGGATGCTGTCAGACCTGCTGAGATTTTCCAGCGTTTCAGATTCCAGCATCTGCAGTAATTTGCTTTAACCAGCAATACTCCTGACCCCAGGGGCAAACCCTGGCCCAGCGCCAATAGGCTAAAGGTTAGGTGTGCTGTAAAAGTCAAACAAAAACAGACAACATAAGCTGGAATTAAGAATTTAAAAGTATCCATTAGCTGAATTAAAGCTTCCTGGTTTGATCCCCTTGAGTGAGTGGGAAAAACACAATCAATATTCACCACAGAACATCATCTCAACTCCAGTCAGGGATGACAGAGAAAAAGTCCGGATAATTGGGGAGGACCAGCAACAGAATTTCAGGAAAGTCTCCAATATTTGGGTAAGGGGTTTAGGTCAGGAGGGTGAGCCAGAGTAAGATGCTCTGCCAGAGTCGGTACAAACTCAATGGGCTGAATGGCCTCTTCTGCACTGTAGGGATTCTATGGTTTTCTACTTCTGGAAGGATAAATTGGCTCATTTTCCGCATTTGTTCTATCTGAATTGCTAACAAAGCATTGTATCAGCAAATCGGCTGCCAAAATAAACAACCCTCTGATAAAGCTTGGAGAATATCTCAAACTTCTCCCAAAAGTAAACTGCTCTAACCACATAAACCTTTGCAACTTTAAACAGAAACCTTGCAATGATTGATTTTGCTGCAAAGTGGGGCAGTTTAGTTCAGCAGGTTCCCTTGTGGACAAACACAAGACCAGGCAGCCCTGGGGAAGCACAACTTTCAGAACAAATCCGACACTCAGTTTGGTTTAAATCTCTCTGAAACACACAGAGTGACAAAATTAAATACCAGAGAAAGGTGCAGTTCCCTCTCGAGTGTTCAAGGGAAGGTTTAAGGTGGTGAAGCCCAGGACAGTGAGTATCCTTCCCGCCTTCCAGCACAGTTTGATCATTGTGGAGGAGAGGGAGTGGCCAAAATTACTGGCTCACAGGACAGATGGTGGTCATGGAAACCGTCCAGCCTTCCCTGGCCAGCCATCCGGAGCTCAATGTGTCACTGCTTGTTCCATGATTCCAGGAGCCACCGTCACCACATCAGAGAATGGTGGCTGATCATTCTTTACCCAAGTGTTAAATCTATCTCACCATTGCTGTGTATTCATGTTTGCTCCTAGTTGGAACAAGGTCACTTTCATAGGCCGATCATGTGATGTATTGATGATGTAATTGGCTGTTTGTATGGGCAAATGGGCAATCTATCCTAACAGCCTGTACAGTAAACATCCTTCCAACAAAACTCTTATTTGTCTGTATCTTCCTGGTCTGCAAGTCTACCCTTTGAAAAACACCATAATGGTGTCTTACCGTATGTACACTGTATTAACATTTTAAACAGGAGTTAGGACCAAAGGCTGAATATATACAAACCTTCGAAAGTGGCCATACAGGTTTAGTTTATTTACTAATGTCACAAGTAGGTTTATATTAACACTGCAGTGAAGTTACTGTGAAAATCCCTGAGTTGTCACACTCTGGCACCTGTTCGGGTACGCTGAGGGAGAATTTAGCCCGGCCAATGCACCTAACCAGCATGTCTTTCATACTGTGGGAGGAAACCGGAGCATCCGGAGGAAACCCACGCAGACACGGGGAGAACGCTCAGACTCCGCACAGACAGTGACCCAAGCCAGGAATCGAACCCAGGTCCCTGACTCTGTGAGGCAGCAGTGCTAACCACTGTGCTGCCATGCCGCCTATGATAAGGCAGTTCAAAAGCACATTGGAACCTCGGCTTTATTAATTCAGTAATAAAAATAAGAAAGATCTGGTAAAATGTGCACAATTACTAGTTAGGCCTAAACTGGAGTCGCGCATGAAATTTGGGGCACTTTATTTTGGGAGGGATGTCAAGGCTACAAGAGGGATTGACTGAAATGGGACCGGAGATGAGGAATTTCAGTGAAGGTGGAGGGGCTGGGATTCTCCTTTGAGCAGAGAGGTGTTGATGAGATTTAACAGAGACTTTCAACACCACGTTTTGATGGAGTAAATGCAGAGTAAATGCTGTCCAAAGATGTGCGGGTTAGTTTGATTGGCCATGCTAAAAATTGCCCTTAGTGTCCTGTAGGTTAGAGGGATTAGCTGGTAAATCTGTAGGGATATGGTGGTAGGGCCTGGGTGGGATTGTGGTCGGTGCAGACTCGATGGGCCGAATGGCCTCTTTCTGTACTGTAGGATTTCTATGATAGAATGATAGCAAGTGTTGCAAGTGAGAGAAGGATCAGTTACCAGTGGACACAAATTTAAGAAAATCACCAAAAAAAAATCAGGGACAGGATAAAGACTTAAAAAAAGTCTCAGCGAGTTGTTGTGAACTGGAAGGCGCTGCCTGAAAGGGCGGTGGAAGCAGAGTGAATCGGAACTTTCAAAAAAGATTCTGATAAATACCTGAAAGGAAGAACATTGCAGGACCCTGGGGAAAGCTGAATGGTTATTGGTTAGCTCTTTCAGAGAATGTGATTGGTCCAAACGGCTGTCCTGCTCCTTCCCAGAACCCCACCAATAGTTCTTCTTCAAAGAGCAAGCCAATCCTTCTGAAAGTTATGATGGAATCTGCTTCCTCCACCTTTCAGACAGTGCTATCGAGCTCACAACAACTTGCTGAGTCATCCTACTCCTGTTCTAAATGTGTAACTTTCTTTCTTTCCCCGGTCTCATCTGATTCTTTTGCCAATTCTTGTACACTTGTGTCCTCTGGTTTCCAACCTTCCGGTTTCGGTGAACTGCTCCTTCCTACTTGCTCTATCAAAATTCCTCATGATTTTCAACTCCTCAATTAAATCTTCCCTTGTCAACAAAACAAAGGAGATTGTCATCGACTTCAGGAAGCCTAGTGGAGGACATGCCCCTGTCTACATCAATGGTGACGAAGTAGAACTGGTCGAGAGCTTCACGTTTTTAGGTGTCTATATAACCTAGAATATGTCCTGGTCTCCCCATGCAGACACTATAGTTAAGAAAGCCCATCAACGCCTCTACTTTCTCAGAAGACTAAGGAAATTTGGCATATCCGCGACAACTCTCACTAACATTTACAGATACACCATAGGAAGCATTCTTTCTGGTTGTATCACAGCTTGGTATGGCTCCTGCTCTGCCCAAGACCGCAAGAAACTACAAAGGGTCATGAACAAAGTCCAGTCCATCACTCAAACCAGCCTCCCACTCACTGACACTGTCTACACTTCCCACTGCCTCAGAAAAGCAGCCAGCATAATCAAGGACCCCACGCACCCCGGACATTCTCTCTTCCACCTTCTTCCGTCAGGAAAAAGACACAAAAGTCTGAGGTTATATCCCAACCTACACAAGAACAGCTTCTTCCCTGCTGCCTTCAGACCTTTGAATGGACCTACCTTGCATTACACCCGAGCTATGACTGTAACACTACATTCTGAAGCCTCTTGTTTCCTTTTCTATGAATGGTATGCTTTGTCTGCACAGCGCTCAAGAAACAATGGTTTTCACTGTATACTAATGACAATAATAAATCAAATTAACCTTCTCTGCTCGAAGGAGAACACCCCAGCTTCTCCAGATTCACTGGAGTTCCTTAACCCTGGCCCCATTCCACTAAATCTGCTCTGCACTTCTCCCCAAGGCCAACTTCCTCTGAGAGTACCCAGAATTAGACACAATGTCCAGCTGAGGCCTAACCAGTGTTCCATAAAAGTTCATCACAACTAACTTGCTTTTGTTCTCTATTTATAAAGCCCAGGATCCCAGAAGTTTTTTTTAAACAGGGTTCTCAACTTGTTCTCCCACCTTTGAATGTTAAAGTTTCCATCACGACACACGACAGCGCAGAGTCGCTGAGCAGAAACTGATAGCCAAGTTCCGCACACATGAGGACGGCCTAAACCGGGATGTTGGATTTATGTCACATTATCAGTAACCCCCACAGCTTGCCCCTGGTCTTGCATAATCTCACCAGCTATTCTGTCTGGTGACAATACACATCTTTTTAACCTGTGTTTAATGTTCCCTCCAACCACATTATCTGTACCTTTTAAGACCTGGCTGACTGTAGAGATTTGCATTCTAATTAGTATTCTGTAACTTGATTTCTGTGTCTGTGCACTGTTGGAGAACAGAGACCACTCCATCTGAAGAAGGAGCTGTGCTCTGAAAGCTTATGGTATTTGCTACCAAATAAACCTGTTGGACTTTAACCTGGTGTTGTGAGACTTCTTACATTCTTCCAATCCAGAGTTGGCATTTTAAACAACAACCTGCAGGTGGCACGGTAGCACAGTGGTTAGCACTGCTGCCTCACAGCGCCAGGGACCCGGGTTCGATTCCCGGCTTGGGTCACCGTCTGTGTGGAGTCTGTACGTTCTCCTCATGTCTGCGTGGGTTTCCTCCGGGTGCTCCGGTTTCCTCCCACAGTCCAAAGATAAAGAACAAAAGAACAAAGAAAATTACAGCACAGGAACAGGCCCTTCGGCCCTCCAAGCCTGCACCGACCATGCTGCCCGACTGAACTAAAACCCCCCACCCTTCCGGGGACCATATCCCTCTATTCCCATTCTATTCATATATTTGATGCCCCTTAAAAGTCACTATCGTATCTGCTTCCACTACCTCCCTGGCACCCACAACTCTCTGTGTAAAAAACCTGCTTCGTACATCTCCTTTAAACCTCGCCCCTCGCAGCTTAAACCTATGCCCCCTGGTAATTGACTCTTCCACCCTGGGAAAAAGCTTCTGACTATCCACTCTGTCCATGCCCCTCATAATCTTGTAGATTTCTATCAGGTCGCCCCTCAACCTCCGTTGCTCCAGTGAGAACAAACCAAGTTTCTCCAACCTCTCCTCATAGCTAATGCCTTCCATACCAGGCAACATCATAGAAATCATAGAAACCCTACAGTACAGAAAGAGGCCATTCGGCCCATCGAGTCTGCACTGACCACAATCCCACCCAGGCCCTATCCCCATATCCCTACATATTTACCCGCTAATCCCTCTAACCTACGCATCTCAGGACACTTAAGGGCAATTTTTAGCACGGCCAATCAACCTAACTCGCACATCTTTGGACTGTGGGAGGAAACCGGAGCACCCGGAGGAAACCCATGCAGACACGGGGAGAATGTGCAAACTCCACACAGACAGTGACCCAAGCTGGGAATTGAACCCAGGTCCCTGGAGCTGTGCTACCGTGCCGCCCCAACATCATGGTAAATCTTTTCTGTACCCCCTCCAAAGCCTCCACATCCTTCTGGTAGCGTGGCAACCAGAATTGAACGTTATATTCCAAGTGCAGCCTCACTCAGGTTCCATAAAGCTGCAACATGACTTGTTAATTTTTAAACTCATTGCCCTGGCCGATGGAGGCAAGCATGCCATAAGCCTTCTTGACTACCTTCTCCACCTGCATTGCCACTTTCAGTGACCTGTGTACCTGTACACCCAGATCCTTCTGCCTATCAATACTCTTAAGGGTTCTGCCATTTACATGTGCAGGTTAGGTTGATTGGCCTTGATTGGCCATGCCAAATTGTCCCTTGGTGTCAGGGGGATTAGCAGATTAAATACGTGGGGTTACCGGAATAGGGCCTGGGTGGGATTGTTGTCAGATCCGGCTCGATGGGCCGAATGGCCTCCTTCTGCACTGTAGGGATTCTATGAAGCCTTAGTCACCATTTTGGTGGGAGGTGATGGTTTCCTGTATAATTCATACACAAGCTTTCTTTTCCCAGGCTTCCCTGTAGATGTGGAATTTCTCATTCCACCCCGAGCTTAGTCGGGACTCTGGTGTTCCGGTTGCATTGCTCACATTGTCCATCACAGCCTCATCGGATTTCTGATATTCACAGACAAACACAGCTCTTAGTGGTAGCTTGGGTTGGGGGAGGGGTTGAGGGTAACAGATCAGAAATAAAGTGGTGCGCATGGAAGTTTGAAATTCCCAGCGTTGCGTTTAAATCCCTCCATGGCCTCTCCATTCCCTATCTCTGTAATCTCCTCCAGCCTCCACCCATTCCCTATCTCTGTAATCTCCTCCAGTCCCCACTTATTCCCCATCTCTGTAATCTCCTCCAACCCCCACCCATTCCCTATCTCTGTAATCTCCTCTCGCTCCCACCCATTCCCTATCTCTGTAATCTCCTCTCGCTCCCACCCATTCCCTATCTCTGTAATCTCCTCTCGCTCCCACCCATTCCCTATCTCTGTAATCTCCTCTCGCTCCCATCCATTCCCTCTCTGTAATCACCTCCAACCCCCACCCATTCCCTATCTCTGTAATCTCCTCCAACCCCCACCCATTCCCCATCTCTGTAATCTCCTCTCGCTCCCACCCATTCCCTATCTCTGTAATCTTCTCCAGCCCCCATCCATTCCCTATCTCTGTAATCTTCTCCAGCCCCCATCCATTCCCCATCTCTGTAATTTCCTCCAGCCCCCATCCATTCCCCATCTCTGTAATCTTCTCCAGCCCCCATCCATTCCCTATCTCTGTAATCTTCTCCAGCCCCACCCATCGCCTATCTCTGTAATCTCCTCCAGCCCCACAACACTCTCAGATCTCTGAACTCCTCTAATTCTGGCCAATCCCAATTACAGACTGCAGCTCAGCTTTCAACACCATTATTTCTATGCGATTCATCTCCAAACTTCTGGGGCTTGGCTCCTCCCTCTGCAACTGGATCCTCAACTTCCTAACTCACAGACCACAGTCCGTAAGGATAGGCAACAACATCTCCTCCATGAAGTAATACTTTTCACTGTATACCAATACATGTGACAATAATAAATCAAATCAAAACCAATTAGCATTGTTCCAGCACTGGTGGCCTGGGCCCTATGCAATGGAATTCCTTCCCTAAACCTCCCCACACTCTCTGGTTTTGAGATGCTCCTTCTAACCTACTTTTTTGGTAAAGTGGCTCACTTTCTCAAAGGACAATTGAGGATGGGCAAAAACGTGCTGGCCTTGACACACACAAAGAAATGAAATAACCATATAACCAAAGCATGTGGCCTACCATCCCATGTGGCTCTGTGTCTGATTATTGCTTTGGTGAAGGAACTTGGTTTTCCTATGTTCAAGGTGCTAAATGAATGCAGCTTGTTGCCGTGGTGAATAGGCTTCAGGCCTTCAGCATGCTGCCTCAGGCTGGGGAGGGGGGGGGGGGTGCGTTGGCAGGGTGGTGTAGACAAAGAGCACAACCTGGCATCTTATCTGTCGAGTTCAGGAGGGCAAGGGACAATTCCATCGAGATGTTTCCATTATCAAAAGGATTTGACAGGGTCGGCACAGAGAAACTATTTCAATTGGGGGGAGGATTAAGAGCAATGGAGCATGGCCTTAAAGTCAGTAATTAAGAACAGAGAATTCTGCTATTATTCAGTAGGCCGGGCAACATCTGTGGAGAGAAATGGAATTCACGTTTTCGGTCTGGCTTTAATTTCACATTTCCAGCAGATGCATATTTTGCTTTCATCTTTATCATGTCTGAACTATGTTAGAGGTTGTGGGTTTTAAACAAAGAAGAAGATGATGTGTTTTGCACACGAAATAACAACACAGATTCGCTGCAGGGGCTATAAAATTAAAACAGGAGCCTATGAAACACCTCAATGACATAACCATCAAATCATGTGACCAGCTCTTAAAGCAATCATCCAACCACTTAAATATATAACAATCTTAAACTCAGAAGTCCAAAGAAGTCCAGGTTAGGTTGATTGGGCATGATAAATTGCTCCTTGGTGTCAGGGGGATTAGCAGGGTAAATACTTGAGGTTGCGGGGATAGGACCTGCTGGGATTGTTGTCGGTGCAGACTCGATGGACCGAATGGCCTCTTTCTGTGCTGTAGGGTTTCTAAGATTCTAAATTGCCCCTTCGTGTCCCAGAATGTGTAGGTTAGAAGGATTAGCAGGGTAAATATGTGGGGTTACGGGGGTAAAAATATGTGGGGTTATGAGGATAGGACCTGGTGGGATTGTTGTCGGTGCAGACTCGATGGGCTGAATGGCCTCCTTCTGCACTGTGGGGATTCTGTGATTCTAGAACTTGACCAATCAGGATTGAAAGCACACAATGCGCAATGGGAATCGGAATCCTTTTCTCCAGCAGGGCCGAGAATTGGAGCTTGTAAGAATGCGGTCAGGAGATTGTTTTGTTAGATTGAGGGATATGGAGTCAGTTGTGGTACAGCTCAACCATGATCCGATTGAATCAGAGAGCAGGCGTGAAGGGGCTGAATGGCCTCCCCACTGTCAAATGGTGCTGTGATGAAGAATGAGTTTGAGAGCAGCTGCAACCCAGCAGTCGCTCAGCAGGTATGAGTGAGAGAAATGAGCACTGATGAACATTCCCTGAAGGGCAGCCTGTAAGTGGGGTGAGGCTGCAGGTGGGACAGCACCGGAGGGGGACATGCCCATCCCATCTACATTCCAAACTGCAGCTTCTGATGAGATCTCTTTCTTTTAAATTACCCTTTTTATACCAGAGGCTTCGCAATAGGAGCGGTTCAAATATCAGCACTAATTAAAGAATTCAGCTCAAGGCAAATGATTCAGTCAGTCTCTCCAATCGTCACACCCTAACGACTGTCAGACTGTCTCTCTGTTTGCTACCCATCGCAGAAAGCACCGCACATCTGTCACTCATCCAGATGTTCAAAAGCCTCCTGAACAACAGAAGCAGTGATGCTTTAACCAACCTCACATCTGGTCCCACAGTTCCCTCATTTATTATTCAATCGACTGCAATAGGGTCTGCTGTATCCTAAATGGAATGAGCAGTGACAGCTCTTAATCAGGTGCCGGGGGGGGGAATTTCAAAGATTTACTGCAGAAATCATCCCTGACATCTTTCTAAATCTGACAGATAAGAATCGCAGAAAATCTGTAATCAACGTTCAGTTTTGACTCGGAATTCCATAGAATCCCTACAGTGCAGAAGGAGGCCATTCAGACCATTGAGCCTGCACTGACAACAATCCCACACAGGCTCCATCCCCATAACCCCATGTGTTTACCCTGGCTAGTCCTCCTGACACTAAGGGGCAATTTAGCATGGCCAATCCACCTAACCCGCACATCTTTGGACTGTGGTAGGAAACTGGAGCACTCGGAGGAAACCCACACAGACACGGGGAGAATGTGCAAATTCCACACAGACAGTGACCCAAGCCGGGAATTGAACCCGGGCCCCTGGCACTGTGAGGCAGCAGTGCTAACCACTGTGCCACCCCAATTTGTTGGATATGTTGAACATGGTGCCAATCTCCTGCTCCCCGGGGAGGGCTGGGAGGGGCACCAAGAGTCAGGCATTGGCCAGCCGATAGGGTGACAGCTTCTCCTGCCTTCTCTTCTTCAGAACATGGAGTAAACTAATTTTTGCGCCAATCCAGCAGATTTCAAGGTTATTTTTCTGAGCGCCAGCCAGCCCATTCATTGCAGATTTATTGAATTCAATTTCAAACGTTGCCTTGGGCTTTAAGCTGACACACTCTGACTTTGCAGGTCTAGTGTCACATGTACTCAGTCAAATTTGGAAAATAAGTCATCTGGCCTTTGAATTGTATTTTTTAGCCTGACAGAGTTTTGTCTTTAGTTTTGAAATGGCTGCTTTTGATTGGATCAGGAGACTTAGTGAGGTCCAACTTCAGAGACAGCTGCACATCTTCACCAACAGCACTGAGGAGATACATTCCCAGCATGCAGTTCTGTAGGAGACTGAAAACTCGCTGTTCACCAACCCAAGGTCAACCACACTTAACACAGGGCAGAAACACTGAGAAACATCATGAGGATTGATGCTCACCCAGCCACGCCTCAATGACACGGTAGCACAGTGGTTAGCACTGCTGCCTCACAGCGCCAGGGACCCAGGTTCAATTCCGGCCTTGGGTCACTGTCTGTGTGGAGTTTGCATGTTCTCCCCGTGTCTGCGTGGGTTTCCTCCGGGTGCTCCGGTTTCCTCCCACAGTGCAAAGAGTGTTAGGTGGATTGAGTCATAGAGTCATAGAGATTTACAGCATGGAAACAGGCCCTTCAGCCCAACTTGTCCACGCCACCCTTTTTTTTTAAACCTCTAAACTAATCCCAATTGCCCGCATTTCATAGAAACCCTACAATGCAGAAGGAGGCCATTCGGCCCATTGAGTCTGCACCGACCACAATCCCACCCAGACCCTACCCCCCTTTTCCCTACATATTTACCCGCTAATCCCTCTAACCTACGCATCCCAGGACACTAAGGGATTTTTTTTAGCATGGCCAATCAACCTAACCTGCACATCTTTGGACTGTGGGAGGAAACCGGAGCACCCGGAGGAAACCCACGCAGACACGGGGAGAACGTGCAGACTCCACACAGACAGTGTGGAGCGCTCCTCCCTCACAACCCGGTATTCCCACTGTCCCTTATTATTTGTGCCCAAATGAAACAATGCCCTTCGCCAGTGTATCCTGCCAATATAACTGACGTACCATTCACAGAGAGGTTGAGGGAGAAAATTCCAGAGCTTGGGGCCCAGGCAATTGAAAACACGGCCACCACTGGCGGGGTGATTAAAACAGGGAACTCTCCATAAGCCAGAATTCGAGGAGCGCAGAGATCGGGGAGGGTTGAGGCCATGGAGGCATTTCAAATTCAGGATGAGAACTTTCAACTAAAGATGTTGCTGTGCCAGGAGCCAGTGTAGATCAGTGAGCGCAGGGTGATGGAACAATGGGACTCAATGAGGGTTCGGATAGGGGTAGCCGAGTTTCACAGAATGTGGCAGATCAGCTGGAGGTGTTGGGACTGTCAAGCCTGGGGTAAAGAGTCCACATGAGTCTGAGCCAGGATATCAATTCGCTTTGTCACGGGAATAAAACTTGGCAAAAGACATGGACTCACCAGGTTTCCCACTCACTCAGGACATAAGGTTTTTAAACAGACAGGAAAGAGTTAAATAAAGGAAATACAGACAGAAGAGTATTCAATACCTTTGCAGCCTCCACCATTCTCGCTGTGGAATCGGCCAGGAGTTTGGCAGCGGCAAGCAGCTTCTTCGAGTTATCCACATCGCTCTCCGCCTCTGCATCCGATCTCATGGCATTCACCAAATCCGAGGTGGCCTGGGCGAGGACTCGAGCCTGCCGCACCATCTCACCTGTGGGTCACAGACGGCAAGTCACTCACTCAACTCTCCCCAACCAATCAAACCCATGGAGCTCACCACTTCCAAACCATGTGAACAACCCATGTGTTAACCACACCGCCCCCTCATGGTTGCTGATGAGCTGCTGCATTGTCTCCAGAAAACACCATGACCCCTTGTTCAACACCACCCAGGGTTACAGTGACTCAGCCACCCCCTCCTGGATTCACATTGCCTTCCAATCTGGTCCGTTGGGATGCTGAATCCAAGATATTCCCACAGAAAAGACCCCAAGAGGATTCCTAATTATCCTCTTGTGGCCATCCACACCCATCTTTGACATGGAGTTCCTCCCACTTTACCAAAGACTTTAATAGTTTCTAAATACAGCAGGACACGGGATTTTGCCCCATCAAATTGAGATAGCACTGTCCTGTAGAAAGGTCAGCCAAGTGTTAGCCACTTTGAAAGCGACTAGATTATTCTAATTAAACTTTCCCGCCTCCAGTTATTGCTGGAGGTGGATTGGGACAGTGGTCAAAATGATGAATGCTGAAACCTCCCCAATCTTCAATGACCCTTTATTTAAAAAAAATACTTCTCAGGTCAATGGCCTCAATTGTTCCCCCTGTTTCTCTCCCCTGAGTATTTTCAGTTTATATTTCAGAATTCCACCATCTGCAGCATTTATTGATAGGATTGAGGCTGAATCTTTCGATAGAAACCCTCGCCTCACACGTGCGACATGGCAACACAGTGGTTAGCACTGCTGCCTCACAGCGCCAGGGACCTGGGTTGGATTCCCGGGGGGGCACGGTGGCACAGTGGTTAGCACTGCTGCCTCACAGCGCCAGGGACCTGGGTTGGATTCCCGGGGACACGGTGGCACAGTGGTTAGCACTGCTGCCTCACAGCGCCAGGGACCTGGGTTCGATTCCCAGCTTGTGTCACTGTCTGTGTGGAGTTTGCACATTCTCCCCGTGTCTGCATGGGTTTCCTTCAGGTGCTCCGGTTTCCTCCCACAGTCCAAAGATGTGCAGGTTAGGTGCATTGGCCATGCTAAATTGCCCCTCCCAGGATGCACAGGTTAGACGGATTAGCAGGGTAAATATGTGGGGTCACGGCAATAGGGCCTTGGTGGGATTGTGGTCGGTGCAGACTCGATGAGCCAAATGGTCTCCTTCTGCACTGTAGGGATTCTATGATGATCTATGATTGTATGAAAGCTAGGTAAGTTACACCAGAAGCCCAGTCCTGAGGGACAGATACAAACTCAGCACTTGTGAAAAGCTGGGCCTTTCTCAGGCCTCCAATGCAGCCTGCAACCAGACCCAACCATCAATGTTCGGGGGCTCCTTGTCCAAAAAGTTTGGAAATCACTTCAACGTTCTTGCTCAGATCTCTTTCTCCGACATTGCGGATGCTTCTGGAAGCTGCTCCCACGTACCTGCATCACCCATTGAGCTGAAGATGCTCTCAGTAACGGTCATGATGGTGTCAGTAGCCTGGTCGTAGCGTCCAATGGGCTCCCCTCGGCTGGCATACTGACGCACATGCTGGAGGAGGTCGTTGAGGGCTTGGCTCACCACGCTGGCTGCAGCACTGACCTGTTTCAGGAGCTCAGTGTCATCCGTGGCTGCCTGGCAAGCTTTGACACAACCCTCCACCGAACGGTCTACCAGCTTCCCCGCCTCGACCAGCTGCTCCTGGCACACAGGGGAGCTGATGGTTGGACTGACAACCTGCATCAGACCACATGAGACGCTCATCAGGGGGGCAGAGGAACATCAAAGCAAACGGCTTTCAATGCGTCTCGAGTTACATTCAACGCAAGTTACCCAAATTCATCAGATATCAGCCAATCTTACAATACAGAGCAGGCCATTCACCACATCCCACCTCTTTGAAAGAACTATCCCAATTAATTTCATTAACGTATTTGCTCCCATAGCCCTGAAAATCTCCACCATTCAATGAATTTATCTATCAGTAGCAGCAGGTGATGAAGAACAATGTAATATTTGAGAAAAGGAAACCATAGAGTCACATCAGTCACTCATGATCAGTTAGAACACAATGAGATAGACAGCAAAGCTCCCCGTACTGTGACCCAACCTCACAAGAGTGCCTTAGCCCGTACGAGGGAGCAATCCTTCCAGTTCCACCAGTAGCACCATTCCAGCCTGCCCGAATAACACTGCCAATCTAGGCTGTTGCTCCAGGCCCTTGGCAAACGGTCCGAGATTTCCCCCAACTTGGCTTTCATCCATTCCAATTGGGCTGGCTCGGCCTGAGCATCCAGAAATCAGAGAAAAAGAGCCGACTGCAACACGCATTTGTAGCCCTGGGCAATCACAACAAAGACTGGAGCAAAATCAGAGCTCGGTGGCCGATGCAGTGTTCCTGTGGAACCATTGCCGAGTCCTGGGATCATCCCTCCTCCAGTTCCTGCCCTCCACTCACCTTTGCACAGGCAACCAGCTGGGACGTGGAGAGGGCACACTGTGTGGCTGCAGCAATCACCCGGTTTTGCAGGACAGTGTCTTCAGCCACCTGGGCCACATTCTTTGCTTTGAGAACCAACATGGCGGCTGCGTTCGCCACGGCCTTGGCCAAGCTCATTAGCACGTCCTGTCAGAGAGAGAGAGACAACAAGATGGTGGCTCAGTATTACCGACAGGAATTCACCTGCGGCTCAGTATTACTGACTGTCCACTGTGGCTGAGTATTACTGACCGTCCACTGTAGCTCAGTATTACCACAGGAGTTCACTGTGGCTCAGTATTACCAACAGGAATTCACCCGCGGCTCAGTATTACTGACTGTCCACTGTGGCTGAGTATTACTGACCGTCCACTGTAGCTCAGTATTACCACAGGAGTTCACTGTGGCTCAGTATTACTGACCATCCACTGTGGCTGAGTATTACTGACCGTCCACTGTGGCTCAGTATTACCACAGGAGTTCACTGTGGCTCAGTATTACTGACCATCCACTGTGGCTCAGTATTACTGACCATCCACTGTGGCTCAGTATTACTGACCGTCCACTGTGGCTCAGTATTACCACAGGAGTTCACTGTGGCTCAGTATTACTGATGAGAGTTCACCCCAATACAGAAATAGGCTGGCTTCAATTTGCTTTTCCATCTTGTCTCACCTGACACATTCACACAAACCAGCCTCCCATCCATTGACTCTGTCTACACTTCCCGCTGCCTCGGCAAAGCAGCCAGCATAATTAAGGACCCCACGCACCCCGGACATTCTCTCTTCCACCTTCTTCTGTCATGAAAAAGATACAAAAGTCTGAGGTCACGTACCAACCGATTCAAGAACAGCTTCTTTCCTGCTGCTGTCAGACTTTTGAATGGACCTACTTTGCATTAAGCTGATTTTTCTCTACACCCTAGCTATGACTGTAACACTACATTCTGCACTCTCTCATTTCCTTCTCTATGAGCGGTATGCTTTGTCTGTATAGCGCGCAAGAAACAATACTTTTCACTGTTTACTAATACATGTGACAATAATAAATCAAATCAAAATGAAAAGACAAATGATAGAATTATGTAGATATTAAGAAAGAGGATGTGTTGAAGCTTCTGAAAAGCATCAAGTTAGATAAGTCGCCGGGACCGGATGGGATGTACCCGAGGCTACTGTGGGAGGCGAGGGAGGAGATACCTGAGCCTCTGGCGATGATCTTTGCGTCATCAATGGAGACGGGAGAGGTTCCGGAGGATTGGAGGATTGCGGATGTTGTTCCTTTATTCAAGAAAGGGAGTAGAGATGGCCCTGGAAATTATAGACCAGTGAGTCTAACCTCAGTGGTTGGTAAGTTGATGGAGAAGATCCTGAGAGGCAGGATTTATGAATATTTGGAGAGGTATAATATGATTAAGAATAGTCAGCATGGCTTTGTCAAAGGCAGATCATGCCTTACGAGCCTGAATGAATTTTTTGAGGATGTGACTAAACACATTGATGAAGGAAGAACAGTAGATGTAGTATATATGGACTTCAGCAAGGCATTTGATAAGGTGCCCCATGCAAGGCTTATTGAGAAAGTGAGGGGGCATGGGATCCAAGGGGACATTGCTTTGTGGATCCAGAACTGGCTGCCCACAGAAGGCAAAGAGTGGTTATAGATGGGTCATATTCTGCATGGAGGTCGGTCACCAGTGGAGTGCCCCAGGGATCTGTTCTGGGACCCTTATTCTTTGTGATTTTTATAAATGACCCTGGATGAGGAAGTGGAGGGATGGGTTGGTAAGTTTGCTGATGACACAAAGGTCGGAGGTGCTGTGGATAGTGTGAAGGGATGTCAGAAGTTGCAGCGAGACATTGATAGGATGCAAGACTGGGCGGAGAAGTGGCAGATAGAGTTCAACCCAGATAAGTGTGAGGTGGTTCATTTTGGCTGGTCAAATAGGATGGCGGAATATAAAATTAATGGTAGGACTCTTGGCAGAGTGGAAGATCAGAAGGATCTTGGGGTCCGAGTTCATAGGTCGCTCAAAGCAGCTGTGCAGGTTGAGGCTGTGGTTCAGAAGGCGTATGGTGTACTGGCCTTCATCAATCGAGGAATTGAGTTGAGGAGTCATGAGATAATGCTGCAGCTATATAAGACCTTGGTCAGACCACACTTGGAGTACTGTGCTCAGTTCTGGTCGCCACATTACAGGAAGGATGTGGAAGCCATAGAAAGGGTGCAGAGGAGATTTACAAGGATGTTGCCTGGGTTGAGGAGCATGCCTTATGAGGATAGGTTGAGTGAGCTCGGCCTTTTCTCCTTGGAGAGCCGAAGGATGAGGGGTGACCTGATAGAGGTGTATAAGATGTTGAGAGGTATTGATCGAGTGGATAGTCAGAGGCTTTTTCCCAGGGCTGAAATGGTTGCCACAAGAGGACACAGGTTTAAGGTGCTGGGGAGTAGGTACAGAGGAGATGTCAGGGATAAGTTTTTCACTCAGAGGGTGGTGGGAGCGTGGAATGGGCTGCCAGCAACGGTGGTGGAGGCGGATTCAATAGGGTCTTTTAAGAGGCTTTTAGATAAGTACATGGAACTTAGTAAGATAGAGGGTTATAGGTAAGCCTAGTAATCGCTAAGGTAGGGACATATTCGGCACACCTTTGTGGACTGAAGGGCCTATATTGTGCTGTAATTTTTCTATGTTTCTATGTTTCTAAATACTGGCTGTCTGTTGGAAGGAGTTAAATCTGCAGATATTAAATGGTTTAAATTTCAACTCAGAAATCAATGACTGTATTATAAACCACAACCAATTACTAGTTAACAATTACCTAGCATCAGCACTCACTAATTACTGATTCCTAGTCAACAACACTGAGCACTAACAATAGTTTGTACTTAATTAGTGTCTTTAGCGTAATAAAATAATTCAAGGTGCCTCACAGGAAAGTTAGAAAGTAGAATTTGGCACTGGGGGTTAGAGAGCAGAATTTGGCACCGGGGTTTAGAGAGTAGAATTTGGCACCGGGGTTTAGAGAGCAGAATTTGGCATCGGGGTTTAGAGAGCAGAATTTGGCACCGGGGGTGAGAGAGCAGAATTTGGCACTGAGATTTGGGGGGTCTTGAGGAATCCACCTTGCCTGTGACCCCCTCGTCCTGTGTGACCACAGGCGGAGCAGCCTCCCCGCAGTGGGACAAAGTAAGCCAGCACTCTGAAGGCCACGTCAGAATGACAGCGAAGACAATCCAAGACAACAGGGACAACTGGTCAGCATGCTGCCTCCATCCCTGCTGCAGATGCTGGGGTCACATTGGGGAAGTGGTGGGAGCACAATGTTGAGACGCTTTGATTTCACAGGCCCATGATGCACCATGATTGTAAATCTAATGACACTTCCTGTAAATATATTCCATGTCACTTTAATCAGGTCAGCTGTAATTTATTTGTGATTTAGTCCTCAAATCAGTGCCTGTCCCCATCTTTAGAGGAACATCCCAGGTTGGGTCTATCTCACCCAGAATTATACCTGTACAGGGGAGGGAAGGTATTTGCCTGGGCCCTTGTCACCCATGTGTAAGGACTACACTGAACCTTCCATTTCACCCGCTCACTATTACACACTCACCTGTCCAATGCCCTAGCATTATCACGATTACACATTCACCAGTCGCAAAGCCCTAACATTGCCACTATTACACACCTGTATCCCCTCCAAAAACACTCAGCACTCCTTCAAACATCACTGCTGAACCCTCACCCCCCCACTGCTCCCTTCGACCCTCACTATCCCTTCCTATCACCAATCCTCTCCTTATGCCCCATAGCACTCATCAGCTGACACCATAAACCCCTCCCCCCACCCTCACCATGCCCGTTCACACCTGCACAACCCTCTCCTTGCTGCCCGCTCTCCAGCACAGCCCTTCCCACCCTCCTGCTCCAAACTATCTCATCAATCCATGACTCCTACACCATGTCTCTCCTCCCCTTACTGCCCCCAACATCCCCCGTTCCCCTCGAGGCTGCTAGACCCATCCCAACTCTTTGTTATTCCTCTAATCCTGATCTAATCTCCACACGCTCCCTCCCCCCCCTCAACCCCCCCCCACAACCCCAGCACAGACCCTCTCTGTCCAACAGTCCCTCCAGCACCTCAAAGATCCACATCCTGGAAGCTGCAGGGAGAGACTGATGTTCCAGCCAATGCTGCATGTGGCGTTCTGGGGTTCACAGCTGCTGGAGGCCTCCATCCTAAGGTTGCCCCAGGCCTTCCTGAGGTAAGTGCCGACATTCGCACCTCACATTGATCCAAACGTGTTCTGGAATGGTGTGAAAGCCCGCTGGCGTTGGGGGTGACGGGATGGGAGGGGGGGGGGGGGGGGGGGGAATTCCGGCTGGGCCTTCATTTACATCCCGTTGACAGGATTGAAAATGGTTTCACGCTAGCCTCTGGTGGGAAAGGCGACCCCCCCATGGCGGGTGGAGCACACATTCCTCCCATCACATTACACCGGTGAGAAACCAATTATTCAGCTCCTGCCATCCCCCGACCTCAAACCCCTCACCCCCCCTCCCCCCCCCATTAATGTGGGGCATATGGGTTTGAAAGGAAAATTTGGAATGAAGCCACATTCAGGCAGATGTCAAAATATATCTGACCAAAGAGAGAGGATTTAAGGAGGACAGTGAACTTGGGAGATGGATGACACGAGTTGGCTGTTTTATTATATTCAGGTGCTGACTGGAGATTTAATTGTGCGCCTGTACATGGGGGCAGTCCATCCGCACTTGCTGGGCACCGTGGAAACTGGGGTGATTTATCGACTCCTTTAGAATCATAGGATCATAGAAACCCTACAGCACAGAAAGAGGCCATTCGGCCCATCGAGTCTGCACCGACCACAATCCCACCCAGGTCCTACCCCCATACCCCTACATATTTTACCCACTAATCCCTCTAACCTACGCATCTCAGGACACTAAGGGCAATTTTATCATGGCCAATCAATCTAACCCGCACATCTTTGGAGTGTGGGAGGAAACCCACGCAGACACGAGGAGAATGTGCAAACTCCACACAGACAGTGACCCGAGCCGGGAATCGAACCCGGGTCCCTGGAGCTGTGAAGCAGCAGTGCTAACTACTGTTACCGTGCCGCCATAAACCCCTCCCTCTGTGACATTTAGTCACAATGTCATGTTTTATCTTTCCTTTGCAACTTATTTTTGTTTGATGCAGTATCTCTTTAAGGGGCAGTTATTTTGATTGATCCCATGGCTTGTTTAATTCAGTGTATTGATTTTTCATAGGAACAGGCCTTCCATACCTGCCGGGCACTGCTGGGACTGGGGTGCTTTACTGACCCCCGAGACCACATCTTCCTGTACACTTTTAAAAACTTCCTTGGTGTTTTTGTTCTTTGGTTACAATGCTCCTTGAACACGGGGTTATCCACTTTTATTAGTTGACTCAATCTTTTTTAATTTGTCCCCTTTATTTGTTTTAACTCAAGAGTAGATATAGGAGCAGAAAGGCCATGCTACTCTGTACCTATCCCATTCACCCATCTCCCTGACTGGCTCACAGTTAAAGCAGTGCCTTTGTCTTAAAATCCTCATCCTTGCCTGGCCTGTGGGGATTCGATGATTCTCTGCTATGACATGGGCGTCGCTGGCTGGGCCAGCATTTATTGCCCATCCCTAATTGCCCAAGGGTAGTTGAGAGTCAACCACATTGCTGTGGCTCTGGAGTTACATGTAGGCCAGACCGGGTAAGGACGGCAGATTTCCTTCCCTAAAGGACATTAATGAACCAGGATGTTTGCCAGGATGTTGCCTGGTCTGGAGGGTATTAGCTATGAGGAGAGGTTTGATAAACTCGGTTTGTTCTCACTGGAATGACAGAGGTTGAGGGGTGACCTGATAGAGGTTTACAAGATTATGAGTGGCATGGACAGAGTGGATAGTCAGGTGCTGTTTCCTAGGGTGGAAGAGTCAAGTACTCGGGGACACAGGTTTAAGATGCGTGGGGAAAAGTTTAGAGATGTGCGAGGCAAGTTTTTTTTTTACACAGAGGGTGATGAATGTCTGGATCGCACTGCCCGGGGAGGTGGTGGGAGCGGGTACGATAGCGGCATTTAAGGGGCAACCAGACGAATACAGGAACAGGGTGGGAATGGAAGGATACGGACAGTGTAAGTGCATACGGTTTTAGTTTAGGCAGGCATCATGATCGGCGCAGGCTTGAAGGGCCGAAGGGCCTGTCCCTGTGCTATACTGTTCTTTGTTCTTACTTTCAAATCCCTCCATAGTCTCACCCCACCCGATTATTGTCAATTGTCAGAAAAACCCACCTGGTTCACTAATGTCCTTTAGGGAAGTAGGCTTGACAAAGTTGAGGTGTGTGATATGTAATGTATCTTTGTGAATACAGGCTTGCAAACTAGACTCCAGATCAAGCCTCGACTGCCTGCCTGTCGGGACGGTAACAATGGAGAGGGTCAGGGAAGAATTTCCCAGCTTAGGGTCCTGACGGTAGACTCACCGATGGTGCAGCGATTACAAACGAGAATGCAAAAGAGGCCAGAATATTTTTTATTCATTGGTGGGACTGCACTGTGGCACAGTGGTTAGCACTGTTGCCTCACAGCGCCAGGGATCCGGGTTCAATTCCGGGCTCGGCTGACTGTCCGTGTGGAGTTTGCACGTTCTCCCCGTGGGTTTCCTCCGGGTGCTCCGGTTTCCTCCCACACTCCAAAGATGTGTGGGTTAGGTTGTTTGGCCATGATAAATTGCTCCTTAGGTGTCGGGGATTAACAGGTTAAATACGTGGGGTTACAGGGATAGGGCCTGAGTGGGATTGTTGAGATGCAGGCAAGATAGGCCGAATGGGCTCCTTCTGCACTGTGGGGATTCGATGATTCTCTGCTATGACATGGGCGTCGCTGGCTGGGCCAGCATTTATTGCCCATTCTTCGTTGCCTGAGGGCAGTTGAGAGTCAACCACATTGCTGTGAGTCTGGAGTCACATGGAGGCCAAACCAGGCAGATTTCCTTCCCGAAAGGACATCAATGGCCAGGTGGGTTTTTCTGACAATCGACAATGGTTTAATGGTCATCAATAGATTGTTAATTCCAGAAACTTTTTATTGAATTCAAATTCCATCATCTACCGTGGCGGGATTCGAACCCGGGTCTCCAGAACATTAGCGGAGTTTCTGGATTGATAATCTAGCGATAATAACACTAGGTCTTCACCTTCCAGGGGAGGGGCACAGATATCTGAGATGTTGGAGGAGATTAAAGGTCAGGAGGGCGGCGACGATGGAGGAATTTGGAAGTAAGGACGAGGATTTTAACACAGAGGCACTGCTTTAACTGTGAGCCAGTCAGGGTGATGGGTGAATGGGATAGGTACAAAGTAGCATGGCCTTTACCCAGGGTAGAACATCGGAAGCCGCCCAGGAGTGAGGTGGAATTAAGAAAAGGCCAGATGACGGTTTCAGCTGAGAGCAGGAGGAGAGCAGGGTGAGGTTACAGGGGTAGGGGGAGGGCAGAGTGAGGTTACAGGGGCAGGGGGAGAGCAGGGTGAGGTTACAGGGGCAGGGGGAGAGCAGGGTGAGGTTACAGGGGCAGGGGGAGAGCAGAGTGAGGTTACAGAGGCAGGGGGAGAGCAGGGTGAGGTTACAGGGGCAGGGGGAGAGCAGGGTGAGGTTACAGAGGCAGGGGGAGAGCAGGGTGAGGTTACAGGGGTAGGGGGAGAGCAGGGTGAGGTTACAGGGGTAGGGGGAGAGCAGGGTGAGGTTAGGGAGGCAGGGGGAGAGCAGGGTGAGGTTACAGGGGTAGGGGGAGAGCAGGGTGAGGTTACAGGGGCAGGGGGAGAGCAGGGTGAGGTTACAGAGGCAGGGGGAGAGCAGGGTGAGGTTACAGGGGCAGGGGGAGAGCAGGGTGAGGTTACAGAGGCAGGGGGAGAGCAGGGTGAGGTTACAGAGGCAGGGGGAGAGCAGGGTGAGGTTACAGAGGCAGGGGGAGAGCAGGGTGAGGTTAGGGAGGCAGGGGGAGAGCAGGGTGAGGTTACAGAGGCAGGGGGAGAGCAGGGTGAGGTTACAGGGGCAGGGGGAGAGCAGGGTGAGGTTACAGAGGCAGGGGGAGAGCAGGGTGAGGTTACAGGGGCAGGGGGAGAGCAGGGTGAGGTTACAGAGGCAGGGGGAGAGCAGGGTGAGGTTAGGGAGGCAGGGGGAGAGCAGGGTGAGGTTACAGAGGCAGGGGGAGAGCAGGGTGAGGTTACAGGGGCAGGGGGAGAGCAGGGTGAGGTTACAGAGGCAGGGGGAGAGCAGGGTGAGGTTAGGGAGGCAGGGGGAGAGCAGAGTGAGGTTACAGGGGCAGGGGGAGAGCAGGGTGAGGTTACAGAGGCAGGGGAGAGCAGGGTGAGGTTAGGGAGGCAGGGGGAGAGCAGGGTGAGGTTACAGAGGCAGGGGGAGAGCAGGGTGAGATTAGGGAGGCAGGGGGAGAGCAGGGTGAGGTTACAGAGGCAGGGGGAGAGCAGGGTGAGGTTACAGAGGCAGGGGGAGAGCAGGGTGAGGTTACAGAGGCAGGGGGAGAGCAGGGTGAGGTTACAGAGGCAGGGGGAGAGCAGGGTGAGGTTAGGGAGGTAGAAACAGGCAGTCTTAGCAACAATGCAGATGTGGAATTTCAATGATCGCTAAATCATAACACAGCAATATTGCTACTGTGTCCGAAAATTCAGCATTAACATTCCCTCACTAATGGGTTATCAATGAGAATAACGAGAATTAACATTCTCATATAACGGCAATGCCTCACATTTCTCAATCTGTGAGATTTAAACTAATGATTGGAAGCTTTTGGACCAAACATGAAACGTAGAACATGAAGCAATCTGATACCAGAGAGACAGAAAAAACTCAAACTTTTCAAAAACTAACATGTTTTGGGCCGGCAGATATGATGGGATCCTGCTCGAGGAAGCAGGAACACTCAGACAGTGCCCCTTCATCCCCACAGAAAGCGGCACGGCTTCCTGTTCAAACAGCCTCCTCTTCCTACCTGAAACCGCTCGTCCATTTCGCTCTCTCCAATGTGCCGCAGAAGGTCACCGCTGGCCTGCCCAATGCTTCCAGCTGCTGTCAGCACCGTCTGCCGTGTCTGCGGGCAAAACACACACCCGCTTTAGATAAAATGTACCTGCTTGAAACTGGCTCAGTGTCAACCGCGATGCACTGGGAAGCTCCCTGTTGAAGGGACAGCACAATAATTCCCAATACCCTGCTCTGAAGAGTTCGGCAAGAGTTTGCACCCACTGTGCAGTGACTGAGTCACACAACACAACCATTTTACACTGCCTTAAATGGAGGTAGAAGCAGATTGAATCAGAACTTTCAAAAGGGGAATTGGATGAATACTTGGACAGGAGCGATGGCCTATATGGAATAGATTCCACTTTCAATCAGCCAGCGCACACACAGTGGGCAGAAGATTCCATTCCACTCTCCCAACTTGATGTTGGTCTCTGAACCTTTTGATTCCGAAGCAGGATGAACAGACGTTCAACAGGAAACATTTCCTGCTGCCCTTCTCCCTGACCTCCACGCCACCGCCACCCCCCTCCCCTCCCCCCACCCCCCACCCCACCACACCAATTCCCCAGCTCACCTCCCCTGACGAAGGTTCGACTGCCTTCAGCAGATCAGACACGGCACCAGCCAATGTTCTAGCAGCACGCAGGAGGTCTTGTCCACTTCCTACATCATCGTCCATCAGGGCAGCCAGCATCTTCACCCCTTTGGACATTTCCGTTAGATTGGAAGATATGGTAGTGATGGCACAGCCCACGGCAGTGTAATCAGTGTCTGCGGGATCTCCTGGAGGGAAACATCAACTTTTACACACCCATTCTAGTATTCTGCTCAAAGCCTCACTGAAATGTCTCCAACCAGACATCCCTCCTCCCTCCAAGGCTCATGTTCTCCTCCTCCATGCCACAGCCATTCCTATTTGCTCCCAGCCCTATATAAAGAGGCAGCACCCTGGTCTGATTTCCCCTCTCCATTATCAGTGGGTGCAATGCACAGTACTACACAGACCCCCTCCCCACCCCACACCCAAGAACCTCGAGATGTTACGTGTACACATCCCCACGTTTCTACAGGAGTTAGATAACCACCACTGAACATCAAACCAATACAAAGCCATGGAAATATGAATGCTGGTCTCCAACTACACCAAGCAGCATCCTGCATGGCTCAGGATGGGGACACTGGAGGAGTGGTTCAGCTGACAGTCAAGTGGCAGTTGGTTTGGAAGATCCGGATTTTGTGCTCACACAACCTTCCCGACTCACCAGCTGTGAGATTGACCACGGACGCAGTCCCTGCAGTGATCGCATCCACCTGTGAATGAATCTCGTGCTTCGACTCATCCACCTTGTTCCGGACCCAGACCTTGGACGCCTGAGGGAAAGAGAAGGGAAAAGCAATTGTCAGAAAGCAAACCGTTCCCCTTCCTATAGTGTGTATTACAGAGAACATTAGCAAAACATTCACTACTCCAACCCATTCTCAAGTATATTGAGTCAAGCTCCCTTTACAATAACTGGATTATCTCTTTCCAATCGGACATGCCCCCTGGTCACAGACTTCTCACTCATTCTTTCTCCAGGAATATTTTCCAAGCTTTCAACCTGACAAACACACAAAGAACAAAGAACAATACAGCACAGGAACAGGCCCTTCGGCCCTCCAAGCCCACGCCGCTCCCTGGTCCAAACTAGACCATTCTTTTGTACCCCTCCATTCCCACTCCGTTCATATGGCTGTCTAGATAAGTCTTAAACGTTCCCAGTGTGTCCGCCTCCACCACCTTGCCTGGCAGCGCATTCCAGGCCCCCACCACCCTCTGTGTAAAATATGTCCTTCTGATATCCGTGTTAAACCTCCCCCCCTCACCTTGAACCTATGACCCCTCGTGAACGTCACCACCGACCTGGGGAAAAGCTTCCCACCGTTCACCCTATCTATGCCTTTCATAATTTTATACACCTCTATTAAGTCTCCCCTCATCCTCCGTCTTTCCAGGGAGAACAACCCCAGTTTACCCAATCTCTCCTCATAACTAAGCCCCTCCATACCAGGCAACATCCTGGTAAACCTCCTCTGTACTCTCTCCAAAGCCTCCACATCTTTCTGGTAGTGTGGCGACCAGAACTGGACGCAGTATTCCAAATGCGGCCGAACCAACGTTCTATACAACTGCAACATCAGACCCCAACTTTTATACTCTATGCCCCGTCCTATAAAGGCAAGCATGCCATATGCCTTCTTCATCACCTTCTCCACCTGTGACGTCACCTTCAAGGATCTGTGGACTTGCACACCCAGATCCCTCTGCGTATCTACACCCTTTATGGTTCTGCCATTTATCGTATAGCTCCTCCCTACATTATTTCTACCAAAATGCATCACTTCGCATTTATCAGGATTGAACTCCATCTGCCATTTCTTTGCCCAAATTTCCAGCCTATCTATATCCTTCTGTAGCTTCTGACAATGCTCCTCACTATCTGCAAGTCCTGCCAATTTTGTGTCGTCCACAAACTTACTGATCACCCCAGTTACACCTTCTTCCAGATTGTTTATCTAAATCACAAACAGCAGAGGTCCCAATACACAGCCCTGCGGAACACCACTAGTCACAGGCCTCCAGCCGGAAAAAGACCCTTCCACTACCACCCTCTGTCTTCTGTGACCAAGCCAGTTCTCCACCCATCTAGCCACCTCCCCCTTTATCCCATGAGATCCAACCTTTTTCACCAGCCTACCATGAGGGACTTTGTCAAATGCTTTACTAAAGTCCATATAGACGACATCCACGGCCCTTCCCTCGTCAACCATTCTGGTCACTTCTTCAAAAAACTCCACCAGGTTAGTGAGGCATGACCTCCCTCTCACAAAACCATGCTGACTATCGTTAATGAGTTTATTCCTTTCTAAATGCGCATACATCCTCTCTCTAAGAATCTTCTCCAACAACTTCCCCACCACGGACGTCAAGCTCACCGGCCTATAATTACCCGGGTTATCCTTCCTACCCTTCTTAAATAACGGGACCTCACCTGCGTCCAGTGATGAGACAAAGATTTGCGTCAGAGGCCCAGCGATTTCATCTCTCGTCTCCCTGAGCAGCCTTGGATAGATTCCATCAGGCCCTGGGGATTTGTCAGTCTTTATATTCTCTAACAAACCTAACACTTCCTCCCTTGTCATGGAGATTTTCTCCAACGGTTCAACACTCCCCTCCGAGACACTCCCAGTCAACACATCCCTCTCCTTTGTGAATACCGACGCAAAGTATTCATTTAGGATCTCCCCTACTTCTTTGGGCTCCAAGCATAATTCCCCACTTTTGTCCCTGAGAGGTCGATTTTTTCCCTGACAACCCTTTTGTTCCTAACGTATGAATAAAATGCCTTGGGATTTTCCTTAATCCTGTCTGCCAAGGACATTTCGTGACCCCTTTTTGCCCTTCTAATTCCCCGTTTGAGTTCTTTCCTACTTTCTTTGTACTCCTCCAGAGCTCCCTCCGTTTTTAGCTGCCTGGACCTAACATACGCCTCTCTTTTCTTTTTGACCAGTCCCTCAATTTCCCTGGTTATCCACGGTTCTCGAATCCTACCCTTCCTATCCTTCTTTTTTACAGGCACATGCTTGTCCTGTAGCCCTAACAACTGTTCCTTAAAAGACTCCCACATGCCAGATGTGGATTTATCCTCAATCAGCCTCTCCCAATCAAGAGCTGCCAATTCAACTTCCCGGTTACATCCCATCCAAGATGCCTGGGAATGTCGACTTCCCGGTTAGTGCAACTATCGGCATCTTTCGAGTGAGAAGGTACTGATACTGTCACCCTGCATTGATAAGTCTGGTATCTCCTTTTCCAGGACTTGTGAAGCAAGTCCCATTCTCAAACCTCACTGATTGAATTACTTGGAGTCTTTTCTCAGTGTTTTCATTCATTTACAGGATGTGGGCGTCGCTGGCTGGGCCAACATTTATTGCCCATCCCTAATTGCCCCTTGAGATGGTGGTGGTGAGCTACCTTCTTAGAACCATAGCACCACAGAAATGTTACCGCACAGGAGGGCCATTTGGCCCATCTTGTCCATGCCTGCCCAAGGATACCCAACTGCCCCTTCTAATCCCACCTTCCTGCACCCGGCCCATAGCCCTGTAGCTTACAGCACTTAAGATGCAGATCCAGGTACTTTTTAACAGAGTTTAGGGTCTCTCTGCCTCCACGACCAACTTGGGCAGTGAATTCCAGACACCTACCACCCTCTGCATGAAAATAGTTCTTCCTCATGTCCCGTCTACACCTAGTATAACTTATAGAACATAGAACATAGAAAAACTACAGCACAAGCAGGCCCTTCGGCCCACAAGTTGCGCCGGTCGTGTCCCTACCTACCTAGGCTTATAAATAGACTTACCTATAACCCGCAATCCTATTAAGTCCCATGTACTCATCCAGAAGTCTCTTAAAAGACCCTATCGAGTTTGCCTCCACCACCACTGACAGCAGCCGATTTCACTCACCCACCACCCTCTGAGTGAAACACTTACCCCTGACATCTCCTCTGTTCCTACTCCCCAGCACCTTAAACCTGTGTCCTCTCGTAGCAGCCATTTCAGCCCTGGGAAAAAGCCTCTGAGAATCCACCCGATCTATACCTCTCAACATCTTGTACACCTCTATCAGGTCACCTCTCATCCTTCGTCTCTCCAAGGAGAAAAGACCGAGCTCCCTCAACCTATCCTCATAAGGCATGCCACCCAATCCAGGCAACATCCTTGTAAATCTCCTCTGCACCCTTTCTATGGCTTCAACATCCTTTCTGTAATCAATGATTCATATCTTGAATCTATGTCCCCTGGTTCTAGAATTCTCCACCAAGGGAAACAATTTTATCCTGTCCACTCTATTTGTTCCCCTCATAATTTTGTACACTTCTATTAAGACACCCTTCTTTGTTCCAGGGAAAATAATGCCTACCTATCGAATCTCTCCTCATAGTTACACTTAATAGCCCTGGCAACATACTGATAAACCTCCTCTGCACTCTCTCCAGAACAATTATGTCCTTTCTGTAATATGGTGACCAGAACTGCACACAAGACTCCAGTTGTGATCTCACCAGTGTTTTATACAATTCCAACATTATATCTTTGCTTTTATATTCTATATCTTTGCCAGTGAAGGAGAGCATTCCATATGCCTTCTGTACAAGCTTGTCTATTTGAACTGCTGCCTTTAGGGACCTGTGTACTGGTACGCCAAGATCTCTCACTTCATCGACCCCTCTTCATGTATTCCCATTTATTGTGTATTCCCTAGAACAGTTTGACCTCCCTAAATGCATCACCTCACACTTATCTATGTTAAAATCCATCTGCCACTTTACCTCCCGCTCCACCAACCCATCAATATCGTTTTGGAGATTATAGCTATCCTCTACACTATCCACAACTTGGCCAATCTTTGTGTCATCTGCAAGATGTGTGTGTCATCTGGAGAGAGGTTTTCAAGTTTTTCCTTTTTATTTGTTTTTATTTTAATTGTTTGGGGGATGTGGGCATCACTGGCTGGCCAGCATTTATTGCCCGTCCCTAATTTTAAGAGTCAGCCACATTGCTGTGGCTCTGGAGTCACATGTAGGCCAGACTGGGTAAGGATGGCAGATTTCCTTCCCTAAAGGGCATCAGTGAACCAGATGGGTTTCTCCGACAATTGTTTCATGGTCATCAGTAGATTTTTAACTTCCAGATTTCAATTGGATTTAAATTTCACCATCTGCTGTGGTGGGATTGGAATCCGGGTCCCCAGAGCATTACCCTGGGTCTCTGGACCACTAGTCCATTGACAATACCATCTTCCCTGGTGTTGGTGACCACTGTGACCTCTTTATGGATACCAACAGGTTAGAATTCCCATTGAAATCCATGGCTTTGTAAAGAGGATGGGTGATATGCAAGATCAGTTTCCCCCCCCCAGGGGAGAGTAACAAGCTGTAAATCCACTGGTAATGTTCATTATAAATACAATTGAACAGAGAAAACAAATCACTGAACAGAAATTCAGACCCAACATGTTGCTATTATGAAAAGTTGAGAGAACAATGAACGTTTTAATCAAGGTGTGAGATGGAGAAACCTCAGCAGCCATCAAACTCACCATGTCTTGGCCCAGAGGGGGTAAATTATCAATCTCAGTGAGATCAGACTGGGCTTGTTGAACCGCCTGCATACTGGAGTTAATGGTTCCCATTAATGCTTGCTGTGCTGATGTCTGTTATGCAGAGCAAATTAGCAAAGCAGGTTAGAATAATGCAATACATTTCTTTCAAAACTAAAAGATGTGTATTAATCAACTTAAATCTGTGCATGAATCAACGGAGAAAACATTTTAAAAAAATAATTCAACACTCTTGAATTAAAAAAATGATAAAAGAGACTAAATCTAAAAGCAAATTAAAGAGTTTTAAAGAAATTGGTGCAATAGTTTTATTTTGGCGTTAATATTTTGATGCCAAACATGACTCAGTACAAACTGTGAAGTAAATCCTTATTGGTAGAAAAGTGAATATTGGGCACTTGTCCAGAAATGTAATTCCGACTCCTACCAGTGGGGGCATGTGGCCCCGGTGCATCTGCCCACTCAGGATCTGCTGCTGTGGAGCTGGCATTGTGCCCGTGTTAAAGCTCTCCGGCCCGCCCGCGCCTGGCCTCATCACAGCTGGCAGTGCCACCGACGCATGCTCGATCTTCCCGGTCTTATTAAATTGCTGCTGCAAGATGGTGGATCTGTGGGGCAGGGCAGAGGAGCAGAGTTGTTCATCAAGACTCACACTGGGGGCATCTGAGCCAACGTCAGAGAAAAAGCCCTTTATTTACATAGCGCCTCTCACCGGCTCAGGGCGTTCCCAAAACATTTCACAGCCAATGGCGCACTGTGCAGTTACTGCGTAACGTAGGTGACAGAGCAGCCAATTAGCACGCTCCCACAAACAGCAATCTGATAATGACCAGATGATCTTGCGATGTTGACTGAGGGATAAATGTTGATCAATATTGACAGCTTACCAGCACCTTCCCAAGTGCAGAAGAGGCCCTTCGGCCCATCAAGTGTGCACTGACACGCAAGACACACACAACCTCCCACCTAATCCCATTCCCAGGATGGGTCATAAATGTCGGCTGGAGCAGTGATGCCCACATCCCATTAAAGAAAGTGAAGCAAAAATGGACATTGGTGATAACATCCTGCTTTCCTTTGAAATAGTGCCATTGGATTCCCAGCGGAGAAGGAAGACAGAACCTCGGTTTGACCTCTCTCTCTTCAGAAAGACGCCACACTCCTTCTGCGCTGCTTTGGGATATCAGCTTGGGTGATGTGCTCAGGCTCCAGAGCGGGCCTTCAGACTCGGAGACGAGATTGCGACTGACTGAGCCGCGGCTGACACTCTCGCTGGGGGGAAACCAGGAATTCTGGAACTAAAGATGCATGAAGAATGGTTCATGGCAGCTTTAACATCGATGGGTAGCTGAGATTTCAGTGTATTCAGGACAATGATAGGTGGGCTAAATCTACACTTTGGTCAGGAGGAAGGTCTGGATTATCCTATTTATGGTTTCAGCAAAGCAAACAGTTTGGAATGTTTACTTCTTTGGGGAAACGGATTCTTCCAACATTGTTGACTCTTCATCTCCTTCGAGTCCAAACCGATCCTTACTTTGCTTCTACAATGAAACCAAAGAGAGAATGGATTAGAAACACAAAAACCTCACAAAGACAGGACACCAAGTCTGTGCAGCCGTCAGTCACAACATTATTCTTAAAATAATACCGGGAGTTGTCTGAGCCGCTCTCAGAATTACACAGAGCACAGAAACATGCCCCTTCAGCCCTATCAAACAATCTGTGGTAGCGTTTGGCTTGATCATAATCAACGTCACCCAGTGGCTAACAGCTGGAAAGTGGTGGAGGGTGATGGGCCAGCTAACCACTGGAGAACGAGGCAAGGTATTCCAGCTTGCTGATGGCCCACCCATTTCGACTTCGATCCAGCTGTTTAAGTGCTGGGCCAGAGCAGGGAGCTGATTGGAGAGCTTCCAAACACGGAGTTGTGGGAAAACTGGGTGCAGGTCTGAGAGGCAACTACATGGTCACAGGCTTTAGAAAGCAGAGTGGGCTTGGCATGGGACTGATAGCTCACAAGGGCAGAAAGTGAGGAAGCTACGGGGGAGGCAGGAGGGTGACTCAGAAAAAGGAGGGTGGCACAGTGGTTAGCACTGCTGCCTCACAGCGCCAGAGACCCAGGTTCAATTCCGGCCTCAGGTGACCGTCTGTGTGGAGTCTGCACGTTCTCCCCGTTTCTGCGTGGGTTTCCTCTGGGTGCTCCGGTTTCCTCCCACACTTCAAAGATGTGTGGGTTAGGTGGATTGACCACGATAAATTGCCCCTTAGTTTCAGGGGGACTAGCAGGGTAAATATGTGGGCTTATGGGGATAGGGCCTGGGTGGAATTGTTGTTGGTGCAGGCTCGATGGGCTGAATGGCCTCTTTCTGCACTGTAGGGATTCAATGATTCTATTCTATTCTATGAGAATGATGAGCTTGGATTGGCAAAATGACATTTTTGCTCCGATTTCCAACAGAATATTCAGTCGACTCACCTTCTTGAGAATGATGTCGATATAGCCAGCAATTAGCTGAGAGATCTGCTCCCCCTCTGTGGTCTGAACAGAATAGTAGCTCTCCTGATATTCTCCAAAGTCCTGCAGATGGAGAGAGAACCGGGTGAACATCCAATAATGGAAAGTACTTCGAAGAGTACCTACAACTCAAACTGGCTGTTTCCCACTCCCTGTCACCTTCCCACACGCTAGCTGAGTGAAAGGGGAAATGAGGTAACCCATTCCCCATATCACCTTCACACTGAGGAGGCCACACCACCAACTGGTCCCTCCCCTTGTTCCCCAAAAATTGTTTGCATTAATTCAGGGGACGAAACCTTCACCTAACCAGCTCTCAGCACGAGTTGGCACAAACCACCCGAGGTGAAACGCTGAAGTGAAAATCTATTCCTGCTCACTGCTCCTTTTAACCAAGTCCCAAAAGCCAGATTCTGTTAGTGTGCGCTCCCCACCATGCCCAGACATGGAACTGGGGGCAGACTCAGGAACAGCCCTGCTCTCCAGGGCGGCACGGTAGCACAGTGGTTAGCACCGCTGCTTCACAGCTCCAGGGACCCGGGTTCAATTCCCGCCTCGGGTCACTGTCTGTGTGGAGTTTGCACATTCTCCTCATGTCTGCGTGGGTTTCCTCCAGGTGCTCCGGTTTCCTCCCACAGTCCAAAGATGTGCGGGTTAGGTTGATTGGCCATGATAAAATTGCCCCTTAGTTTCCTGAGATGCGTAGGTTAGAGGGATTAGTGGATAAAATATGTAGGGATATGGGGGTAGGGCCTGGGTGGGATTGTGGTCGGTGCAAACTCGATGGGCAGAATGGCCTCTTTCTGCACTCTAGGGTTTCTATGATTTCCAATCACAGACAAACCTCCCACAACAGCTCCGATATCAGCTCCTACGTCACACCTGGTCATGGACAGCGACTGGGTGGATGTCCCTAAGTAACGGGGAGCCTTGCAAAAGCACACAAAGCATTCTGTTTGGCCTATGCAAATTGGTGTCCCTGTGGATAGGGGTAATGTTAATATGCTTGATAGTGGAAATAATATACAATCAAAGAGGGGGGGGCAGGGGGAGGGGACGGCACGGCGAGATGGCCTAGTGGTATTATTGCTAGACTATTCATCCAGAAACTCAGCTAATGTTCTGGGGACCCCGGTTCGAATCCCGCCACGGCAGATGGTGGAATTTGAATTCTTGAAACAATATCTGGAATTAAGAATCTACCGATGACCATGAAACCATTGTCAATTGTTGGAAAAACCCATCTGGTTCACTAATGCCCTTTAGGGAAGGAAATCTGCCACCCTTACCTGGTCTGGCCTTCATGCGACTCCAGAGCCACAGCAATGCGGTTGACTCTCAACTGCCCTCGGGCAACTCGGGATGGGCAATAAATGCTGGCCAGCCAGCGACGCCCATGTCCCATGGATGAATATATAAAAATAATCAAGGTGAGGACACAATTATTGGATCTTGGCAGTGGCTGGAGCTGATCAAACTCTCCTGGAGTCGGCGATTCCCCCTGACGCTGGGACTGAGTGTGGCCATTCTCAAAGCCAGGATTTGATAGCCCCTCCTGTGCAGTGGGATATCCCCTGACGGGTCAGAAAACCCTGACCCAGGAGTTTCTCAACTTTCAACATCTTTGTCCAAACAAATCAAGCAACAAGACAACATAGAACCGCAGAAACATAGGCTGTTTCCAACCCTTTCCAATCTCCTACCAGAGTGAAGCTCTTTGGAGAGGCAGCCCAGCGCTTCACGGTTGTGAGTGGCCACTCCTGCATCACCTCTTTGGTCTTTTCATCAACTCGCATAACTGAGTCCTTGGTAATCCCCAGAAGCCGGGGAACCAATTTGTTCTTCCCCTTCATTTTTTCCTGAGGAAGGAAACACCATTTATCAGGAACAATTCATCGAGGAAACCCCCAGCACCAAAGTGCTTCTGAAACCAATCTATCTCCAATCGATTTCCTTCCACTGCAGTGTTCAGTTTTTGATGTTTAATGATACACTTTGGTCTGAATCTTCCAAATCTCTGGTCAGAACCCTTGATCAGCCAATACAGACCCAGTTACCTTCCTCCGATATTCCTGGCCAATTCTCCGATGGAAGATCCTCGGGAAACCTCGGAGGGCGCATAGAAACTAGAAGCAGGAGTAGGCCATTCGGCCCTTCAAGCTTGTTCCGGCTTCATTTTGACCATGGCTGATCATCAAATTCAATATCCTGATCCCTGATGCTGGGCAGAACTTGTGCAGAAACCAGATCCATTATATTTTGGTAAGTGTTCACTAACAAACTGGAAAACACTTGGTGCATTAAACAGCTTTACAATGTGGCAGTGATCTGGGTGGGTGAGGTGAGTGGGTAAGAGGGTACGGGGGCAGCTGGGTAAGGCGATGGGGTCAGATCAGCTCAACTTGAGGGGGGGTGGGGAAGATGGGGGGAGGAGTCAGGTTGAGGGGGAAGTTTTGGGGGACGAGTCAGGAATGAGTCGGTTAGTGGGGACTGGTTAGGGCAGGTCGGGGTGAGGGAGGTGTTGCGGGGAGGGTGGAGGAGACCTGAACTCATGAGGTGGAACTGGGTGGAGGGGCTTAGTCAGGTTGGGTCGGCTCGGTGGATGGGAGTTGCGGGGGGCGTAGTCAGGTCAGGTCGGGGGTATGGGGAGTTGGGGGGGGGGTCAGAGCTGGTTGTTAGGGAGTCAAGAGAGAGTCAGGGCAGTCCATATACTGTTGTAATTCAG
The DNA here is from genome assembly GCF_964213995.1 of Mustelus asterias. Taxonomy (NCBI): domain Eukaryota; kingdom Metazoa; phylum Chordata; class Chondrichthyes; order Carcharhiniformes; family Triakidae; genus Mustelus; species Mustelus asterias. The sequence continues at coordinate 24,142,663 of NC_135829.1, read as the reverse complement.
ACAAATGCCAGTTTCCAGTCAGTAACACCCTTTATGGTGCACCAGAGGAAAAGGTCACTCCTGCGGCCTAGAGACAGGTAGTCTTCACCTGGGGACAATCAGGCTTAAAATCCTCTGCAGACTGCTCCCCATTGGGAGAATCCCCGCTCACTCAATAAGGCAGCTCATCCCCTGTGGCCTTGTGGTTCTGACAGGAGTTCAATTGGGAATTTCCTGTCTAAGATTCCAGGACAGTAAATCAGGACTAACTCTAACTCAGAGTTGGACACTTCCTCGCCGGGCCCGGGGAGCAGGGAAACTGTCCACTGGCCGTTCAGACTCCTCGGGCAATTCTCACGGAGGGCAGGGAATATTGGGAACACAAAGGGTAGAATATCTGGGGCGGGGGGGGGGGTTACGTTCAGTCTCAGGCTCTCTGGAAACTGGAAGGTTCGGGTCATTGTGCTGAAGAGAAACATACCGACTCTGAGAAAAATAGCAGCAAAACTGTCAACGACAAATCTGACTTTAACAAATGGTCAGGAGGCCGAGGGACACTCGGCACACAGTCCATGACAGCACAATCAGACACTGCCAGTGGATAATGACAGCACAATCAGACACTGCCAGTGGATAATGACAGCACAATCAGACACTGCCAGTGGATAATGACAGCACAATCAGACTCTGCCAGTGGATAATGACAGCACAATCAGACACTGCCAGTGGATAATGACAGCACAATCAGACACTGCCAGTGGATAATGACAGCACAATCAGACACTGCCAGTGGATAATGACAGCACAATCAGACACTGCCAGTGGATAATGACAGCACAATCAGACACTGCCAGTGGATAATGACAGCACAATCAGACACTGCCAGTGGATAATGACAGCACAATCAGACTCTGCCAGTGGATAATGACAGCACAATCAGACACTGCCAGTGGATAATGACAGCACAATCAGACACTGCCAGTGGATAATGACAGCACAATCAGACACTGCCAGTGGATAATGACAGCACAATCAGACACTGCCAGTGGATAATGACAGCACAATCAGACACTGCCAGTGGATAATGACAGCACAATCAGACACTGCCAGTGGATAATGACAGCACAATCAGACACTGCCAGCGGATAATGACAGCACAATCAGACACTGCCAGCGGATAATGACAGCACAATCAGACACTGCCAGCGGATAATGACAGCACAATCAGACACTGCCAGCGGATAATGACAGCACAATCAGACACTGCCAGCGGATAATGACAGCACAATCAGACACTGCCAGTGGATAATGACAGCACAATCAGACACTGCCAGCGGATAATGACAGCACAATCAGACACTGCCAGCGGATAATGACAGCACAATCAGACACTGCCAGCGGATAATGACAGCACAATCAGACACTGCCAGTGGATAATGACAGCACAATCAGACACTGCCAGTGGATAATGACAGCACAATCAGACACTGCCAGCGGATAATGACAGCACAATCAGACACTGCCAGCGGATAATGACAGCACAATCAGACACTGCCAGTGGATAATGACAGCACAATCAGACACTGCCAGCGGATAATGACAGCACAATCAGACACTGCCAGCGGATAATGACAGCACGATCAGACACTGCCAGTGGATAATGACAGCACAATCAGACACTGCCAGTGGATAATGACAGCACGATCAGACACTGCCAGCGGAAAACGACAGTGCGATCAGACACTGCCAGCAGATAACGACAGTGCCAGCGGATAATGATAACGTGATCAGACACTGCCAGTGGATAACGACGGTGCGATGAGACCTTGCCAGTGGGTAATGACAGTGCGATCGGACACTGCCAGTAGATAAGGACAATGTGATCAGACACTGCCAGTGGATAAGGACAATGCGATCAGACACTGCCAGTGGATAGCAATGGTGCGATCAGACACTGCCAGTGGATAACGACAGTGCAATCAGACACTGCCAGTGGATAACGACAGTGTGATCAGACACTGCCAGTGGATAACGACAGTGTGATCAGACACTGCGAGCAGATAACGACAGTGCGATCAGACATTGCCAGCGAATAAGGACAATGCGATCAGACACTGCCAATGGATAATGACAGTGCGATCAGGCACTGCCGGTGGATAAGGACAATGTGATCAGACTTCTCTATCAGCTCTGAGTGACCAAGTTGAGACACAGAAACATGCCGGTCAGGGGGATTGGCCGTGGTAAATGCGTGGCGTCACGGGGAGAAGGTGATGCACCTCAATGAGCACCCGGAAACAAGGCTTTAGAACTGAAGGCTTTAATACATTAACAATGAAACTACTAACACAAATTCACCCGTTCAGACTGAAGGGGTCCTGCCGGAGCAGGGGGTCTTATACCCTGCCACCGGAGGCGGGACCCCACTGGAGTGTGCCATGATAACACTTGGGACAGGTAAACACCCTATCCCAACAACATAGTACAACCCCCATAACAACAACAATAAGAACCCCAGTGGTGAACCAACGATGGTTCACCACATTCACCCCTCCTTTAGGAACCAAAGGTGGCGGGGTGGATGAAAACAGACAATGACAAAAAAAATAACAGGATTCACAAGTCCAGACGGTCTGGAGGACCACACCGACGCTGCGATCTTCTCAACACCGGTTGCGAAACCGGAGCAGGTGCTTGCGGTGGCTCTCTCAAAGCAACATCTGGCTGTCCCCTCAAAGACTCCCGGGCCGGCCGGCCCTGATGAGGCGATGGTGTAGGGGATCCTGGAACGTTTGGTGGTGGTGGTGGTGGTGATGATGGTGGCGCCGATCTCCGAGTCTCAGGCAAGCTGTACATGGGAGTAAAAGTGTTATGCACTGGTCCCGGTGCTGACCGCGCCACGTCTGGGGAAGTAATGAGGAGTAGTGGATCTGTGACTGGGGGAATAGGAGCGACAGGAGTTGCTACGTCCCCTGCGGGCGCCAGGTCTCTAATGGAGACAGTGTCCTCTCGCCCGTCAGGATATGCCACATAGGCATACTGAGGGTTGGCGTGGAGGAGTTGGACCGGTTCGACCAAGGGGTCGGACTTGCGAGCCCTCACATGGCGCCGCAGAAGGACGGGTCCTGGGTACGTCAACCAGGCTGGCAATGAGGTCCCCGAGGACGACTTCCGAGGGAATGAGAACATCCTCTCGTGGGGAGTAGCATTGGTTGCCGTACACAGGAGGGAGCGGATAGAATGGAGCGCAGTTGGAAGGACCTCCTGCCACCGGGAGACTGGAAGGCCCTTGGATTTCAGTGCCAGTAGGACAGCCTTCCAGACTGTAGCATTCTCCCTTTCCACCTGTCCGTTACCCCTAGGGTTGTAGCTCGTGGTTCTACTAGAGGCAATCCCGAATGAGAGCAGGAATTGCCTCAAGTCGTTGCTCATGAACGACGAGCCCCTGTCGCTATGAATATAGCAGGGGTACCCGAACAGGGTAAAAAGCTCACTGAATGCCTTGATGACGGTGGCAGTCGACGTGTCCGCACAGGGGAAAACAAACGGAAACCGGGAAAATTCGTCTATTATGTTAAGAAAATAGACATTCCGATCCGTTGAGGGAAGGGGGCCCTTAAAATCTACACTCAGCCTCTCAAAAGGGCGAGTGGCCTTGACCAAATGTGCCCGGTCTGGTCGATAAAAGTGTGGTTTGCATTCTGCGCAAATCCGACAACTTCTAGTAACTGACCTGACCTCCTCCACCGAGTAGGGTAGGTTGCGGGCTTTTATGAAGTGGTAGAGTCTGGTGACTCCAGGATGACACAGATCATTGTGGAGAGCCTTCAAGCGGTCCTCCTGCATGATGGCGCATGTTCCGCGCGAGAGGGCATCCGAGGGCTCATTGAGCTTCCCTGGACGATACATAATATCGTAATTATAGGTGGAGAGCTCAATTCTCCACCGCAAGATCTTATCGTTCTTGATCTTGCCCCTCTGCGTGTTACTGAACATAAACGCCACGGATCGTTGATCCGTGATCAGGGTGAACCGCTTACCTGCCAGGTAATGGCGCCAGTGTCTGACTGCCTCCACAATGGCCTGAGCCTCCTTTTCCACCGCTGAGTGCCGAATCTCTGGGCCTTGAAGGGTGCGGGAAAAAAACGCGACGGGCCTGCCTGCCTGGTTTAGTGTGGCGGCTAGGGCGAAGTCCGATGCATCACTCTCCACCTGGAAAGGGATGGATTCATCCACCGCGTGCATCGTGGCTTTCGAGATGTCGCTTTTCAAAACCTTGAAGGCCAATTGGGCCTCCGGCGTAAGTGGGAAGGTCGTGGACTTAATGAGCGGACGAGCTTTGTCCGCGTAGTTGGGGACCCACTGTGCATAATACGAAAAGAACCCGAGGCATCTCCTCAGTGCTTTCGTGCTAGCGGGCAAGGGAAGTTCAGTGAGTGGGCGCATACGGTCTGGATCAGGGCCAATGACCCCGTTTTCCACCACGTATCCGAGGATGGCTAACCTACGCGTACGGAATACGCACTTCTCCCTGTTATAGGTCAGATTCAGGCAAGATGCAGTGCGTAGAAAGTGTTGGAGATTCGTGTCGTGGTCCTGCTGGTCATGGCCGCAGATGGTGACGTTATCCAGGTACGGGAAGGTAGCCCGCAACCCGTTCTGGTCCACCATTCGGTCCATAGCACGCTGGAAGACCGAGACCCCATTGGTGACACCAAATGGAACCCTGAGGAATTGGTATAGACGACCATCCGCCTCAAAAGCCGTATATTGTCGGTCCTCTGGGCGGATGGGGAGTTGATGGTAGGCGGACTTAAGGTCTATGGTAGAAAACACTCGGTACTGCGCAATCTGATTGACCATATCAGAAATGCGCGGGAGAGGATACGCATCCAGCTGCGTGTATCTATTAATGGTCTGATTATAGTCGATGACCATCCGAGGTTTGTTCCCGCTTTTGACTACCACGACCTGCGCTCTCCACGGACTAGCACTGGCCTGTATGATCCCTTCCTTGAGGAGCCGCTGAACCTCAGATCTAATAAAGATCCGGTCCTCAGCGCTGTAACGCCTACTTTTAGTAGCGATGGGCTTGCAGCCAGGTACCAGATTTTTAAAAAGGGATGGTGTCGTGATCTTCAGGGTGGATAGATTGCACGCGGGGCGTTTTGGGCAATTTGGAGGCTGCGGCTGGCTCCCTACGGCCAGTGAAGGGAGTGGCCCACCGTACTGTAGGATCACACTCTTCATGTGGACCATAAAATTTAGTCCGAGGAGAATTGGCGCGCAAAGGTGAGGTAACACAAGGAGCCTGTATTGCTCGTAAACTGTGCCCTGTACCTCAAGAGTTACCATACATTGTCCTTGGATCGGTACAGACCGGGACTGTGATGCCATGGAAATGGTCTGCTTGGCAGGGAGAACCCGGAGTCCACACCTTTTAGCAGTTTCAGGGTGTATGAAACTTTCGGTGCTCCCACTGTCAAACAGACAATTTACAGTTCTGCCACTAACCTTTACCTCCATCATAGAATGTTCCAGTCTGAAATGCCTGGTCTGATCCAGAGAGATCGACGCCACCGTTGGCCCCTGGGCGTCACTGCATGCTGCCGATGTGGATGCTGAGGACCCCTGCTGGTCGCTGCTGCATGCTGCCGATGTGGATGCTGAGGACCCCTGCTGGTCGCTCCTAGTCGTCGTGGACCATGATGGCCGCCCCCATGAATCGCATGTGGCCGAGGGCTCCAAGCGCAGCGACTCCTGGTGGTCTTCCTCCTCCTCTGTTTGCCACGATGGCGCCGTCCTGAGATCGCACGTGGTCGGACCTCGTGGGTACTGCGACGCCGAAGGAGATTGTCTCCGTTCTGGAGGGTTACAAGCTGCACTGCCGTTTTTACGTTTGGACCTGCAGACTTTGCTGTAGTGGCCTTTTTTACCGCACTGGCTGCAGATTGCCGTTCTTGCCGGACACTGCTGCCGTGGATGCTTAGCCCCACCGCAAAAATAGCATCGCTGGCCCCCTGGAGCTGCCGCCGTCGTCGAATCGATCTGGGAGCGCGGGTTCGCGGGGCGAGGAGGGAGCAGAGCTTGCTCCAACCACGTTGACTGCACGTGGTCCTCGGGGTACAGCGCCAAGCTCTTCGACGCCGCCTCCAACCTCACGGCCATCCCCATTGCCTGGGTCAAGTTGAGTTTCCCCTTTTCTAATAATTTAAGTCTGATGTACGAGGACCCTACCCCTGCTACGAACGCGTCTCGGGCGAGGTCTTGCATGTACTGCTCGGCGGAGACATCCTTACAGTCACAACCCCTGGCAAGCTGCAGGAGTTCATTGGCGTAGTCTTCTATGGTCTCGCCCGACTGCCGACGTCGTGTAGCGAGGAGATAACGAGCGTGAATCTCGTTGGGTGGCGTAATGTACCTATTCTTTCGGAGCTCGACGGCACCCTGGTAAGTGGAAGCTGCACGAATGGCTAGGTAAATCGTGTCGCTTACCCTTGCGTGGAGGACCTGGAGTCTATCAGTGTCTGTAGTGATAGCTACCGAGGCTGCCAGGTAGTCCTCGAAGCACTTCCACCAATGTTCGAACGTGTTAGCTGCACCGACCGCACGTGGGTCCAGTGTCAGACGATCCGGTTTTAGGATCTGTTCCATATTCTCAGTTAATGTATTAAATTGATGCACCTCAATGAGCACCCGGAAACAAGGCTTTAGAACTGAAGGCTTTAATACATTAACAATGAAACTACTAACACAAATTCACCCGTTCAGACTGAAGGGGTCCTGCCGGAGCAGGGGGTCTTATACCCTGCCACCGGAGGCGGGACCCCACTGGAGTGTGCCATGATAACACTTGGGACAGGTAAACACCCTATCCCAACAACATAGTACAACCCCCATAACAACAACAATAACAACCCCAGTGGTGAACCAACGATGGTTCACCACAGAAGGGAGGACAGCCTGGGTAAGATGCTCTTTTGGAGAGTCAGCATTGACTCGATGGGCCGGATGGCCTCTTCCTGCACTGTAGGGATTGTATGGAGGCTTGTGAGGATGAGTGATGTGGGGAAAGGCGGAATGAGATTTAGCAGAGAGATTGACGAAGCACAGATTGAAGGAAGTCCATCGCCCAGCACGGACATCCCTGACCATCAAGTAAAATATTAAAATCAACGCCATTAAATAAGGCAGCTCAGTACAAGGCAAGGTCATGAATTAAATTGATGTTTACTATTGCTGACACACACACTTGTTTTTGAACAACTGACAATGGTTACAACTCAGAACTGGGCCCGTTTAATGTTTTCACCAAGTTGCTCAAACTAGACCTCAGTGTCAGCAATCAGTTAAAAAATGAGATTGTTTCTGAATTCGTATCCGATCACTGGTTATTCTCGGGAGAGGGAGATTCACAGCCAACAGCGGCTCTCCCTGTTCCAGCTCCCAACAAATCAATTAAAAAGCATCAAGTCCAGGAATGATAGTTTCAAATGTCGCTCAGGAAAGCGTCACTCACACAAATACAAACCACACCAATTCACTGTCTGAAGGCAAGTAAAATTTGGAACAGTGTGTAAACTGGGGTAAGAGGAGAAATTCTTACCTTCACCAGAAAGAATGACACCCCATAGGTTCGGAGGGAGCGAGCCAACTTCACGTATTTAACTTTTGCTTCAATTTCACTCATTTCCCCACAATTCTTGTGTTCCTAACGCAAGAAACCACAAAAAAAAAAGTTATTTCCTCGTCTGAAGTGTTATTTTTGTTCAATACCCGTTCTCCTGTGGCTGTTTCTGGTCACTTTCCAGCTCTCTACCTCTCCCCTCTTGACTCACAGAACCATAGAACTCCTGCAATGCGGAAGGACGCCATTCGGCCCATCAGGCCTGCAGCGACAACATTCCCAACCAGGCCCTATCCCTGTATTTAACCCTCGTATTTACCCTGCTTAATCCCACCGACACTAAGGGGCAATTTAGCATGGCCAATCAACATAACCCACACATCTTTGGAGTGTGGGAGGAAACAGGAGCACCCGGAGGAAACCCACGCAGACAACGTGCAAACTCCACACAGTCGCCCGAGGCTAGAATCGAACCCGGGTCCCTGGAGCTGTGTGGCAGCAGTGCTAACCACTGTGCCGCCCCTAAAGAGGGAGACAAGTGAGTGAAAGGACATTTGTGAACCAGATGGGTTATTACAACAATCGACAATGAATCATAGAATCCCTACAGTGCAGAAGGAGACCATTCGGCCCATCAAGTCTGCACAGACCACAACCCCACTTTATACCCGTAACCACACATATTTACCCTGCTAATCCCCCTGACACTAGTCAATTTAGCATGACCAAAAACCTAACCCGCACATCTTTAGTCTGTGGGAGGAAACCGGAGCACCCGGAGAAAACCCACGCAGAGACGGGGAGAACATGCAGACTCCACACAGACAGTGACCTGAGGCTGGAATTGAACCCGGGTCCCTGGCGCTGTGAGGCAGCAGCACTAACCACTGTGCTGCTTAGTTTCATAGGCATCAGTAGATTCTTAATTCCAGATTTTTATTGAATTCCACTTTTTGCCGTGGTGGGATTGGAACCCAGGTCATTCCCTGAGTCTCTGGATTACTAGTCCAGTGACAATACTACTATGCCTCCCATTAAATATGGACATGTATTTGGGAAGGAAGTGTTTAGAAAGATGCGGAAATGGGATTACAGTGGATAATTACAGGGTGAAATACTAGCACTGGCACAGATATGATGGGCTGAATGGCCTCCTTCAATGCTAAAATTGTTTCCAGATTTCGTTCTGCTCAATATTTCTCCTCTCCTGATGAGTTTCCTTGTCCCCTTGTCTCCTGATCTCCAGCTGTGGTTCCGATAATGGGGAGTTCTGCCGCCTCATCATGTCTTTGTTAAAGTTGAAAACAGTTGCATCTTATTCAGTGTAAACAATCTGCATTTATATAGCACCTTTAATTTAGCCAAATGTCCCAGAGCGTTATAAAATCATGGAATCCTACAGTGCAGAAGGAGGCCATTCAACCCATCTAGTCTGCACTGACCACAATCCACCCAACACCCTATCCCCATAACCCCATGCATTTACCCTAGCTAGTCCCCTTCCCACTAAGGGGCAATTTAGCATGGCCAATTCACCGAACCTGCACATCTTTGGACTGTGGGACGAAACCGGAGCACCAGGAGGAAACCCACGCAGGCACGGGGAGAACGTGCAAACTCCACACAGACAGTGACCTGAGAATCGAACCGAGGTCCCTGGCGCTGTGAAGCAGCAGTGCTAACCACTGTGCCACCTTACCACCCTAACAAACTGAGCTTGATTTAAGGGAATATTACGATAAGTGAGAGTCAAAGTGGGAGGTTCGAAAAGGAGGCCCTTACAGGGCAGAGAAGCTGTGAGGCAGAAGGTTTCGAGAGGGGGGGGGGGGTGGCGGCTCCATAGTTTATAGAGTCTTGGCTGCTGAAGGAAGGGCTACCAATGGCATGGCGGACAGGACACTTAACCCTGGGAATGAACAAGAGGCCAGAGATTCAGAAGAGTACACAGGTTTCTGTGGGTTATACAATCGAAAGAGGTTCGAGAGGTGGGAAGCATGAATTTACTCACAGTAAATGGGCATCGCTGGCTAGACCAGCATTTATTGCCCATCCCTAATTGCCCTTGAGAAGGTGGTGGTGAGCTGTCTCTTGAATCGCTGCAGTCTCTGAGGTGTAGGCACACTCACAGTTGGGGAGGGGAACTCCCAGGCGGTGGTGTTTCCAGATGTCTGCTGCCCTACTTGCTGGTAGAGGTCATGGGTTTGGAAGGTGCTGTTGAAGGAACCTTGGTGAGTTCCTGCAGTGCATCTTGTAGATGGTACACACAGCTGCCACTGTGTTGTAAAGGAGGGAGTGAGTGTTTGTGGATGTGGTGCCAATCAGGCAGGGTTGCTTTGTCCTGGATGCTGTCAAGCTCCTCGAGTGTTGTTGGAGCTGCACCCATCCAGGCAAGTGGGGAGTATTACATCACACTCCTGACTTGTAGATGGTGGACAGGCTTTGGGAAGTCAGGAGGTGAGTCACTGTCTTCATTACTGCTGAATGGGCTTTGACAAAGGAACCATCTCAGAGAGATCTTTTCCGTTATATTGTGATTGGGAAGCTTGTGAGGCCCTGAATAACTATTTCTTATATAATTTTGTTTATTTGTATCCAGCTGGGGTGGATAGAATTTGGGGTTTCACGAGTGAATATAAAGAGACAAATCGAAAGGTCTGAGTCCTTTGATCTCTCGGCCGTATCCTTGACATCTCTCAGCGGGACTAGGTCACCGTCTCCGAGATCCTGGAGTGTGCTCACTCCTGATGGAAAACACTCATTGCTAAACCAGTGATGGATAGTGGTTGTTTACCACAGGAATCTTCTGTACAGTGAACTGACCAGTGGATCCCGACCTCCTCAGCGTCCGTTTCTCTGTTACAGGTGAGATGTGAAGCTGGTGGACATTGACACTGGGAGCAGGTCACTGACAGCCGTGACCTCTGTTTGGAGCAGCACTGGAGGCGGCCAGCACCTGGATGAGAAGAGGGCCCCAGGGAAAAGGGTGGGGCCAGAGTGGGCAATACGAACACAGAGTGGACAACCATGTCACAAGACATCATCGAATGAGAGGGAAGGGAGCCACAACTGTAACTGTGGTGTAGCTGAGTTAGGAGGCGTACACTTGTAATGTTTCACTCTGTAAATTTATTTACAGAGTAAAGACTGCCTCCTGGACTATCCGTGACCAATTGGTGTTCCAGATATCAACCTCCGGTATTTTTTAAACTCTGTTTTAGCCTGAACGTAGAACCTGAACCAATGAACTATTTTCTACCGTGTTTAGGCAGCTTTCGTACCTGGAAAATCTTCTTCTCTGCGTTCCTCTGCTTAATGTACTCCTTTGGCAAGAACTCCTTCAGACTGGAACGCAGAGTGAAAGAGAAAGCATCAGTGCCACCAATCCCAGTCACACATCACACCGACCCCCAGGTCACAGCCCCACCCCCCGCACAGATCAAGGGTCCCCACTCCATTCCACTTCCCCCACACCCACAGTCACCTCCCCCCACACCTACAGCCCCGTCCCCCCACACTCACAGCCCCGTCCCCCCACACCCACAGTCACCTCCCCCCACACCTACAGCCACGCTTCCCCCACACCCACAGTCACGTCCCCCCCACACCCACAGCCACGTTCCCCCAACCCCCACAGTCACGTCCCCCCACACCCAGTCACCTCCCCCCACACCCACAGTCACCTCCCCCCCACACCCACAGTCACGTCCCCCCCACACCCACAGTCACGTCCCCCCCACACCCACAGCCACGTTCCCCCAACCCCCACAGTCACGTCCCCCCACACCCAGTCACCTCCCCCCACACCCACAGTCACCTCCCCCCCACACCCACAGTCACGTCCCCCCCACACCCACAGTCACGTCCCCCCCACACCCACAGTCACCTCCCCCCACACCCACAGTCACCTCCCCCCCACACCCACAGTCACCTTCCCCCACACCCACAGTCACCTTCCCCCACACCCACAGTCACGTCCCCCCACCCCCACAGTCACGTCCCCCCCACACCCACAGTCATGTTCCCCCCACACCCACAGTCACCTCCCCCCACACCCACGTCCCCCCACACCCACAGTCACCTTCCCCCACACCCACAGTCACGTCCCCCCACCCCCACAGTCACGTCCCCCCCACACCCACAGTCACGTTCCCCCCACACCCACAGTCACGTCCCCCCCACACCCACAGTCACGTCCCCCCACACCCACAGTCACGTCCCCCCCACACCCACAGTCACGTCCCCCCCACACCCAACATGCAGAACACTGTCAGGTAATGTGGGAACTCACTCGAGAAATCCAGGTTTGTGCTTGTGTTCCACATGGGGTCCAAACTGGATCTGAGCCTGAATGCCCCCGAATTCACACGCTTTATCAAAGGAAACCGGGTGTGATCCATTGAGAATATCATCCCGAGCCTTTAGACAACAAAATACCGTGAGGCACAAAACACCACGAGACCCAAAACAAATTCTCCGACTTCAACTTTACTTAAAGAATAAAGACACAATCACAGAGAGAGATGGAGAGAGACAGAGACTCTGACGTACACAAGCCCACACACATACACGCATTCACACACATGCACACGCACATGTACATGCACACATGCATACACATGCAAGCATACACGTACACAGACACATGCACACTCACGTACTCATGTACATACACGTGTACACATGCATGCACAAACACACAACAAAGTCAGCTGTCCCACAATGTAAAAGCAGAAGGTGCCATTTCCAACTGTAACAGACCCAACTCCATCAGTCCACATCCCATCAGCAATCAATCGTACAGCTTCCGGATTCACATGGAGCATTTGAATTCACCCCATGTGCCTGCTCTGGGACACTGGGATCCACTCCTTGCTGACTGAAGTTATGACAGACACACAGATTTGGACATCTTGTGTATTACCCGTGAGGTCAGACAGGTTTTTTGAGGAAGTGACAAAAACGGTTAACGAAGGAAGGGCCGTGGATGTCGTCTATATGGATTTCAGTAAGGCATTTGACAAAGTCCCTCATGGCAGGTTGGTTGAGAAGGTTAAGGCTCATGGAATACAAGGAGAGGTGGCTAGATGGGTGGAGAACTGGCTTGGCCACAGGAGACAGAGGGTAGCAGTTGAAGGGTCTTTTTCCGGCTGGAGGTCTGTGACCAGTGGTGTTCCGCAGGGCTCTGTACTGGAACCTCTGCCATTTGTGATATATATAAATGATTTGGAAGAAGGTGTAACTGGTGTTATCAGCAAGTTTGCGGATGACATGAAGATGGCTGGACTTGCGGAGAGCGATGAACATTGTCGGACAATACAGCAGGATATAGATAGCCTGGAAAATTGGGCGGAGAAATGGCAGATGGAATTTAATCCAGATAAATGCGAAGTGATGCATTTTGGAAGAACTAATGTAGGGGGGAGTTACACAATAAATGGCAGAGCCATCAAGAGTATAGAAACACAGAGGGACCTAGGTGTGCAAGTCCACAAATCCTTGAAGGTGGCAGCACAAGTGGAGAAGGTGGTGAAGAAGGCATCTAGAACAAAACATAGAACAGTACAGCACAGAACAGGCCCTTCGGCCCATGTTGTTGTGCCGAGCTCTGTCTGAAACCCAGATCAAGCTATTTCCTCCCTATCATCCCGAAGTACTCCATGTGCCTATCCAATAGCTTCTTAAATGTCCCTAAAGTTTCTGACTCCACTATCACTGCAGGCAGTCCATTCCACACCCCAACCACTCTCTGAGTAAAAAACCTACCTCGGACATCCTTCCTATATCTCCCACCATGAACCCTATAGTTATGCCCCCTAGTTACCACTCCATTCACCCGAGGAAATAGTCTTTGAACGTTCACTCTATCTATCCCCCTCATCATCTTATAAACCTCTATCAAATCTCCTCTCAACCTCCTCCGCTCCAAAGAGAAAAGCCCAAGTTCCCTCAACCTTTCCTCATAAGACCTACCCTCCAAACCAGGCAGCATCCTGGTAAATCTCCTTTGCACTCTTTCCAGTGTCTCCACATCCTTCTTATAGTGAGGTGACCAGAACTGCACACAATATTCCAAATGTGGTCTCACCAAGGTCCTGTCCAGTTGCAGCATAACCCCACGGCTCTTAAACTCAAACGCCCTGTTAATGAACGCCAACACACTATAGGCCTTCTTCAAGCATATGGTATGCTTGCCTTTATAGGACGGGGTATAGAGTATAAAAGCTGGAGTCTGATGTTGCAGCTGTATAGAACGCTGGTTAGGCCACATTTGGAGTACTGCGTCCAGTTCTGGTCGCCGCACTACCAGAAGTACGTGGAGTGCAGAGAAGGTTTACCAGGATGTTGCCTGGTGTGGAGGATCTTAGCTATGAGGAGAGATTGGGTAAACTGGGCTTGTTCTCCCTGGAAAGACGGAGAATGAAGGGAGACCTGATAGTGGTGTACAAAATTATGAAGGGGATAGATAGGGTGAACAGTGGGAAGCTTTTTCCCAGGTCGGAGGTGACGATCATGAGGGGTCACGGGCTCAAGGTGAGACGGGCGAGGTATAACTCAGATATCAGAGGGACGTTTTTTACACAGAGGGTGGTGGGGGCCTGGAATGCGCTGCCAAGTAGGGTGGTGGAGGCAGACACGCTGGCATCGTTTAAGACTTACCTGGATAATCACATGAGCAGTCTGGGAATGGAGGGATACAAACGAATGGTCTAGTTGGACCAATGAGCGGCACAGGCTTGGAGCCCCGAAGGGGCTGTTTCCTGTGCTGTACTGTTCTTTGTTCTTTGATCATAGACAATCTTTGGGGTCTTGACCAAGGATAGAGCAGGTCACTGACACGACTCGTCCGCCTCCCTCGCCTCCCTCACTTCCCCACCTCTCAAACTATCCAGATGGGGGTGTTTACTCAAAGAACATAAGGAGGGGGTTTACCAGAAAAAAATAATTGAAACTAAGACCAGTTTGTTTAATTGAATTTTTTTTTTGCAGTGGGTGCTGGAACTTCTAACTCTCTAAGCTGGTGGAGAGGCCTAGATACTGGCTGAAGCCTGAACTGGGACAGGATCCTAGTGAGGTATATCATGGCGCACAGAGGGGCCCGTGTACACCACCCACCATTCCGGATCTTTCTCTGCTCGCATCCACGCATAAAATGGGCCACAATCTGATAGGGATTGTAGGTCATGAACTCTATGCAGGAATTCCCCAAATTGCCAGTTCCCTCATCGAGCTCCACCCTGCATCTCCCCACAAGACAACTCCTCCATCAGTGAATGGAATGCTGTACCTGTACATACAGCAGATTAAGCTGCACTGGGTCTCGAGAGTCCACATTCTGGTCAGAGTAAAAAAACTTGCGTCTTAACAGCAGCGTTTCATTTTCATCAACTCCTTGTTCTCGGAAGGTTCGACTGTGATCCAACCAGTTCACTGTTGGAGAGACAAATATAGCCAAAATCCATCAGCATCCTCATCCTCCCCGTCTGGGAGTCCCAATCACCCACCCGCAAAACCACACCCACCCCACGCACTGGGTACAGCCCATCCAGAACATTACAGGCAGCACCTTCATGATCACACAATGACTCACAGAGAGGAGGCCATTGGGCCCATTGTGCCTATGCCAGCCCCTTAAAAGAGCAGTCCAACTGCTGGAGTTTCCAGAAAACAATCCAATGGAAATTGGCGTGATCGAGAGATTCCCATCCATTTACACAGCTCCAACACATCACATCTCCTGAAAATAAAGCTCCAGGAGGATCCTGGGAAATACCTGGGTGGCACAGTGGTTAGCACTGCTGTCTCACAGCGCCAGGAGCCCGGGTTCGATTCCCAGCTTAAGAACATCAGAACTAGGAGCAGGAGTAGGCCATCTGGCCCTTCGAGCCTGCTCCGCCATTCAATAAGATCATGGCTGATCTTTTTGTGGACTCAGCTCCACTTACCCGTCCGCTCACCATAACCCTTAATTCCTTTACTGTTCAAAAATTTATCTATCCTTGCCTTAAAAACATTCAATGAGGTAGCCTTAACTGCTTCACTGGGCAGGGAATTCCACAGATTCACAACCCTTTGTGTGAAGAAGTTCCTTCTCAACTCAGTCCTAAATCTGCTCCCCCCTATTTTGAGGCCATGCCCCCTAGTTCTTGTTTCATCCGCCAGTGGAAACAACTTCCCTGCTTCTATCTTATCTATTCCCTTCATAATCTCATATGTTTCCATAAGATCTCCCCTCATTTAAACAGTGGCTTGGGTCACTGTCTGAGCGGAGTTTGCATGTTCACCCCGTGTCTGCGTGGATTTCTTCCCACAGTCCAAAGATGTGTGGGTTAGGGGGATTAGTGGGATTTGAAGAGTAAAGGAATTAAGGGTTATGGTGAGTGGGTGGGTAAGTGGAGCTGAGTCCACGAAAAGATCAGCCATGATCTTACTGAATGGCGGAGCAGGCTCGAGGGACCAGATGGCCTACCCCTGCTCCTAGTTCTTATGTTCTTAAATATGTGGGCTTACAGGGATGGAGCCTGGGTAAGATAAAAAGGTGGGTTGGTGCAGACTTGAAGGGCTGAATGCCTCCTTCTGCACTGTAGGGATTCTATGGTAGAAATGTGTGAATCAGAAGGGACTCTGGGATTTGAGTATTCTTTTATTTGATTTCATGTTTAATTTCCCATGTGAAGATGTTGCTTTCTCAGGAATATTTGAAATTTATTGCAGATCCTATCACTGAGCGATGTTGATGCGGAGAGTCTCCATTCTAAACTGAGACAGGCTTACAATCATCATCAGTATGAAGCTTGGCTTTTAACTTCTCCATCTTTTTCTCATCGCGTAACAACGTTCTGTCTTTCTTCAGCGTAGCTGTCCCATCCTCCTTCTTCTCTTCAACCACATCTTGGATCAAAGAATATTCTTCATAATTCGTGATGCCTGAAATGAGAGAAATGTAACCAGGCGTTTATTGGGGCAAAAGTTTTCCACAGCAAACTGAGCTGAAGGCCCGTTGCCACGAACGATGTCACGAGGTGGATATGCTGCGGCTACACTGTGTCAGCTGTGAATCAGAGGGTAACTTCGCTGCCTTCCAGTCACAAAGCTTTGGGTTTGCATCACTCCAGAGACTTGAGCACTTTACCTTGGCTGGCCCTGCCGGGGGCACCTGCCCTGCCGAGGGCGCCTGCCCTGCTGGGGGCACCTGCCCTGCCGAGTGCTGCCCTGCCAGGGGCGCCCGCCCTGCCGAGTGCCACCCTGCCGGGGGCGCCTGCCTTGCCGGGGGCACCTGCCCTGCTAAGTGCCACCCTGCCGAGTGCCACCCTGCCGAGTGCCACCCTGCCGGGGGCGCACGCCCTGCCGAGTGCCACCCTGCCGAGTGCCACCCTGCCGAGTGCCACCTTGCCAGGGGCACCCGCCCTGCCAGACTCTCAGTCAATTTAAACAGCCTATCACTGTTATTTTACAGCCAGGCTGAAAACAACCAATGGGGATCAGGGAGAAAATCTTTTCCATTCTGCGTGAAAGAATCGACGCAGACATGGTTAGAATGCCCAACATGAACAGAACAAGCTGAAAACAGGTAGCAGTCAGTCTGTGAGGATGCCCAGGGATTTTCCTCTCCCCACACCTGCTTCTGGGTGTTTCCAGCTTCTTCTGATTCTGATTGGTTGTATTTCCTGTTTTCCACAAGTCTTGCCAAGGCTCTGAGTGGCGTACATCAGCACCGAGAATAAAACTCTGGGAGAATGTGAGTCCAGTGACTCCAAGCACTGGGTCAAAAAGATGGAGTTCGTCATTGTGAAACCTCTCACACAATAAACACCATCACAACACAATCCAATCGCAGCTCTTTCCCCGAACATGGCTGCTTTCTAACTGGTTAAATGACAGGCACCAACCTATCCGACTGCAGATGGGGACCAGCAGTTCACCAACAGTTTTGGAGTCGTCAATCATCACAGTCTTTACTGCTCCATCCAACATCCTTACTTTCTGCGGCCGCTGCTTTTTCTTATACTCCAGAATGTCCTAAAGAGGAGAGCACAGGACAAGTTCAATCACACAGGCCATTCGGTCCATCATTCACACCTGAATCCTGTTCCAAAAACTCAGGCTCTTGAAGCAAGCACGTGAACAAGAACTATAACTGGATTTCAATGCAAGAAGACATGAGGTCATCCACTTTTGACCAATAAAAGATAGAACAGGGGATTTTATAAATGGTAAAGAGGTCCAAAGAAATTTGAGGCTCAGGTCTAGAGGCGTAGACTGCGTTCTAGAGGTGTAGGCTACTTTCCAGAGGCGTAGGCTACTTTCCAGAGGCGTAGGCTACTTTCCAGAGGCGTAGGCTACTTTCCAGAGGCGTAGGCTACTTTCCAGAGGCGTAGGCTACTTTCCAGAGGCGTAGGCTACTTTCCAGAGGCGTAGGCTACTTTCCAGAGGCGTAGGCTACTTTCCAGAGGCGTAGGCTACTTTCCAGAGGCGTAGGCCACTTTCCAGAGGCGTAGGCCACTTTCCAGAGGCGTAGGCCACTTTCCAGAGGCGTAGGCTACTTTCCAGAGGCGTAGGCTACTTTCCAGAGGCGTAGGCTACTTTCCAGAGGTGTAGGCTACTTTCCAGAGGCGTAGGCTACTTTCCAGAGGCGTAGGCCACTTTCCAGAGGCGTAGGCTACTTTCCAGAGGCGTAGGCTACTTTCCAGAGGCGTAGGCCACTTTCCAGAGGCGTAGGCCACTTTCCAGAGGCGTAGGCTACTTTCCAGAGGCGTAGGCTACTTCCCAGAGGCGTAGACTACATTTTAGAGGCATAGACTATTTTCTAAATGGCGAGATAATTCAGAAACCGGAAGCACAAAGGGACTTGGGAGTCCTAGTTCAGGATTCTCTTCAGGTTAACTTGCAGGTTGAGTTGGTAGTTAGGAAGGCAAATGCAGTGTAAGCATTCATTTCGAAAGGACTAGAATACAAAAGCAGGGATGTACTGCTCTGTTCAGACCACATTGAGAATATTGTGGGCTACCGTATCTAAGAATATTTGGGCCCCGTATCTAAGGAAGGATATACTGGCCTTGGAGAGGGTCCAGAGGCGGTTCACAAGAAGGATCCCAGGAATGAAAAGCTTGATGTATAAGGAGCGTTTGAGGACTCTGGGTCTGTACTCGATGGAGTTTAGAAGGGTGAAGGGGGAATCTCATTGAAACTTACAGAATACTGAGAGGTCTAGATAGCGTGGATGGAGATTGGGGGGGGTGGGGGGGGGGGGGGGGGGGGGGGGGGAGATGGGCTTATAGGTACGCAGATCATTAAAATATCCTGAACAGGTACAGAAACTAATCAAGAAGATTAATGGAATGTTGGCCTTTATATCGAGAGGATTAGATCACGAGAGGGTAGAAATACTGTTTCAACTATACTGAGCTGGTTAGACCATCCTGGAGTTACTGTGAACGGCAACAGACACCTTGGGAAGGTTCCCGGAGAGAGCTGAGTGTAGATTTACTGGATTGATGCATGGATTCAGGGTTAAGTTACACAATACATTGCATTGCCCAGAGTTTGGAGGTTAAGGGAATATTTGATTAACATTTTCAAGATATTAAAGGCAGCAGATAGATTTCCCCTGGTTGGGGTAATCTAAGTGATAGGCTGGGTAACAGGGAAGGCCAATGGAACGTTGGCCTTTATTTCGAAGGGAATGGAGTATAAAAATAGGGAAGTCTTGCTAAAACCATACAAGGCACTGGTTAAGAACATAAGAACAAGGAGCAGGAGGAGGCCACCTGGTCCCTCGAGCCTGCTCCGCCATTCAATAAGATCATGGATGATCTTTTCGTGGACTCAGCTCCACTTACTCGCCTGCTCACCCTTAATTCCTTTACTGTTCAAAAATTTACCTATCCTTGCCTTAAAAACATTCAATGAGGTAGCCTCAACTGCTTCACTGGGCAGGGAATTCCACAGATTCACAACCCTTTGGGTGAAGAAGTTCCTCCTCAACTCAGCCCTAAATCTGCTCCCCCTTATTTTGAGGCTATGCCCCCTCGTTCTAGTTTCACCCACCAGTGGAAACAACTTCCCTGCTTCTATCTTATCTATTCCCTTCATAATCTTATAAGATCTCCCCTCATTCTTCTGAATTCCAGTGAGTATAGCCCCAGTCTACTCAGTCTCTCCTCATAAGCCAACCCTCTCAACTCCGGAATCAACCTAGTGAATCTCCTCTGCACCCCCTCCAGTGCCAGTGTATCCATTCTCAAGGATCCTTTAGGCTATACCTGGAATACTGTGAACAGTTTTGGTCCCCTTATCTAAGGAAAGATTTACTGGTAATTTGAATCATTGACTCTCCAACTACAATTACCCGGGAGATTCGATGGAATCCTTTATAATTTGGAAAAATCTGGATTGAATCTCTTCACCTTTCTGCACCAGTGGAAATACTCATCATATCATTATGTTCCATCCTAACAACTTCATCTGGAATGATCCAAAAAGCACAGGATCTGTGAAGTTGGAGAGTAATGATCTGCGTTGATGTTTAACCCTCTGCCTCAGATATTTTTGTTTGAAGCAGCTTTTTAAAGCAGCCCCATGTTCCACCATTAGTCACATCACTTCCCTGAAATCTATCCCATACTTACTTGACTCACTGTCGTCATGGTAACAATACATTGGCCCTCATGACTTCAGCCTACGGTCAGTCAGAGCAACAAGAAAATGTTCAGCTGAGTGACAACAAACACCTCCAGCACCGAAGGTGAATAACAAACATGTGGCACATCTGTAGCAATGCCAGGCTGCACCGGGAGCTGGGGACTGGCATAGGGCTCCATCAGGGGGGGCATGGCAACATGGAGAAGTCATGATGTGGCGATGCCGGTGTTGGACTGGGGTAAACACAGTAAGAAGTTTAACAACACCAGGTTAAAGTCCAACAGGTTTACTTGGTAGCAAAAGCCACACAAGCTTTCGGAGCTCTAAGCCCCTTCTTCAGGTGAGTGACCTATACTCACCTGAAGAAGGGGCTTAGAGCTCCGAAAGCTTGTGTGACTTTTGCTACCAAATAAACCTGTTGGACTTTAACCTGGTGTTGTTAAACTTCTTAACATGGAGAAGCCCACCTTTCACCCAAATCCTCCGCAGGAAACTCAGGGATCTCCAGTGTCTTTCTTTATTTGTATTAGTGTCACAAGTAGGCTCACATTAACACTGCAATGAAGTCACTGTGAAAATCCCCTAGTCGCCACACTCTGGCACCTGTTCAGGTACACTGAGGGAGAATTTAGCATGGCCAATGCACCTAACCAGCATGTCTTTCAGACTGTGGGAGGAAACTGGAGCACCCGGAGGAAACCCACGGAGACACGGGGAGAACGTGCATACTCCACACAGACAGTGACCCAAGCCACTGTTTGAATGAGGGGAGATCTTATAGAAACATATAAGATTATGAAGGGAATAGATAACATAGAAGCAAGGAGGTTGTTTCCACTGGCAGGTGAAACCAGAACCAGGGGGCATGGCCTCAAAATAAGGGGGAGATGATTTCGGATTGAGTTGAGGAGGAACTTCTTCACACAAAGGGTTGTGAATCTGTGGAATTCCCTGCCCAGTGAAGCAGTTGAGGCTACCTCATTGAATGTTTTTAAGACAAGAATAGATAATTTTTTCTACAGTAAAGTAATTAAGGGTGAGCGGGCGGGTAAGTGGCGCTGAGTCCACAAAAAAAATCATCCATGATCTTATTGAATGGCGGAGCAGGCTCAAGGGGCCAGATGGCCTACTCCTGCTCCTAGTTCTTATGATATGTTCTTAAGCTGGGAATCAAACCTGGGTCCCTGGCGCTGTGAGGCAGCAGTGCTAACCACTGTGCCACCGTGCCGCTATCCATTACTGCCTCACCCACTACTCCAGATAGCACACACCAGCCAGTGCCAGTGCACAATTAGGTGGCACCCCAACCCTCCCCGTTCCTCCTCCTCCCCTTCCCCACCAGAAAGGATCCTGGTAATGAAGCAGTGTGATCCTTCAAATCCTTGAAGGACCAAGGTGGACTGCGATGGTTCAAGGAGGCAGCTCACCGCCACCTTCTCAAGGGTAATTAGGGATGGACAATACAGCACCCATATCCCGTGAAAGATGAAAGAGAAAGAGATCCAGTCACCGTGATCCCCACTGGGAGCAACAACAAAGAGAAGAGCAGACATGCCCACCTTTGAAGAGCGTTCTTAGTTCGGGAAGTTAGCAGGGATGTCAGTGCGGGCAGTGCAATGTTCCTCCTGTGGGATGTTTGAGGTGAGGGACACCAGTGTCCCGGCTGAGTACACCTGTAGGAAGTGCACCCAATTCCAGCTCCTTGAAGACCGTGTGAGGGATCTGGAGCTGGAACTGGATGAACTCAGGATCATTCAGGAGGCAGAGGCAGCTATAGATAGAAGCTACAGGGAGGTAGCTACTCCTAGAAATGATGATACATGGGTGACAGCTAGAAGGGGTAAGAAGCAGTCAGAGCAGCGATCCCCTGGATCCCCTGTTCCTCTGTATAACAAGTATTCAGTTTTGGATACTGTTGGGGAGGGGTCTTAACAGGGGTAAGCCATGGGGTACAGGGCTCTGCCACAGAATCTGTCCTTGTTGCTCAGAAGGGAAGGGGGGGAGAGGACAAAGAACAAAGAACAATACAGCACAGGAACAGGCCCTTCGGCCCTCCAAGCCCGTGCCGCTCCCTGGTCCAAACTAGACCATTCTTTTGTATCCCTCCATTCCCACTCCGTTCATGTGGCTATCTAGATAAGTCTTAAACGTTCCCAGTGTGTCCGCCTCCACCACCTTGCCCGGCAGCGCATTCCAGGCCCCCACCACCCTCTGTGTAAAATACGTCCTTCTGATATCCGTGCTAAACCTCCCCCCCCCTCCCCACCTTGAACCTATGACCCCTCGTGAACGTCACCACCGACCTGGGAAAAAGCTTCCCACCGTTCACCCTATCTATGCCTTTCATAATTTTATACACACCTCTATTAGGTCACCCCTCATCCTCCGTCTTTCCAGTGAGAACAACCCCAGTTTACCCAATCTCTCCTCATAACTAAGCCCCTCCATACCAGGCAACATCCTGGTAAACCTCCTCTGCACTCTCTCTAGAGCCTCCACGTCCTTCTGGTAGTGTGGCAACCAGAACTGGGCGCAGTATTCGAAATGCGGCCGAACCAACGTTCTATACAACTGCAACATCAGACACCAACTTTTATACTTATGCCCCGTCCTACAAAGGCAAGCATGCCATATGCCTTATTCACTACCTTCTCCACCTGTGACGTCACCTTCAAGGATCTGTGGACTTGCACACCCAGGTCCCTCTGCGTATCTACACCCTTTATGATTCTGCCATTTATCGTATAGCTCCCCCCCTACGTTAGTTCTACCAAAATGCATCACTTCGCATTTATCTGGATTGAACTCCATCTGCCATTTCTTTGCCCAAATTTCCAGCCTATCTATATCCTTCTGTAGCCTCTGACAATGTTCCTCACTATCTGCAAGTCCAGCCATTTTCGTGTCGTCTGCAAACTTACTGATCACCCCAGTTACACCTTCTTCCAGATCGTTTATATAAATCACAAACAGCAGAGGTCCCAATACAGAGCCCTGCGGAACACCACTAGTCACAGGCATCCAGCCGGAAAAAGACCCTTCCACTACCACCCTCTGTCTTCTGTGACCAAGAGGAGTAGAGCATTAGTCATTGGGGACTCCATAGTTAGGGGGATAGATAGGAGATTCTGTGGGAGCGAGAGAGACTCGCGGTTGGTGTGTTGCCTCCCAGGTGCCGGAGTCCATGATGTCTCGGATCGTGTTTTCGGGATCCTTAAGGGGGAGGGGGACCAGCCCCAAGTTGTGGTTCACATCGGCACCCAAGACACAGGTAGGAAAAGGGATGGGGATGCAAGGCAGAAATTCAGGGAGTTAGGGTGGAAGCTTAGAGCTAGAACAAATAGAGTTGTTATCTCTGGTTTGTTACCCGTGCCACGTGCTAGCGAGGAGAGGAATAAGGAGAGAGAGCAGTTGAACACGTGGCTACAGGGATGGTGCAGGAGGGAGGGATTCAGATACCTGGACAATTGGGGCTCTTTCTGGGGTCGGTGGGACCTCTACAAACAGGATGGTCTGCATCTGAACCAGAGGGGTACCAATATCCTGGGGGGGAAATTTGCGAATGCTCTTCAGGAGGGTTTAAACTAATTCAGCAGGGGGATGGGAACCTGAATTGTAGCTCCAGTGTACAGGAGGTTGAGAGTAGTGAGGTCATGGATAAGGTGTCAAGGTCGCAGGAGTGTTCTGGCAGGCAGGAAGGTGGTTTGAAGTGTGTATACTTCAACGCCAGGAGCATCCGGAATAAGGTAGGTGAACTTGCAGCATGGGTTGGTAGCTGGGATTTCGTTGTTGTGGCCATCTCGGAGACATGGATAGAGCAGGGACGGGAATGGTTGTTGCAGGTTCCAGGGTTTAGATGTTTCAGTAAGAGCAGGGAAGGTGGTAAAAGAAGTGGAGGTGTGGCATTGTTAGTCAAGAACAGTATTACGGTGGCAGAAAGGACGTTTGATGAGGACTCGTCTACTGAGGTAGTATGGGCTGAGGTTAGAAACAGGAAAGGTGAGGTCACCCTGTTGGGAGCTTTCTATAGGCCTCCGAAAAGTTCCAGAGATGTAGAGGAAAGGATTGAAAAGGTGATTCTGGATAGGAGCGAAAGTAACAGGGTAGTTGTTATGGGGGACTTTAACTTTACAAATATTGACTGGAAAAGCTATAGTTCGAGTACTTTAGATGGGTCAGTTTTTGTCCAATGTGTGCAGGAGGGTTTCCTGTCACAGTATGTAGATAGGCCAACAAGAGGCGAGGCCACATTGGATTTGGTACTGGGTAATGAACCAGACCAGGTGTTAGATTTGGAGGTAGGTGAGAACTTTGGTGATAGTGACCACAATTCGGTTACGTTTACTTTAGTGATGGAGATAGGTATATACTGAAGAGCAAGAGTTATAGCTGGGGGAAAGGAAATTATGATGCGACGAGACGAGATTTAGGATGCATAGGTTGGGGAAGGAAACTCCAGGAGATGGGCACAATTGAAATGTGGAGCTTGTTCAAGGAACAGCTACTGGGTGTCCTTGATAAGTATGTACCTGTCAGGCAGGGAGGAAGGGAGGCAGGGAACCGTGGTTTACTAAAGAAGTTGAGTGTCTTGTGAAGAGGAAGAAGGAGACTTATCTAAAGATGAGATGTGAAGGCTCAGTTAGGGAGGTTGAGTGTTACAAGTTAGCCAGGAAGGACCTCAAGAGAGAGCTAAGAAGAGCCAGGAGGGGACATGAGAAGTCTTTGGCAGGGAGGATCAAGGAAAACCCTAAAGCTTTCTATAGGTATGTCAGGAACAAAAGAATGACTAGGGTAAGATTCGGGCCAGTCAAGGACAGTAGTGGGAAGTTGTGCGTGGAGTCTGAAGAGATAGGAGAGGTGCTAAATGAATATTTTTCGTCAGTATTCAAGCAGGAAAAAGACAATGTTGTCGAGGAGAAAACTGAGATACAGGCTATTGGACTAGACGGGACTGAGGTTAAGAAGGAGGAGGTGTTAGCAATTCTGGAAAGTGTGAAAATAGATAAGTCCCCTGGGCCGGATGGGATTTATCCTAGGTTTCTCTGGGAGGCTAGGGAGGAGATTGCAGAGCCTTTGGCTTTGATCTTTATGTCGTCATTGTCTACAGGAATAGTGCCAGAAGACTGGAGGATAGCAAATGTTGTCCCCTTGTTCAAGAAGGGGAGTAGAGACAACCCTGGTAATTATAGACCAGTGAGCCTTACTTCTGTTGTGGGCAAAGTTTTGGAAAGGATTATAAGAGTTAGGATTTATAATCATCTAGAAAGGAATAATTTGATTAGGGATAGTCAACACGGTTTTGTGAAGGGTAGGTCGTGCCTCACAAACCTTATTGAGTTCTTTGAGAAGGTGATCAAAGAGGTGGATGATGCAGTTGATGTGGTGTATATGGATTTCAGTAAAGCGTTTGATAAAGTTCCCCACGGTAAGCTATTGCAGAAAATACGGACACATGGGATTGAGGGTGATTTAGTGGTTTGGATCAGGAATTGGCTAGCTGTAAGAAGACAGAGGGTGGTGGTTGATTGGAAATATTCATCCTGGAGTTCAGTTACTAGTGGTGTACCGCAAGGATCTGTTTTGGGGCCACTGCTGTTTGTCATTTTTATAAATGACCTGGATGAGGGCGTAGAAGGATGGGTTAGTAAATTTGCGGATGACACTAAAGTCGGTGGAGTTGTGGACAGTGCGGAAGGATGTTGCAGGTTACAGAGGGACATAGATAAGCTGCAGAGCTGGGCTGAGAGGTGGCAAATGGAGTTTAATGCGGAAGGAGTAACAGGATTACAGAATACTGGGCTAATGGTAAGATACTTGGTAGTGTGAATGAGCAGAGAAATCTCTGTGTCCATGTGCATAGATCCCTGAAAGTTGGCACTCAGGTTGATAGGATTGTTAAGAAGGCGTACAGTGTGTTAGCTTTTATTGGTAGAGGGATTGAGTTTCGGAGCCAGGAGGTCATGTTGCAGCTGTACAAAACTCTGATGCGGCCGCACTTGGAGTATTGCGTACAGTTCTGGTCACCGCATTATAAGAAGGATGTGGAAGCATTGGAAAGGGTGCAGAGGAGATTTACCAGGATATTGCCTGGTACGGTGGGAAGGTCTTATGAGGAAAGGCTGAGGGACTTGAGGTTGTTTTCGTTAGAGAGAAGAAGGTTAAGAGGTGACTTAATAGAGGCATACAAGATGATCAGAGGATTAGATAGGGTGGATAGAGAGAGCCTTTTTCCTCGGATGGTGTTGGCTAGCACGAGGGGACATAGCTTTAAATTGAGGGGTGATAGATATAGGACAGATGTCAGAGGTAGGTTCTTTACTCAGAGAGTAGTAAGGGCGAGGAATGCCCTGCCTGCAGCAGTAGTGGACTCGTCAACATTAAGAGCATTCAAATGGTCATTGGATAAACATATGGATGATATTGGAATAGTGTAGATTAGATGGGCTTTAGATTGGTTTCACTGGTCGGCGCAACGTCGAGGGCCGAAGGGCCTGTACTGCGCTGTAATGTTCTATGTTCTAAGTAGCCCCGTTTATAATGTACAAGGAACTGTGAGTTCACAGGCAGCATCTTATGAATAATCTCTGGATTATTCCCTCAGCCACGTGTACATTGGAGTCGGGTTGAGCAGGTCGGGGAGATAAACATGTGTCTGGAGGAGTGGGGTAGGGAAGGAGAACTTCCATTGCTCGAGACATTGGCACCAGTACTGGGAACAGAAGGATTTGTACATTCGGAATGGGCTGACCCTGAACCAGACCTAGATCAGGGTTCCAATGGATGGATAAATAGGGAGAGGGGGGGATCCGGCGGCGAGGGGAGGTGGGGGGGGGGGGCAGATCCGGCAGCGCTGGGGGGGTAGGGGATCTGGCGCCAAAGGGGGTGGAGGGATCGGTGCCGCCGAAGAGGGGGGAAGGGACCCAGCGGCGAGGTTGGGGGGGGGGGGGGGGCGGGGGGAGATCTGGCACCGAAGGGTGGAGGTATCTGGCGGCGAGGCGGGGGGATCTGGGGGCGAGGGGCGGTGGGGGGAGATCTGGCACCGAAGGAGGGGGTTCTAGCGGCGAAGATGCTGTCAGTAACAGTCTGAAAACAAAATGAAAGGAAGGAGAGTTGAAAGTCGGTGAGAAGCTGTGTGTCAGGCAGGA
Source organism: Mustelus asterias (assembly GCF_964213995.1). NCBI lineage: Eukaryota > Metazoa > Chordata > Chondrichthyes > Carcharhiniformes > Triakidae > Mustelus > Mustelus asterias. The sequence continues at coordinate 24,115,273 of NC_135829.1, read as the reverse complement.
CAATTAAAGCAAAAACTCAGAGATATAAAATGATTAAACCGTAGAGAGAAATGAGAAACATGTGAGTGAATTATTCACGTCAGGAAGGCTGTCCAGCCAAAAGAAGCATTTTCACACAAACACACAGGACAAACAGGGGGAACAACCGCCACAGATTTAACTTAGTGATTTTTTATGAACGTGCAAGATTTGGGTGTTGTTGATATTTTACTCCCGAGCTCTGACTGCCCTCCAGGAGGTGGTGAGTCACAACAAGTGTCACCCGAACCATTTCCCAGGCGAGTGAAGAATCACTCAGTCGCCGACAAGGCGAATGTCACATTTCGGGCAGACTGGTTAAAGATTTCCTTCCCGAACTCACATTAGTGATCCTGACAGGACTTTACCATCAGGGTAAAGTGGTCACCATGGCTTTTTATTCCAGATCTATTTCATTAACTGACTCTAATTCCCCCCCGGCTACTGTGTGGTAACATTTACCGATACTATCATACCCCTAAATGGTGCATGGAGTTCGGCCGCAGGTTGACCATGCTCTGAGTGGACGGTTCAAGGGGCTAAACAGCCATCTCCTGCTCCTATTGTCATCGTAAGAAGGCCAATGGTCCCGACTGAGAAGGCTGGCATTAGTAACTGATCATTTTTGACTAACAGCAGTCCGGCTGTTTCGACAGGTAACTTGTTAAAAATAAGTTTTTTCCATTTGGATGACGATTTTTGCGGACAGCAGGAATTCCACGTTCCTGATCCAAATAACCAATCGTTTCTGTGGCTGGTTACACCCGAATCCAATTCAACGTCAGCCCTGGAGCCCGTTTCCAAGGTGATACACAGCGATATATTCCGGGAACCACACATATTTTGATCCGACCCTTTGAGGAACTCCTGGCCAAAGGTCAAACCCCTGCATCAACACCAAACAGAACCTCAACCTTCAGCTTGGAGCGGTGGCGAACTCACTGCATCATTGTCATTCAATTCCATCCCGCGAGGATCGCTGACTCGAGGTTACAGTTCGATTGGAACATTTCTCATCAATAATGTCCGTCACTCTCGAACCAATCACTCCACACACCAGCAATCTCCTGCTATCTGCTGCCTATCAGTCTGTTACAGCACTGTGACTGTTCTTAACAAATACCCCGGCATTCATAGAGTTTGAAATGATTTTTTAACACATTCTCCTCTTCTTTTAAACATTGTTAGCATTTTTCCAAAATATCTCTTTCAAAATATTAAATCTTCCTCCTGCAAATCCAAAATTTATTTCTTTAGCCTAAGTGGCCAACCTTCCTAACCTGCTTCCAAGTAACTCACTCCCTCACTCACTCCTTTCCTCACTCCTCCCTCCCAAACCATTAAACATCCACTTGCTCACCGCACCTCCCCAAACCATTAAACACGCACTCACTCCCTCCATCCCTCCTTCACTCCCTCTCTCCCAAACCATTAAACACGCACTCCCTCCCTCACTCCATCCATCCCTCCTTCACTCCCTCTCTCCCAAACCATTAAACACCCACTCACTCCCTCACTTCATCCCTCCTTCACTCCCTCTCTCCCAAACCATTAAACACGCAGTCACTCCCTCACTCTATCCATCTCTCCATAACTCCCTTCCTCACAAACCATTAAACACGCACTCCCTCCCTCCCTTAAACACCCTCCCATTAACTGACAGCCTCTCTCATCCTCAACATGCTTTGTCTGTTCCTGCTTCCTCACACATGTTCCTTGTCAGGAGAGAATTCTTTGTTCATTAAACTGCAAAGAAATTGTGGAAAGTTTTGTAAAGTTACTGGGCGAGGTTCCACGCAGTGACTCACAACATCTGGCAGCTTTACTCAAATTCAACCCTTTACACATCTTAGTGTCTCTCAGCCGGAACTGCTTCTCCCAAAGTTTGTGCAGCTCTGCTGGGAGAACGATGGTGAGAATGCGAGGCTCTGGAATGGGGGGCTGACTGGAGATTTAATTCAGATGGATAATGAGGGGCCTGAACCAGTGGGTAGAAAGGATCTGTTTCCATTAACTGAGCAGTCAGTAACCAGAGCCAGATCTCGCGGTCTCCCGAACGCCGACCCTTGCCGAGGTTTCCCAGCGGTGAGGGGTGCATTCAGCACGAAACCCCGCTTACAACAGAGCGAGCAGAAGGTCACGCCACTGGCCAATGGCAGGCCACCTCTGCTGCGGCAGCGTATTGCATGGAAAATGCCGTGGGGATTGTAGGATAGCTCAGGGTGGACATGGGGCTTTGAAGTGAGATTACCCAAAGATCTTCAGCACCAGAATTTCTCCATCCCATGTCTGGGTGTGTGTTAGTTTATTGATAAAGACTGATTGTGGCAATTAGCAAGTGTTGCAAAGTTGGTCTTTGTAAAATTAAAGCAAAAAATTATAAAATTGCACCGCCCCTTTAAAAGGTAGTTTTTTTTTAAAGAGAGTGAGAGAGACAGTAACTGCTTTCTGCCACAGCTAAGAGTGTTTAGCTCAAAGCCTTCACCTGAATAGAAAAGATACTGAAAGAAGCCAGAAATTCCAGAAAGAAGGCAGAAGATTTCAGAAGATAAAACCTGGTTGTATTTTGAGAGTGACTAAAAAATTCTATTTTTTTTGTTAATAAGTGGGAATTGTATTTATCTCGACAGCGTTCTATCAGAATAGTGTTATATTCGGCTTGTTAATGGTTTAATTAATGTGTTCACTGTTAGTTAGATAAGTAAAGTGTTACTTGTTGATTTTATAGAGAGTCTAAGAGCAGATTGTACTATCTCTCTCACACTTTTAACAGATCATAAAATAAGATATTCCTCTGAGTGGTTAGGTGTTAGCGCTCAGAGAGAGGATCAACCTCTGCTTCAGAACTGTCAGCAACTCTGTTATTATATCACATGCAAGTTCAGGATGGCAGAGGTTGAATGGGATTGGATTTGACCTTCTTGTGTCTTGCAATTTCTATGTTCACTCAAATGTGAAATGACTTGAGGGGGATAAAATGATCCAATGAGTTGCTGGCTTCTGGAATGTTCTACCTGAGGGGAAGATGGGAAGCAGATTCAACCGTAACTTTAAAAAGGGAGTTGGATAAATACTTGAAAAAGGAAAAATGTTGCGGGGCCTTGAGGCAAGAGCAGGTGGAACCAATTGGATTGTGCTTTCAAAGCGCCGGCACGGCCATGATGGAGCGAATGGCCTCCTTCTGTGTTCTATCACTCTATGATTCTATGTAAGGAAGACCAATAGCAAAACAGAAAATTCTAATAAAAGGCACTGAGGATAAACTGAACCAAGTTTCACACTGAAATGGCCACATGGATCCCCACCGCGTTCTCCCATCACCTTGTGATTGTTACAAACTCAACCCTGTCCCATCAGTGAAACTGCTCCCATTTCCACTCACATTAATCAAACATTATGTCAAACACTCACGAGGTAGAATGTTTAAAAGGAGGGTGATACTCAGAGAGTCAAAGTATCAAACAGCACAGAAAGAGGCTCTTCGGCCCATCGCGTCTGCTCCTGCTATCAAGTACCTATCTGTTCTGATCCTCAGGGAGATGAGAACTCGGCCAGAACTCACGCGATCATTGCTGCCACGGACTTACCCCATTGCGAAGCATGTAATAATCCAGAGTGCGGCCAGACTCCAGCCAAATCCCCTTCCTGGGATCATCATCAGACAGGAACAATCCATAATCAGAGGCTGCAAAACAGGAATGGAGAGTAACTGTTCTGCCTTCAATCAGCTCTTGGATCTAAGCATTTGGGATAGCTCAGTCGAAGGTGAAAAAATCAAATGTAAAAAACATCTTTGAATTTGAACATTTCCTCTTTCTCCCCCAGCAGGAATCAGATTCCAAAACCCAGCTCCAATCACAAGGCAGCCTGAAACTGACAGATGGCCCGTTCTCCTCTCTATCTCCCCCTTTCCTCCCCATCTTCCTGTGCCCATCCTGCACCTCCCCAGGCCCATTCCTCTACTCCCTGCCCGCTCCTTCTCCCCCTGCCCCGCTCCCTCCTCCCCCTGCCCCGCTCCCTCCTCTCCCTGCCCCGCTCTCTCCTCTCCCTCCTCCCCCCGCCCCGCTCCCTCCTCCCCCTGCCCCGCTCCCTCCTCCCCCTGCCCCGCTCCCTCCTCCCCCTGCCCCGCTCCCTCCTCCCCCGCTCCCTCTTCCCCTTCCCCACTCACTCCTCCGCCCCCTGCCTTGCTCCTCCACCCCTTGCCCGGCCCCTCCACTCCCCTCCCCTCCCTCCTTCCTCCTCCTCCCCCTGCCCCGCTCCCTTCTCCCCCTGCCCTGCTTCACAAAGTTCCTCAGAATTGTCCTTGAGCAGCGCGTGGGTTCAGGCCTGAGGGCCCTGACGGTTGGTGGTGAATAATGCTCTCTGAAGATATCTTATTCCAACTCCACGACAGCTGATTCACTCTCAGGTACTTATCCCAGTTTGGGTCATTTGTCTTCACACTGGTCTACATGGGCTCCAGATCACTAACACCTCCATTTTCAAATTCTCACCCTTCTCTTCAAATTCCTGCACGCCCTCACACCACGGAATCAGGAACAGTGCAGCACTGGCCCTTCGGCCCAGCAACCAGAATCTACTGGAATCTCCTCCCGTCCCACAGCTCTGGGAGAGATCTACGAGTATTCCCAGTTTCCTCTCTTCCACCAGTGACAGCCGTGCCAAGGCCCCAGTTCCGGAATTCCCTTCCCTCACCTCTCCCTCTTCAAAAATGTTCCTTAACAAACTACCTGTACCCTACCGTCCCCAAAATGGCACGCTGTGCGGTGTCAAAGTTTACCTGCTGGGCCTCTGGTCACGTGTCTGGGATCATGTGACAACATTAAAGTGTGTAATGCCAGCCGTTACTATAGTGATGCATAGGTAAACACGTTCACTTTTGCCCCTGGCACTTTATTCGAAGGAGTTTCTTTATTAAAATGAGATTGAGTAAGAGTCCTGTGTAAGAGAAGTTAAATAGTCAGTGCCCTGGGGTCTCACCTTGCCCAGTCTGAGCCTCGGGCACCCGCTCTCGGATTATGCGGCAGGCATCGTAAACCACCGTGGAAGGTTCAAATTGCATCGTCTTGACAACATTGCATTGGCGGACACAGATCTTCAGCGACAGGGCCACCATGGCAGCAAGCAGAGAGAGACCAGCCCCTCACCACACCTGGAGAAGAGAAAACCCAGAGAGTTCCTTCACTGGACAACACAAACCCATTCAGAATTCACTCACTGGACCTCAGCAGCACTAGCAACAGCACAAAACCAGAGGAAATAGCAACAGGAGTAGGCCATTCAGCCCTTCGGGTCTGCTCTGTCATTTACTAAGATCATGGCTGATTTAACACTCAGTCATTGCCCATCCCTAATTGCCCTCGAGAAGGTGGTGGCGAGCTGCCAACTGCTGCAGTGTGTATTGTATAGGTACACCCAGGGCGGCACGGTGGCACAGTGATTAGCACCCTTCGTCACAGCGCCAGGGACCCGGGTTCATTTCCCAGCTTGGGTCACTGTCTGTGTGGAGTTTGCACATTCTCTGGGTGGGTTTCCTCCGGGTGCTCCGGTTTCCTCCCACAGTTTGAAAGACGTGCTGGTTCGGGTGCATTGACCCGAATAAATGCCGGAGTGTGGCGACTGGGGGAATTTCACAGTAACTTCATTGCAGTGTTAATGTAAACCTACTTGTGATACTAATAAATAAACTTAAAACAAGGCGGCAGCTCACCATCACCTTCTCAAGGGCAACTAGGAATGGGCAATAAATGCTGACCAGCCAGCGACGCCCATGTCCCACGAATGAATAAAAAAGACATCGTGCTGTGAGGGAGGGAGTTTCAGAATTTTGTTCCACTGACGGTGAAGGAACGGCCATATATTTCCAAGTCAGGATGGTGAGTGATCTGGACGGGTTTCCAACTTTCCCATAGAATCCCTACAATGCAGAAGGAGGCCCTTCAACCCATCGAGACTGTACTGACCATCCAAAAGAGCATCTGACACAGGCCCACTCCCCACCCCGTCCTGTCCCTGTAACCCTCACATTTCCCATGTCTAATCCACTTAATCGCCACATCTCTGGACACTAAGGGTCAATTTAGCATGGCCAATCCAACTAACCTACACATCTTTGGTTTGTGGGAGGAAACCAGAGCACCCAGAGGAAACCCACGCAGACACGGGGAGAACGTGCAGACTCCATACAGAGTCACCTGAGGTTGGAATTGGGACCCTGGCGTTGTGAGGCAGCCGTGCTAACCACCATGCCACCGTCTCAGTTACCATGATGTGGTTACCAGTTACCATGAACAGCCCAGCCCTGCCTCCTCCGGCCTCTTGGTGTTAAAGCCTATGGTTCCTTCACCAACTCTGCTTTGGAACTCGGGCTGAAATCTGTGCCCCAGAGGGGTGGGATCTTTAACAAGGATCTCGCTTGGTGGCGCGCAAAGGCTGGGAGGCCCTGGAAGGTCAAACTGAACAAGGCCATTGAGGGAGCAGCGAACAAAGGCCTCAGGGCCAGAGGCAGGGAAATAAACAGGACTCTCTCCATGTCTGGGCAGAAGGACTGCCGCTTTGTCAGAAAATTCATCCTGGTTAATTACTGACACAATACCCTGAATAAAACAGAAAATCATGTCAAATACAGTGATAAAGGTTGATACTGATCCTTCAGGAAAGAGACTCACCGGACTGTCAGGAATGTTGCTGCGCTGGATTGATGTAAACTGCTGTAATCTATTGTCTGCATTCATCAAATCATATCATTTCTCAAAAGCTGAGCGTGGCGTGTCAGAAGGCAGAGAGAGTGAATGAATCAGTGTGACAGTGAATGTTGCTGATTCAGCATTTCCATCACTGAACTTCACTGAGTGACAGAGGCTGGAGAAAGCAGCAATATCACACACACTGACATCTCCAGTCAGCTACTAAACACCCTGACCACTTCACGGTGACCCGCGTGTGAATGGGGTGGGAGCTTCGTCATTCAAAAACAGGCTCAGAAATACTTCTCATTCCAGATTAGACGCCAGAGGAACAGGCTGATCGTTTCACTACAACACAAGTCACTTTGCACAAAAACCTTCCAAAATGAATTTAAAATCAATGCACAACCTCCGGTCTCAGTGAGGAGAACTCTCACCTCCGGGTCAGAGGTCGTGGGTTCAGCTCCAACTGCAGAGACTTAAGCATTGGATCCAGGCAGACATTTACAGCATACTACTGAGGGAACACCACACTGTCAGAGGGTCAGTACTGAGGGAGTGCCGCACTGTCGGAGGGTCAGTACTGAGAGAGTGCGGCACTGTCAGAGGGTCAGTACTGAGGGAGTGCGGCACTGTCAGAGGGTCAGCACTGGGGGAGTGCTGCACTGTCAGAGGGTCAGTACTGAGGGAGTGCCGCACTGTAAGAGGATCAGTACTGAGGGAGTGCCGCACTGTCGGAGGGTCAGTACTGAGAGAGTGTGGCACTGTAAGAGGGTCAGTACTGAGGGAGTGCCGCACTGTCAGAGGGTCAGTACTGAGGGAGTGCGGCACTGTCAGAGGGTCAGTACTGAGGGAGTGCCGCACTGTCAGAGGGTCAGTACTGAGGAAGTGCCGCACTGTCAGAGGGTCAGTACTGAGGGAGTGCCGCACTGTCAGAGGGTCAGTACTGAGGGAGTGCGGCACTGTCAGAGGGTCAGTACTGAGGGAGTGCCGCACTGTCAGAGGGTCAGTACTGAGGAAGTGCCGCACTGTCAGAGGGTCAATACTGAGGGAGTGCTCATGATAAGTTCTCAAAATAACCCTGTTGTGTGATTGGTAAACAGAGCCACATCAGTGCCTGGGGTGGCCGCCGGTACTTGTGACAATAGCCAGACTTCTATCTGCTCGAGTTCTGTAAGGATTCTCCACCTATCGATGGTGAGTACCTGTGTCACATTTTCAGACAGGCTTACCTTTGATGAAATGGATCAACAGTACAGTGTTTTCATTCATTAATTTACAGGATGCGGGCATTACTGGTCAGCCAGCATTTCATTTCCCCTCACACTGTGGCGGTGAGCTAACTTCTTGAACCACTGCAGTCTGTAAGTGGTAGGTACACCCACAGTGCGGATAGGGAAGGAGTGCCAGAATGTTGACCCAGCGCAGTGAAGGAAAGGCGATATATTTCCATGTCAGGATTCTGAGTTACTTGGAGTGGAACCTCCAGATGATGGTGTTCCCATGTATCTGCTGTCCTTCTAGACAGCAGTGGTTGTTGGTTTGGAAGGTGCTGTCAAAGGAACCTTGGTGAGTCGCTGCAGTGCATCTTGTAGATGGTACATACGGCTGCCATTGTGCGTTGGTGGCGGAGAGAATGGATGTTTGTGGATGGGATAGCAACCAAGTGGGGCTGCTTTGTCCTGGATAATGCCAAGTTTCTTGAGTGTTGTTGGAGCTGCACCCATCCAGGCAAGTGGAGAATATTCCATCACACTCCCAACTTATGCCTTGGAGATGTTGTGGAGATGCCGGCGTTGGACTGGGGTAAACACAGCAAGAAGTCTCACAACACCAGGTTAAAGTCCAACAGGTTTATTTGGTAGCAAAAGCCACTAGCTTTCGGAGCGCTGTCCCTTCATCAGGTGAGTGGGAGTTCTGTTCACAAACAGGGCATATAAAGACACAAACTCAATTTACAAAATAATGGTTGGAATGCGAGTCTTTACAGGTAATCAAGTCTTAAAGGTACAGACAATGTGAGTGGAGAGAGGGTTAAGCACAGGCTAAAGAGATGTATGTGTATTGTCTCCAGCCAGGACAGTTAGTGAGATTCTGCAAGCCCAGGCAAGTGGTGGGGGTTACAGATAGTATGACATGAACCCAGATCCTGGTTGAGGCCGTCCTCATGTGTGCGGAACTTGGCTATCAGTCTCTGCTCAGCGACTCTGCGTTGTCGTGTGTCGTGAAGGCCGCCTTGGAGAACGCTTACCCGAAGATCAGAGGCTGAATGCCCGTAACTGCTGAAGTGTTCCCCAACAGGAAGAGAACACTCTTGCCTGGTGATTGTCGAGCGGTGTCCATTCATCTGTTGTCGTAGCGTCTGCATGGACTCCCCAATATACCATGCCTCGGGACATCCTTTCCTGCAGCGTATCAGGTAGACAACGCTGGCCGAGTTGCAAGTGTATGTACCGTGTACCTGGACACAGGATCTGCTCGGATGAGGAGGATCGCAACAGAGACCTCCAGGCGATGAAAGATGCCCTCATAAGAACAGGATATGGCACTCGACTCATCGATCGACAGTTCTGATGCGCCACAACGAAAAACCGCACCGACCTCCTCAGAAGACACGACGGACAGACTACCCTTCGTCGTCCAGTACTTCCCCAGAGCGGAGAAGCTACGACATCTTCTCCGGAGCCTTCAACATGTCATTGATGAAGATAAACATCTCGCCAAGGCCATCCCCACACCCCCAATTCTTGCCTTCAAACAACCGCACAACCTCAAACAGACCACTGTCCGCAGCAAACTATCCAGCCTTCAGGAGAACAGTGACCACAACACCACACAACCCTGCCACAGCAACCTCTGCAAGATGAGCCGGATCATCAACACGGATGCCATCATCTCACGTGAGAACACCATCCACCAGGTACACGGTACATACACTTGCAACTCGGTCAACGTTGTCTACCTGATACGCTGCAGGAAAGGATGTCCCGAGGCATGGTACATTGGGGAGACCATGCAGACATTACGACAACGGATGAATGAACACCGCTCGACAATCACCAGGCAAGAGTGTTCTCTTCCTGTTGGGGAACACTTCAGCGGTCACGGGCATTCGGCCTCTGATTTTATGGGTCAGCGTTCTCCAAGGCAGCCTTCACGACACATAATGCAGACTCGCTGAGCAGAGACTGATAGCCAAGTTCCACACACATGAGGACGCCCTCAACCGGGATCTTGGGTTCATATCACACAATCCTCACGACTTGCCTGGGCTTGCAAAATCTCACTAACTGTCCTGGCTGGAGACAATACACATCTCTTTGACATGTGCTTAACGCTCTCTCCACTCACATTGTCTGTACCTTTAAGACTTGATTACCTGTAAAGACTCGCATTCCAACCATTATTTTGTAAATTGAGTTTGTGTCTTTCTCTGCCCTGTTTGTGAACAGAACTCCCACTCACCTGATGAAGGGGGAGCGCTCCGAAAGCTAATGGCTTGGGCTACCAAATAAACCTGTTGGACTTTAACCTGGTGTTGTGAGACTTCTTATTGTAGATGTTGGACAGGTTTTGGAGAGTCAGGAGGTGAGTTACTCGCCACAGAATTCCCAGCCTCTGACCTGCTCTGGTTGTATCAGTATTCATACGGATGGGTCCGGTTCAGTTTCTGGTCAATGGTGGTGTATGTCCCCCTCACTGTGTGGGTCCTGGGAAGGACTGAAGAATTAAGAAGTAAAGGAATGTGGATGGCCACACACACGCCTCAGGCAGAAACTGCCTTTGTGCCTCGAGGCTAGGATTTGAAATAATTAGTGTCAAACTCACACATGTCTGAGTGTAAGACAGGCCAGTGTTTGCAATCAGGAATATAAAAGGATTGAAATAACAATTAGGGTTCTTATCGATTGGCTCTTTTGAACATAGTTCCTGCAGACTTGGAGCCCACATGCAATTTCACAAGTTGCATCTGGAGCTAACACAGGCTAACACAGTGCATGGCTTTTGCAAAGCAGACCGGATCTATAAAAACATTGGGTCCAAAATAAAAGCAAAATACTGTGGATGCTGGAAAACTACAACAAAAACAGAAACTGCTGGAAAAACTCAGCAGGTCTGGCAGTGTCTGTGGAGAGAGAAACCGAGTTAACGTTTCGAGTGCTCTCTCTCTCTCTCTCTCCACAGATGCTGCCAGACCTGCTGAGTTTATCCAACACTTACTGTTTTTATTTTATAAATGTTGGCTTCAAAACTGGTTGTGAAGTGTGAAAAACAGAGAAGCAGTGAAAAATGTGATAGGGATTGTAACCGGCTGTGGTAAAGACAGAAACATTGAACCTAAGCTTCCTGGATCCTCATGGTCAGAAGTCTCATAACACCAGGTTGAAGTCCAACAGGTTCATTTAGAATCACGAGCTTTCGGAGCGCTGGACCACTCACCTGATGAAGGAGCAGCGCTCTGAAAGCTCGTGCTACCAAATAAACCTGTTGGACTTTAACCTGGTGTTGTGAGACTTCTTACTGTGCTTACCCCAGTCCAACGCCGGCATCTCCACATCATGGATATTCATGGATAGGGACAAGTAAGACTTGTTGCTCCTTCAGCGACTACATCACAAGTTAACAGATGTGTACGGCAGGCAGTTCCTCTAACGTGCTGAACCAGCTTTATCACCAGGGCCTTTGTTACTCTGAACACATGCTGGCCATTTCTTACTGAGCAACCGTAGTGCAGCTAGTTCACTTAGTATGACTTAGTATCGTTGACAGAATCTTTCCCAACACTGATCCTGACATTTCCTGACCAGTCTTGCCAGGGAGTGAGACACATTTAATTACCAGGGAGCTGGATGGACTGGTGTTAAATTCTGGACTGTTGCCACAACTTAATGAGGGGTTTCAACAGCCAATGTGGAAAGGCAATATTCTCTCTAATGTTTATATCCTCAACCAAAACCTCATCCTTGACCTTGTGCCTTTAAGATGCCAGTTAATGATAGGGCCACAGACTGAAGCCTTGGTTCAAGCAGCAACAGCTCAAGACTATCAATACGCACAGATCCAAAGGCCTAGACTTTAATGACCATTTCCATGTGGACAGTTGCACAAGACCTGAAAGTTGCTCATGTATCTGAACACGCAAAGGGTCTAAACTGCTGTATGTGAACACGCAAAGCACCTAAACTGCTGTATCTGAACACGCAAAGCACCTAAACTGCTGTATCTGAACACGCAAAGTGTCTAAACTGCTGTATCTGAACACGCAAAGCATCTAAACTGCTGTATCTGAACACGCAAAGCATCTAAACTGCTGTATCTGAACACGCAAAGCATCTAAACTGCTGTATCAGAACACGCAAACCGTCTAAACCGCTGTATCTGAACACGCAAAGCGTCTATACTGCTGTATCTGAACACGCAAAGCATCTAAACTGCTGTATCTGAACACGCAAAGCGTCTAAACTGCTGTATCTGAACACGCAAAGCACCTAAACTGCTGTATCTGAACACGCAAAGCACCTAAACTGCTGTATCTGAACACGCAAAGCATCTAAACTGCTGTATCTGAACACGCAAAGCGTCTAAACTGCTGTATCTGAACACGCAAAGAATCTAAACTGCTGTATCTGAACACGCAAAGCATCTAAACTGCTGTATCTGAACACGCAAAGCATCTAAACTGCTGTATCTGAACACGCAAAGTGTCTAAACTGCTGTATCTGAACACGCAAAGCACCTAAACTGCTGTATCTGAACACGCAAAGCACCTAAACTGCTGTATCTGAACACGCAAAGCACCTAAACTGCTGTATCTGAACACGCAAAGCACCTAAACTGCTGTATCTGAACACGCAAAGCACCTAAACTGCTGTATCTGAACACGCAAAGCATCTAAACTGCTGTATCTGAACACGCAAAGTGTCTAAACTGCTGTATCTGAACACGCAAAGCGTCTAAACTGCTGTATCTAAACACGCAAAGCATCTAAACTGCTGTATCTGAACACGCAAAGTGTCTAAACTGCTGTATCTGAACACGCAAAGCACCTAAACTGCTGTATCTGAACACGCAAAGCATCTAAACTGCTGTATCTGAACACGCAAAGTGTCTAAACTGCTGTATCTGAACACGCAAAGCGTCTATACTGCTGTACCTAAACACGCAAAGCGTCTAAACTGCTGTATCTGAACACGCAAAGTGTCTAAACTGCTGTATCTGAATTAAGTTGCCACTGAGCTGGAAAGGAGGAGTCCGATTAGCCTGATCCTGCCTTCCACATGGCACATGGCAGATGGAGTTTAATCCGGACAAATGTGAGGTAATGCATTTTGGAAGGTTTAATACAGACAGGAAATATACAGTAAATGGCAGAACCCTTAAGAGTATTGATAGGCAGAGGGATCTGGGTGTACAGATACACAGGTCACTGAAAGTGGCAATGCAGGTGGAGAAGGTAGTCAAGAAGGCATACGGCATGCTTGCATTCATCGGCCGGGGTATTGAGTTTAAAAATTGGCAAGTCATGTTGCAGCTTTACAGAACCTTAGTTAGGCTGCACTTGGAATATAGTGTTCAATTCTGGTCGCCACACTACCAGAAGGATGTAGAGGCTTTGGAGAGGGTACAGAAAAGATTTACCAGGATGTTGCCTGGTATGGAGGGCATTAGCTATGAGAAGAGGCTGGAGAAACTTGGTTTGTTCTCACTGGAACGACGGAGGTTGAGGGGCGACCTGATAGAAGTCTACAAGATTATGAGAGGCATGGACAGAGTAGATAGTCAGAAGCTTTTCCCAGTGTGGAAGAGTCAATTACTGGGGGGGCACAGGTTTAAGGTGCGAGGGGCAATGTTTAAAGGAGATGTACGAGGCAGATTTTTTACACAGAGAGTAGTGGGTGCCTGGAGCTCGTTGCTGGGGGAAGTAGTGGAAGCGGATACGTTAGTGAATTTTAAGGGGCGTCTTGACAAATACATGAATAGGATGGGAATAGAGGGATATGGTCCCTGGAAGCGTAGGGGGTTTTAGTTCAGTCAGGCAGCATGGTCGGTGCAGGCTTGGAGGGCCAAAGGGCCTGTTCCTGTGCTGTAATTTTCTTTGTTCTTTGTTCCCCCCATATCCCATGATCCCTTTAACAACAAGAGCTATATCCAATTGCTTCTAGATATCACACAATGTTTTGGCCACAACTGTAGGCTGATCCATCCGGTTTCAATTCTTTTTGTTTTCTTTGCAGCAGTTGGATACATCTGAATGTCGCGTTCAGCCATTTAAGAGGGTATTTAAAAGCCAACAACATTGCTGTAGGTCAGACCGGGTAAGGACAGCAGATTTCCTTCCCTAAAGAACATTAGGGAACCAGATGGGTTTCCCAGACACGGTAGCACAGTGGGGGCAGCACGGTAGCACAGTGGGGGCAGCACGGTAGCACAGTGGTTAGCACGGTAGCACAGTGGTTAGCACTGCTGCTTCACAGCTCCAGGGACCTGCGTTCAATTCCCGGCTTGGGTCACTGTCTGTGTGGAGTTTGCATATTCTCCTTGTGTCTGCGTGGGTTTCCTCCGGGTGCTCCGGTTTCCTCCCACAGTCCAAAGATGTGCGGGTTAGGTTGATTGACCATTCTAAATTGCCCCTTAGTGTCCTGAGATGCGTAGGTTAGAGGGATTAGCAGGATAAATGTATGGGCTTGTAGGGATAGGGCCTGGGGTGGGATTGTGGTCGGTGCAGACTCGATGGGCCGAATGGCCTCTTTCTGTGCTGTAGGGTTTCTATTCTATGATTTCTATGACAATCGACAATGGTTTCATGGTCAAAAATTAAGACATTAAATTCCAACATCTGCCGCAGTGGGATTTGAACCTGGGTCCCCAGAGCATGACCCTAGGTCTCTGGATTACGAGTGAAGGATAAAACCATTTGACCACTGCCTCCCCTCAAGTAGTGTTGATCCCTAGAGCCATGTTGTAGGTGAACTAGAAGCTAACAACCGTTGCTTTCGCCAGCAAGACTAACTCCTAACTTGGGAGATAGAAAGAAATGATTCCATTTTCAAACACACTCAGTTAGAATTTGCTTGTAAAACATGTTTCTAATTTCATTATTTGCACAATCGTTAATAACTGACTCAGTTTTCCTTCTTATCTGTTAATGTGTTGTTGAATTTAGATTTTCTCAGTAAAGCACAATAAAAAACAAACACTGGATTCAAAATCTGAATTTTAGGCAAACTAAAAACTGTACAAATGAATGGCTCACTTGGAAATAATTTTACTGGAATTGTTGAATGAGAGAAGTCCAAAGTTCACTTTCTATCATCCCACTAACCACATAATACAATGATTCTTGACCAAACGTAGTTGGTCAGACCTCAAACAATGGTGAAACAGAGTTCAGGAATGAGATAGAGAATCTGGTGAATTGGTGTGGCAACAATAATCTCTCCCTCAATGCCAGTAAAATGAAGGAGATTGTCATCGACTTCAGGAAACGTAGAGGAGAACATGCTCCTGTCTACATCAATGGGGATGAAGTAGAAAGGGTCGAGAGCTTCAAGGTTTTAGGTGTCCAGATCACCAACCTGTCCTGGTCCCACCATGCTGACACTATAGTTAAGAAAGCCCACCAATGCCTCTACTTTCTCAAAAGACTAAGGAAATTTGGCATGTCAGCTACCACTCTCACCAACTTTTACAGATGCACCATAGAAAGCATTCTTTCTGGTTGTACCACAGCTTGGTATGGCCCCTGCTCTGCCCAAGACCACAAGAAACTACAAAAGGTCGTGTAGCCCAATCCATCACACAAACCAGCCTCCCATCCATTCACTCGGTCTACACTTCCCACTGCCTTGGCAAAGCAGCCAGCATAATTAAGGACCCCATGCACTCCAGACATACTCTCTTCCACCTTCTTCCGTCGGGAAAAAGATACAAAAGGCTGAGGTCACGTTGGGTGGAAATTAGAAATACTAAGGAGAAAAAGTCACTGATAGGCGTAGTCTATTGGCCACCAAATAATAACATCATGGTGGGGCGAGAAATAAACAGAGAAATAACTGATGCATGTAAAAATGGTCTAGCAATTATCATGGGGGATTTTAATCTACATAGCAATTGGTCAAACCAGGTCGGTCAAGGCAGCCTTGAGGAGGAGTTCATAGAATGTATCCATGATAGCTTCCTTGAACAGTATGTAATGGAACCTACGAGGGAGCAAGCTATCCTAGATCTGGTCCTGTGTAATGAGACAGGAATAATTAATGATCTCACAGTTAGGGATCCTCTCGGAAGAAATGATCACAGTATGGTTGAATTTAAAATACAGATGGAGCGTGAGAAGGTAAAATCCAATACCAGTGTCTTGTGCTTAAACCAAGGAGATTATAAAGGGATGAGGGAGGAGTTGGCTAAGGTAGACTGGGAGCAAAAACTTTATGGTGGGACAATTGAGGAACAGTGGAGGACTTTCAAAGTGATCTTTCACAGTGCTCAGCAAAAGTATATACCAGTGATAAGGAAGGACTGTAGAAAAAGAGATAATCAGCCATGGATATCTAAGGAAATAAAGGAGGGGATCAAATTGAAAGAAAATGCACACAAAGTGGCAAAGATTAGTGGGAACCTCGAGGATTGGGAAATCTTTAAAGATCAACAGAAAGCCACGAAAAAAGCTCTAAAGATAAGATGGATTATGAGAGTGAACTAGCTCAGAATATAAAAACAGATAGCAAAAGTTTCTACAAATATATAAAATGAAAAAGAGTGGCTAAAATAAACATTGGTGCTTTAGAGGATGAGAAGGAGGATGTAATAACTGGAAATGAGAAAATGGCTGAGGCAGTGAACAGGTATTTTGTGTCGGTCTTCACAGAAGAAGACACAAATAACAGGCCAAAAATTAATGACAGGAAGGCTAGGGCAGGTGAGGATCTAGAAACTATCATTGGGCAAGCTAATGGGGCTAAAAGTAGACAAGTCTCCTGGTCCTGATGGAATGCATCCTAGGGTACTAAAAGAGATGGCGGGGGAAATAGCAAATGCACTCGTGGTAATTTACCAAAATTCGCTGGACTCTGGGGTGGTTCCCGCAGATTGGAAAACAGCAAATGTGACGCCACTGTTTAAAAAAGTAGGTAGACAAAAGGTGGGTAATTATCGGCCGGTTAGCTTAACTTCTGCAGTAGAGAAAATGCTTGAATTTATCATCAAGGCAGAAATAGCAAGACATTTGGATATAATTTGTCCCACTGGTAAGACGCAGCATGGGTTCATGAAGGGCAGGTCATGTTTGACTAATTTGGTGGAATTCTTTGAGAACATTACATGTACAGTGGACAATGGGGAACCTGTGGATGTGGTGTATCTGGATTCCCAGAAGGCATTTGACAAGGTGCCGCACCAAAGACTGCTGCATCAGATAAAGGTGCATGGTGTTACGGGTAATGTATTAGCATGGATAGAGGATTGGTTAACTAACAGAAAGCAAAGAGTGGGGGTAAATGGGTGTTTTTCTGGTTGGCGATCAGTGGTTACTGGTGTGCCTCAGGGATCAGTGTTGGGACCGCAATTGTTTACGATTTACATAGATAATTTGGAGTTGGGGACCAAGTGTAGTGTGTCAAAATTCACAGATGACACTAAGATGAGCGGCAGAGCAAAGTGTGCAGAGGACGCTGAAAGTCTGAAAAGGGATATAGATAGTCTAAGTGGGTGGGCGAGGGTCTGGCAGATGGAGTACAATGTTGGTAAATGTGAGGTCATCCATTTTAGTAGGAATAACAGCAAAATGGACTATTATTTAAATGGTAAAAAATTGCAGCATGCTGCTGTGCAGAGGGACCTGGGTGTCCTTGTGCAGGAATCACACAGAGTTGGTTTGCAGGTGCAGCGGGTAATTAAGAAGGCAAATGGAATTTTGTCCTTCATTGCGAGAGGGATGGAGTTTAAAAACAGCGAGATTATGTTGCAGCTGTATAAGGTGCTGGTGAGGCCACACCTGGAGTACTGTGTACAGTTTTGGTCTCCTTATTTGAGAAAGGATATACTGGCACTGGAGGGGGTGCAGAGGAGATTCATTAGGTTGATTCCGGAATTGAGAGGGTTGGCTTATGAGGAGAGACTGAGTAGACTGGGGCTATACTCATTGGAATTCAGAAGAATGAGGGGAGATCTTATAGAAACATATAAGATTATGAAGGGAATAGATAAGATAGAAGCAGGGAAGTTGTTTCCACTGGCGGGTGAAACTAGAACTAGAGGGCATAACCTCAAAATAAGGGGGAGCAGGTTTAGGACTGAGTTGAGGAGGAACTTCTTCACACAAAGAGTTGTGAATCTGTGGAATTCCCTGCCCAGTGAAGCAGTTGAGACTGCCTCATTGAATGTTTTTAAGGCAAGGATAGATAAATGTTTGAACAGTAAAGGAATTAAGGGTTATGGTGAGTGGGTGGGTCAGTGGAGCTGAGTCCACGAAAAGATCAGCCATGATCTTATTGAATGGCGGAGCAGGCTCAAGGAGCCAGATGGCCTATTCCTGCTCCTAGTTCTTATGTTACCATGTACCAACCGACTCAAGAAGAGCTTCTTCCTTGCTGCTGTCAGACTTTTGAATGGACTTACCTTGCATTAAGTTGATCTTTCTCTACACCCGAGCTATGACTCTAATAGTACATTGTGCACTCTCTCATTTCCTTCTCTATGAATGGTATGTTTTGTCAGTCTAGCACACAAGAAACAATACTTTTCACTGTATGTTAATACTTGTGACAATAATAAGTCAAATCAAATCAAAAGCACAGCGGTCCATCTCTATCAATGACCCAAGCACGAGAGGCCGATTTTCCTGCAGCAACTTGCAGATTCAGAGGAATTTTAATAACGGCACGCGGGACTTGGATCCAGAAAGCCTGCCTCCATTCCCACAAATCCTTTCTTATCTGGGTGGCATGGTGGAGTATTGGGGGCAGGGCTCAAGTCCCACATCTGGAAAACCGTACAAAAACAGAAAATGCTGGAAAATCTCAGCAGGTCTAACAGCATATGTGGGTAGAGAGAATAGAGCCAAAGTTTCGAGTCTGGATGACCCTTCATCAGAGCTGAGACCAAACAGAATCAGCAGAGATTTATACTATTAGCAGGAGGAAGGGAGAAATTGGATAATTGGATAAAGACAATGTAAATGAAGATACAGAAGGCTCAGAAGGTGTTCTGCCATTCTCACATTCTGATAACTTAATGTACACTCTTAGCACCTTCTCAGCCTTTTGTATCCTCATTTACATTCCCTTTGTCCAATTCCCCCTTCCCCTCACCTCAATAGTATAAATATCTGCTGATTCTCCTTGCTCTTAGCTCTGACGAAGGGTCATCTAGACTTGAAACGTTGGCTCTATTCTCTCTCCACAGACGCTGTCAGACCTACTGAAATTTTCCAGCATTTTCTGTTTTTGTTTCAGATTCCAGCATCCGCAGTATCTTGCCTTTACCTGGAAAACCATAGCTCAGCAAGTTAATTAATAGGGGCAGCACGGTCGCACAACAGTTAGCACTGCTGTACAGTGGTCAGCATTGCTGCCTCACAGATCTAGGGACCCAGGTTTGATTCCCGGCTTGGGTCACTGTGTGGAGTTTGCACATTCTCCCCATGTCTGTGTGGGTTTCCTCTGGGTGCTCCGGTTTCAAAGAACAAAGAACAATACAGCACAGCAACAGGCCCTTTGGCACTCCAAGCCCGCACCGCTCCCTGGTCCAAACTAGACCATTCTTTTGTATCCCTCCATTCCCACAGTCCAAAAGACATGCTGGTTAGTTGGATTGGCTATGCTAAATTCTCCCTCAGTGTACCCAAACAGGCACCGGAGTGTGGCGACCAGGGGATTTTCATAGTAATTTCATTGCAGTGTTAATGTGAGCCTACTTGTGACACTCGTAAATAAACATTAAACTTTAATTGGAATTCAGTGCTGATTCAAACAGATTATCCCAAAGTTTGCGAGTTAAGAATCTTTTGTGAAGATGTAAGCGCTCATGAAGGGTGAATCAAGTGTGTAGATAATAAGTGTCAAGTTTGTAAATGGCCACCCCCTTACCATTTTAGTTCAAACCTTCCCAAACCACTTGAGTAAAGATTCCCCCTAAAGAATCTAAAGAACATGCTGCATATGCCTGCTGCGCCTTTCATTTTGAACATGGTTGATCATCCAATTCAATAGCCTGATCCCACCTCCCCGCCGATATCCTTTTGATCCCCTTCACCCCAAATGCTAAATCTAACTGCTTCTTGAAAACATGCAATGTTTTGGCCTTAATGACTTGCTGAGGTAGCGAATCCCGGACTGGACACTCTCTGGGTGCAGAAATTTCTCCTCATTTCTGGCCGAAACCCTGTATTCTCAGACTGGAGTGTATATGGGATGGTTTTCTGGACCAATGGGTTGAGGAACAAATCAGACAGCAGACCATTCTAGACTGGGTATTGTGTAATGAGAAAGGAATTATTGGCAATCTAGTTGAGCGAGACCCCTTGGGGGTGATCGATCACAACAATGATAGAATTTTCCATCAAGGTGAAGAGTGACGTAGTTGATTCTGAGACGAGGGCCCTGAATTTGAATAAAGGAACCTACAATGATATGAGGCGTGAGTTAGCTATGATTGGGAAACGTTACCTATAGGGATGACAGTGCATAGGCAATGATAAACATTCAAGGAGCGCATAGGTGAACTGCAACAATTGTTAGTTCCTGTACGGCACAGAAGTAAAACTGGAAAGGGGCCAAACCATGGATTATGAGGGAAATTAGAGAGAGTATTATATCAAAGGGATTGGCATACAAATTGGACAAGAAAAACAACATGACTGACAGCTGTATCCTGTTATACAGTACAGTTAGCTGTATCCTGTTATACAGTGCTGTTAGCTGTTTCCTGTTACACAGTACTGTTAGCTGTATCCTGTTATACAGTACTGTTAGCTGAATCCTGTCATACAGTACAGTTAGCTGTATCCTGTTATACAGTACTGTTAGCTCAGTCCTGTTATACAGTACTGTTAGCTGTATCCTGTTATACAATACTGTTAGCTGTTTCCTGTTATACAGTACAGTTAGCTGTATCCTGTTATACAGTACAGTTCGCTGTATCCTGTTATACAGTACAGTTAGCTGTATCCTGTTATACAGTACTGTTAGCTCAGTCCTGTTATACAGTACTGTTAGCTGTATCCTGTTATACAGTACTGTTAGCTGTTTCCTGTTATACAGTACAGTTAGCTGTATCCTGTTATACAGTACTGTTAGCTGTATCCTGTTATACAGTACAGTTAGCTCTATCCTGTTATACAGTACTGTTAGCTCTATCCTGTTATACAGTACAGTTAGATGTATCCTGTTATACAATACAGTTAGATGTATCCTGTTATAAAGTACAGTTAGCTGTATCCTGTTATACAGTACAGTTAGCTGTTTCCTGTTATACAGTACAGTTAGCTGTATCCTGTTATACAGTACAGATAGCTGTATCCTGTTATACAGTACAGTTAGCTGTATCCTGTTATACAGTGCTGTTAGCTGTATCCTGTTATACAGTGCTGTTAGCTGTATCCTGTTATACAGTACAGTTAGCTCTATCCTGTTATACAGTACAGTTAGCTGTATCCTGTTATACAGTACAGTTAGCTCTATCCTGTTATACAGTACAGTTAGCTCTATCCTGTTATACAGTACAGTTAGCTGTATCCTGTTATACAGTGCAGTTAGCTGTATCCTGTTATACAGTACAGTTAGCTGTATCCTGTTATACAGTACAGTTAGCTGTATCCTGTTATACAGTACCGTTAGCTGTATCCTGTTATACAGTACAGTTAGCTGAATCCTGTTATACAGTGCTGTTAGCTCTATCCTGTTATACAGTACAGTTAGCTGTATCCTGTTATACAGTACTGGTAGCTGTATCCTGTTATACAGTACAGTTAGCTGTATCCTGTTATACAGTACAGTTAGCTGTATCCTGTTATACAGTAGTTAGCTCTATCCTGTTATACAGTACAGTTAGCTGTATCCTGTTATACAGTAGTTAGCTGTATCCTGTGATACAGTACAGTTAGCTGTGTCCTGTTATACAGTACAGTTAGCTGTATCCTGTTATACAGTAGTTAGCTGTATCCTGTTATACAGTAGTTAGCTGTATCCTGCTATACATTACTGTTAGCTGTATCCTGTTATACAGTACAGTTAGCTCTATCCTGTTATACAGTACAGTTAGCTCTATCCTGTTATACAGTACAGTTAGCTGTATCCTGTTATACAGTACAGTTAGCTCTATCCTGTTATATAGTGCAGTTAGCTGTATCCTGTTATACAGTACAGTTAGCTGTATCCTGTTATACAGTGCTGTTAGCTGTATCCTGTTAAACAGTACAGTTAGCTGTATCCTGTTATACAGTGCTGTTAGCTGTATCCTGTTATATAGTGCAGTTAGCTGTATCCTGTTATACAGTACAGTTAGCTGTATCCTGTTATACAGTGCTGTTAGCTGTATCCTGTTATATAGTGCAGTTAGCTGTATCCTGTTATACAGTACAGTTAGCTGTATCCTGTTATACAGTACAGTTAGCTGTATCCTGTTATACAGTAGTTAGCTGTATCCTGTTATACAGTGCTGTTAGCTCTATCCTGTTATACAGTACAGTTAGCTGTATCCTGTTATACAGTACTGTTAGCTGTTTCCTGTTATACAGTACAGTTAGCTGTATCCTGTTATACAGTGCTGTTAGCTGTATCCTGTTATATAGTGCAGTTAGCTGTATCCTGTTATACAGTACAGTTAGCTGTATCCTGTTATACAGTACAGTTAGCTGTATCCTGTTATACAGTGCTGTTAGCTGTATCCTGTTATATAGTGCAGTTAGCTGTATCCTGTTATACAGTACAGTTAGCTGTATCCTGTTATATAGTGCTGTTAGCTGTATCCTGTTATACAGTGCTGTTAGCTGTATCCTGTTATATAGTGCAGTTAGCTGTATCCTGTTATACAGTACAGTTAGCTGTATCCTGTTATACAGTGCTGTTAGCTGTATCCTGTTATACAGTACAGTTAGCTGTATCCTGTTATACAGTGCTGTTAGCTGTATCCTGTTATATAGTGCAGTTAGCTGTATCCTGTTATACAGTACAGTTAGCTGTATCCTGTTATACAGTGCTGTTAGCTGTATCCTGTTATATAGTGCAGTTAGCTGTATCCTGTTATACAGTACAGTTAGCTGTATCCTGTTATACAGTACAGTTAGCTGTATCCTGTTATACAGTGCTGTTAGCTGTATCCTGTTATACAGTACAGTTAGCTGTATCCTGTTATACAGTACTGTTAGCTGTTTCCTGTTATACAGTACAGTTAGCTGTATCCTGTTATACAGTGCTGTTAGCTGTATCCTGTTATATAGTGCAGTTAGCTGTATCCTGTTATACTGTACAGTTAGCTGTATCCTGTTATACAGTGCTGTTAGCTGTATCCTGTTATACAGTACAGTTAGCTGTATCCTGTTATACTGTACAGTTAGCTGTATCCTGTTATACTGTACAGTTAGCTGTATCCTGTTATACAGTGCTGTTAGCTGTATCCTGTTATACAGTACAGTTAGCTGTATCCTGTTATACTGTACAGTTAGCTGTATCCTGTTATACAGTACAGTTAGCTGTATCCTGTTATACAGTACAGTTAGCTGTATCCTGTTATACAGTGCTGTTAGCTGTATCCTGTTATACAGTGCTGTTAGCTGTATCCTGTTATACAGTACAGTTAGCTGTATCCTGTTATACTGTACAGTTAGCTGTATCCTGTTATACAGTGCTGTTAGCTGTATCCTGTTATATAGTGCAGTTAGCTGTATCCTGTTATACAGTGCTGTTAGCTGTATCCTGTTATACAGTGCTGTTAGCTGTATCCTGTTATACAGTACAGTTAGCTGTATCCTGTTATACAGTGCTGTTAGCTGTATCCTGTTATATAGTGCAGTAAGCTGTATCCTGTTATACAGTACAGTTAGCTGTATCCTGTTATACAGTGCTGTTAGCTGTATCCTGTTATATAGTGCAGTTAGCTGTATCCTGTTATACAGTACAGTTAGCTGTATCCTGTTATACAGTACAGTTAGCTGTATCCTGTTATACAGTGCTGTTAGCTGTATCCTGTTATACAGTGCTGTTAGCTCTATCCTGTTATACAGTACAAATAGCTGTATCCTGTTATACAGTACTGTTAGCTGTATCCTGTTATACAGTACAGTTAGCTGTTTCCTGTTATACAGTACAGTTAGCTGTATCCTGTTATACAGTGCTGTTAGCTGTATCCTGTTATATAGTGCAGTTAGCTGTATCCTGTTATACAGTACAGTTAGCTGTATCCTGTTATACAGTACAGTTAGCTGTATCCTGTTATACAGTGCTGTTAGCTGTATCCTGTTATATAGTGCAGTTAGCTGTATCCTGTTATACAGTACAGTTAGCTGTATCCTGTTATATAGTGCTGTTAGCTGTATCCTGTTATACAGTGCTGTTAGCTGTATCCTGTTATATAGTGCAGTTAGCTGTATCCTGTTATACAGTACAGTTAGCTGTATCCTGTTATACAGTGCTGTTAGCTGTATCCTGTTATACAGTACAGTTAGCTGTATCCTGTTATACAGTGCTGTTAGCTGTATCCTGTTATATAGTGCAGTTAGCTGTATCCTGTTATACAGTACAGTTAGCTGTATCCTGTTATACAGTGCTGTTAGCTGTATCCTGTTATATAGTGCAGTTAGCTGTATCCTGTTATACAGTACAGTTAGCTGTATCCTGTTATACAGTACAGTTAGCTGTATCCTGTTATACAGTGCTGTTAGCTGTATCCTGTTATACAGTACAGTTAGCTGTATCCTGTTATACAGTACTGTTAGCTGTTTCCTGTTATACAGTACAGTTAGCTGTATCCTGTTATACAGTGCTGTTAGCTGTATCCTGTTATATAGTGCAGTTAGCTGTATCCTGTTATACTGTACAGTTAGCTGTATCCTGTTATACAGTGCTGTTAGCTGTATCCTGTTATACAGTACAGTTAGCTGTATCCTGTTATACTGTACAGTTAGCTGTATCCTGTTATACTGTACAGTTAGCTGTATCCTGTTATACAGTGCTGTTAGCTGTATCCTGTTATACAGTATAGTTAGCTGTATCCTGTTATACTGTACAGTTAGCTGTATCCTGTTATACAGTACAGTTAGCTGTATCCTGTTATACAGTACAGTTAGCTCTATCCTGTTATACAGTGCTGTTAGCTGTATCCTGTTATACAGTGCTGTTAGCTGTATCCTGTTATACAGTACAGTTAGCTGTATCCTGTTATACTGTACAGTTAGCTGTATCCTGTTATACAGTGCTGTTAGCTGTATCCTGTTATATAGTGCAGTTAGCTGTATCCTGTTATACAGTAGTTAGCTGTATCCTGTTATACAGTGCTGTTAGCTGTATCCTGTTATACAGTACAGTTAGCTGTATCCTGTTATACAGTGCTGTTAGCTGTATCCTGTTATATAGTGCAGTAAGCTGTATCCTGTTATACAGTACAGTTAGCTGTATCCTGTTATACAGTGCTGTTAGCTGTATCCTGTTATATAGTGCAGTTAGCTGTATCCTGTTATACAGTACAGTTAGCTGTATCCTGTTATACAGTACAGTTAGCTGTATCCTGTTATACAGTACAGTTAGCTGTATCCTGTTATACAGTGCTGTTAGCTCTATCCTGTTATACAGTACAAATAGCTGTATCCTGTTATACAGTACTGTTAGCTGTATCCTGTTATACAGTACAGTTAGCTCTATCCTGTTATACAGTAGTTAGCTGTATCCTGTTATACAGTACAGTTAGCTGTGTCCTGTTATACAGTACAGTTAGCTGTATCCTGTTATACAGTACAGTTAGCTGTATCCTGTTATACAGTGCAGTTAGCTGTATCCTGCTATACATTACTGTTAGCTGTATCCTGTTATACAGTACTGTTAGCTGTATCCTGTTATACAGTACAGTTAGCTGTATCCTGTTATACAGTAGTTAGCTGTATCCTGTTATACAGTACAGTTAGCTGTGTCCTGTTATACAGTACAGTTAGCTGTATCCTGTTATACAGTACAGTTAGCTGTATCCTGTTATACAGTAGTTAGCTGTATCCTGCTATACATTACTGTTAGCTGTATCCTGTTATACAGTAGTTAGCTCTATCCTGTTATACAGTACAGTTAGCTGTATCCTGTTATACAGTAGTTAGCTCTATCCTGTTATACAGTACAGTTAGCTGTATCCTGTTATACAGTACAGTTAGCTGTATCCTGTTATACAGTGCAGTTAGCTGTATCCTGTTATACAGTGCAGTTAGCTGTATCCTGTTATACAGTACAGTTAGATGTATCCTGTTATACAGTACAGTTAGCTGTTTCCTGTTATACAGTAGTTAGCTCTATCCTGTTATACAGTACAGTTAGCTGTATCCTGTTATACAGTACAGTTAGCTGTTTCCTGTTATACAGTACTGTTAGCTGTATCCTGTTATACAGTAGTTAGCTGTATCCTGTTATACAGTACAGTTAGCTGTATCCTGTTATACAGTACTGTTAACTGTATCCTGTTATACAGTACAGTTAGCTGTATCCTGTTATACGGTACAGTTAGCTGTATCCTGTTATACAGTACAGTTAGCTGTATCCTGTTATACAGTAGTTAGCTGTATCCTGTTATACAGTACAGTTAGCTGTGCCCTGTTATACAGTACAGTTAGCTGTATCCTGTTATACAGTACAGTTAGCTGTATCCTGTTATACAGTAGTTAGCTCTATCCTGTTATACAGTACAGTTAGCTGTATCCTGTTATACAGTAGTTAGCTCTATCCTGTTATACAGTACAGTTAGCTGTATCCTGTTATACAGTACAGTTAGCTGTATCCTGTTATACAGTACCGTTAGCTGTATCCTGTTATACAGTAGTTAGCTCTATCCTGTTATACAGTACAGTTAGCTGTATCCTGTTATACAGTACTGTTAGCTGAATCCTGTTATACAGTACAGTTAGCTGTATCCTGTTATACAGTACAGTTAGCTCTATCCTGTTATACAGTACAGTTAGCTGTATCCTGTTATACAGTACAGTTAGCTGTATCCTGTTATACAGTACTGTTAGCTGTATCCTGTTATACAGTACAGTTAGCTGTATCCTGTTATACAGTAGTTAGCTGTATCCTGTTATACAGTACAGTTAGCTGTATCCTGTTATACAGTACAGTTAGCTGTATCCTGTTATACAGTAGTTAGCTGTATCCTGTTATACAGTACTGTTAGCTGTATCCTGTTATACAGTACAGTTAGATGTATCCTGTTATACAGTACAGTTAGATGTATCCTGTTATACAGTACAGTTAGCTGTATCCTGTTATACAGTGCTGTTAGCTGTATCCTGTTATACAGTACAGTTAGCTGTATCCTGTTGTACAGTACAGTTAGCTGCATCCTGTTATACAGTACAGTTAGCTGTATCCTGTTATACAGTGCTGTTAGCTGTATCCTGTTATACAGTGCTGTTAGCTGTATCCTGTTATACAGTGCTGTTAGCTGTATCCTGTTATACAGTACAGTTAGCTCTATCCTGTTATACAGTAGTTAGCTGTTTCCTGTTATACAGTACAGTTAGCTCTATCCTGTTATACAGTACAGTTAGCTGTATCCTGTTATACAGTGCTGTTAGCTGTATACTGTTATACAGTACTGTTAGCTGTATCCTGTTATACAGTACAGTTAGCTCTATCCTGTTATACAGTACAGTTAGCTGTATCCTGTTATACAGTACAGTTAGCTGTATCCTGTTATACAGTACTGTTAGCTGTATCCTGTTATACAGTACAGTTAGCTCTATCCTGTTATACAGTACAGTTAGCTGTATCCTGTTATACAGTGCAGGTAGCTGTATCCTGTTATACAGTGCAGTTAGCTGTATCCTGTTATACAGTACAGTTAGCTGTATCCTGTTATACAGTACAGTTAGCTGTATCCTGTTATACTGTACAGTTAGCTGTATCCTGTTATACAGTACAGTTAGCTCTATCCTGTTATACAGTGCAGTTAGCTGTATCGTGTTATACAGTGCTGTTAGCTGTATCCTGTTATATAGTGCAGTTAGCTGTATCCTGTTATACAGTACAGTTAGCTGTATCCTGTTATACAGTGCTGTTAGCTGTATCCTGTTATACAGTACAGTTAGCTCTATCCTGTTATATAGTGCAGTTAGCTGTACCCTGTTATACAGTGCTGTTAGCTGTATCCTGTTATACAGTACAGTTAGCTGTATCCTGTTATACAGTGCTGTTAGCTGTATCCTGTTATACAGTGCAGTTAGCTGTATCCTGTTATACAGTACAGTTAGCTGTATCCTGTTATACAGTGCTGTTAGCTGTATCCTGTTATACAGTGCAGTTAGCTGTATCCTGTTATACAGTACAGTTAGCTGTATCCTGTTATACAGTACAGTTAGCTGTATCCTGTTATACAGTGCTGTTAGCTGTATCCTGTTATACAGTACAGTTAGCTGTATCCTGTTATACAGTACAGTTAGCTGTATCCTGTTATACAGTACAGTTAGCTGTATCCTGTTATACAGTACAGTTAGCTGTATCCTGTTATACAGTACAGTTAGCTCTATCCTGTTATACAGTGCAGTTAGCTGTATCCTGTTATACAGTGCTGTTAGCTGTATCCTGTTATATAGTGCAGTTAGCTGTATCCTGTTATACAGTACAGTTAGCTGTATCCTGTTATACAGTGCTGTTAGCTGTATCCTGTTATACAGTACAGTTAGCTCTATCCTGTTATATAGTGCAGTTAGCTGTACCCTGTTATATAGTGCTGTTAGCTGTATCCTGTTATACAGTACAGTTAGCTGTATCCTGTTATACAGTGCTGTTAGCTGTATCCTGTTATACAGTGCAGTTAGCTGTATCCTGTTATACAGTACAGTTAGCTGTATCCTGTTATACAGTGCAGTTTGCTCTATCCTGTTATATAGTGCAGTTAGCTGTATCCTGTTATACTGTACAGTTAGCTGTATCCTGTTATACAGTGCTGTTAGCTGTATCCTGTTATACAGTGCAGTTAGCTGTATCCTGTTATCCAGTACAGTTAGCTGTATCCTGTTATACAGTGCAGTTAGCTGTATCCTGTTATACAGTGCAGTTTGCTCTATCCTGTTATACAGTGCTGTTAGCTGTATCCTGTTATATAGTGCAGTTAGCTGTATCCTGTTATACAGTACAGTTAGCTGTATCCTGTTATACAGTACAGTTAGCTGTATCCTGTTATACAGTACAGTTAGCTGTATCCTGTTATACAGTGCAGTTTGCTCTATCCTGTTATACAGTGCTGTTAGCTGTATCCTGTTATATAGTGCAGTTAGCTGTATCCTGTTATACAGTACAGTTAGCTGTATCCTGTTATACAGTGCTGTTAGCTGTATCCTGTTATACAGTGCAGTTAGCTGTATCCTGTTATACAGTACAGTTAGCTGTATCCTGTTATACAGTGCAGTTAGCTGTATCCTGTTATACAGTACAGTTAGCTGTATCTTGTTATACAGTACAGTTAGCTGTATCCTGTTATACAGTACTGTTAGCTGTATCCTGTTATACAGTACAGTTAGCTGTATCCTGTTATACAGTAGTTAGCTCTTTCCTGTTATACAGTACAGTTAGCTGTATCCTGTTATACAGTACAGTTAGCTCTATCCTGTTATACAGTACAGTTAGCTCTATCCTGTTATACAGTACAGTTAGCTCTATCCTGTTATACAGTACAGTTAGCTCTATCCTGTTATACAGTACTGTTAGTTGTATCCTGTTATACAGTACAGTTTGCTGTATCCTGTTATACAGTACAGTTAGCTGTATCCTGTTATACAGTACAGTTAGCTGTATCCTGTTATACAGTACAGTTAGCTGTATCCTGTTATACAGTGCAGTTAGCTGTATCCTGTTATACAGTACAGTTAGCTGTATCCTGTTATACAGTAGTTAGCTGGATCCTGTTATACAGTACAGTTAGCTGTATCCTGTTATACAGTGCAGTTAGCTGTATCCTGTTATACAGTACAGTTAGCTGTATCCTGTTATACAGTACAGTTAGCTGTATCCTGTTATACAGTGCTGTTAGCTGTATCCTGTTATACAGTACAGTTAGCTGTATCCTGTTATACAGTGCTGTTAGCTGTATCCTGTTATACAGTGCTGTTAGCTGTATCCTGTTATACAGTACAGTTAGCTCTATCCTGTTATACAGTACAGTTAGCTGTATCCTGTTATACAGTGCTGTTAGCTGTATCCTGTTATACAGTACAGTTAGCTCTATCCTGTTATACAGTACAGTTAGCTGTATCCTGTTATACAGTACTGTTAGCTGTATCCTGTTATACAGTACAGTTAGCTGTCTCCTGTTATACAGTCCTGTTAGCTGTATCCTGTTATACAGTACAGTTAGCTCTATCCTGTTATACAGTACAGTTAGCTGTATCCTGTTATACAGTACAGTTAGCTGTATCCTGTTATACAGTACTGTTAGCTGTATCCTGTTATACAGTGCAGGTAGCTGTATCCTGTTATACAGTACAGTTAGCTGTATCCTGTTATACAGTACAGTTAGCTGTATCCTGTTATACAGTGCAGTTAGCTGTATCCTGTTATACAGTACTGTTAGCTGTATCCTGTTGTACAGTACAGTTAGCTGTATCCTGTTATACAGTACTGTTAGCTGTATCCTGTTATACAGTACAGTTAGCTCTATCCTGTTATACAGTACAGTTAGCTGTATCCTGTTATACAGTACAGTTAGCTGTATCCTGTTATACAGTACTGTTAGCTGTATCCTGTTATACAGTACAGTTAGCTGTATCCTGTTATACAGTACAGTTAGCTGTATCCTGTTATACAGTACAGTTAGCTCTATCCTGTTATACAGTACAGTTAGCTGTATCCTGTTATACAGTACAGTTAGCTGTATCCTGTTATACAGTACTGTTAGCTGTATCCTGTTATACAGTACAGTTAGCTGTATCCTGTTATACAGTACAGTTAGCTGTATCCTGTTATACAGTACAGTTAGCTGTATCCTGTTATACAGTGCAGTTAGCTGTATCCTGTTATACAGTACAGTTAGCTGTATCCTGTTATACAGTACTGTTAGCTGTATCCTGTTATACAGTACAGTTAGCTGTATCCTGTTATACAGTACTGTTAGCTGTATCCTGTTATACAGTGCAGTTAGCTGTATCCGGTTATACAGTAGTTTGCTCTATCCTGTTATACAGTACAGTTAGCTGTATCCTGTTATATAGTACAGTTAGCTGTATCCTGTTATACAGTGCAGGTAGCTGTATCCTGTTATACAGTACAGTTAGCTGTATCCTGTTATACAGTACAGTTAGCTGTATCCTGTTATATAGTACAGTTAGCTGTATCCTGTTATACAGTGCAGGTAGCTGTATCCTGTTATACAGTACAGTTAGCTGTATCCTGTTATATAGTACAGTTAGCTGTATTCTGTTATACAGTGCAGGTAGCTGTATCCTGTTATACAGTACAGTTAGCTGTATCCTGTTATATAGTACAGTTAGCTGTATCCTGTTATACAGTGCAGGTAGCTGTATCCTGTTATACAGTACAGTTAGCTGTATCCTGTTATACAGTACAGTTAGCTGTATCCTGTTATACAGTGCAGGTAGCTGTATCCTGTTATACAGTACAGTTAGCTGTATCCTGTTATATAGTGCAGTTAGCTGTATCCTGTTATACAGTAGTTTGCTCTATCCTGTTATACAGTACAGTTAGCTGTATCCTGTTATACAGTGCAGGTAGCTGTTTCCTGTTATACAGTACAGTTAGCTCTATCCTGTATACAGTAGTTAGCTGTATCCTGTTATACAGTAGTTAGCTGTATCCTGTTATACAGTACAGTTAGCTGTATCCTGTTATACAGTACAGTTAGCTGTATCCTGTTATGCAGTGCAGTTTGCTCTATCCTGTTATACAGTACAGTTAGCTCCATCCTGTTATACAGTACAGTTAGCTGTATCCTGTTATACAGTAGTTAGCTGGATCCTGTTATACAGTACAGTTAGCTGTATCCTGTTATACAGTGCAGTTAGCTGTATCCTGTTATACAGTACAGTTAGCTGTATCCTGTTATACAGTACAGTTAGCTGTATCCTGTTATACAGTGCTGTTAGCTGTATCCTGTTATACAGTGCTGTTAGCTGTATCCTGTTATACAGTACAGTTAGCTCTATCCTGTTATACAGTACAGTTAGCTGTATCCTGTTATACAGTGCTGTTAGCTGTATCCTGTTATACAGTACAGTTAGCTGTATCCTGTTATACAGTACAGTTAGCTGTATCCTGTTATACAGTACTGTTAGCTGTATCCTGTTATACAGTACAGTTAGCTGTCTCCTGTTATACAGTCCTGTTAGCTGTATCCTGTTATATAGTACAGTTAGCTCTATCCTGTTATACAGTACAGTTAGCTGTATCCTGTTATACAGTACAGTTAGCTGTATCCTGTTATACAGTACTGTTAGCTGTATCCTGTTATACAGTGCAGGTAGCTGTATCCTGTTATACAGTACAGTTAGCTGTATCCTGTTATATAGTACAGTTAGCTGTATCCTGTTATACAGTGCAGTTTGCTCTATCCTGTTATACAGTACTGTTAGCTGTATCCTGTTATACAGTACAGTTAGCTGTATCCTGTTATACAGTACTGTTAGCTCTATCCTGTTATACAGTACAGTTAGCTGTATCCTGTTATACAGTACTGTTAGCTGTATCCTGTTATACAGTACAGTTAGCTGTCTCCTGTTATACAGTCCTGTTAGCTGTATCCTGTTATACAGTACAGTTAGCTCTATCCTGTTATACAGTACTGTTAGCTCTATCCTGTTATACAGTACAGTTAGCTGTATCCTGTTATACAGTACTGTTAGCTGTATCCTGTTATACAGTGCAGGTAGCTGTATCCTGTTATACAGTACAGTTAGCTGTATCCTGTTATACAGTACAGTTAGCTGTATCCTGTTATACAGTACTGTTAGCTGTATCCTGTTATACAGTACTGTTAGCTGTATCCTGTTATACAGTACTGTTAGCTCTATCCTGTTATACAGTACTGTTAGCTGTATCCTGTTATACAGTACAGTTAGCTGTATCCTGTTATACAGTACAGTTAGCTGTATCCTGTTATACAGTACAGTTAGCTGCAGTCCAATCTATGATTTTAATCTTTGTCAAATAGACATTTAATTTATGCAAGTCAGTCAAATAGCTAAATTTTGGCGACTGTTATCTAACCAAACGTCCACTCTGGACACTGCTCTCATTCTCAGAGGGGTTCAGTTTGACTGCAATACTGATACTCTTTATGTGCAGATCAGGGCTGGAGTTCAGTTCGTGCCGCAACCCATCAACAACCTTTCACGTCCCCACGTTGGCACAACAGGCCTGCACAAAGCTCAAGCAGGAGCTTCCATTCAAACTAGACAGCCAGAAACACTGAACATCCACCGACCGTTAACAAGCCTGAAATTATCACTGGACATGAAATGGTTTTGTTCCTTTCGGAGATGAAGAGTGCTGTAGTTGTGGGGGACACGCAAAACAAATGTCAAAGATTAAAACCGGAATGGGAATGGACTCTGTGAATGACAGGAGCAGCTACAGCGGGACCAATGCACACTGACCAGCATCACCAGCTCTGATTGGACATGGTCCTGGAGGTATCACATGACCTCTACCCTCACCCACCTCTCCTACCCACTCCATTGTTCATCTATCATATTGGCATGGGCGGCACAGTAGTTAGCACTGCTGCCTCACAGCGCCAGAGACCCAGGCTTGATTCCAGCCTTGGGTCATTGTCTGTGTGGAGTTTGCACGTTCTCCCCGTGTCTGCGTGGGTTCCCTCCAGGTGCTCCGGTTTCCTCC
This sequence comes from Mustelus asterias, assembly GCF_964213995.1. Taxonomy (NCBI): domain Eukaryota; kingdom Metazoa; phylum Chordata; class Chondrichthyes; order Carcharhiniformes; family Triakidae; genus Mustelus; species Mustelus asterias. Next base: position 24,081,534 of record NC_135829.1, on the reverse strand, counting down.
CACAGTCCGAAAGATGTGCAGGGTAGGTGGAATGGCCATGCTAAATTGTCCCTTAGTGTCCTGAGGTGCGTAGGTTAGGTGGAATGGCCATGCTACATTGTCCCTTAGTGTCCTGAGGTGTGTAGTTAGGTGGATTGGCCATGCTAAATTGTCCCTTCATGTCTCAAGGTGTGTGGAGTAGGGGTATTCGTGGGGTAAGTATGTGGGGTTATGGGATAGCGCCTGGGTGGGATGCTCTGTCGGCGGGTTAGTGCAGACCCAATGGGCCGAATGGTCTCTTATTGAACTGTAGGGATTCTGTGGTTCTGTGCCCACTTTCACAGCAGTGGAGAACGTGGCCCATCCATGGTGAGAATAACACAGCTGTAAAGTCTCACACACCAAGTATACGCTAAAGCATGAATTCTGGACTGTTAAAGTGATGGGTTATACACCGGATTGACTTATACGCCCTGAGCTATGATAAATACAAATAACTGTTGATGGAGGAAAAGCAGAGTGCGATGGAACGCAGAGACAAGAGGGAGCCTGGTGTCAAGTCGGTGGTGGGTGAGAATAAGTCAGCAACTCCGACAGCCTGGACTGATAGCAGATAAAAATAATGTGAAAATAATGCCAAAACTATCAGAGAAGGTGCAAAGGAACCACACAGCCACCAGAGTACAAAGCAATGAAAAGGAACGGGGCCACCTCCTCTCAACATGATAGAGGTATTAAAGATGATAAAATCACTTGGTAAGCTAGAAATAGATATACAGAAGATACTTTCACTTGTGGAAGAGCAAAGCTGGGAGCCATAAATAGAAGAATTGTTAATAAATTCAACATGGCGTTCAAAAACAGTTCGACAAAATCTAGTTGCTTTACGGCATTTTCCACATAATTCTGTGAATTAGGATTATAACAAAGACCCACACAACAGGATTCTCTCACACACACACTCCGAGATATATATATTACATATATTAACACACACACCCCAAGATAGAGATATACATGTATACACACATGCCAAAATATATACACACACTCGCTCAGATTCCCACACACACGTGCAGATTCTCACACACACAAACAAGCAGATTCTCACACACACGCTCAGATTCTCTCTCACACACACACAGATTCACACACACACACACTCAGATTCACACACACACTCACTCAGATTCTCACACACACTCAGATTCACACACACACACTCAGATTCACACACACACTCAGATTCACACACACACGCTCAGATTCTCACACACACACGCTCAGATTCTCACACACACACGCTCAGACACACACACGCTCAGATTCTCACACACACACGCTCAGATTCTCACACACACACGCTCAGATTCTCACACACAGATTCTCACACACAGAGATTCACACACACAGAGATTCACACACACAGAGATTCACACACACAGAGATTCACACACACAGAGATTCACACACACAGAGATTCACACACACAGAGATTCACACACACACACAGATTCACACACACACAGATTCACACACACACAGATTCACACACACACTCAGATTCACACACACACTCAGATTCACACACACACTCAGATTCACACACACACACACATGCTCAGATTCTCACACACACACACAGATTCACACACACAGATTCACACACACACACTCAGATTCACACACACACACTCAGATTCACACACACACTCAGATTCTCACACACACACACGCTCAGATTCACACACACACACATGCTCAGATTCACACACACACACATGCTCAGATTCTCACACACACACATGCTCAGATTCACGCACACACACACGCTCAGATTCTCACACACACACACGCTCAGATTCACACACACACACTCAGATTCTCACACACACACACGCTCAGATTCTCACACACACGCTCAGATTCACACACACACACTCAGATTCTCACACACACACGCTCAGATTCTCACACACACGCTCAGATTCACACACACACACACTCAGATTCTCACACACACACGCTCAGATTCTCACACACACACGCTCAGATTCTCACACACGCTCAGATTCTCACACACGCTCAGATTCTCACACACACACTCAGATTCACACACACACACACTCAGATTCACACACACACATGCTCAGATTCTCACACACACGCTCAGATTCACACACACACACACTCAGATTCTCACACACACACGCTCAGATTCTCACACGCACGCGCTCAGATTCTCACACGCGCACGCTCAGATTCTCACACGCGCACGCTCAGATTCTCACACGCACACGCTCAGATTCTCACACGCACACGCTCAGATTCTCTCACAGACACACACGCTCTGAGATTCTCCCCCACACACACACACGCTCTTAGATTCACACACACACACCCGCTCTGAGATTCACACACACACACACGCTCTGAGATTCACACACACACACACGCTCTGAGATTCACACACGCACACACGCTCTGAGATTCACACACACACACCCACTCTGAGATTCACACACACACACACGCTCTGAGATTCACACACACGCTCTGAGATTCACACACACGCTCTGAGATTCACACACACGCTCTGAGATTCACACACACGCTCTGAGATTCTCACACACACACTCAGATTCTCACACACACGCTCTGAGATTCACACACACACACACGCTCTGAGATTCACACACACTCAGATTCTCACACACACACGCGCTCTGAGATTCACACACACGCTCTGAGATTCTCACACACACACTCAGATTCTCACACACATGCTCTGAGATTCACACACACACACACGCTCTGAGATTCACACACACACACTGAGATTCTCACACGCACATTGAGATTCACATGCACTAACACTCCGAGATTCACGGACACGTACCTTGAATATCTGACTATTCTGGAGGCCTCTGTCTCACTAAAGCCTGAGGCTGGAGTATTCTCTGCCACAAATCGTCCATTTGCTCTACCTGCTGGTCACCATGGCAACAGCACACATCCTGTTCCACCAGTTTCTCTCCCCCACCCCGATGCTGACAGTAATAAATCTAACACAATTCATGTCCACAAGGTCTTCAGACCGAACCCTTCCTCACTTTTCCTGGCCTCAGTACCTTGCGGATGTTTCTGGAGTGTGTGCTCACAAACTCTGTGTGCTTTGTGGAAATGGATTCCGTTCCTTCATTAGTTTGAACTTCTCCATTCTGTTATTTAACTTCAAACTCTTGCACTTTGCTTTTCTGTCTCCCCGATCCTAAACCATTAAATCCCACCCTGGCTTTGTCGTTCTGTGCACTCCCACCCACTCCCGAGTGCAGAATTTCCACCACAGCCTCACTGGCTTCAGAATAATCTTCAGATAAATCTTCACATAAATCTGTCATCACGTTTTTTTCGAGCGGTCAATCACGACAATCTCTCTCACTCTCCACGGCTTTTCCAAAGACCTTTCCGTTTAAATCCACTGAGGGGGGTGCTGCACTGTCAGAGGTGACACCTTTCGGATCAGATTGAACGCGTGGCCCTGTCTGCCCCCCCGAACTTAAAAAGAGTGGTGTCACCTCCGACCCTGAAGCAGCCCCTCAGCTCTTCACTGGAGGGTTAGCCTGGACCCTGTACTCAAATTGTCAATTGAACCCACAACCATTGGCACAGTTGGGCTGACCTGGGTAAATTTATATTTATTAATGACTGATATTGCACATTGAAACGAAAGACGATTAACAGCAATTCAAAGAAGGCAAGTACTAATCCGGCAGAGGCAGCTGAGGGACTTCACTGGTGCATTCTGGGAGAAGTCGGACCAGCAACATTTACCAAGAAGTGGGAAACAGAAGATCTGGGTGTCAAGGTGCGGGAAACCCGAAACACTACATTAGTGTTTCCCCTCCCTCCCTCCTCCTCTAACCAAAAGAAAAGGCCACTGTGAGAAGGTAACAGTGAAGGTAAGAGTTTTATAATTTTTTTCAAATAATTTAATTGGTGCTTGAAATGTCGGTCAGTGGGGTTAAGTGTTGCACTTGTGAGATGTGGGAGATCCGCGACGCTTCCAGCGTCTTGGACGACTATGTCTGCAGGCAGTGCACCCAACTGCAGCTCCTTACAGACCGCATGGATAGGTTGGAGCAGCAGCTGGATGCACTTAGGAGCATGAAGGAGGCGGAAAGCATCACAGATAGGAGCTTTAGAGACGTGGTCACACCCAAGGTGCAGGCAGATAGATGGGTGACCGCAGGAAGGGGCAGGCAGTCAGCGCAGGAATCCCCTGTGGTCATCCCCCTCTCTAACAAGTATACCATTTTGGATACTGTTGGGGGAGATGGGCTATCAGGGGACACCAGCAGCAGCAGCCAAAGCAGTGATACCACGGCTGACTCTGTTGTTAAGCAGGGAGGGACAAAGGACTACAGCAATAGTTATAGGGCACTCTATAGTTAGGGGTACAGATAGGTGCTTCTGTGGACGTGACAGAGACTCCAGGATGGTATGTTGCCTCCCTGGTGCCAGGGAATCTATCCAAATCTTCATTTTGTTTGTAAAAAAATAGGAGTTTTCTTATTAAAACAGTCAAATTATGTCCATCACTGATAGAAAAATTTCCTCCTGGCTGGGCTAAGGAGACACAATGATCGAATTCACTTCGCTGAATCATATGTTGCTGTTTCCTGAACGGGCAGAAAGCATTCTGAAGGGAGAGGGTGAACAGCCAGAGGTCGTGGTACATATTGGTACTAACGACATAGGTAGGAAGAGTGAAGGTCCTGCAGCAGCAGTTTAGGGAGTTAGGTAGAAGGTTAAAAAGCAGGACCTCGAGGGTTGTAATCTCAGGATTACTCCCTATGCCACATGCCAGTGAGGCTAGAAATAGGACGATAGTACAGCTCAACAGGTGGCTAAACAGCTGGTGTAGGAGGGAGGGTTTCAGATATCTGGACCATTGGTCTCTTCCGGGGCAGATGGGACCTGCACAAGAAGGACGGGTTGCATCTAAACAGGAGGGGCACAAATATTCTGGCCGGGAGGTTCGCTCGTGTCACACGAGAGGATTTAAACTAGTTTGGCAGGGGGGTGGGAACCAAAGCAAAGGTGAATTAGCTGAAGGGGAATGAGAGAGTAGGGCCAGTAAGACTCAGAGAAACAGCAGGCAGGGTGGGATTGCTAATCAAAGAGGGTCTGGTGGACTGAAGCGCATTTGTTTCAATGCGAGAAGTGTAACAGGTAAGGCAGATGAACTTAGAGCTTGGATTAGTACTAGAAACTATGATGTAGTTGCCATTACAGAGACTTGGTTAAGGGAAGGACAGGATTGGCAGCTTAACATTCCAGGATATAGATGTTTCAGGCTGGATAGAGGGGGATGTAAAAGGGGTGGGGGAGTTGCACTACTGGTTAGGGAGAATCTCACAGCTGTACTCCGGGAAGACACCTCGGAGGGCTCATACAATGAGGCAATATGGGTAGAGCTCAGGAATAGGAACGGTGTAGTCACAATGTTGGGGGTTTACTGTAGGCCACCCAACTGCCAGCGGGAGATTGAGTAACAGATGTGTAGGCAGATTTTGGCACGGTGTAAAAGTAACAGGGTTGTTGTGGTGGGAGATTTTAATTTCCCCTATATTGACTGGGACTCACTTAGTGCTAGGGGTGTGGATGGGGCAGAGTTTGTAAGGAGCATCCAGGAGGGCTTCTTGAAACAGTATGTAGCTAGTCCAATTAGGGAAGGGGCCATACTCGACCTGATATTGGGGAATGAGCCCGGCCAGGTGGTCGATGTTTCAGTAGGGGAGCAGTTCGGGAACAGTGACCACAATTCAGTAAGCTTTAAGGTACTGATGGATAAAGGTAAGTGTAGTCCTCAAGTTAAGGTGCTAAATTGGGGGAAGGCTAATTACAACAATATTAGGCAGGAACTGAAGAACGTAGATTGGGGGCAGATGTTTGAGGGCAAATCAACATCTGGCATGTGGGAGGCTTTCAAGTGTAAGTTGATAGGGATTCAGGACCGGCACATTCCAGTAAGGATGAAGGATAAGTATGGCAAGTTTTGGGAACCTTGGATAACGAGAGATATTGTGAGCCTAGTCAAAGAGAAAAAGGAAGCATTTGTCAAAGCTAGGAGGCTGGGAACACACGAAGCAAGTGTGGAATACAAGGAAAGTAGAAAGAAACTTAAGCAAGGAGTAAGAAGGGCTAAAAGGGGTCATGAAAAAGCACTGGCCAGCAGGATTAAGGAAAATCCCAAGGCTTTTTACACATATATAAAGAGCAAGAGGGTAGCCAGGGAGAGGGTTGGCCCACTCAAGGAGAAGGGAGGGAATCTATGTGTGGAGCCAGAGGAAATGGGCGAGGTATTAAATGAGTACTTTGCCTCAGTATTCATCAAAGAGAAGGACTTGGTGGATGATGAGTCTGGGAAAGGATGTGTAGATAGTTCGAGTCATGTTGAGATCAAAAAGGAGGAGGTATTGGGATTCTTGAGAAACATCAAGGGCCTGATGGGATATCCCAGAATACTGAGAGGCAAGAGAGGAAATTGCTGGGGCCTTGAGAGAAATCTTTGTATCCTCACTGGCTACAGGGGAGGTCCCAGAGGATTGGAGAATAGCCAATGTTGTTCCTTTGTTTAAGAAGGGTAGCAAGAATAATCCAGGTAATTACAGGCCGGTGAGCCTTACATCAGTGGTAGGGAAATTATTGGTGAGGATTCTTCGAGACAGGATTTATTCCCACTTGGAAATAAGTGGACGTATTAGTGAGAGGCAACATGGCTTTGTGAAGGGGAGGTCGTATCTCACGAACTTGATCGAGTTTTTCGAGGAAGTGAGGAAGGTGATTGATGAGGGTAGGGCAGTGGATGTTGTCTACATGGACTTCAGTAAGGCCTTTGACAAGGTCCCTCATGGCAGACTGGTGCAGAAGGTGAGGTCGCATGGGATCAGAGGTGAGAAATCATAGAAATCATAGAAACCCTACAGTGCAGAAGGAGGCCATTCGGCCCATCGAGTCTGCACCGACCACAATCCCACCCAGGCCCTACCCCCACATATTTACCCACTAATCTATGCATCCCAGGATTCTAAGGGGCAATTTTTAACCTGGCCAATCAACCTAACCTGCACATCTTTGGATGTGGGAGGAAACCGGAGCACCCGGAGGAAACCCACGCAGACACGAGGAGAATGTGCAAACTCCACACAGAGCTGGCAAGGTGGATACAAAACTGGCTCGGTCAAAGAAGACAGAGGGTAGCAGTGGAAGGGTGCGTTTCTGAATGGAGGGCTGTGACAAGTGGTGTTCCTCAGGGATCAGTGCTGGGAGCTTTGCTTTTGTAATATAAATGATTTGGAGGAAAATGTAACTGGATTGATCAGTAAGTTTGCGGACGACACAAAGGTTGGTGGATTTGCGGATAGCGATGAGGACCATCAGAGGATACAGCAGGATATAGATCAGTTGGAGACTTGGGCGGAGAGATGGCAGATGGAGTTTAATCCGGATAAATGTGAGGTAATGCATTTTGGAAGGTCTAACACAGATAGGAAATATACAGTAAATGGCAGAACCCTGAGGAGTATTGATAGGCAAAGGGATCTGGGTGTACAGGTACACAGGTCACTGAAAGTGGCAATGCAGGTGGAGAAGGTAGTCAAGAAGGCATACGGAATGCTTGCCTTCATCGGCCGGGGTATTGAGTTTAAAAATTGGCAAGTCATGTTGACGCTTTATAGAACCTTGGTTAGGCCGCACTTGGAATATAGTGTTCAATTCTGGTCGCCACACTACCAGAGGGATGTGGAGGCTTTGGAGAGGGTACAGAAAAGATTTACCAGGATGTTGCCTGGTATGGAGGGCATTAGCTATGAGGAGAGGTTGGAGAAACTTGGTTTGTTCTCACTGGAGCGACAGTGGTTGAGGGGAGACCTGATAGAAGTCTACAAGATTATGAGAGGCATGGACAGAGTGGATAGTCAGAAGCTTTTTCCCAGGGTGGAAGAATCAATTACTAGGGGGCACAGGTTTAAGGTGCAAGGGGCAAAGTTCAAAAGGGATGTACGAGGCAGATTTTTTACACAGAGAGTGGTGGGTGCCTGGAACTCGTTGCCGGGGGAGGTAGTGGAAGTGGATACAGTAGTGACTTTTAAGGGGCGAATTGACAAGTACATGAATGAAATGGGAATAGAGGGATATGGTCCCCGGAAGGGTAGGGGGTTTTAGTTAAGTCGGGCAGCATGGTCGGTGCAGGCTTGGCGGGCCGAAGGGCCTGTGTAATTTTCTTTGTTCTAATATTATAAGTAGAGTGAGTACACCTGACTAATACAGAGGAGGCTTGGAGCAGACGTGGAGAGTGAAGAGATTGTCACAATCGACAATTACATCAGGATTCTTTGCTACAACTGTGCCAAAGAGGAATGGCTTTAGTGAAAGTCTTCAGAAGAAGAGCAGGAGAGTTCACACTGGGGTCGTGGGTTAGAATTTATCCTTAAACAACATCACATATTCATTCATGGGACACGGGCGTCGCTGGCTGACCAGCATTTTATTGTCCATCCCTAGTTGCTCAATGGCAATTGCTGTTGCTCTGGAGACGCATGTAAGCCAGACCGGGTAAGGACAGCAGATTTCTTTCCCTGAAGGACATTAATGACCCAGAGGGATTTTTCCAACAATCGACAATGGTTTCATGGTCATCAATAGATTCTTAGTTCTTTTAGATTTTTTTTATTGAATTCAAATTTGGGTGGCATGGTGGCACAGTGGTTAGCACTGCTGCCTCACAGCGCCAGGGACCCGGATTCAATTCCCGGCTTGGGTGACTGTCGGTGTGGAGGCTGCACGTTCTCCCAGTGTCTGCGTGGATTTCCTCCGGGTGCTCCGGTTTCCTCCCACTGTCCAAAGATGTGCGGATTAGATTGATTGGCTATGCTAAATTGCCTCTTAATGTCAGGGGGCTTAAGAGGGTAAATACGTGGGGTTACGGGGGGGGGGATCTGGGTGGGATTGTTGTTGATGCAGACTCGATGGGCCAAATGGCCTCATTCTGCACTGTAGATTCTATGATTCTATGACAATGGTTTCACGGTCATCAGTAGATTCTTAATTCCAGATATGGTTTATTGAATTCCAATTGCACCATCTGCTGTGGCAGGATTCAAACCCGGGCCCCCAGAACATTCGCTGAGCTTCTGGATTAGTCTAGCGATAATATCACGAGGCCATCACCAACCAGTTATCTGGTTGCTATCACGTTGCTGTTTGTGGGATCCTGATTTGCTGCATTCCTGACATTCCAACAGTATCTACTCTTCAAAAGTACCTCACTGTCTGTCGCGTTTCCACACATTCTCAGGCAGCAGCTACAGAAATGCAACTCTTTACTTTTATACCCTTTATCTAATCAGACAGCACTGTGGGCTGTGTTTAAAGTTCAAAGTTTATTTACTCTTTTCACAAGCAGGCTTACATTAACACTGCAATGAAGTTACTGTGAAAACCCCCCGAATCGCCACACTCCAGCGCCTGTTCGGGTCAACGCACCTAACCAGCAGGTCTTTTGGACTGTGGGAGGAAACCGAAGCATCCGGAGGAAACCCACACAGACACGGGGAGAATGTGCAGACTCTGCACAGACAGTCACCCAAGCTGGGAGTTGAACCCGGGTCCCTGGTGCTGTGAGGCAGCAGTGCTAACCACTGTGCCACCGTGCCACCTGTACTAACCTCGGTAGGATTTTGATCTACAATAACCTCCTGATCTACAATAACCTCAGCCCATATCTTGCAGCGTTACCTTCCCTCTCCTGTGATATAAAACCAATTTCACAACAATGTTTTATATTCCAAACGCCCATATATTTCAGTTTAACATGCAGAACTTTGACAAAAGCTTTATGAAAACATAAATGACCAGTTTCATCACAATCTTCAGCTTCTTTATTCCTGAAAGCTGCTCCTCAGATTGACCTTTATAAACCACCGTTTATTTCCTAACTGGTATACAGCTAGCCCTCAGCCAATGTTTTCTAACAATGTACCCTGACACTGATATCAGTCGCTGGGTCTGTACTCACTGGATCAGAGTGTCAACTCAATGGACTCCACGAATCATATTTCTATCAGGATCGCCTCCTGGTGTGACAGACTCCTTCAGGCTGACAGCCACCGGTTCCCAAGCCTCATTCAAGACCCTGACATGCACACGAGTTGGCCCAGGTGATTGGCTGCTCTTCAGTGACTCCAGCTTGCCAAGTACCTCAGTTACGCTGACCTTAGAGTCATGCTGGATATTTGATGTGTTGCAATAACTGGATTGGTTTAGCATTAACCCCTTCAGTCACTGCCTCCAGAAAATGTTACTTCACACCTTGAGTTAGTTTTTACTCATCAACTTGTTAAAGAACCTGTTGATCTTTTTTGGATTCTGGCAAACTCCTCAAAGCCTCCTCTGCTGCAATGAAACTGGAGGTGTGTTTTGGTATGTGACTATGTTCTGTCCTTAGTGTTTTACTAACTTCTAAATTATTTCCACACTCACTCTACAAAGAATCATAGAAAAGTTACAGTACAAAAGGAGGCCATTCAGCCCATTTTGTCCATGCCAGCCCAAGGACAGCCAGGTGCCCTTTCTAGTCCCACTCTCCTGCACCCAACCCATAGCCCTGTCACTAACAGCACTGAAAGTGCAGATCCAGGTACTTTTTAAAAGAGTTTAGGATCTCTGTCTCAGACACCGACCAGCTTCTGCATAAAAATATTCTTCCTCAGTCCCCTCGACACCTACTGCCACTTATCTTGAATCTATGTCCCCTGGTTCCAGAATTCTCCACCAAGGGAAACAATTTTATGCTGTTCACTCTATCTCTTCCCCTCATAGTATTGTCCTCTTCTCTCAAGTCATCCCCCCCCCGCCAGCCTTAGAAACCATAGAAACCCTACAGTGCAGAAGGAGGCCATTCGGCCCATCGAGTCTGCACTGACCACAATCCCACCCAGGCCCTACCCCCACATTTTTACCCGCTAATCCCTCTAACCTACGCAATTTAGGATTCTAAGGGGCAATTTTTAACCTGGCCAATCAACCTAACTCGCACATCTTTGGACTGTGGGAGGAAACCGGAGCACCCGGAGAAAACCCACGCAGACACGAGGAGAATGTGCAAACTCCACACAGACAGTGACCCGAGCCGGGAATCGAACCCGGGATCCTGGAGCTGTGAGGCAGCAGTGCTAACCACTGTGCTACTGTGCCGCCCCCAGCGCTACCGTGCCGCCCCCTTCTTTGTTCCAAGAAAAATAACCCCAACCAATCCAATCTCTCCTCATAGATACACCTTTAGCCCTGGCTTGTAAACCTCCTCCGCACTCTCTCCAGAACAATTATGTCCTTCCTGTAATATGGTGACCAGAACTGCACACGATGCTCCAGTTGTGACGTCACCAGTGTTTTATACAATTCCAACATTAAAGCCTTACTTTTATATTCTATACCTCTGCCAATGAAGGAGAGCATTCCATATGCCTTCTTTACAACCCTATCTACTTGAACTGCGGCACGGTGGCAAGCACTGTGACCTCACAGCGCCTGGGACCGAGGTTTAATTCCAGCCTGAGGTGACTGTCTGTGTGGAGTTTGCACGTCCTCCCCATGTCTGCGTGGGTTTCCTCCGGGTGCTCCGGTTTCTTCCCAAACTCCAAAGATGTGCGAGTTAGGCAATCAACCTATGTTAAATGAATCCTAGAGTTGGGGATTAGCAGGGTAAATATGTGGGGTTATGGGAATAGGGGTCTGGGTGAGATTATGGCCGTTGCAGACTCAATGGACCGAATGGCCTCCTTCTGCACTGTAGGGATTCTATGATTCTAATTCATCAGGAATAATTATATTTGCAGAAAATTAGAGTCCATGTTTGTAAAACTATATTTTCCATACCAGAGAGGCTGTTTCGTGGTAATTCTCAGATTACTAATTACTCAATTGTACCCGAAAGCTGTGTTTACTGAGGAGCTCGAGGGCAAGTACAGCTACCACATGCCCAACATGTATTTAAATTCGGGGTTAAATGGTGAGGTTTTTTTACAAACAGAAACTGTGACGGGCTCGGGAATCAACTTCAGATTTCTGCGGGTATTGGCACGTGTGTGAATTCTGGAAGTTACTGCTGATTTTCTCTATAGTAACACAGAGCCTCACCGATACTCTTCAAACAAGTGACAGACAGTCCACATCACAATCAGCAGGGCAGGAATCTAACACGGTGTTTGATCACTGTCTTCATCGTTCCTGGAATTAAGAGGTTAAGGGGAAATCGAATTGATGTATTCAAGGAAGGTGTCGAAGATTACGGAGGATTTGTCAAAGTCAATGAAGAGGAGGTAGCGGAAAAGGTGGGTAAGAGATATTCAAACTGGTAAAACAGTCAAATATCTAGAAGGAGGTGAGGAGAATTTTGACGTGCAAAAAATACAGACGCAAAAAAAACATGCATAAAAAAGACACGCAAAAAACAGGTTAAAACGTTATAAGTTTAGAAGTTTATTTATTAGTGTCACAAGTAGGCTTACATTAACACTGCAATGAAGTTACTGTGAAAATCCTCTAGTCGCCATACTCCGATGCCTGTTCGGGTACACTGAGGGAGAATTTAGCATGGCCAATGCATCCAACCAGCACGTCTTTCAGACTGTGGGAGGAAACCCACGCAGACACAGGGGGAACATGCAAACAACACACAGACAGTGACCCAAAGCCGAGAATCGAACCCAGGCCCCTGGCGTTGTGTGGCAGCAGTGCTAACCATTGTGCCACCTGCACACGCAAAAACAAATACACAGTTTCAGCATTAACTTTCATAACAGAATTGGGTAGGAACTTGAAAGGAAGTAATTTGCATGGGGGGGGGGGGGGGGAGGGGCGGGGGTGGTGGGGTGAGGGGACACCAATTGGACTTTGCAAGAGCTAGCACAGATGCAATGGGTCAAATGGCCTCTTGCTATGCTGTATGATTCCGATTCAACCTCTCCTGTTTTGATGCTCTGGGTTGTGCAGTTAGACTTTTCTCTTCCTATTTTGTAATTCTGTCCAATCTAACACATCTCATTAAGGTTCCCTTCCCTCCAAATACTGTGATCAAACCATTCACTGAAAATACCTTTTGGATCCTCTCTCTGTCTCTCCCGATTCTATTTTGGTCTCCACATTGGCCTAATCAGCAGCCCTTAAAAGGGACCGTCGAAGGTTGTGGAAAACATGATTAAGTCATTTTTTTGGACGGTATATTTATGTGGCGCTGGCAAGGAGAGGCAGGAGCGTGTGCTGGTTAATTCAAGCCAGACTACTTCATTTTGATTTGCCACAGGGACAATTTGCAAAGTAAAAAAAGCTTCAACTGCGGCCAATTCCGTCCTGATGGAACATCCCACAGATCGTCACACTCAATTTATCCTCATCAGCTGGGGTGGGGCGCGTTTCCCTGAACCTGGAGCATACTTTCCTGTTGCTTGTTGCCAATGGACAAGTGCCAGGAGTGAAGAAACAGTGAGAGTGTGATTCTGGTAGATCAATGGTTTCAGTACTAGGCTAACAGTGAGACAGAGAGTTCAAATCCAGCCAAGGCCCAATGGGAAAATGGACAGAGGAAAGCTGGTATCAGGAGACCTGTCCGATGGTCAGAAATTTCCAACTGATTAACCGAGGGAGGAGCTCACCTGGTCAGAATCTATATGTGACTCCAGCCCAGGTTAAATAGCTGACACAACATCCAACAAACAAGGATTACACACTCCAACTATTGGCAAGGCTGTTGGTGTCAGCTGTGGCTCAGTGCGTCACACCCTCACCCCTTGGGTCAGAGGTTATGAGTTCAACTTCCAACCCAGGTACTTGAACACTGGAAACTCTGATGCAGTACTGAGGGGGTGCCACACAGTCAGAGGGTCACTGCTGAGGAAGCGCCGCACTGTCAGAGAGGGTCAGTAGTGAGGGAGTGTCGCACTGTCAGAGGGGGTCAGTGTCATAGAAGCCCTACAGTGCAGAAGGAGACCATTCAGCCCATTGAGTCTGCACCGACCACAATCCCACTCAGGCCCCATTCCCACAACCCCTCATATTTACCTGTTACTCCCTCTAACCTATGCATCCCTGGACACTAAGAGGCAATTTGGCACGGCCAATCAACCTAACCCGCACATCTTTGGAGTGTCTGTGTGGGTTTCCTCCGGAGCACTCAGTGGAAACCCACACAGACACACAATCACCCAAGCAGGGAATTGAACCTGGGTCCCTGGAGCTGTGAGGCAGCAGTGCTAACCACTGTGAGGCAGCAGTGCTAACCACTGTGCCAACGTGCCGCCCGTAGAGAGGGAGTGCCGCACTGTCAGAGGGTCAGTACTGGGGGAGTGCTGCACTGTCAGAGGGTCAGTGCTGAGGGAGTGCTGCACTGTCAGAGGGTCAGTACTGGGAGAGTGCCGCACTGTCAGAGGGTCAGTACTGGGGGAGTGTCGCACTGTCAGAGGGTCAGTACTGGGGGAGTGCCGCACTTTCAGAGGGTCAGTACTGAGGGAGTGCCGCACTGTCAGAGGGTCAGTACTGAGGGAGTGTCGCACTGTCAGAGGGTCAGTACTGAGGGAGTGTCGCACTGTCAGAGGGTCAGTACTGGGGGAGTGCCGCACTTTCAGAGGGTCAGTACTGAGGGAGTGCTGCACTGTCAGAGGGTCAGTACTGGGGGAGTGCTGCACTGTCAGAGGGTCAGTACTGGGGGAGTGCCGCACTGTCAGAGGGTCAGTACTGGGGGAGTGCCGCACTGTCAGAGGGTCAGTACTGGGGGAGTGCCGCACTGTCAGAGGGTCAGTACTGGGGGAGTGCCGCACTTTCAGAGGGTCAGTACTGAGGGAGTGCCGCACTGTCAGAGGGTCAGTACTGAGGGAGGGCCGCACTGTCAGAGGGTCAGTACTGAGGGAGTGTCGCACTGTCAGAGGGTCAGTACTGAGGGAGTGCCGCACTTTCAGAGGGTCAGTACTGAGGGAGTGCTACACTGTCCAAGCTGCTGTTTTTCAAGAAGTGAATTTAAAAGATCCCAGCGTCCTATTTAAAGCAGTGCAGGGGCCTTCTCCCCAACGTCCTGCCCATTTTGTTTCTTCAACCTGCATCACTAAACACAAATGATCTCTTCATGTGCAAGTTAGATGGCTTAGCCATGGGAAATGTGTGGGGTAATGGGGATAGGGTGAGGGAATGGGCCTTGGGTAAGGGGCTCTGTCAGAGAGAGTCGGCGCAGACTCAATGGATCGAATGGCCTCCTTCTGCATTGCAGGGATTCCACTCTACGATTTGTCTCATTGCGGTTTTGGGATCTTGCTGTGCAGAAACCGGCAGCCAATTTTCTTACATTTCAACAGCGACAACACTTCAAAAGTGCTTCATTAGCTGTAAAGTATCCTAAGGCCGGAAAAGGTGCTACTTAAATGCACATCTTCCTGTTTCAGGACAGCTGGTGCGTGTGGAGTTCAATGTAAAGGGTCAGTGACCCCCGGACCCCGGTGGAATGGGTTTGGGGGTCAGTCAGAACTGTCAACTCCACATCCCCTCTGCTAATTAGCAACAGCATTTCAAAAATGTGTGAATAGCATAACTTCAGATAATCAAATAGTTTGCACTGGTGACACTAAATATAGATGTTATTTTTAACTCCTAAATTTGACAGCTCTGCATCACCTAACCAAAAAACATCAAACCAGGCCAGGCTCAGAGAGCAGAGTGAACACCCCTTTCCGCAAAGATTTGTTAGAGAATTAAAAAGTACACAACGTAGGGAAAAAACATTTCGACACATTGAGCGGATTTAGGAACTCTACCTCACCCGCCACGGAATCAACGCGGGGGAATTCTCCATTGACCTCGGGCAGGAATTTCCGGTCTCGCTCGAGCATAGAATCATAGAATCTATAGTCCAGAAAGGGGGCAATTTGGCCCATCAAGCCTGCGCCGACAACAGTCCCACCCAGGTCCGATCGCCGTAACCCTCCTAATCCCCCTGACACACTATGGGGCAATTTAGCATGGCCAATCAACCTTAACTCGCACATCTTTGCACTGTGGGAGGAAACCAGAGCACCCAGAGGAAATCCACGCAGACACGGGGAGAACATGCAAACTCCACACAGACAGTGACCCAAGCCAGGAATCAAACCCAGGTCCCTGGAGCTGTGAGACAGCTGCGCCACCGTGCCATCCCATAAGGCCATAAAATCCCACCCAGTTTTCTGTACTCATTCATGGAACATGGGCATCGCTGGCTGGCCAGCATTTATTGCCCATCCCCAGTTGCCCTAGGAGGGCAGTTGAGAGTCAACCATATTACTGTGACTCTGGAGTCACATGTAGGCCAGACCAGGTAAGGAAGGAAAAGGAAGATTTCCTTCCCTAAAGGGACATTAGTGAACCAGATGGTTTTTCGAACAATCAGCAATAGTTTCATGGTCATCAGTAGATTTTTAATTCCAGATATTTTTTTACTGAATTCAAATTCCACCATCTGCCATGGCGGGATTCGAACCCGGATCCCCAGAACATTAACTGAGTTTCTGGATTATTAGTCTAGCGATAATACCACTAGGCCATTGCCTCCCCACAGGAGATTTCACACATTTCACACAACATTAATGAAACCTAATGAACACAGCAATTCTCAAAACTTGAGGGCTGAATAAAAGTGGGGGTGGGCGAGGGGTTGGGCACCCTATTCCATGTGGAATATCTGGAATTTTATTTGGAGTTGAAAGCCGATGTCAGAAATGGTGACCATTTCTAAAAAAGTAAAGCCCCATCTGGTTCACTAATGTCCTTTAGGGAAGGGAATCTGCCGTCCTTACCGGGTCTGGCCTACATGTGACTCCAGAGCCACAGTAATGTGAGCGATGGCATCCATCTGTCTTGGGAAACGATGGACTGCACCCAGGGTCTGGGGTATATAGGGCAGCATGGTGGCACAGTGCTGCCTCACAGCACCAGGGTTCAATTCTGACCTCAGGTGACTGTGTGTGGAGTTTGCACGTTCTCCCCGCTTCTGCATGGGGTTTCCTCTGGGTGTTCCAGTTTCCTCCCACACTCCAAAGATGTACGAGTTCGGTGGATTAGCCATGCTAAATTGCTCATTAGTGTCAGGGGGCTGAGCAGGGTATATGTATATATGGGGTTGTTGTCAGTTCAGGCTCGATGGACCAAGCCTCCTTCTTCACTGCAGGGATTCTATGAACTCGGGGAATGAAGAGGTGTCGGGATAGTGTAGGCAGAATGAGGAGCAGCCATGATCTTATTGAATGGCAGAGCAGGCTTGAAGGGCTGACTGGCCTCCTACTGCTCCCATAATTGTCACAGAGGTAAAGACACATTACAATGCAGCTAGTTGTTGTGATCTGGAGTCCAGCGCCTGCAAGGGTGAAGAACGCTGCAAAGTGAAGTATCCTTCAATGGCACCTTCCAAACACACAAAGTTCTGAGAGAAACAAGTCTTAGTGAGGAGCTGAAGGAAATCAGCATTAGTAGAGAAATGGTTTTGAGGAAATTGATGGGATTGAAGTTAGATAAATCTCCGGGTGCTGATAATCTTCATCCCAGAGTACTTAAGGAAGTGGCCCTAAAAATAGTAGATCCATTGGTGGTTATTTTCCAAAATTCTTTGGACTCTGGACGGGTTCCTACAGATTGGAGGGTAGCTAATGTAAGCCCACTATTCAAAAAGGGAGGTAGAGAGAAAACAGGGAACTATAGACCAGTGAGCCTAACGTCGGTACTGGGGAAGTTGCTAGAGTCCATTATCAAGGATTTAATAACTCGGCATTTGGAAGGCAGTGGTATAATCTGACAAAGTCAGCATGGAGTTACAAAAGGGAAATCATGCTTGACAAATCTATTGGAATATTTGAGGATGTAATTGGTAGGGTTGACGAAGGAGAGCCAACGAATGTGGTTTATTTAGCCTTTCAGAAGGCTTTTGACAAGATCTCACATAGCAGATTACTATGTAAAGTTAAAGCACATGGGATTGCAGGTAATGTCTTGAGATGGATAGAAAGCTGGTTAGCAGATAGGAAGCAAAGAGTTGGCATAAATTTTCTGATTGGCAGTCAGTGACTAGTAGGGTTCCGCAGGGATCTGTGCTCGGACCCCAACAGTTCATATTATATATTCATGATTTGGAAAAGGGAACTAAATGTATTATCTTCAAATTTGCAGATGATACAAAGTTGGGTGGGAGGGTGAGCTGTGAGGAGGATGCAGAGATGCTTCAGCATGATTTGGACAGGCTGTGTGTGTGGGTATCTGCATGGCAGATGCTCTATAATGTGGATAAATGTGAGGTTATCCACTTTGGTAGCAATAATAGGAAGACAGATTATTACTTGAATGGGTGTAAATTGAGAGAGGTGAATACTCAACGAGACCTTGGAGTCCTCGTGCATCAGCCACTGAAAGTAAGCGCGCGGGTACAGCAGGCAGTAAAGAAGGCAATGGTATGTTGGCCTTCATAGCGAGAGGATTTGAATATAGGGATAGGGATGTTTTGCTGCAATTGTACAGGGCGTTGGTGAGGCCACACCTGGAGCAGCGTGTGCAGTTTTGGTGTCCTTATCTGAGGAAGGATGTCCTTGCTACTACAGAGGGAATGCAGCGAAGGTTTACCAGGCTGATTCCTGGGATGGCAGGTCTGTCATACGAGGAGAGACAAAGTCGGTTAGGATTATATTCACTGGAATTTAGGGGGTCACTAGAGTGAGGGGGGGGTCTCATAGAAACTTTTAAAATTCTAACAGGGTTAGACAGAGTAGGTTCAGAAAGAATGTTGCCAATGGTGGGGTGTCTGGAACACAGGGTCATAGTTTAAGGATAAGGGGTAAACCTTTTAGAACTGAGGCGAGGAGAAATTTCTTCACCCAGAGGGTGGTGAATGTGTGGAATTCACTAGCACAGAAAGTAATTGAGGCCAAAACATTGTCTGATTTCAAGAAGGAATTGGATATAGCTCTTGGGGCCGAAGGGATCAAGGGATATTGGGGTGGGGGAGAAATCAGGATATTGGATTTGATGATCAGCCATGATCAAAATGAATGGCGGAGCAGGCTCGAAGGGCTGAATGGCCTACTCCTGTTTCCAATTTCTATAACCACTTCCATCCAGAAGGGCAACGGCAGCAGGCACATCAGAACACCACCACCTGCAAGTTTCTCTCCAAGCCACTCGCCTCCCTGACTTGGAAATATATCGCTGTTCCTTCGCAGTTGCTGGGTCAAAATCCTGGAATGCCTTCTCTAACAGCACTGTGGGTGTACCTACACCACATGGACTGCAGCGGTCCAAGACAAATCGCTCACCACCACCTTCAAGGAGCAATTAGGGATGGGCAATAAATGCTGATCCAGCCAGCAATGCCCACATCCCGTGAAAGAATAAAAAATACTTTCAAAAGAGAATTCGGTCTAAAACGATGGGGTAAATGATGGGTAAAATTCTGTTGGGCAGCGAGAGAAGGAGCAGATGGCTCCTTTCACAGGGCCGGCACAGAGGCAAGGGGGCGAATGGACTTGTTCTGCTCGGTGAGGTTCTCTGATTTTATGACAATTCTACACTACTCGACTGCAGCAAACCTCACCACTAATCCGGTGCTTCACCGAAGCTCAGCCGTGTTATTTATTACCATTTCCCCATCCCGGCAGCAGCAAAGATATCAAACGCCTCCACTGAGCTGAGAGCAAATAGATTCAACCCAATAGAAGGCAGATTGGACCCGTTCCGATACTCTGCACAAATACACACGGACTCCACTCATGAAGCATTCTGCTGTTGAGTACACGAATGCTTTGTACAAATACTAAAGCTCTCTGCATGTCATTGCTGTGGCCTGACACAGTTATTTGACTGATTTTGTCTGGGCGATTAGAATTCCCTACTCTCTCGGGCACAAGGTTATGGGGATTTTCTGACCGCAATCGTCCCAAAGCTGGAAAATCCCGTCCAAGGTCAATGGACCTTTGCAGGGTCCGTGTCCCGCCCACTATGATTCCCATGGAGGGCGGGACAGGAAAACTTCACCCTCTGAGTTCAAGTCCCACTCCAGCACACACCTCCATAGTGCATTACTGCCGGAGTGCTGCACTGCCAGAGGTGCCATCTCTCAAATGAGACATTAAATTGAGACCTTGTCTGTCCTCTCAAGGTGGATGTAAAAGATGCCATACCCCTACTTCAGAGAAGAGCAGGGGAGTTATACTCAGTGAGGCCAATATTAACCCCCCAATCAAAATCGCTACAACAGGTGATCTGGTCATTATCATATTGCGGACTGTGGGAGTTTGCTGAGCACAAATTGATTGCCGTGTTTCCCACATTCCAACAGTAACCACGATGAGGGCGGCACGGTGGCACAGTGGTTAGCACTGCTGCTTCATAGCACCAGGGACCCGGGTTCGATTCCCGGCTTGGGTCACTGTCTGTGCAGAGTCTGCACGTTCTCCCTGTGTCTGTGTGGGTTTCCTCCGGGGGCTCTAGTTTCCTCCCACAGTCCGAAAGACAAAGAACAAAGAACAATACAGCACAGGAACAGGCCCTTCGGCCCTCCAAGCCCGCGCCGCTCCCTGGTCCAAACTAGACCATTCTTTTGTATCCCTCCATTCCCACTCCGTTCGTATGGCTGTCTAGATAAGTCTTAAACGTTCCCAGTGTGTCCGCCTCCACCACCTTGCCTGGCAGCGCATTCCAGGCCCCCACCACCCTCTGTGTAAAATATGTCCGTCTGATATCTGTGTTAAACCTCCCCCCCTTCACCTTGAACCTATGACCCCTCGTGAACGTCACCACCGACCTGGGGAAAAGCTTCCCACCGTTCACCCTATCTATGCCTTTCATAATTTTATACACCTCTATTAAGTCTCCCCTCATCCTCCGTCTTTCCAGGGAGAACAACCCCAGTTTCCCCAATCTCTCCTCATAACCAAGCCCCTCCATACCAGGTAACATCCTGGTAAACCTCCTCTGTACTCTCTCCAAAGCCTCCACGTCCTTCTGGTAGTGTGGCGACCAGAACTGGACGCAGTATTCCAAATGCAGCCGAACCAACGTTCTATACATCTGCAACATCAGACCCCAACTTTTATACTCTATGCCCCGTCCCATAAAGGCAAGCATGCCATATGCCTTCTTCACCGCCTTCTCCACCTGTGGCGTCACTTTCAAGGATCTGTGGACTTGCACACCCAGGTCCCTCTGCGTATCTACACCCTTTATGGTTCTGCCATTTATCATATAGCTCCTCCCTACATTATTTCTACCAAAATGCATCACTTCGCATTTATCAGGATTGAACTCCATCTGCCATTTCTTTGCCCAAATTTCCAGCCTATCTATATCCTTCTGTAGCTTCTGACAATGCTCCTCACTATCTGCAAGTCCTGCCAATTTTGTGTCGTCCGCAAACTTACTGATCACCCCAGTTACACCTTCTTCCAGATCATTTATATAAATGACAAACAGCAGAGGTCCCAATACAGAGCCCTGCGGAACACCACCATTCACAGGCCTCCAGCTGGAAAAAGACCCTTCCACTACCACCCTCTGTCTTCTGTGACCAAGCCAGTTCTCCACCCATCTAGCCACCTCCCCCTTTATCCCATGAGATCCAACCTTTTTCACCAGCCTACCATGAGGGACTTTGTCAAATGCTTTACTAAAGTCCATATAGACGACATCCATGGCCCTTCCCTCGTCAACCATTTTGGTCACTTCTTCAAAAAACTCCACCAGGTTAGTGAGGCATGACCTCCCTCTCACAAAACCATGCTGACTATCATTAATGAGTTTATTCCTTTCTTAATGCGCATACATCCTATCTCTAAGAATCTTCTCCATCAACTTCCCCACCACGGACGTCAAGCTCACCGGCCTATAATTACCCTGGTTATCCTTCCTACCCTTCTTAAATAACGGGACCACATTGGCTATCCTCCAATCCTCTGGGACCTCACCTGCGTCCAGTGACGAGACAAAGATTTGCGTCAGAGGTCCAGCGATTTCATCTCTCGTCTCCCTGAGCAGCCTTGGATAGATTCCATCAGGCCCTGGGGATTTGTCAGTCTTTAAATTCTCTAACAAACCTAACACTTCCTCCTTTGTAATGGAGATTTTCTCCAACGGTTCAACACTCCCCTCCGAGACACTCCCAGTCAACACATCCCTCTCCTTTGTGAATACCGACGCAAAGTATTCATTTAGGATCTCCCCTACTTCTTTGGGCTCCAAGCATAATTCCCCACTTTTGTCCCCGAGAGGTCCGATTTTTTCCCTGACAACCCTTTTGTTCCTAACCTATGAATAAAATGCCTTGGGATTCTCCTTAATCCTGTCTGCCAAGAACATTTCGTGACCCCTTTTTGCTCTTCTAATTCCCCGTTTGAGTTCTTTCCTACTTTCTTTGTACTCCTCCAGAGCTCCCTCCGTTTTTAGTTGCCTGGACCTACCATACGCCTCTCTTTTCTTTTTGACCAGTCCCTCAATTTCCCTGGTTATCCACGGTTCTTGAATCCTACCCTTCCTATCCTTCTTTTTAACAGGCACATGCCTGTCCTGTAGCCCTAACAACTGTTCCTTAAAAGACTCCCACATGCCAGATGTGGATTTACCCTCAAACAGCCTCTCACAATCAAGAGCTGCCAATTTCTGCCTAATCCCACTAAAGTTAGCCTTCCCCCAATCCAACACCTTACCCTTGGGACACCACTCATCCTTTTCCATCACTATCCTAAAGCGAACAGAATTGTGGTCACTATTTGCCACATGTTCCCCTATCGAAACTTTGAAGACCTGACCGGGCTCATTCCCCAGTACGAGGTCCAGTATAGCCCGCTCTCTAGTCGGGCTATCTACATATTGTTCCAAAGAACCCTCCTGTACGCATTTTACAAATTCCTCCCCATTCAGAGTCCCAGCTCTCAGCGCTTTCCAGTCTATACCAGGGAAATTGAAGTCTCCCACTACAACAACCCTATTTTTCCTGCACCTATCCAGTATCTCCTTACATATCCGTTCTTCCACTTCCCTTGGGCTGTTGGGGGGCCTGTAGTACACCCCCAACATAGTGACTGCGCCCTTCCTGTTTCTAAGCTCCACCCAGAGTGACTCGTTACACGACCCCTCTGAATTGTCCAGACGTGCTGGTTAGGTGCACTGGCCTTGCTAAATTCTCCCTCAGGAGGAATTTCTTCAGCCAGAGAGTGGTGAATCTGTGGAACTCTTTGCTGCAGAAGGCTGTGGAGGCCAGGTCATTGAGTATCTTTAAGACAGAGACAGATAGGTTCTTGATTAATAAGGGGTTCAGGGGTTATGGGGAAAAGGCAGGAGAATGGGGATGAGAAAAATATCAGCCATGATTGAATGGCGGAGCAGACACGATGGGCCGAGTGGCCTCATTCAGCTCCTATGTCTTATGGTCTTATGTACCTGAAAAGGTGCCGGAGTATGGCAACTAGGGGATTTTCACAGTCACTTCATTGCAGTGTTAATGTAAGCCTACTTATGACACTAATAAATAAAGTTTAAACGCTTCAGAATTGTTTCACTGGCTGTAGATGAGATGTTCAGACTGCGAAAGGCACTATATAAATGCAAGGGTTTCTCCCTTGTCAACAAACACCAAGACTGTTGTCAACACTGCATAGTTATTACTGTATACAATTAAATTCAACCGAGACTGGAATGAAAGTCAATGCCCCCTCTATGATTGTGCCCTCGAGTGCCCTTTACACAGTGAAAGGTGAATGCTTCCTCTCTCAGAATCAGGGCGAGAACACAATCTTGGGATATGTGGATGTTTGACGCCACATTAAACACTGATCCCAAGCGAATCACAACTTCCGGTCTCTTTGTTTCAGACAGATTCGGACTTACTGCTGTCCAATCACATTGCCTCAGCTATATTCAGACAACCCAATGAAGCAAGGTGCTGAGGCTATCAAATTCACAGCAAGAATACTGAGCCTGTAACCCTGCAAAACACCAACCATCCAGCCTCTCTCTGTCTCTCCCCCATCCCGGCTACTTTGTTTTCTGTTTTAAATCATATTCACTCCTCATTCTTCCACAAACCTTGGCAGAATTTATCAAGTTTTAAACTGAAGCTAGAGTCATAGAGCAATACAGCACGGAAACAGACCCTTCGGCCCAACTGGTCCATGCCAACCATGGTGCCCTCCCAGCTAGTCCCAATTGCCCGCGTTTGGCCCATGTCCCTCTAATCCTTTCCTATCCATGTACTGATCCAAATGCTTTTAAAATGTTGCTATTGAACCTGCCTCAACCACTTTCTCTGGCAGCTCATTCCATACACGCACTGCCCTCTGCGTGAAGTTGCCCCTCAGGTCCTTTTTAAATCTTTCCCCTCTCACCTTTAACCTATGACCTCTAGTTTTCAATTCCCCTACCCTGGGAAAAGGACTAAGGGCGGGATTTTCCGGCCCCGTTCGCCCCGAAACCGGAAAATCCCACCCAAGGTTAACGGACCTTTCCATGGTCTGCCCCTCGCCCGCTACGATTCCTGTGCCGGGCGCGATGGGAAAATTTGCCTCTATGTGCATTCATCCTATCGATGCCCCTCATGATTTTGTACACCTCAATAAGGTCACCCCTCATTCTTCGACGTTCCAAGGAATGAAACCTTGGCCTGGCCATCTGCTCTCTACAACTCAGGCCCACTACTCCTGGCAGCATCCTCGTGAATCTTCTTTGCACTCGTTCCAGTTTATCAATACCTTAAGATTGGCGAACACAGGTAAATCTAGAGTAACTTGCTCAACAATACTGGACCATCTTCAAAAGCTGACAATTAATTTTGCTGTACTGTGCACTATACCGAAAACTCCAATCGGACTAAGGTAAAGGGGGAACAGTGGGAAAGTAGTAACAAGGCTGAGCAAAGTAAGATTTAATGATCATATTTGGACTGTTGTAGACACAGATACCTGACAACATTGCAGCGTCAAAGAATACCAATGCACACCTTCAAGAGGTAATCTGCATTTACAACCTCAGAATGGTCCAAAGTGTTTTAGTCAGTGAATATGTTTGAAGTCTTGTGATGTAGAAAACACAGCAGCCAAAATGCGCACAGCAAGGTCACACAAAGTGTGCCATGATGATAACCAAACATCACAGCGGCACAGTGGGTTAGCACTGCTGCCTCACAGCACCAGGGACCCAGCTTCAATTCCCAGCTTGGGTCACTGTCTGTGTGGAGTCTGCATGTTCTCCCCGTATCTGTGTGGGTTTCCTCCGGGTGCTCCGGTTTCCCCTCTCAGTCTGAAAGACTTGCTGGTTAGGGTGCATTGGCCATGCTAAATTCTCCCTCAGTGCACCCGAACAGGCGCCGGAGTGTGGTGACTAGGGGATTTTCACAGTAACTTCATTGCAGTGTTAATGCAAGTCTACTTGTGACACCAATAAATTTTTTAAAATCTGTTGTTTAGAGAAATTAGTTGAGGAATAATTGAGAGCTTCTGGCGTCCCATGTCTCAAGCAAAAACCTAATTAAATATGGACATTCACAGCCATCCGGGGAATTCACACATCCCTTTGTTCAAGGAAGGATCAACCAAAAAAGGACTATAGAATTCAAGCTGGCCTGACACTCTGAAACACCCTGGGCAAAGGGGGACAGCAAAACTCAATGGCTGGAATTTTCCAAACTCACTCACCCCGTAACCAGAAAATCCCACCCAAGGTCAACAGACCTTTCCATAGTTCACCCCTCGCCCACTCAGATTCCAGTGGTGGGTGGGATGGTAAAATTCACCCCAATGTGTGGAAGACCGATGTGGCTGGGTCAACCTTTCATTGTGTTATGATAGTTTCCCTCATCTAAACTAGACTGGGTGAATCTCAAACTGTCAAACAACAACACAGGATCTCTGGAACAAACATACACACCAGCCTTCTGGTTAGCAAAAGGACTGAGTTAAAGTTTATTCATTAGTCACAAGTAAGGCTTACATTAACAGTGCAATGAAGTTACTGTGAAATTCCCCTAGTCACCACAGTCCAGCGCCTGTTCAGGTAAATGCACCTAACCAGCTTGTGGAAGTCACATGATGAGGGAATCATTTTTGAATTCTGATTTTAAAAATCAGCAAAACGCTGCTTGCAGACAGAGACTTCGACTGAAAACCATCAAATTAACTACAAGTTATCCGAGCAGCCAAGGTAATAAACAGCAAAACCTTGAAAGTGAGAGATTCAAACAGAGATGGACTCCCCAACCGGTTCCAAATTCCATTTTGCCCGAGAACCAACTTACCGGAAATTCAACTGCAAGAAACCTCAGTTTACAGAGAATTTTTCATTTGATCAGACCTTCATCTCAACTAAAGGATCTGTGAATCTACAGGCCTGTCACGCAAGAGACTGAGATAATTAGAAGCAGTGATAGTCTATTACTGTCATCTGCATCTTTTGCGAGAGAGACGGAGAGGCGGTGGTGTAATGGTAATGACAATGGACTGGTAATCCAGAGGCTCAGCTAATGATCTGGAGATACAGGTTCAAATCCCACAACAGCAGCTGGTGGAATTTAAATTCAGTTAATAAAATCTGGAATTAAAAAGCTAGTCTCAGTAACAGCGGCCTTGAAGCCATTGTTGTAAAAACCCACCTGGATCACGCAGTAACGACAAATGCAGCTGCAGGAATCGGGAGCTGTCTCACAGACAAGACAAGTAACAGCCTGATGTATTCACACTCCCAGCATCATAACCTCTCAGACACTGCCATCACCATCCCTGGCTATGTCCTGTTCCACCAACAGGACAGCTCCTGGACAGACACAGTAAGGTCGGGAAGGAGTTGCCCTGGGAATCCTCAACATTGACTCTGGACCCCATTAAGTCTCATGGCACCAGGTCAAACATAGGCAAGGATTCCTCCCGATTACCACGTACTGTCCCTCCTCAGCTGCTGAATTAGTACTCCTCCATGTTGAACATCACTTGGAGGAAGCACCGAGGGTGGCAAGGGCCACAGAATATACTCCAGGTGGGGCTTCAATGTCCATCACCAAGGCAAGTCTGTCACGCCACCACAGACCGAGCTGGTCGGGTCCAAAAGGGCACGGCTGCTAGACTGGAACTGCGGCTGGTAGGGATGGAACCAACAAGATGGAAAAACATCTGTTGCAAGAAACTACAAAAGGTTGTGAATGTCGCCCAATCCATCACGCAAACCAGCCTCCCATCCATTGACTCTGTCTACACTTCCCGCTGCCTCGGAAAAACTGCCAGCATAATCAAGGACCCCATGCACCCGGACATTCTCTCTTCCACCTTCTTCCGTCGGGAAAAAGATACAAAAGTCTGAGGTCACGTACCAACCGACTCAAGAACAGCTTCTTCCCTGCTGCTGTCAGACTTTTGAATGGACCTACCTCACATTAAGTTGATCTTTCTCCACACCCTAGCTATGACTAACATTACATTCTGCACTCTCTCCTTTCCTTCTCTATGAATGGTATGCTTTGTCTGTATAGCGTGTAAGAAACAATACTTTTCACTGTGTACTAATACATGTTACAATAATAAATCAAATCAAAAAACATACTTAGCCTCATCTTCACTAACCTGCCTGCCGCAGATACACCTGTCCATGACACTGCGTGGAGACAAAGTCTCATCTTCACGTTGAGGATACCTTCATCATGTTGTGTGCCACCACCACTGTGCTAAATGAGTTAGACTTGGTACAGATCTAGCAACTCAAGACCGGACATCCTTGCGGCGCTGTGGGCCATCAACAGCAGCAGAACTGTGCTCATATACAATCTATCACCTCATGGCCCAGCATATCCCTCATTCTGCCATTCCCACCAAGCCAGGGGATCAACCCAGGTTCAATGGAGAGTGCGGGAAGGCATTGCCAGGAGCAGCACCAGGGATACTTAATAATGAGGTGTCAGCCTGGTGAAGCGACCAAACAGCTTCATGTCAAACAGCATCTGATGAGCAGAGTTAAGCAATTCCACAACCAACAGATTAGATCTAAGCTCTGCAGTCCTGTCACATCCTGTCATGAATGATGTTGACAATTAAAGAGCTCACTGGAGGAAGCTCCACAAATATCCCCATCGTCAATGATGGAGGAGCCCAGCACTTCAGTGTAAAAGATAAGGCTGAAGCAATCTTCAGCCACAAGTGCTGAGTGGATGATCCATTTTCCGGCCATATTCCAGCAATCGAACTGAAGACTTGTGCTCCACAACTTGCTGCTCCCCAAGCCAACCTCTTCCAGTACAGTTACAACATTGGCATCTACCCAATAATATGGAAAATTGCCCATATATGCCCTGTGCACAAAAAAATAGGACAAATCCAACCCAGCCAATTACCCCATCAGTCTCCTCTCGATCATCAGTGAAGTGATGGAAGGGGTCATCAACAGTGCTATCAAGCAGCACCTGCTCAGCAATAACCTGCTCACTGACGTCCAGTTTGGGTTTCGCCAGGGTCACTCAGCTCCTGACCTCATTACAGCCTTGGTTCAAACATGGACAAAAGAGCTGAATTCCAGAGGTGAGATGAGAGTGACAGCCCTTGACATCAAGGCCGCATTCGACAGATTGTGGCATCAAGGAGCCCTAGCGAAACTGGAATCAATGGGAATTGGGGGCAAACTCTCCACTGGTTGGAGTCATACCGAGCACAAGGAGATGACTGTGGTTTTTGAAGGTCAATCATCTCAGCTCCAGGACATCTCTGCAGGAGTCCCTCAGGGTAGTGTCCTCGGCCCAACCATCTTCAGCTGCTTCATCAATGACCTTCCCTAGTGGAGATGTTCGCTGATGATTGCACAATGCTCAGCACCAACCCGACTCCTCAGATACTGAAGCCATCCATGTTCAAATGCAACAAGACTTGGACAATATCTAGGTTTGGGCTGACAAATGTCAAGTAACATTTGTGCCACACAAGTGCCAGGCAATGACCATCTCCAACAAGAGAGGATCTAACCTCAGTGGCACAGTGGTTAGCATTGTTACTTCACAGCGCCAGGAACCCGGGTTCAATTCCAGCCTCAGCTGATTGCCTGTGTGGAGTTTGCACGTTCTCCCCATGTCTGCCTGGGTTTCCTCCGGGTGCTCTGGTTTCCCCCCACAGTCCAAAGATGTGCAGGTTAGGTTAATTGGCCATGCTAAACTGATCCTTAGTTTGTCTACATCAATGGGGATGAAGTAGAAAGGGTTGAGAGCTTCAAGTTTTTAGGTGTCCAGATCACCAACCTGTCCTGGTCCCTCCATGCTGATGCTATAGTTAAGAAAGCCCACCAACCCCTCTACTTTCTCAAGAGACTAAGAAAATTTGGCATGTCCGTTATGACTTTCACCACCTTTTACAGAAAGCATTCTTTCTGGTTGTATCACAGCTTGGTATGGCTCCTGCTCTGTCCAAGACCGCAAGAAACTACAAAGGGTCATGAACGAAGCCCAGTCCATCACTCAAACCAGCCTCCCATCCATTTACTCTGTCTACACTTCCCACTGCCTCGGAAAAGCAGCCAGCATAATTAAGGACCCCACACACCCCGAACATTCTTTCTTCCACCTTCTTCCATCAGGAAAAAGATACAAAAGTCTGAGGTCACGTACCAACCGACTCAAGAACAGCTTCTTCCCTGCTGCTGTCAGACTTTTGAATGGAATTACCTTGCATTAAGTTGATCTTTCTCTACACCCTAGCTACGACTGTAACACTATATTCTGCACTCTCTCCTTTCCTTCTCTGTGAACGGTATGCTTTGTATAGCACGCAAGAAACAATACTTTTCACTGTATCCCAATACATGCGACAATAATAAATCAAATCAAAGGGAATGGGGAGAATCTGGGACTCACTTCCACAGCGAGTGAGATCATTAATCAGAGATCATTGAGTCCCTACAGTGCAGAAAGAGGCCATTCAGCCCATCGAGCCTGAAATGACGACAACAGTCCCACCCATCCCCATAACTGCACATACTTACCCTGCTAATCCCCCTGACATGAAGGGACGATTTAGCATGGCCAATCACCCTAACCTGCACATCTTTGGAGTGTGGGAGGAAACCGGAGCACCCGGAGGAAACCCACGCAGACACAGGGAGAACGTGCAAACTCCACACGGACAGTGACCCGAGCCGGGAATCGAACCTGGGTCCCTGGCGCTGTGAAGCAGCAGCGCTAACCACTGTGCCACCCGAGTGGGTGAAATGAGAAGTGAATGGACAGTTACGATGATTGATTGATCAGGAAAAATGCGACAAGATCCAAGATGAGCAGAGACTGGTTGGGCCGAATGGCCTGTTTCTGCGCCGTATATCTAACTGCTGGGTGGTTGAGGGAGATTTTAATGATGATTCACACTGAGCATGTGGCCAGTCATCACTCTTAGGCCTTGCATGAAGATTATTCAATTCCTAAAAATCTCCCCAACAAAGGTGGGGAACCAATGGAGATGTGGCCTTGCAGGCAGAGTATTGAATGTGAAGGGTAGATTAGAAAGAAGTCTCACCTCAATCCGGAGACGTTAATCCTTTGGCTTCTGTCCTGAGATCACAGCTGGAAGAAATGTTGAAAAAAGGCAGTGATTAATGATTTTATCCAGTGATTATTGATTGCTGTAAAACACGGTTTCTGCAACACTCAAGCAGGGAATTTGTGGAAATTATTATATCCTCGATGCAACTGCAATATTCCTAAATATCTCAGCCCAGAAAACAGAGAATGTGATAGGCCCTGGCTTCAATGGAGCAGGTCCAGCGATGCATCAGCTGGAATGTAGGGACCCAGAGAGGGAGAAGGTGAGGGAGAAGGCGAGGGACAGAGAGGGAGAAGGTGGGGGACCAGAGAGGGAGAAGGTGGGGGACCAGAGAGGGAGAAGGTGGGGGACCAGAGAGGGAGAAGGTGGGGGACCAGAGAGGGAGAAGGTGGGGGACCAGAGAGGGAGAAGGTGGGGGACCAGAGAGGGAGAAGGTGGGGGACCAGAGAGGGAGAAGGTGGGGGACCAGAGAGGGAGAAGGTGGGGGGCCAGCGAGGGAGAAGGTGGGGGACCAGCGAGGGAGAAGGTGGGGGACAGAGAGGGAGAAGGTGAGGGACAGAGAGGGAGAAGGTGAGGGACAGAGAGGGAGAAGGTGAGGGACAGAGAGGGAGAAGGTGAGGGACAGAGAGGGAGAAGGTGAGGGACAGAGAGGGAGAAGGTGAGGGACAGAGAGGGAGAAGGTGAGGGACAGAGAGGGAGAAGGCGGGGGACCAGAGAGGGAGAAGGTGAGGGACAGAGAGGGAGAAGGTGAGGGACAGAGAGGGAGAAGGTGAGGGACAGAGAGGGAGAAGGTGAGGGACAGAGAGGGAGAAGGAGGGGGACAGAGAGGGAGGAGATGAGGCAGAGATGAGGCAGGGTAGGAGGAGGTTCATGTGGAGTTTAAATGCTGGGGTGGACCCGTTGGGCCGAATGGCCTGTCTTGTGCTGAATTTTTTTTGTTCGTGTTTTACAGAAGAGGCAAACCCTTACCCAAGTGATTGGGGGATTTCCAGCTCTACGCTTCAGCAGCTGCTCAAGGATCCAAAGAGCCGGCTATTCGGCCCCTCTACCTGCTTCCCCATTCAATACAACCATGACCCATCTGATTGTGACCTCAACTCCATTCTCCTGCCTTCCCCACTCAACCCTCGACCCACTCATCATCAAAACTCTGTCTAACTCAGCCCTGAGTATATCCAATGACCCCGGCCTCCACTGCTCTCTGGGAAAAGAATTCCACAGACCAACCACCCTCAGAGAAAAACATTCTTCTCATCTCGGACTGAAATAGGAGAAATTTAATTTTTAATCTTTGTCCCTTCGTTCTAGTCTTTCCCACGAGGGGAAACATCCTTTCAACATTCACGCTATCAAATCCTTTCAAAAGCTTCTACGAATTATTGAATCCTGATAGTGCAGAGGAGGCCATTCGGCCCATCAAGCCTATACCAATAACAATCCCCCACAAGCCCTATTCCCGTAACTTCATATATTTACCCTGTTAATTCCCCTGACACTAAGGGTTAATTTATCAATGCCAATCCACCTAACCTGCACATCTTTGGACTGTGGGAGGAAACCAGAGCACCCGGAGGAAACCAACACAGACATGGGGAGAACAGAGGGTGGTGGTTGATAGTAAATATTCATCATGGAGTGCGGTTACAAGTGGTGTACCTCAGGGATCTGTTTTGGGGCCACTGCTGTTTGTAATATTTATTAATGATCTGGATGAGGGTATAGTTGGGTGGATTAGCAAATTTGCTGATGACACCAAAGTCGGTGGTGTGGTAGACAGTGAGGAAGGGTGTCGTAGTTTGCAGGAAGACTTAGACAGGTTGCAAAGTTGGGCCGAGAGGTGGCGGATGGAGTTTAATGCGGAGAAGTGTGAGGTAATTCACTTTGGTAGGAATAACAGATGTGTTGAGTATAGGGCTAACGGGAGGACTTTGAATAGTGTGGAGGAGCAGAGGGATCTAGGTGTATGTGTGCATAGATCCCTGAAAGTTGGGAATCAAGTAGATAAGGTTGTTAAGAAGGCATATGGTGTCTTGGCGTTTATTGGTAGGGGGATTGAATTTAGGAGTCGTAGCGTTATGTTGCAACTGTACACAACTCTGGTGCGGCCGCACTTGGAGTACTGTGTGCAGTTCTGGTCCCCACATTACAGGAAGGATGTGGAGGCTTTGGAGAGGGTGCAGAGGAGGTTTACCAGGATGTTGCCTGGTATGGAGGGGAGATCCTATGAGGAGAGGCTGAGGGATTTGGGATTGTTTTCGCTGGAAAGGCGGCGGCTAAGAGGGGATCTTATTGAAACATATAAGATGATTAGAGGTTTAGATAGGGTGGATAGTGATAGCCTTTTTCCTCTGATGGAGAAATCCAGCACGAGGGGGCATGGCTTTAAATTGAGGGGGGGTAGTTATAGAACCGATGTCAGGGGTAGGTTCTTTACCCAGAGGGTGGTGAGGGATTGGAATGCCCTGCCAGCATCAGTAGTAAATGCGCCTAGTTTGGGGGCGTTTAAGAGATCCGTAGATAGGTTCATGGACGAAAAGAAATTGGTTTAGGTTGGAGGGTCACAGTTTTTTTTTAACTGGTCGGTGCAACATCGTGGGCCGAAGGGCCTGTTCTGCGCTGTAATGTTCTATGTTCTATGTTCTATGTTCTACGTGCAAACTCCACACAGACAGTGGCCCAAGGCTGGAATTGAACCCGGGTCACTGGCGCTGTGCCACCCTCTATGTTTCAATATGATCACCAATCTTCTAAACTCCAGTGGACACAGGCTCAAACTTCTCAATCTTTCCTCATAAGGTACCCTTCATCCCAGGAATCGATCCAGTCTCAACATTCCCAGAGCTGTTGCTGATGTAAGTAAATCCTTTCCTAAATAAGGTGACCAAAACTCCACACCGTATTCCAGATGTGGTCTAAGGCCTTTCAATGTTTATTCATCATCCCAGCTGTTCAGTAGGTTTGCTGCTCAGATACTTATTTTCTTTATTCTTTCCTGGGATGTGGGTGTCACTGGCATGACCAGCGTTTATTACCCCTTGAACTGAGTGTCTCACTCACCCATTTCAGGGGTGGTTAAGAGCCAACCCCATTGCTGTGCATCTGGAGTCAAGTGTAGGCCAGACCAGGTAAGGCGCAGCATGGTGGCACAGTGGTTAGCACTGCTACCTCACAGCGCCAGGGACCCGGGTTCAATTCCAGCCTCAGGTCACTGTCTGTGTGGAGTTTGCATGTTCTCACCGTGTCTACGTGGGTTTCCTCCGGGTGCTCTGGTTTCCTCCCACAGACCGAAAGACGTGCTAGTTAGGTGGATTGGCCGTGCTAAATGTGAGCGATTACAGGTGTAGGGTGGGGGGTGGTGGGCCTGGGTAAGATGCTCTCTCAGAGAGTCAGTGCCAACTCGATAGGCCGAATGGCCTCTTCTACACTGTTAAAATCCTATGATTTCCTTCCCTAAAGGACATTAGTGAACCAGATGGGTTTTTGTGACAGGTGATGATTGTTTCAAGGTCACCATCACAGACTAGCTTTCAATTCCAGATTTTATTAATGGAATTTAAATTCCTCCAGCTGCTGTGGTGGGATTTGAACCCATGTCCCCAGAGTATCAGCCTGGGCCTCTGGAATCCAGAGACATTCCCGTTGTATCAAAAGCAGCAAGCTGCTGGTTGGAAATATCAGGAAAGCTAACACCCAGCCAACAGCGATTTATAAGCAGCAGCCGGTACAGATTAGTGGACGTCTCCAACATGCGTTCATCTTCCTAGCGCTGTCTTTGTGCCAGATGTGAATGCAACACGTTATAAATCCAGAGAATTTTCCAAAATTGCTTTCCTCTCGAGGTTTCATCACTGCTCCCGCATGCACAAGACATCCAGAAATCGCTCTCTTCCACAGCCTGACCCGTCAAACATGGGGAATCCCAAAGTATTAACCCTTCCCCTTCCCTCAGCAAATCAGTGTGGTGGATCAGGCACTGCTCTGTGCTACACTCAATACTCCCCACACAGCACAGAAAGCAGCCCAAAGCAAACACGTTTCAGTCATTGCTGCATTGTCAGTCTGAACTTGTATGGCATGTGAAACCCAAGACCCCAATCCCCGAGGGAAAGGGAGGGAAAGGGAGGGGGAGGAGGGAGGGAGGGGGGAGGAGGGAGGGAGGGGGGGGGGGGGGGAGGGGGAGGAGGGAATGGGAGGGGGGAGGGGGGCCGGGAGGAGGGCGGGGAGGAGGGGAGGAAGGAAGGGAGGGATGTCGCACCTTCCATAACTACCGGACATTTCAAAGTGCTTTACAGCGAACAGCGACACTTGAATTGCAGTTTTTGTTGGAATATAAAAATCCTCGCAACCAATCAGCACACAGTTAGGATCAGCAAGCAGCAACGAGCAGAGTTTCAGTGAGATTGTTGAGGACATTCTCCCAGAGCTCAAACCAGCACACTCCTCCCTCACCCGACAAAGCTTGGCCACATTAACAGTTGAATTCATTTGTTGTGCAAAGTGGATGGAACGACAATGCACCAAATGTCAGTCACTGGCTGTGACATGTGGAGGTGCTTTTTAAATTCCACTGCATCCATTCCCATGTTTCAGTGATTGTTCACCATGAGTCCAAAGGAAGAAAATGTCATCAATGTATCTAGTGTATAGCATCGGTTGAAGGTCCCGTGCGGTGAAGAAGTCTTGTTCGAACCTGTGCATGAAGATGTTGGCATATTGAGGTGCGAATTTGGTCCCCATGGCTGTTCCGTGTGTCTGGATGAAGAACTGGTTGTTGAAGGTGAAGACATTGTGGTCCAGGATGAAGCGGATGAGTTGTAAAATTGCATCTGGAAACTGGCAGTTGACGGCATTGAGTACTGAGGCCGTTGCAGCAATGCCATTATCGTGGGGGATGCTGGTGTAGAGTGTAGAGTACCGGTGAGCAATCACTGAAACAACTAAATGATGACATCAACAAGTTCCATCCCACCATCAGACTCACCATGGACTACTCTCCGGAATCGGTTGCATTCTTGGACACGCGCATCTCCATTAAGGACGGTCGCCTCAGCATCTCACTATACCGCAAGCCCACGGATAACCTCATGATGCTCCACTTCTCCAGCTTCCACCCTAAACACGTAAAAGAATCCATCCCCTACGGACAAGCCCTCCGTATACACAGGATCTGCTCGGATGAGGAGGATCGCAACAGACACCTCCAGACGCTGAAAGATGCCCTCATAAGAACAGGATATGGCGCTCGACTCATCGATCAACAGTTCCGACGTGCCACAACGAAAAACCGCACCGACCTCCTCAGAAGACAAACACGGGACACGGTGGACAGAGTACCCTTCGTCGTCCAGTACTTCCCCGGAGCGGAGAAGCTACGGCATCTCCTCCGGAGCCTTCAACATGTCATTGATGAAGACGAACATCTCGCCAAGGCCATCCCCACACCCCCCACTTCTTGCCTTCAAACAACCATGCAACCTCAAACAGACCATTGTCCGCAGCAAACTACCCAGCCTTCAGGAGAACAGTGACCATGACACCACACAACCCTGCCACAGCAACCTCTGCAAGACGTGCCGGATCATCGACACGGATGCCATCATCTCACGTGAGAACACCATCCACCAGGTACACGGTACATACTCTTGCAACTCGGCCAACGTTGTCTACCTGATACGCTGCAGGAAAGGATGTCCCGAGGCATGGTACATTGGGGAAACCATGCAGACGCTGCGACAACGGATGAATGAACACCGCTCGACAATCACCAGGCAAGACTGTTCTCTTCCTGTGGGGGAGCACTTCAGCAGTCACGGGCATTCAGCCTTGGATCTTCAGGTAAGCGTTCTCCAAGGCGGCCTTCACGACACACGACAGCACAGAGTCGCTGAGCAGAAACTGATAGCCAAGTTCCGCACACATGAGGACGGCCTAAACCGGGATGTTGGATTTATGTCACATTATCAGTAACCCCCACAGCTTGCCCCTGGTCTTGCATAATCTCACCAGCTGTTCTGTCTGGAGACAATACACATCTCTTTAACCTGTGTTTAATGTTCCCTCCTACCACATTATCTGTACCTTTTAAGACCTGGCTGACTGTAGAGATTTGCATTCTAATTAGTATTCTGTAACTTGATTTCTGTGTCTGTGCACTGTTGGAGAACAGAGACCACTCCATCTGACGAAGGAGCAGCAAGCTCCAAAAGCTTATGGTATTTGCTACCAAATAAACCTGTTGGACTTTAACCTGGTGTTGTGAGACTTCTTACTGTGCTGACCTGTCGTGCCCAGTCTCACGCTTCCTCGAATGGACGCCGCCCATGGTAACTAATAAGAGCTAGTCCGGACACAAGATCAGTGCAAACATCAAACTGGTACTGTCCCAGCCTCAATTCAGATTGGTACAGCCCAGCCTTTGGCCTGTGGTAATGCTGGAGGTAACAAAACATCCCACGAGCGACGTAAAGACTCGGAAAAGGCACTCCCGAGAGTGTTTCAAAACAGCCACAGGCTGGAATAATATCCCCCCCGCCGACCCCTACGTCAAATTCAAATCACACTTTGCACCATTCTGAGATTGCACCAATGTACACCTGGTTTCACAAGGAGCATACCTGGCGATGTGAACTCTGTGGGGAACTCAGCATTGAGTACACACAACCAAGTGCAACGTGAAGAGGGCGGGGGCGGGGTGGGTGGTGGCGGGCAGGTCAAGACAGCACAAACTGGAAGTTGTACGCAAACACCGAGTGGGGTGCAAAGGGAGGGGGGAATAAAGACAGTGGCGCGGATAATGGAAAAACATGTTAAAAGAAGTGAGGACTCTGCCGCAGCTGAGATCGTTTAGTTTGAGCTCAATTGACATGCTTGGACTCAGGCTCGTCAAACAATTGTGCCCACTCAAGCAACACTAATGTGTGTGAGTGCCAATGGCTGCTGCTCTGCACTTCAACTCTTGTGCACAGACTTCCAATCGAGCGAGTGCGACAGTTTTGTAGAAACATTGGGTGACTGGGCAAGCTCAAACATCCCCATGGAAAGGTGACCATGGAGAAATGACTGAAGGATGCATTCCTAATTCCCTGCTCGATGTTAAAATACCGATTGATAAGTAACCCTCATGGTCCAAGCAGAGCACAGATTCTATGCTGCATACAGCACTTGGGGCGAATGGGATCAAAGGTTATGGGGAGAAAGCAGGATCAGGCTATTGAGTTGGACGATCAGCCATGATCGTAATGAATGGCGGATCAGGCTCAAAGGGCCAAATGGCCTCCTTCTGCTCCCAGCTTCTACATTTCTACAAGTGCTGGAGTGTAGGTTAGGACGATGGCTTAACTTGGGATACAGGCGATTGGCCAAAACTGTTGCCACTCAGTCACGTGATGTGGGGTTTTGCTCAACCATCAGGTGAACAAAGCACTAGGCATTGTGGGGCCAGGACTCTGCAGCAAGTTGTAAGCAGCCTCGAGAGGCAGCTCCAGGCGATAATCTGACAAAGAGTGGGGCTTAGCAGAGCCTCACATCCCTCTCTTTGAGGCTGCAGTGAGGAGAGCACCAATAAGATGGAGTCTGGTGATCTCACTATCTGCCTCATTGCTTATCGGCCAGAGAGAAGAAGAAGAAAAGTGTCAGTGGCCCTAGGCCTGACATTGCAACTGGCTCTTGGGTGGAGCAGACCATAGAGATTCTGTATCGCAGAGAGCACACAGCGAGAATGAGGGAACTCTGTGATATCAGCCCAGGAGCCAGGACATTCTGATCAGTTCTATCGAGATACAGGGACAGCTGCTGTGTCCAGTGCCTGTGAAGGTAGAGCATCAGTGTGCGGGGAAACTTGTACATGCACAGGGAGGAGGCCCTGCACCAAGAACTCTGCCAGTATCTTGTGCAGGAACCAAGCTTTCATTTCAGACTGACAGGAACATAGCTCATCATAAGCAGGAGCCACCAACAGGGTGACATGGGTGGGAGTTTATTTACACTAATTAACATTTTGTACAAGTGATTAACACCCGTACCCATGTGGTGTCCATCTTAACCTTTCTAACCCTGCCGCTATGTCTTGCTGTACCCGCAGCATGCACAGCGGAGGTGGAGGCAGCCTGCGATCAGACATGCTCTGTTGTCTGTGAGGATTTTAGCGGGTGTCCTCTGGAGGGCTGCGACCTGGGAGTCCCTGGCCTGCTTTCGGGCTCTTGCTGTGTGGCAGTGCCACCCTCCTCAGCCTGTGGAGCTGAAGGGTTACAGGAAGAGGAGATCAGGATGGGCCAGATACTCCCACAGTCACCGGGGTGGTCGGCCCTGGGTTGTGGACCTGCTCACCCTCCCCCCGATGGGTGCCCGAGGGCCCCTAGCAGCCTCCAGCTGGAGTGAGCTCGAGAAGCCCCCAGCTTGAGCCTGATATCCCTAAACTTAGAGGAGAGCGTGGAGTCCCAACAGGAAAACCAAAACAGAAACTGTGATTCAGCGAGGACAGTGTTAGGGTACCAGGTCTGAAATGCCAAGGTATATAGTGAAGCCGGAATGGATCCCAGTAAGTTTCTATACTGCCAGTAGTGTGAGGATAAGGTGTTTCATTCCAGGTGTGATTCTACTGAAACTGGGAATTAATCAAAACAAACTTTATTTAATAACACAGTTTAACTATAACAAATGGTTTGCTTAACTTTTAACAATTGAACAATTCTTAAACATGACAAGATACAAGTCCTAACCTATCACTATGAGTTCCAACTCAAACAACATTCCTCTTATAAACTTAAACCTGCTCTTTATAATTAGTTAGGAAAACACAGGAATACTTGCTGCGACTTAAGTCACCAGACTTTGGAGCTTTCAGAAAGTCTCGAGAGAGATAGAGAAACACTGTTTTCCTCAAGCAGCCCAGGCAGCAACTGCTTGTATTTTTTTAAAATGAAACTTAAACAGTATTTCTTCCCTGCAAGTTTAGTTCCTCCCATTAACCACATGACTCTGTATACCAAGTTTGAAATCCCAAGACAAAACAAAAGGTCCATTAACTCTACATAGTTACACATTCCTATATAAAATCAGTTATTATCTATCCTGCATTCTCCTCATCTGCTACATGTTTTCCAAACAAATCCACTCATAACAAAACACTGCCTCTTCAAGCAGCCCCCAGTATCATCACAACAGGTGATCTGGTTCACATGAGAACCTTCAGGGACAACCCCAGATGGGTCTCTGGAATCATGAGGGAGAAAATGGGACCAGGATTTTACAAGGTCAAAGTTCAGGATAAAACCATAGAACCCTAGAACATTACAGCACAGCAACAGGCCTTTTGGCCCTTCTTGCCTGTGCCAAACCATTTTTGTGCCTAGTCTCACTGACCTGCACCTGGACCATATCCCTCCACACCCCTCTCATCCATGTACCTGTCCAAGTTTTTCTTAAATGTTAAAAGTGAACCCGCATTTACCACTTCATCCGGCAGCTCATTCCACACTCCCACCACTCTCTGCGTGAAGAAGCCCCCCCTAATATTCCCTTTAAACATTTCCCCCCTCACCCTTAACCCATGTCCTCTAGTTATTTTCTCCCCTAGCCTCAGTGGAAAAAGCCTGCTTGCATTCACTCTTTCTGTATCCATCATAATTTTATACACCTCTATCAAATTTCCCCTCATTCTTCTACGCTCCAGGGAATAAAGTCCTAACCTATTCAACCTTTCTCTGTAACTCCGTTTCTCAAGTCCCGGCAACATCCTTGTAAACCTTCTCTGCACTCTTTCAACCTTATTAATATCCTTCCTGTAATTAAGTGACCAAAACTGCACACAATACTCTAAATTCGGCCTCATCAATGTCTTATACAACCTCACCATAACATTGCAACTCCTATACTCAATACTTTGATTTATAAAGGCCAATGTACCAAAAGCACTCTTTACGACCCTATCTACCTGTGATGCCATTTTTAGGGAATTACGTATCTGTATTCCCAGATCCCTCTGTTCTACTGCACTCTTCAGTGTCCTACCATTTACCTTGTATGTTCTACCTTGGTTTGTCCTTCCAAAGTGCAATACCTCACACTTGTCTGCATTAAACTCTATCTGCCATTTTTCAGCCCATTTTTCTAGATGGTCCAAATCCCTCTGCAAACTTTGAAAACCTTCCTCACTGTGCACTACACCTCCAATCTTTGTATCATCAGCATATTTGCTGATCCAATTTACCACATTATCATCCAGATCATTGATATAGATGACAAACAACAATGGACCCAGCACTGATCCCTGTGGCACACCACTAGTCACAGGCCTCCACTCAGAGAAGCAATCCTCCACTACCACTCTCTGGCTTCTTCCATTGAGAAGTTTAACAACACCAGGTTAAAGTCCAACAGGTTTATTTGGTAGCAAAAGCCACACAAGCTTTCAGAGCTCCAAGCCCCTTCTTCAGGTGAGTCTTACTTTTTGAGCCTTTTTTAAACAACGGAACAACATGAGCTATCCTCCACTCACCTGAAAAAGAAGGGGCTTGGAGCTCCGAAAGCTTGTGTGGCTTTTGCTACCAAATAAACCTGTTGGACTTTAACCTGGTGTTGTTAAACTTCTTACTGTATTTACCCCAGTCCAACGCCAGCATCTCCACATCACGTTCTTCCATTGAGCCAATGTCTAATCCAATTTACGACCTCTCCATGTATACAAAAAACAAAGAACAATACAGCACAGGAACAGGCCCTTCGGCCCTCCAAGCCTGCGCCA
Source organism: Mustelus asterias (assembly GCF_964213995.1). Classification (NCBI taxonomy): domain Eukaryota; kingdom Metazoa; phylum Chordata; class Chondrichthyes; order Carcharhiniformes; family Triakidae; genus Mustelus; species Mustelus asterias. The sequence continues at coordinate 24,040,206 of NC_135829.1, read as the reverse complement.
CTCATGTGCCCACTAGACCATTCTAACTATCCCACTATACCTAGCGACTGAACCTTCCTGACTAACCGCCCATGCGGGACCTTGTCAAAGGCCTCACTGAAGTCCATGTAGACAACATCCACTGCCTTCCCTTCATCCACTTTCCTGGTAATCTCCTCGAAAAACTCTAATAGATTGGTTAAACATGACCTACCACGCACAAAGCCATGTTGACTCTCCCTAATAAGTCCCTGTCTATCCAAATATTTGTAGATCCTATCTCTTAATACTCCTTCCAATAATTTACCTACTACTGACGTCAAACTTACCGGCCTATAATTTCCCGCATTACTTTTTGAGCCTTTTTTAAACAACAGAACAACATGAGCTATCCTCCAATCATCCGGCACCTCACCCGTGGATACCGACATTTTAAATATATCTGCCAGGGCCCCTGCAATTTGAACACTAGTCTCCTTCAAGGTCCAAGGGAATACCCTGTCCGGTCCTGGGGATTTATCTACTCTGATTTGCCTCAAGACAGCAAGCACCTCCTCCCCTTTAATCTGAATAGGTTCCATGATCTCCCTGCTTGTTTGCCTTATTTCCATAGACTCCATGCCAGTTTCCTTAGTAAATACGGATGCAAAAAACCCATTTAATATCTCCCCCATTTCTTTTGGTTCCATACATAGCCGACCACTCTGATCTTCAAGAGGACCAATTTTATCCCTTACTATCCTTTTGCTCTTAATATACCTGTAGAAGCTCTTAGGATTATCCTTCACCTTGTCTGCCAAAACAACCTCATGTCTTCTTTTAGCTCTCCTGATTTCTTTCTTAAGTAGTTTCTTGCACTTTTTATACTCCTCAAGCCTCTTATTTGCTCCCTGTTGCCGATACATGTCATACATCTCTCTCTTCTTCTTTATCAGAATTCCAATATCCCTCAAGAACCAAGGTTCCTTATTCTTATTCACTTTGCCTTTAATCCTGACAGGAACATACAAACTCTGCACTCTCAAAATTTCTCCTTTGAAGGCCTCCCACTTACCATTCACATCCTTGCCAGAGAACAGCCTGTCCCAATCCACGCTTTTTAGATCCTTTCTCATTTCTTCAAATTTGGCCTTTTTCCAGTTTAGAACCTCAACCCGAGGACCAGATCTATCTTTATCCATGATCAAGTTGAAACTAATGGCGTTATTATCACTGGAACCAAAGTGTTCCCCTACACACACTTCCGTCACTTGTCCTAACTAGTTTCCTAATAGGAGATCTAATATTGCATCCTGTCTAGTTGGTACCTCTATATATTGATTTAGAAAATTTTCCTGAACACATTTTACAAACTCTATCCCGTCTAGACCTTTAACAGTATGGGAGTCCCAATCTACATATGGAAAATTAAAATCCCCAACTATCACAACTTTATGTTTCCTGCAGTTGTCTGCTATCTCTCTGCAGATTTGCTCCTCCAATTCTCGCTGACTATTGGGTGGTCTATAATACACCCCCATTAATGGGGTCACACCTTTCCTGTTTCTCAGCTCCACCCATATGGCCTCTGTAGACAAGCCCTCGGTAGACAAGCCCCCGGTAAGACAAATCTTAAAGAAACACTCGGAGCATCTCAGAGCCAGGAGGTTCCTGCCTGAGGAGGAAGATAGTCGCTGCCAATGCCACCCCTCAACTCAAAACTCACTCTGCATTAGCCCCTCCGCATAGTGATGGTATGGACTCCAAGATGGAGGCGGAAGAAGTGGGTCTCTGGGCTGAAGCAGAACCAGAGGAGGAACCCGCATTTGTAACTCAGCAACACTCCCTCTGGAAAAGCAAGTCCCCTGTTTGTTTACACCACCTGACCCAGCCCCGCCTTTGACGGACCTCTGACTGAGCGCGAGTAACAGAAAGGACGTCCTCACAGTGGGGGTATTGGGAGTGACACGGACCTAAGGGGGAGGGATGTTATGACAGCCATGGGAGTGGGGATCATCAATAGATCTCCCCGTGGGGGAGCTGCCTTATTAAGTGAGTGGAGGCTCACCCAATGGGAAGCGGTCAGTTTTTGTTCATGAGAGACATGGACAGAGTGGATAGGGAGCAGCTGTTCCCCTTCATTGAAGGGTCAGTCACGAGGGGACACAAGTTCAAGGTGAGGGGCAGGAGGTTTAGGGGGGATGTGAGGAAAGATGTTTTTACCCAGAGGGTGGTGATGGTCTGGAATGCGCTGTCTGAGAGGGTGGTGGAGGCGGGTTGCCTCACATCCTTTAGAAAGTACTTGGATGAGCACTTGGCACATCATAACATTCAGGCCTAACCTGCAACTTGTTACTCGACCCAGATGGGGATTGCAGGCCCCGATGTGAAGACTATCCAGCTGTAAGCCACAGCTGTAAGCCCTGCTCTTTGGTGCAGAATAGAGTGTGTTGTTGACGGCAAACCGGCATGTGGCTCAATTACTACAGCCTCCTTCTGACCTCCCTCTGTGCAGTCACACCAAACTCAGATACAGCACACAAAACACAAGGCTCCATTCCCATCTCTCAGTTACTTCATAGAAACATCGAATCATACGGCGCAGAACAGGCCCTTCGGCCCATCGAGTCTGCACCAGCACGTGAGAAACACCTGACCACCCACCCAATCCCATCTACCAGCACTTGGCCCATTGCCCTGAATGTTATGATGTGCCAAGTGATCATCCAGGTACTTTTTAAAGCATGTGAGGCATCCCGCCTCCTCCACCCTCCCAGGCAGCGCATTCCAGACCCTCACCACCCTCTGGGTAAAAAGGTTTTTCCTCACATCCCCCCTAAACCTCCTGCCCCTCACATTGGACACATGTTCCCTGGTGACTGTCCCTTCAACTAAGGGGAACAGCTGCTCCTTATCCACTCTGTCCATGCCCCTCATAATCTTGTACACCTCAATCAGGTCACCCCTCAGTCTTCTCTGCTCCAACGAAAACAACCCAAGCCTACCCAACCTCTCTCCATAATTTAAATGCTCCATCCCAGGCAGCATCCTGGTGAATTTCCTCCACACCCCCTCCAGTGCAATCACATCCTTCCTATAATGTGGCAACCAGAACACTCTCAGTGCTCCAGCTGTGGCCTCACCAAAGTTCCATATAACTCCAACATGACTTCCGAAGCTTTGGGAATCTTTGCCTCGATTGATAAAGGCAAGTGTCCCATATCTTTTCCCAAAGGTAGGGAAGTCTAAAACTAGAGGGCATAGATTTAAGGTGAGAGGGGAGAGATACAAAAGTGCCCAGAGGGGCAATTTTTTTCATACACAGGGTGGTGAGTGTCTGGAACAAGCTGCCAGAGGTAGTAATAGAGGCAGGTAGAATTTTATCTTTTAAAAAGCATTTAGGTAGTTACATGGGTACGATGGGTATAGAGGGATATGGGCCAAATGCAGGCAATTGGGATTAGCTTAGAGGTTTTAAAAAAAAATGACGGCATGGACAAGTTGGGCCGAAGGGCCTGTTTCCACGCTGTAAACCTCTATGACTATGTGCTTTTTTCACTACCCTATTAACGTGCCCTTCTGCTTTCAGAGATCTGTGGACAAACACGCCAAAGTCCCTTTGTTCCTCAGAACTTCTCAGTGTCCTACCATTCATTGAATACTTCCTTGTCAAATTACTCCTTCCAAATTCAGGGTTAAATTCCATCTGCCACTCATCTGCCCATCTCATCTATATCTTCTTGTAGCCCAAGATTAACCACCCGGCCAATCTTTGTGTCATCCGTAAACTTACGAATCCTACCTCCCCACAGTCATTAATGTCATTTATATAAATAATGAATAATAGGGGGCCCAGCACAGATCCCTGTGGTACGCCACTAGACACTGGCTTCCAGCCACGAAAGCAGCCTTCTGTCATCACCCTCTGTCTCCTAAAACTGAGCCAATTTTGAATCCACTTTTATCATTTTACCCATATCCCACATGCGCTTGTCTTCTTTATAAGTTTCCATATGGGACCTTTTCAAAGGCTTTGCTGAAATCCATATAAACTACAGCGACTACAGTATCCTCGTCCACACACCTGGTCACCTCCTCAAAAAATTCCATCAAATTTGTTAGGCATGACCTCCCTCTGACAAAGCCATACTGACTATCCCTGATCAAGCTTTGCCTCCCCAAATGGAAATAGATTCTCTCCTTCAGAATTTCCTCCAATAGTTTTCCCTACCACTGGCGTGAGACTCACTGGTCTGTAGTTCCCTCATTTAATTGCTACAATCCTTCTTAAATAACAGAACCACGTTAGCTGTTCTCCAGTCCTCTGGCACCTCCCCTGAGCGAGTTTTAGCAACACCAGGTTAAAGTCCAACAGGTTTATTTGGTAGCAAATACCATTAGCTTTCGGAGCACTGCTCCTTCGACGAAGGAGTGCTCCTTCGTCAAAGGAGCAGCGCTCCGAAAGCTAATGGTATTTGCTACCAAATAAACCTGTTGGACTTTAACCTGGTGTTGTTAAAACTCTTACTGTATTTACCCCAGTCCAACGCCGGCATCTCCACATCATGACCTCCCCCGTGGCCAGAGAGTGGGATGAAAGATCTGGGTCAGAGCCCCTGCAATCTCCTCCCTTGCCTCCTGCAGCAGCCTTCCAAACAAATGCGTTCTTCAACCGAGAGGAGGTGAAACTACAAACAGCTGTGTTGTAATCGCGAGTCAGCGAAGAACCATCTTCCCCCCACCCCCATTCTGTCTCCTGTCTTGCCTTTCCCACAGGCAGAGGGGGAGGAGTGGATCAGGGAGTTTCTAGTCACGCTGTTCCAGACATCATGAGCACAGCTCACTGGCACAGCTGGGCTTTTTTGTGCTTGTCACTCTCAGAAGCTGGTGAGCAGTAATTAGCAATTTTAAAATTCCTGAATTTAAAAAAAGCAAAGCCGGCTTGCAGCTCATTCAAAAGCCAAACTTACATGTGTCAAACTAGCCGAGTCGGCTCCGAGAAGCAGCACTGCACACTTTGCAATCATCACTTTCACTGCCTTTGGCTGAATGACAACATTCTCCCGGCTCCTTTGCATAGGAGAGAAGGCAAAACCGCCATTGAGAAAATCTTCAAGCACCATTACCTTATTTGGCAGGGGGGGTCGCTGTGAAGGCTCAGCGAGCCAGAGTTAAATCCAGCAGCCAGAGTTAAATCCAGTGGGCTGGCCACTTGGTGAGAGAGAGCGTAGCTGTTCACAGCGAGCAATAAAGCAGGGATTAGTCACACCGCACCAGACCTGCTAACCTCCACCAATAATAAAACCAGACACACACACACACACGATAGGGACAAGACGCTGAGGCAATGGGTACATCATTAATTCAGACATAAAAATTATATAGATGCCCAAAATATAAAAATAGACCCCAGACCATAGATTAAACTGAAGACAAACTCCCACTAAAAATGCAATGACACAAGTTTCCAAAATGCCTGCACATGTAACGAACGTTAACTGCTGTGTATAGCGTGCCTTCCTCAGTATCTCCAGACATTTATCCGCTTCCCAACATTGCCTCAATCCCACTTTCTTTCCCAATAATCCTGCAAATTCATCCTCTTCAAGTTTGAGAATTTGATTTTTCACTCAGAGGGTGGTGGGAATCTGGAATGTGCTGCCTGGGAAGGTAGTGGAGACCGCAAATCTTACAACCTTTAAAAAAATATACTTGGATGAACGCTTGAAATATCAAAACTTTCAAGGATATGGGACAGGTGCTGGGAAATGGGATGGGCACGGCTTTAGTGGTAGTGACTGCCGGTGCAGATTCGATGGGCTGAAGGGCCCTTTCTGTGCTGTATGACTCTACAGTGGGATTTTCCAGCCGCGCTCACCCCAAGACTGGAGAATCCAGCCTGAGGTCCACGGACCTTTGCATGCTCCATGTCCCACCTGCTATGATTCCCATAGCGAGTGGGACGAGAAAATTCAGCCCTATAACTCTATTGCCCAATTACTTCAAGAGTTCCCACGGAATCTGTTTCCATCACCTTTTCAGGTATTGGATTCAAGAGCATAAAATCATAGGATCGTAGAATCCCTACAGTGCAGGAGGCGGCCATTTGGCCCATCGAGTCTGCAACGACCACAATCCCACCCAGGCCTGATCCCTGTAACCCCACATATTTACCCTACTAATCTCCCTGACACGACGGGGCAATTTAGCACGGCCAATGCACCTAACCAGCACGTCTTTCAGACTGTGGGAGGAAACCGGAGTACCTGGAGGAAACCCACGCAGACAAAGGGAGAACATGCAAACTCCACACAGACAGTGACCCACGCTGGGAATTGAACCCAAGATCTTAACAGCTTGTTGGGAAAAGAAATTGCTCATTCCCCACTCCAGCTCTTTCTCCAATTATTTAAAAGGTCTGGTCCCCTCGCAGAACAACAATCCCAGTTTCTTTAATCTCTTCATGTGTCTGAACTGGAGAGACAGGGACTGTAGCTGACATAAAAGGGAATGTCAAAGTCTTCTATAAATACATAAATAATACAAGGAGGAGTGGGGCCAATGAGGGGCTAAAAAAAGAGATTTACACAGAGACAGGGGGCAAAGCTGAGGTAATAAATGAAGGTGCTGCTCCCAGGGTATGGTCATTCAGACACTAGACAGGGTTAAAATTGATAAGGAGAAGGTTTTAGATAGGCTGGCTGTACTTTACAGTTGATAAGACACCAGGACTGGGTGAGATGTTTCCAAGACTACTGAAGGAAGAGTGGAAATTGTGGAGACACTGACTATAATTCTCCAGTCTTCCTTTGATTCAGGGCTGGTGCCGGAGGACTGGAGAATTGCAAATGTTACAGCCTTGCTCAGAGAAAGACTGTGAAGTCCAGCAACCACAACAAGGCAGTCAGTTGGTAGAAACACACAAATAGTAATTGTAGGCCATTCGGCCCTTCAAGTCTGCTCCGCCATTCATTATGATCATCCAACTCAATAGCCTGATCCTGCCTTCCCCCCATATCCTTCGATCCCCTTCACCTCAAGTGCTATATCTAACTGCCTCTTAAAAACACTCAGTGTTTTTGCCTCAACTGCTTTCTGTGGTAGTGAATTCCACAGGCTAATCACACTCTGGGTGAAGCAATTTCTCCTCATCTCCATCCTAAATGGTCTACCCGGAATCCTGTGACCCCTGGTTCTGGATCCCCCACCCTTAGGAACATCCTTCCTGTATCTACCCTGTCTAACCCTGTTAGAATTTTATGGGTTTCACTGTGATCTCCCCATTTTTCCGGTCTTGTGTCCAAGTCGGAATGTCGTGGGTTGAAGTTTCAATCCGGAGCTTTACTCTGGTCACAGTTCTGCGCTGCCTTGTCAGTGATGACTTCTTTCACACAAAACATTAACTTGCAGCTCAATCAAGGTGGATATAAAAGATCCGATAACATGATTTCAAAGAATAGGAGTGTTCTCCCTGGTGCCCTGTCAATCAGGGTCAAATACAGCACAGAAGGAGACCATTCAGCTCATCGAGTTCATGTCAGTTCTCCATGAAGGAATCCACTCACTCCCATTCCCCTGCTCTATTCCTGCTGCCAGCCTGTTTATTTCCTCCAAGGACCCATCCACCATCACCAAAACACGATCTGGGTCATCCTCACATTGTGCTTTTTTAATGCCGTTATTTACCCATATTTATTTTAACTCGAAGGTCAGATCCCTCCATTTGCCCACACACACCGCACGTCAATGGAAAACACACATTTCTGCATTTTCTTCCCTCAAAAATGTGTCACTTCACATTTCTCCATCTGTCCAATCCACTGCCTAAGTGTTTCTGAAATCTTTCACAATCTCACTTGCAAACCTTCCACTTCAGTCTCATTGTAAAAAACTGTATACATTTTAATCTGTATTCCTAAATCATATTGGCCGGGTGGTTAATAGCGAGGCGGAAATCTTAGAAACCCTACAGCACAGAAAAAGAGGCCATTCGGCCCATCGAGTCTGCACCGACCACAATCCCACCCAGGCCCTACCCCCATATCCCAACATATTTACCCACTAATTCCTCTAACCTACGCATCCCAGGACACGAAGGGCAATTTTAGAATGGCCAATCAACCTAACCCGCACATCTTTGGACTGTGGGAGGGAACCGGAGCACCCGGAGGAAACCCACGCAGACACGAGGAGAATGTGCAAACTCCACACAGACAGTGACCCAAGCCGGGAATTGAACCCAGGTCCCTGGAGCTGCGAAGCAGCAGTGCTAACCACTGTGCTACCGTGCCACGGAGTGTCTTGGGCTACAAGAAGATATAGACGGAATGGTCAAATGGGCAGATGGAATTTAACCCTGAAAATCTGAAGTGATACACTTTTGAAGGAATAATTTGGCAAGGAAATGTTCAATGAAAGATAGGATATTAGGAAGTTCTGAGGAACAAAGGGACCTGGTGTGTTTGTCCACAGATCTCTGAAAGCGGAAGGGCATGATAGTAAGGTGGTGAAAAAGGCATAGGGGACACTTGCCTTTATCAATCAAGCACAGAGTACAACAGCAGGGGAGTCATGTTGGAGTTGTGTAGAACTTTGGTGAGGCCACAGCTGGAGCACTGTGTGCAGTTCTGGCCGCCACATTATAGGAAGGATGTGATTTCACTGGAAGGGGTGCGGAGGAGATTCACCAGGATGCTGCCTGGGATGGAACATTTAAGTTATGGAGAGAGGTTGGAAAGGCTTGGGTTGTTTTCGTTGGAGCAGAGAAGACTGAGGGGTGACCTGATTGAGGTGTTCAAGATTATGAGGGGCGTAGACAGAGTGGATAAGGAGCAGCTATTCCCCTTAATTGATGTGGGAAACTAGGGAGCAATCCAGTCTCCCTGACAACTTTGTCTGCAGGAAGTGTCCAGTTGCAGCTCCTCACAAACCGCATTGTTCGGTTGGAGCAGCAGGTGGATGCACTGTGGAGCACACAGGAGGCAGAGAGTGTGATAGACACTAGTTACAGGGAGGTTGTCACACCACAGGTTCAGACAGGTAGATGGGTGACTGCCAGGAGAGGCAGGCAGGTAGTGCAGGAGTCTCCTGTGTCTATTCCCCTTTCAAGCAGGTATATCATTTTGGATGCTGTTGAGGGGGATAGCCTGTCAGGGGGAGATACCAGCAGTAGCCAGGCCTGTGACACCACAGCTGGTTCTGCTGTGGGACAGGGTCGGGCAAAGAGCAAGCGAGCAGTAGTAATAGGGGACTCGCTAGTTAGAGGCACAGACAGGCGTTTCTGTGGCCACAATCGAGACTCCAGGATGGTGTTGCCTCCCTGGTGCCAGGGTCAAGGACGTCTCTGAGCGATTGCAGGACATTCTTAAGGGGGAGGGTGAGCAGCCAGAGGTCGTTGTACATATTGGTACCAATGACATAGGTGGGAAAAGGGATGAGGTCCTGAAATGTGAATATAGAGAGTTAGGCAGAAGGCTAACGTGCAGGACCTCGAAGGTAGTAATTTCAGGACTATTACCGGTACCACGTGCTAGTGAGAGTAGGAATAGGAAGGTGAGGCAGATGAATGCCTGGCTTGAGAGCTGGTGCAGGGGGCAGGGATTTAGATTTTTGGATCATTCGGATCTTTTCTGGGGAAGGGCTGATCTGTTCAAGAGGGATGGGTTACATTTGAACTGGAGGGGGACTAACATCCTGGCAGGGAAATTTGCTCGAGCCACTTGGGAGGGTTTAAGCTAGTTTGGCAGGGGGGTGGGATCCAAAGCAGTAGGGAGACAGAAGAGAAGTTTGAGGACAGCACAGAAGTTAAAGAGAACACATTAATTAGTAAAGACAGTGTCAGTAATCCTAGTACCAGACAGATCAGGCAAAAGCAAGACAGAGAGCAAGGGAAGTCCAGATTAAACTGCATTTATTTCAATGCAAGAGGCCTGACGGGCAAGGCAGATGAACTCAGGGCATGGATGGGTACTTGGGACTGGGATATTATAGCAATTACTGAAACATGGCTAAGGGAGGGACAGGACTGGCAGCTCAATGTTCCAGGGTACAGATGCTATAGGAAAGATAGAACAGGAGGTAAGAGAGGAGAGGGAGTTGCACTTTTGATTAGGGAAAGCATCACGGCCGTACTGAGAGGGGATATATCCGAGGGTTCGGCCACTGAGTCTATATGGGTAGAACTGAGAAATAAGAAGGGGGAAATCACTTTGATAGGGTTGTACTATAGGCCCCCAAATAGTCAGCGGGAAATTGAGGAGCAAATATGTAAGGAGATTACAGATAGCTCCAAGAAAAATAGGGCGGTAATAGTCAGAGATTTTAACTTTCCCAACATTGACTGGGACAGCCAGAGTATTAGAGGGTTGGATGGAGAGAAATTTGTTGAGTGTATTCAGGAGGAATTTCTCATTCAGTTTGTGGATGGCCCGACTAGAGAGGGGGCAAAACTTGACCTCCTCTTGGGAAATAAGGAAGGGAAGGTGACAGAAGTGTTAGTGAGGGATCACTTTGGGACCAGTGACCATAATTCTATTGGTTTTAAGATCGCTATGGAGAATGATAGGTCTGGCCCAAAAGTTAAAATTCTAAATTGGGGCAAGGCCAATTTTGATGGTATCAGGCAGGAACTTTCAAAAGTTAATTGGGGGAGTCTGTGGGAAGGCAAAGGGACGTCTGGCAAGTGGGAGGCTTTCAAAAGAGTGTTAACCAGGGTTCAGGGTAAGCACATTCCTCTTAGAGTGAAGGGCAAGGCTGGCAGAAATTGGGAACCCTGGATGACTCGGGATATTGAGGCCCTGGTCAAGAAGAAGAAAGAGGCACATGATATGCTTAGGCAGCTGGGATCAAGTGAATCTCTTAAAGAGTATAGGGGGTGTAGGAGTAGAGTTAAGAGAGAAATCAGGAGGGCAAAAAGGAGACACAAAATTGTTTTGGCAGATAAGGCAAAGGAGAATCCAAAGAGCTTCTACAAATACATAAAGGGCTAAAGAGTAACAAGGGAGAGAGTAGGGCCTCTTAAGGATCAACAAGGTCATCTATGTGCGGATCCACAAGAGACGGGCGAGATCCTAAATGAGTATTTCTCATCAGTATTAACTGTTGAGAAAAGCATGGATGTTAGGGAACTTGGGGAAATAAATAGTGATGTCTTGACGAGTGTACATATTACAGAGAAGGAGGTGCTGGAAGTCTTAAAGCACGTCAAGATAGATAAATCCCCGGGACCTGATGAAGTATATCTCAGGACATTGTGGGAGGCTAGGGAGGAAATTGCGGGTCCCCTAGCCGAGATATTTGAATCATCGATAGTCACAGGTGAGGTGCCTGAAGATTGGAGAGCGGCAAATGTTGTGCCTTTGTTTAAAAAGGGCTGCAGGGAAAAGCCTGGGAACTACAGGCCAGTGAGTCTCACATCTGTGGTGGGTAAATTGTTGGAAGGTATTTTGAGAGACAGGATCTACAGGCATTTAGAGATGCAAGGACTGATTAGGGACAGTAAGCATGGCTTTGTGAGTGGAAAATCATGTCTCACAAATTTGATTGAGTTTTTTGAAACGGTAACCAAGAAGGTAGATGAGGTCAGTGCAGTTGATGTTGTCGACATGGACTTTAGCAAGGCCTTTGACAAGGTACCGCATGGTAGGTTGTTGCATAAAGTTAAATCTCACGGGATCCAGGGTGAGGTATCTAAATGGATACAAAATTGGCTTCTTGTAGAGAGTTGTTTTTCAAACTGGAGGCCTGTGACCAGCAGTGTGCCTCAGGGATCAGTGCTGGGTCCACTGTTATTTATCATTTATATTAATGATTTGGATGAGAATATAGGGGGCATGGTTAGTAAGTTTGCAGATGACACTAAGATTGGTGGCATAGTGGACAGTGAAGAAAGTTGTCTCCAATTGCAACGGGATCTTGATCAATTGGGCCGGTGGGCTGACGAATGGCAGATGGAGTTTAATTTAGACAAATGTGAGGTGATGCATTTTGGTCGATTGAACCAGGGCAGGACTTACTCAGTTAATGGTAGGGCGTTGGGGAGAGTTACAGAAGAAAGAGATCTAGGGATACATGTTCATAGCTCCTTGAAAAGTGGAGTCACAGGTGGACAGAGTGGTGAAGAAGGTATTCGGCATGCTTGGTTTCATCGGTCAGAACATTGAATACAGGAGTTGGAATGTTTTGTTGAAGTTGTACAAGACATTGGTAAGGCCACACTTGGAATACTGTGTGCAATTCTGGTCACCCTATTATAGAAAGGATATTATTAAACTAGAAAGAGTGCAGAAAAGATTTACTAGGATGCTACCGGGACTTGATGGTTTGAGTTATAAGGAGAGGCTGAATAGACTGGGACTTTTTTCTCTGCAGGGTAGGAGGCTGAGGGGTGACCTTATAGAAGTCTATAAAATAATGAGGGACATAGACAAGCTAGATAGTCAATATCATTTCCCAAAGGTAGGGGAGTCTAAAATTAGAGGGCATAGGTTTAAGGTGAGAGGGGAGAGATACAAAAGTGTCCAGAGGGGCAATTTTTTCACACAGAGGGTGGCGTGTGTCTGGAACAAGCTGCCAGAGGTAGTAGTAGAGGTGGGTACAATTTTATCTTTTAAAAAGCATTTAGATAGTTACATGGGTACGATGGGTATAGAGGGATATGGGCCAAATGAGGGCAATTGGGATTAGCCTAGGGGTTTAAAAAAAAAATTCGGCATGGACAAGTTGGGCCGAAGGGCCTGTTTCCATGCTGTAAACCTCTATGACTCTGTGAAGAGTTAGTCATGCAGGGACACAGGTTCAAGGCGAGGGTCAGAAGGTGTAGGGAGGATGTGAGGAAAAACCTTTTTACCCAGAGGGTGGTGATGGTCTGGAATGCGCTGCCTGGGAGGGTGGTGGAGGCGGGTTGCCTCACATCCTTTAAAAAGTACCTGGATGAGCACTTGGCACATCATAACATTCAGCGCGAGGGGCCAAGTGCTGGTGGATGGGATTAGGTGGGAGGTCAGGTGTTTCTCATGTTGGTGCAGACTCAATGGGCCAAAGGGCCTCTTCTGTACTGTATAATTCTATGATTCTATGATATAAATATACCCTGACAATATGCTAGCCCCCTGGTCGAACACTCCCAACAGTCCGAGCACTGCCCATTCACACAAATTCTGAATTGCCTCCAAACTAAAATCCTTTTATGGAGATCCTGCATTATCAAACTCTTCGGGTGTTTGAGGAAAGCTAACTCTTTAAGGGGACAGAGATTACTGAAGAGGCTGGAAGGGGATTCGATTGACGAACTCTGCTCTCAAAAAGAATTTTGATGAAACTAGTGTCAAAAACAATCGGAATCACCCTGGTCTCTCCCCGGGTAGAAGGCTACAATCCCAGCGGCACAGGACAAGTCCGCTCCTGAACTCGTCTGTCCCTTCTCTCTAAGAACTTTTAGCAGGAGTTCGATACGTGCGTGAGTCATTCAGGTTCATAGAATCCTTACAGTGCAGAAGGAGACCATTTGGCCCATTGAGTCTGCATCGACCACAATCCCACCCAGGCCCTATCCCCATAACCCCACATATTTACCCTGCTAATCCCCCTGACACTAATGGACAATTTAGCATGGCCAATCAACCTAGCCAGCACACCGGACTATGGGAGGAAACTGGTGCACCCAGAGGAAACCCACGCAGACATGGGAGAACATACAGACTCCACACAGACAGTGGCCCGAGGCCAGAATTGAACCTAGGTCCTTGGTGCTGTGAGGCAGCAGTGCCACCGTGCCATCCCTCGAACTGATTCACCAGCTAATTATTTTAATGAATTGTAACAGTTTTTAATACATATTTTTAAGTTAGATCTTTGCAATAGTTTAATTTTCACTTCTTATGTTATCATTTAAACTTTAAAAATATTTTATTTAATAGTCACAAGTAGGTTTACATTAACACTGCAATGAAGTTACTGTGAAAATCCCCTAGTCGCCACATTCCAGTAGCTGTTCGGGTACACTGAGGGAGAATTTAGTATGGACAATTCATCTAACCAGCACATCTTTCAGACTGTGGGAGGAAACCGGAACACCCGGAGGAAACACATGCAGACACGGGGAGAACGTGCAAACTCCACCCAGGCAGTGACCCAAGCCGGGAATAGAACCCAGTCCCTGGCGCTGTGAGGCAGCAGTGCTAACCACTGTGCCACCGTGTCCCCGGGAATCGAACCCGGGTCCCTGGCGCTGTGAGGCAGCAGTGCTAACCACTGTGCCACCGTGTCCCCGGGAATCGAACCTGGGTCCCTGGCGCTGTGAGGCAGCAGTGCTAACCACTGTGCCACCCTCGATGCGACTTTTAACAAATGGGCAATGTACCCTAACTGAATTTCTGCTTCAGACAATGAAGTGATTAATTGAATTAATAGATTCTCATTGATACAAAGTAAATTTAACAAACCCCGTGAGGGACATTACTAAAGTCTCCTGGAAATACAGACAGTGCAATAAATGGAATACACTGCGATATTTATTCTTTGACCACATTGTGCTGATATCTTTGACACCATGTATCTCAACATAGGCACAAAGAACAATCAACAGTACAGCACAGGAACAGCCCTTCGGCCCACCAAGCCTGCGCCAACACATGACACAAATCTAACCCAAATCACAGATTCCACAATCTATAATTTTCTTGGAGTCAGGTCAGATTTTTAAAGAGTTGTGGTTCACGCACCCTTACAGGAATCATGAACCCAAGCATACATGAGTGGACCTGAAGTTCAAAAGTTCCCCCTCATGTCAAGTTAAACCCACCTTCATGCTCCATCGCTCCCCCAATGCCAAGCTCTGCCCTTTCACCCACCTCCTGTGGCCCCTCATGTCCTCTTAATCAAACAATGGCACTTCCATGCTCATTGACCCACCATACACTTTCTGGAACAAATAAACACTGGAGTGTATACTAGGATGTCTGAAAAAAGTCTTTGTAAAAAAGTAATCCATTCATAACTTTCTTCTATGTTTGAAAAGTAAAATCTTCACTACAAGCTAATAAAAGTGCAGATCATCCAGGCTCTTTAAAGGAACCAAAAACTACAAGCCACAAACCTTTGAAGCCACTTAAACTATGTAAACAAACATTCTAAAATTGACTAGAGATCAGAGGGCCTGAGCTATCAAACAAACAATGTTTTCTCTCAGGAGCAGCTTTTTCAACAAATGTAATGGTTGCCTGGGCTCTCAGCCAAGCTGCATTACACACATTCACACAAACAAACCTCAGGTGTGGGGCCACTTAATTGTTTCAATAGGTGGTGGGGCGAGAGGGTCAAACATGAGCTTCTCTGCCCAGCACTCAACTCTGGTGGCGGTGGGGTCCCAGTCCCATCCTTCCCACCTCCAAACTCAGCACCAGCGACAGCAAAAGATTCCTGGCACTCTCACTCTGACAGGGAACTGGGATCACTGACTGGACGCTTCATCAGCACTGGCCAGTTTTTGGATTTCTCAATCCCGATTCAGAAAGGATTTCATGCACATGCTCAACAGCCTCTCGTTTCTCATCCTCAAACACGTACTTCCCCAGATATGAATCAGAAATCCTCTGGTATTGAAGAACACCGGATAACACTGGCTGCCAGGAATGAATCACACACTACCTGGCTGATAGTGGATCAGAGTTGAAATAACTCCCACAAGGCAGGTGTCCCTTCACAGAACGTAAACTTATCTACAATAGTTAGTGATGTTCAGACAGATACTTCCCAGTAACCCAGACACTCCATATTATATACCTCCGCAGGGCCCCCGGATTGGACAGCATTAACTGCCCCAACCAAATAAACAAAATCAAACTAACTCCGGGACTACTCAAAAAGGGGCAGCTTCCTAAAAGGAGGGGGAACCGCTCGAAACAAAAAACAAAAGAAAGGAAGCTTAATCAAATTAAAATGTGATTAAAGGGGTCAATAATACACCCCCGTCCCTGCGGTGCCCAGCGGGCACGGAAGGCATCAACTGTGCCCCCTGGACACCCCATGCTCCCATGCCAGGGACACCCAGCCGCGAATATAGCCACGGTGGAGGGGCAGACAGTCAGGGTGGGCGACCCCCTCGATCGCCCGCTGCCTGGATCTGTAGATGGCACACCTTGCCAGGCCCAGGTCCACGAAGAGGTCCTCCTCCCCTCCACACCAGATGCCCTTAGATCAGGAGCATGGGACTGAAGTGCAAACAGAACATCAATAAAAGGTTTTTCAGAAAACTGAAAAGGTTGTGCTGCCTGTAACACTGAACATAGACATGGTCCATGGACTCCTCAAGAGTGCAAAAAGGGAGCCCGTGAACCAGAAGAACCTACAATTGTACAGCACTGCTGCGTGCAGCACCCTCCACCCCAGGTCCCCGAGATAGTGGGGGGAGATCCCACCGTAGAGGGGCCTCCACTGTGGACATCCGCCGCCCGGCGGCAACAAGGTCTGCTAAGGTGTGTCCGGGCAACAGGCGAGGACGCGATAGTGGAAGGTGTGCAGCAGCAGCCCATACAGGAAACGCCTCAGTGCGGTAGCAAAGGGCACGGAGGGCATTTCCATGAGGTGGCACAAACTGTGGGGCGCCTGACCTGGGAGGGGCAGTCTAGGCTTGGGGACAATGTGAAATTCCATCCCAGCAGGGGCACGCTCGGGCAGGATCCTAATGCACAGTTGCGCCTCTGAGACCACACGTGCCCTCGGGTCCGAGGGGTTCAATCAGGGAGCTCGTATTCTAACAGATTCACCCCGTGGACCTCGTTAAAGTTCACAAGAGCGAACAGGACAAACAGTCTCCCATTTGCAGAAAGGAATCCATTGAAAGTTAGAGTGGTGTCACTCTGCTCCCCATTGGACGTGAATTTTCAGCACAAAACTGCCCCGACTCTGGCACCAATCAGCATCGGTTGCAGACCACATGATGCCCGATAAAGAGAAAGCAGAAATAACACAGCTCACACATTCACAGTCACTAACTCCTGTTTGTGTCCGAGGAATTGATCTGAAAGGACTGAGGCCTGTACCGGGGCAAGCAGCGGGCACACCTGGGGGCAAGCAGCGGGCACACCTGGGGGCAAGCAGCGGGCACACCCGGGGGCAAGCAGCGGGCACACCCGGGGGCAAGCAGCGGGCACACCCGGGGGGGCAGCAGCGGGCACACCGGGGGCAGCAACGGGGGCAGCAACGGGCACACCCGGGGGGGCAGCAACGGGCACACCCGGGGGGGGGCAGCAACGGGCACACCCGGGGGGGGCAGCAACGGGCACACCCGGGGGGGGCAGCAACGGGCACACCCGGGGGGGGCAGCAACGGGCACACCCGGGGGGGGCAGCAACGGGCACACCCGGGGGGGGCAGCAACGGGCACACCCGGGGGGGGCAGCAACGGGCACACCCGGGGGGGGCAGCAACGGGCACACCCGGGGGGGGGAGCAACGGGCACACCCGGGGGGGCAGCAACGGGCACACCCGGGGGGGGCAGCAACGGGCACACCCGGGGGGGGCAGCAACGGACACACCCGGGGGGGCAGCAACGGGCACACCCGGGGGGGCAGCAACGGGCACACCCGGGGGGGGCAGCAACGGGCACACCCGGGGGGGGCAGCAACGGGCACACCCGGGGGGGGCAGCAACGGGCACACCCGGGGGGGGCAGCAACGGGCACACCCGGGGGGGGCAGCAACGGGCACACCCGGGGGGGGCAGCAACGGGCACACCCGGGGGGGCAGCAACGGGCACACCCGGGGGGGGCAGCAACGGGCACACCCGGGGGGGGCAGCAACGGGCACACCCGGGGGGGGCAGCAACGGGCACACCCGGGGGGGGCAGCAACGGGCACACCCGGGGGGGGCAG
Organism: Mustelus asterias; assembly: GCF_964213995.1. Lineage (NCBI taxonomy): Eukaryota > Metazoa > Chordata > Chondrichthyes > Carcharhiniformes > Triakidae > Mustelus > Mustelus asterias. The sequence continues at coordinate 24,022,380 of NC_135829.1, read as the reverse complement.
CAACGGGCACACCCGGGGGGGGCAGCAACGGGCACACCCGGGGGGGGCAGCAACGGGCACACCCGGGGGGGCAGCAACGGGCACACCCGGGGGGGGGCAGCAACGGGCACACCGGGGGGGGCAGCAACGGGCACACCCGGGGGGGGCAGCAACGGGCACACCCGGGGGGGGCAGCAACGGGCACACCCGGGGGGGGCAGCAACGGGCACACCCGGGGGGGGCAGCAACGGGCACACCCGGGGGGGGCAGCAACGGGCACACCCGGGGGGGGGCAGCAACGGGCACACCCGGGGGGGGCAGCAACGGGCACACCCGGGGGGGGGCAGCAACGGGCACACCCGGGGGGGGGCAGCAACGGGCACACCCGGGGGGGGGCAGCAACGGGCACACCCGGGGGGGGGCAGCAACGGGCACACCCGGGGGGGGGCAGCAACGGGCACACCCGGGGGGGGGCAGCAACGGGCACACCCGGGGGGGGCAGCAACGGGCACACCCGGGGGGGGCAGCAACGGGCACACCCGGGGGGGGCAGCAACGGGCACACCCGGGGGGGGCAGCAACGGGCACACCCGGGGGGGGCAGCAACGGGCACACCCGGGGGGGGCAGCAACGGGCACACCCGGGGGGGGCAGCAACGGGCACACCCGGGGGGGGCAGCAACGGGCACACCCGGGGGGGGCAGCAACGGGCACACCCGGGGGGGGCAGCAACGGGCACACCCGGGGGGGGCAGCAACGGGCACACCCGGGGGGGGCAGCAACGGGCACACCCGGGGGGGGCAGCAACGGGCACACCCGGGGGGGGCAGCAACGGGCACACCCGGGGGGGGCAGCAACGGGCACACCCGGGGGGGCAGCAACGGGCACACCCGGGGGGGCAGCAACGGGCACACCCGGGGGGGGCAGCAACGGGCACACCCGGGGGGGGCAGCAACGGGCACACCCGGGGGGGCAGCAACGGGCACACCCGGGGGGGCAGCAACGGGCACACCCGGGGGGCAGCAACGGGCACACCCGGGGGGGGCAGCAACGGGCACACCCGGGGGGGGCAGCAACGGGCACACCCGGGGGGGCAGCAACGGGCACACCCGGGGGGGCAGCAACGGGCACACCCGGGGGGGGGCAGCAACGGGCACACCCGGGGGGGGCAGCAACGGGCACACCCGGGGGGGCAGCAACGGGCACACCCGGGGGGGGCAGCAACGGGCACACCCGGGGGGGGCAGCAACGGGCACACCCGGGGGGGGCAGCAACGGGCACACCCGGGGGGGGCAGCAACGGGCACACCCGGGGGGGGGCAGCAACGGGCACACCCGGGGGGGGGCAGCAACGGGCACACCCGGGGGGGGGCAGCAACGGGCACACCCGGGGGGGGGCAGCAACGGGCACACCCGGGGGGGGGCAGCAACGGGCACACCCGGGGGGGGGCAGCAACGGGCACACCCGGGGGGGGGCAGCAACGGGCACACCCGGGGGGGGGCAGCAACGGGCACACCCGGGGGGGGGGCAGCAACGGGCACACCCGGGGGGGGGCAGCAACGGGCACACCCGGGGGGGGGGCAGCAACGGGCACACCCGGGGGGGGGGCAGCAACGGGCACACCCGGGGGGGGGCAGCAACGGGCACACCCGGGGGGGGCAGCAACGGGCACACCCGGGGGGGGCAGCAACGGGCACACCCGGGGGGGGCAGCAACGGGCACACCCGGGGGGGGCAGCAACGGGCACACCCGGGGGGGGCAGCAACGGGCACACCCGGGGGGGGCAGCAACGGGCACACCCGGGGGGGGCAGCAACGGGCACACCCGGGGGGGGCAGCAACGGGCACACCCGGGGGGGGCAGCAACGGGCACACCCGGGGGGGGCAGCAACGGGCACACCCGGGGGGGGCAGCAACGGGCACACCCGGGGGGGGCAGCAACGGGCACACCCGGGGGGGGCAGCAACGGGCACACCCGGGGGGGGCAGCAACGGGCACACCCGGGGGGGGCAGCAACGGGCACACCCGGGGGGGGCAGCAACGGGCACACCCGGGGGGGGCAGCAACGGGCACACCCGGGGGGGGCAGCAACGGGCACACCCGGGGGGGGCAGCAACGGGCACACCCGGGGGGGGCAGCAACGGGCACACCCGGGGGGGCAGCAACGGGCACACCCGGGGGGGCAGCAACGGGCACACCCGGGGGGGGCAGCAACGGGCACACCCGGGGGGGGCAGCAACGGGCACACCCGGGGGGGGCAGCAACGGGCACACCCGGGGGGGCAGCAACGGGCACACCCGGGGGGGCAGCAACGGGCACACCCGGGGGGGGCAGCAACGGGCACACCCGGGGGGGGCAGCAACGGGCACACCCGGGGGGGGCAGCAACGGGCACACCCGGGGGGGGCAGCAACGGGCACACCCGGGGGGGGCAGCAACGGGCACACCCGGGGGGGGCAGCAACGGGCACACCCGGGGGGGGCAGCAACGGGCACACCCGGGGGGGGCAGCAACGGGCACACCCGGGGGGGGCAGCAACGGGCACACCCGGGGGGGGCAGCAACGGGCACACCCGGGGGGGCAGCAACGGGCACACCCGGGGGGGGCAGCAACGGGCACACCCGGGGGGGCAGCAACGGGCACACCCGGGGGGGGCAGCAACGGGCACACCCGGGGGGGGCAGCAACGGGCACACCCGGGGGGGGCAGCAACGGGCACACCCGGGGGGGGCAGCAACGGGCACACCCGGGGGGGGCAGCAACGGGCACACCCGGGGGGGCAGCAACGGGCACACCCGGGGGGGGCAGCAACGGGCACACCCGGGGGGGGCAGCAACGGGCACACCCGGGGGGGGGCAGCAACGGGCACACCGGGGGGGGCAGCAACGGGCACACCCGGGGGGGGGCAGCAACGGGCACACCCGGGGGGGGCAGCAACGGGCACACCCGGGGGGGGCAGCAACGGGCACACCCGGGGGGGGCAGCAACGGGCACACCCGGGGGGGGCAGCAACGGGCACACCCGGGGGGGGCAGCAACGGGCACACCCGGGGGGGGGCAGCAACGGGCACACCCGGGGGGGGCAGCAACGGGCACACCCGGGGGGGGCAGCAACGGGCACACCCGGGGGGGGCAGCAACGGGCACACCCGGGGGGGGCAGCAACGGGCACACCCGGGGGGGGCAGCAACGGGCACACCCGGGGGGGGCAGCAACGGGCACACCCGGGGGGGCAGCAACGGGCACACCCGGGGGGGGCAGCAACGGGCACACCCGGGGGGGCAGCAACGGGCACACCCGGGGGGGGCAGCAACGGGCACACCCGGGGGGGGCAGCAACGGGCACACCTGGGGGGGGCAGCAACGGGCACACCCGGGGGGGGCAGCAACGGGCACACCCGGGGGGGGGCAGCAACGGGCACACCCGGGGGGGGCAGCAACGGGCACACCCGGGGGGGGCAGCAACGGGCACACCCCGGGGGGCAGCAACGGGCACACCCGGGGGGGCAGCAACGGGCACACCCGGGGGGGCAGCAACGGGCACACCCGGGGGGGGCAGCAACGGGCACACCCGGGGGGGGCAGCAACGGGCACACCCGGGGGGGCAGCAACGGGCACACCCGGGGGGGCAGCAACGGGCACACCCGGGGGGGCAGCAACGGGCACACCCGGGGGGGCAGCAACGGGCACACCCGGGGGGGGCAGCAACGGGCACACCCGGGGGGGCAGCAACGGGCACACCCGGGGGGGCAGCAACGGGCACACCCGGGGGGGCAGCAACGGGCACACCCGGGGGGGCAGCAACGGGCACACCCGGGGGGGCAGCAACGGGCACACCCGGGGGGGGGCAGCAACGGGTACACCCGGGGGGGGCAGCAGCGCTGGGTTCTGTGAGTGAGTAAAGCTGACACTGGATGTGCTAAATAATACAAGTATTGGCAAGCCTGACCTCGTAAGAAGTCTAACAACACCAGGTCAAAGTCCAACAGGTTTATTTGGTCGCAAAAGCCACGAGCTTTTGGAACAGGCTGTCCCTTGGTCAGGTGGGTGGAAGGCAATCCTGACCTCGCTCAGTTCCACACTCAAAAATAAACTCTCGGAAAACCTGCGATTTCTAATGTAGAAATCTCAATCAATGCTTCTAAATTCAAAGCAAAATAAAGGCAGAAAATCAATCTCAATCTTCAAGTCAAACATTTCCTGTCAGAAAGAAAACCCAATGAGATGAAGGAGTCAAGGGGTCTGGGGTTGTTGGGATGAGCTGGGAATCTTCCTACTCAGTGATCTTCCCCCGCCCGACCCCAGCTCAAACTGACAGGGCCAACTGGTACTTGGCGAGAAGCCAGATACAAAGGCTTTTCTTCTCTCCCTCCTTCCTTCCCTCTATTCCCAATATATCCAAGTGCTCAGGATTCCTGGACGGTTTTGATTCTGTCAGAGTTGAAGGGCACACGCTGAAACATGAGGGGGTGAGTGGAGAGAGAATCCGTCAGTTCCTCCGTACGGTGACTAGTGTCTTGTGGAATGACTGTCAGCGAACCAGGGCACCTTCCTGTCGGAGATTCAAACATTAGCTCAAACTCGGGATTTCACTCACAAGAACAGCTGGCTCAGCCAGGGCTGGTCATTTTTACTGCACTGGCCACCTGTTGGTCCAGAATCCCGCTGAACCGGGCCGCATGGTTAATTCCATCTCTTTTTATGTAGATGGGCAGCTTTTCCCGATCATGTTCTCATTCAAGTGATCTGTGTGTGTACAATAAAAATAGCAAGACTTCCGATAACATCTTGGCCAACGGTGGGGGGAGGCCCAGATTAGCAACACTGGGACTAAACGCCAATTCTCAAAATAAACCTGTTCCATGCAGTGCTTGGAGAGCAACCAGTAACACGAGAGGGCAGAGTCTGAGCTCAAGATGCAGAGTGGGCAAGTGCAGAGTCAGATTTGGGGCACCCCGGGGGACCCGGGTACCCCCCTCCCCCGTACATCTCACTGCACTCCCAGCACCTCCGTACCCAGATCATAGAATCCTACAGTGCAGACTTTTGAATGGACCTACCTTGCATTAAATTGATCTTTCTCTACACCCTAGCTATGACTGTAACGCTACATTCTGTACTCTCTCCTTTCCTTCTCTATGAACAGTATGCTTTGTCTGTGTAGCATGCAAGAAACAATACTTTTCACTGTATACTAATACATATGAAAATATTATATCAAAAATCAAGAACGAGGCCATTCGGCCCATCATGTCCGCAACAACCACAATCCCACCCAGGCTCTATCCTCATAACCTCATGCATTTACCCTACCTAGTCCCCCTGACACGAAGGGACAATTTATCATGGCCAATCCACCTAACTTGCACACCTTTGGAGTGTGGGAGGAAACCGGAGCACCCGGAGGAAACCCACGCAGACACGGGGAGAATGTACAAACTCCACACAGACATCGACCCGAGGCCGGAATCGAACCCAGGTCCTTAGTGCTGTGAGGCAGCAGCGCTAACCACTGTGCCACCGTGCCGCCTGAGAGTTAAATTCCACAGCTTCTGGTCGTGTGCAGCTGCAATGAAAGACGGGAGTAGCATTTGAGGATTTGGGAAGCAGTGAACTCCGGAGACCTGCCCTGTGCCCATCCATCAATTCTCACTGGCTCAGCACTGCTGTGCTACACCCAGCCTCCCAGTTCCTGCTCCCTCTCAAACCCATCGAGCAAATCAATCAGGTATTTAAACACCAACGGTGACAGTGCGTTAGAGTGAGCAAAATGCTGCAATCCCAAGGGTAGGTCGGAGTGTTCTCCTCGGCTAAATATCTAACCCTCGTCAACACCACTGAGGCAGTCTGACCTGGAATTTCCATCAGCTTGCTCGGGTTTTTTTGACACGTGCCTCACATAATTGTGATGGTAAATTATGGTCTGTACAATACAATCTGCTGCAATATATTGGGCTGGTTTCAACAACATTCAACTCTAAGCAGGCCCCGCCCCACAACACTGCCCCCCCCGCCCCCCACAACACTGCCCCCCCCACAACACTGCCCCCCCCCCCACAACACTGCCCCCCCCCACCACAACACTGCCCCCCCCGCCCCCCACAACACTGCCCCCCCCCCACAACACTGCCCCCCCCACCACAACACTGCCCCCCCCCCACAACACTGCCCCCCCCCACAACACTGCCCCCCCCGCCCCCCACAACACTGCCCCCCCCGCCCCCCACAACACTGCCCCCCCCCCCACAACACTGCCCCCCCAACACTGCCCCCCCCCCACAACACTGCCCCCCCCCACAACACTGCCCCCCCCCACAACACTGCCCCCCCCCACAACACTGCCCCCCCCCACAACTCTGCCCCCCCACAACACTGCCCCCCCCCACAACACTGCCCCCCCCCACAACACTGCCCCCCCCCAACAACACTGCCCCCCCAACAACACTGCCCCCCCCCAACAACACTGCCCCCCCCCAACAACACTGCCCCCCCCACGCCCCACGACAATGGCCCCATCCCACGCCCCACGACAATGGCCCCCCACGACAATGGCCCCCCCACACCCCACGACAAACGACAATGGCCCCCCCCCGCACCCCACAACAATGCCCCCCCCCCGCACCCCACGACAACGGCCCCCCCCCGCACCCCACGACAACGGCCCCCCCGCACCCCACGACAACGCCCCCCCCGCACCCCACGACAACGGCCCCCCCCGCACCCCACGACAACGGCCCCCCCGCACCCCACGACAACGGCCCCCCCCGCACCCCACGACAACGGCCCCCCCGCACCCCACGACAACGGCCCCCCCCGCACCCCACGACAATGGCCCCCCCCCCCCCGCACCCCACGACAAAACATTTAAGAGGTATTCAAGAGGCGGCTAAATGTCGCACTTGGGGCGAAGAGGACCAAAGGTTATGGGGAGAAAGCAGGATTAGGCTATGAATAATCAGCCATGATTGTAATGCATGATGGAGCAGGTTGGAAGGGCCAAATGGCCTCCTCCTGCTCCTATCTTCCATGTTTCTTAAAGCAATCACCACCAGGAAGTCCCACTCAGATCATTCATTTACAAATCTTCAGGCAGATTCCAAACATCAAACTGAAGGACAGGTAACATCCCAGACACAGCTGCAAGGCGGGAAATGAAATGGAGGGATGAACTCAAAAATATTACAATCAGGAAAGTGGCACTCAGTAATTGTTGGAGTTTATGGTTTACAAATCCTCCAATCCTGATCAACTTAATCCTCAATTCTTAAAAGAAGCACCATTGACCAGAAACTCAACTGGACCCACCACATAAACACCGTGGCTACCAGAGCAGGTCAGAGGCTACGAACACTGCGTTGAGTAACTCACCTCCTGACTTCCCAAAGCCGTCCATCATCTACAAGGCACAAGTCAGGAGTGTGATAGAATATTCTCCACTTGCCTCGATGGGTGCAACTCCAACAACACTCAAGAAGCTTTGACACCATCCAAGACAAAGCAACCCACTTGATTGGCACCACATCTACAAACATCCACAATCCCTCCAACATCGACGCTCAGTAGCAGCAGTGTGTATCATCTACAAGATGCACTGCAGCAATTCACCAAAGATCCTTAGACAGCACCTTCCAAACCCACAACCACCTCCATCTAGGACAAGGGCAGCAGATATATGGGAACACCACCAAGTTCCCTCCAAGTCACTCACAATCCCGATTTGGAAACATATCGCCGTTCCTTTGCAGTCACTGGGTCAAAATCCTGGAATTCCCTCCTGAACGGCATTGTGGGTCAACCCACAGAACATGGACTGCAGCGATTCAAGAAGGCAGCTCACCACCACCTTCTCAAGGGCAACTAGGGATGGGCAATAAATCAGAATCCCTGCAGTGCAGAAGGAGGCCATTCGGCCCAATGAGTCTGTACCGACCACAATCCCAACCAGGCCCTATCCCCATAACCCCACACATTTACCCTGCGAATCTCCCTGATGCTAAGGGGCAATTTAGCATAAGAACATAAGAACATAAGAAATAGGAGCAGGAGAAGGCCATCTAGCCCCTCGAGCCTGCCCCGCCATTCAATAAGATCATGGCTGATCTGACGTGGATCAGTACCACTTACCCGCCTGATCCACATAACCCTTAATTCCCTTACCGATCAGGAATCCATCCATCCGCGCTTTAAACATATTCAGCGAGGTAGCCTCCACCACCTCAGTGGGCAGAGAATTCCAGAGATTCACCACCCTCTGGGAGAAGAAGTTCCTTCTCAACTCTGTCTTAAACCGACCCCCCTTTATTTTGAGGCTGTGTCCTCTAGTTTTAACTTCCTTACTAAGTGGAAAGAATCTCTCCGCCTCCACCCTATCCAGCCCCCGCATTATCTTATAAGTCTCCATAAGATCCCCCCTCATCCTTCTAAACTCCAACGAGTACAAACCCAATCTCCTCAGCCTCTCCTCATAATCCAAACCCCTCATCTCCGGTATCAACCTGGTGAACCTTCTCTGCACTCCCTCCAATGCCAATATATCCTTCCTCATATAAGGGGACCAATACTGCACACAGTATTCCAGCTGCGGCCTCACCAATGCCCTGTACAGGTGCATCAAGACATCCCTGCTTTTATATTCTATCCCCCTCGCGATATAGGCCAACATCCCATTTGCCTTCTTGATCACCTGTTGTACCTGCAGACTGGGCTTTTGCGTCTCATGCACAAGGACCCCCAGGTCCCTTTGCACGGTAGCATGTTTTAATTTGTTTCCATTGAGATAGTAATCCCATTTGTTATTATTTCCTCCAAAGTGTATAACCTCTAAGCATGACTAATCAACCTAACCCACACATCTTTGGACTGTGGGAGGAAACCGGAGCACCCAGCGGAAATCCGGGGAGAATGTGCAAACTCCACACAGACAGTGACCCGAGGCCAGAATTGAACCTAACAGCAGTGCTAACCACCGTGCCCCCCTGGCCAGCCAGCGACATCGATGTCCCATGATGAATGAAAAGGAAAGGTGGCTAATGAGGAAGTAGATACATTGGTTTTAATTTTTCAAAATCGCCTTCGATTCAGGGGTATCCCAGCTGGATGGTGACAAATCGAGGGATCTCGTCCAGGTCAACAACTTCTGGGGAACCTCACCTAGGACCTGGCTATAACACAAAGAATAAACACAATCTGGGGCAGACGTCCCAGACCAAAAATGATCCAGTTTCTCTATCTCTCGGGCAATAGTAATCCAGTTTCACTATCTCTCGGCCAATAGTAATCCAGTTTCACTAGCTCTCGGCCAATAGCAATCCAGTTTCACTAGCTCTCGGCCAATAGCAATCCAGTTTCACTATCTCTCGGCCAATAGCAATCCAGTTTCACTATCTCTCAGCCAATAGTCATCCAGTTCCATCATCTCTCAGCCAATTGTCATTAATTCACGGGAACCTTTGAAAGTTTGAAGGAGCAGCTGGAGGGCTGACCGTATAAAACTGCAGTTCCAGTTACTGTCTTTGTGTCGAATCGTTTCTCTCCGAGTTCCCACAGCAGCTGGTGAGATCAGCACTGCCCCCCACCCCCCTCGCCTCCTCTGCTGTCTCTTGTTCTATCTTTGGGCTTTGCCAAAGCGTTGGAACTCTCTCCCCTCACCAATCCAATCTGAAGCAGATGGAGAGAGCAGGCAATCTACATAAAACAGCCCATTTGTGAGACCATCCCAACAGCAATCTCCAACCCAACCAGCGAGGGAGAAAAAACTGTCCAAACAGGAGTGGCAGCTGCAGGCTCCCCACTTACCCCGGCCTGGAGAGTGACCTCGGAGCAGCAGAAACCATCTACAATGGAAGCCACATCTTGAAAAACAGTCATCGAAAAAGGGACTGTCACAGTCCTCATTTCCTCCGGAGATCTTCCCTCCACAACCCTCAGCCTCCCGCCCCTCCACTGCTCTCCCCCCCGCCCCTCAGCCTCCGTGCCCCACCATGTTTGTCTCAATAACTACTGGTCAGGAAATACACCTTCTGCTCTCCTTGGAAATTGAAAAAACACAATGCCAACTCACCACCGATTCACCCCCCCAACGGAAACAATCTCACACACTTCACCCTTTGTCAGATTTCATAGTCTTGAAAACCCTCGATGACCATTTCCTGTTTCACTAAACAAGATCCATTTCCAGCCACCCTCATCTCCCGGTTGGTGAATCCTCACTGTCTCCTTCACCAAGGATCCACTATCTGGAGCATAATGCGGGTGCCCAGCCTGATTCCCAACTGGTGCCCAACAAGTGCCTTGTGCAAATTGGCAAGCTGTCATTGACCCAATGCTTTATTGGTCAGAGAGATAAATGCCGAGTCAGTCATAGAGGTTTACAGCATAGAAACAGGCCCTTCGGCCCAACTTGTCCATGCTGCCCTTGTTTTTTAAACCACTAAACTAATCCCAATTGCCCGCGTTTGGCCCATATCCCTCTATACCCGTCTTACCCATGTAACTGTCGAAACGTTTTTTAAAAGACAAAATTGTACCCGCCTCTACTACTACCTCTGGCAGCTTGTTCCAGACACTCACCACCCTGTGTGTGAAAAAACTGCCCCTCTGGACCACTAGTTTTAGACTCCCCTACCTTTGGGAAAAGACACTGACTATCTAGCTGATCTGTGCCCCTCATTATTTTATAGACCTCTATAAGATCACCCCTCAACCTCCTATACTCCAGAGAAAAAGTCCCAGTCTATCCAGCCTCTCCTTGTAACTCAATCCATCAGGTCCCAGTAGCATCCTAGTAAATCTTTTCTACACTCTTTCTCGTTTAATAACATCCAAAAGTCAAAAGGCAAACTTTAGCAGAGACTTAGTGTGAAAGGAGATGGCTTGCTATGTAGGGACAGAAAGATAAACACCTCCCACATACCCAGATCTACTTACACCTAAGACAAAGTAACTGGGTGCCAGGCCACCATTAGACCAGGGGATAGGCCAAGATCCGGAGAGATTGATGTAGATTGGGAGGCCAATCTTTTTAATTGGGCTATTCAACTATAGCGATGGCTAATATAACAGTAGTTAGTACTGCTGCCTCACAGCGCCAGAGACCCGGGTTCAATTCCCGTTTTGGGTTATTGTCTGTGCGAAGTCTGCACTTTCTCCCCATATCTGCATGGGTTTCCCCTGGGTGCTCCGATTTCCTCCCACAGTCCAAAGACGTGTGGGTTAGGTGGATTCACCATGGTAAATGTGCAGTCGTATGGGGAGGGGGCGAACCTGGGTAAGATACGCTGTCAGAGAAAGGTGGTGCAAAATCATTGGGCTAAATGGCCTCCATCTGCATTGTTGGGATTCTAGGATTTCGAGGAAATAATTGGGTTAAAATCAGTCTCCATAAACTTAGCTGTGAACAGAAAACAGGGACAAAAACAGAAAATGCTAGAAAATCTCAGCAGGTCTGACAGCGTCTATGGGGAGCGAATAGAGCCAACATTTCGGGTCTAGATGACCCTTCGTCAGAGCTCTGATCGAGTCTGGTCCGGGTATGATGAGAATCATATCAGCCATGATTGAATGACAGAGCAGACTCGATGGGCCGAATGGCCTAATTCTGCTCCTATATCCGATTGTCCGGGACTCCTGTCCAGGAGGGGAGAAAAGGGAAGGGGAGGCCCGGGGAAATGGGCAGAGGGGAGTTGATGTGATGCCGGGGAGGGGGGGGGGCGGTTGTTTGGGGGTGAATCCCCCACTATCTAACCTCAGTGGTTGGTAAGCTGATGGAGAAGATCCTGAGGGACAAGATTTATGAGCATTTAGAGAAGTTTAGTATGCTCAAGAATACTCAGCATGGCTTTGTCAAAGGCAGATCGTGCCTTACGAGCCTGGTGGAGTTCTTCGAAAATGTGACTAAACACATTGACGAAGGGAAGGCGGTAGATGTGGTTTATATGGATTTCAGCAAGGCGTTCGATAAGGTCCCCCATGCAAGGCTTCTCGAAAAAGAGAGAGGGCATGGGATCCAAGGGGCTGCTGCCCTGTGGATCCAGAACTGGCTTGCCCAAAGGAGGCAGAGAGTGGGTACAGATGGGTCTTTTTCTAATTGGAGGTCGATCACCAGTGGTGTGCCCCAGGGATCTGTACTGGGACCCTTGCTGTTAGTCATTTTCATAAATGACCTGGATGAGGAAGTGGAGGGATGGGTTGGTAAGTTTGCCGACGACACGAAGGTTGGTGGGGTTGTGGATAGTCTGGAGGGATGTCAGAAGTTACAGAGGGACATAGATAGGATGCAAGACTGGGCGGAGAAGTGGCAGATGGACTTCAACCCAGATAAATGCATAGTGGTCCATTTTGGCAGGTCAAATGGGATGAAGGAGTACAATATAAAGGGAAAGACTCTTAGTACGGTAGAGGATCAGAAGGACCTTGGGGTCCGGGTCCATAGGACTCTAAAATCGGCCCCGCAGGTGGAGGAGGTGGTTAAGAAGGCATATGGTGTGCTGGCCTTTATCAATAGAGGGATTGAGTTTAGGAGTCCGGGGATAATGATGCAGCTATACAAGACCCTCGTCAGACCCCACTTGGAGTACTGTGCTCAGTTCTGGTCGCCTCATTACAGGAAGGATGTGGAAAAGATTGAAAGGATGCAGAGGAGATTTACAAGGATGTTGCCTGGATTGAGTGGCATGCCTTATGAGGATAGGCTGAGGGAGCTCGGTCTTTTCTCCTTGGAGAGGCGTAAGATGAGAGGAGACCTAATAGAGGTATATAAGATGTTGAGAGGCATAGATCGGGTGGACTCTCAGAGGCTTTTTCCCAGGGTGGAAATGTCTGCTACGAGAGGACACAGGTTTAAGGTGCTGGGGGGTAGGTACAGGAGAAATGTTAGGGGGAAGTTTTTCACACAGAGGGTGGTGGGCGAGTGGAATCGGCTGCCGTCAGTGGCGGTGGAGGCAAACTCAATAGGGTCTTTTAAGAGACTCCTGGATGAGTACATGGGACTTAATAGGATGGAGGGTTATAGGTAGGCCTAAAAGATAGGGATATGTTCAGCACAACTTGTGGGGCCAAAGGGCCTGTTTTGTGCTGTAGTTTTTCTATGTTTCTATCAATTTCCTGGGGGTTACCGTTGACCAAATGTTGAGCTGAACTAGCTATACGAATATTGCAACCACCAAAGCAGATCAGAGGCGAGGAATCCCGTGGAGAGTAATTCACTCCTCCTGACTCCCCAATCTACAAGGCACAAGTCAGGAGTGTGATGGAGTACTTGCCACTGTCACTGGATCAAACTCCTGAAACTCCCTCCCTAACAGCACAGTGTGTATACCTACACCGCATGGACTGCAGCAGTTCAAGAGGACAGCTCACCACCACCTTCTCATGGGCAATAAATGCTGGACTACCCAACGACGCCTGCATCCTGTGGAAGAATTATAAAAAGCCCTTGTTTTAATAATGAGCTCCTGGTCCTGGGGTCTGGGGCAGACCGTCTGGCAAACTGGGAAATACCTGGAGTTGGATAGAATTGGAGAATGGTTTGGTGTAGGAGACCACAATTCAGCCTATTGTCCCTGTGCCAATTCTTTGACTGAAGTCTCTCATTTTCCCCTTCAAATGCTTATCCAATTCCTTTTGACAGTTGAGATTGAATTTGCTTCCATGGCTCTTTCAGGCAGCACATTCCTGATGACAATGACTCACCGTGTTAAATAAACTCCTGTCTCGTGTTTGATGGGCAATTACCTTCAATCTGTGCCCTCTGGTTACCAATTCCTGCTGCCACTGGGCCAATTTCTCATCACTTACACAATCAAAGCCGCTTATGAATTTGAACAAACCGATTAAATCTCTCCTGGACCTTGTCTGCTCGAAGCAGATATCCCACCCTCTCTGGTCCTATCATTTAACGGTGATCTTTCACTCAGGAAGTAGCTAACTCTCCACTGCAAACTACACCAAGATCCCGACATCTTCCCTCAAGCGTGGTGCCTGGAACTGAACCCAATGCTGCAGCCAGGGCCTAACCAGCGGTTTATAGAAACGTTTAGCAATAACTTCCTTGCTTTTCAACTCGATGCCTCCAAGTGTTCTGCCACTTTCGAAGGTTTGCATTCATTTATCCCCAGCTCACACTGCTTTGCTTACACCTTTTCTCCTCATTCGTCCTTCCAAAGTGTATCTCTTCACATTGGTGAATTCTACCTCCCATGCGTATTTTAATTCCATTCAATTCAATTCACTCGTGGGACATGGGCGTCACTGACTGGCCAGCATTTCTTGATGTGGAGATGCCGGCGTTGGACTGGGGTAAACAGAGTAAGAAGCCTAACAACACCAGGTTAAAGTCCAACAGGTTTATTTGGTAGCAAACGCCACTAGCTTTCGGAGCGCTGCTCCTTCGTCAGGTGGACTCCACCACTCCACCTGATGAAGGGGCAGCGCTCCGAAAGCTAGTGGCGTTTGCTACCAAATAAACCTGTTGGACTTTAACCTGGTGTTAGACTTCTTACAGCATTTCTTGCCCATGATGTTAAGGGTAAGATCCTGGCATGGATAGAGGATTGGCTGAATGGCAGAAGGCAGAGAATGGGGATAAAGGGGTCTTTTTCAGGATGGCAGCCGGTGACTAGTGGTGTGCCTCAGGGGTCGGTGCTGGGACCACAACTTTTTACAATATACTATAACGATTTGGAGGAAGGAACTGAAGGCACTGTTGCTAAGTTTGCAGATGATACAAAGATATGTAGAGGGGCAGGTAGTATTGAGAAAGCAGGGGGGCTGCAGAAGGTTAGGAGAGTGGGCAAAGAAATGGTAGCTGGAATACAATGTGGAAAAGCGTCAGATTATGCACTTTGGAAGGAGGAATGGAGGCATAGACTATTTTCTAAATGGGAAAATGCTTAGGAAATCAGAAACACAAAAGGACTTGGGAGTCATTGCTCAAGATTCTCTTAAGGTTAACGTGCAGGTTCAGTCGGCAGTCAGGAAGGCAAATGCAACGTTAGCATTCATGTCGAGAGGGCGAGAATACAAGAGCAGGGATGTACTTCTGAGGCTGTATAAGGCTCTGGTCAGACCCCATTTCAAGTATTGTGAGCAGTTTTGGACCCCATATCTATCATCATAGATCATCATAGAAACCCTACAGTACAGAAAGAGGCCATTCGGCCCATCGAGTCTGCACCGACCACAATCCCACGCAGGCCCTACCCCCATATCCCTACATATTTTACCCACTAATCCCTCTAACCTACGCATCTCAGGACACTAAGGGGCAATTTTAGCATGGCCAATCAACCTAACCCGCACATCTTTGGACTGTGGGAGGAAACCGGAGCACCCAGAGGAAACCCACGCAGACACGAGGAGACTGTGCAAACTCCACACAGTGACCCAAGCCAGGAATCGAACCCAGGTCCCTGGAGCGGTGAAGCAGCAGTGCTAACCACTGTGCTACCGTGCCGCCACTAAGGAAGGATGCGCTGGCCTTGGAAGGGGCCCAGAGGAGGTTCACAAGAATGATCCCTGGAATGAAGAGCTTGTCATATGAGGAACGGTTGAGGACTCTGGGTCTGAACTCGTTGGAGTTTAGAAGGATGATGGGGGATTTTATTGAAACTTATGGGATAGTGCGAGGCCTGGATAGAGTGGATGTGGAGAGGATGTTTCCACTAGTAGGAAAAACTAGAATCAGAGGGCACGACCTCAGGCTGAAGTGATGTCCTTTAAAACAGAGATGAGGAGGAGTTTCTTCAGCCAGAGAGTGGTGAATCTGTGGAACTCTTTGCCGCAGAAAGCTGTGGAGGCCAGGTCATTGAGTGTCTTTAAGACAGAGACAGATAGGTTCTTGATTGATAAGGGGATCAGGGGTTATGGGGGAAAAGGCTGGAAAATGGGGATGAGAAAAAAAAAATTCAGCCATGATTGAATGGTGGAGCAGACTCAATGGGCCGAGTGGCCTAATTCTGCTCCTATGTCTTATGGTCTTATCCCGAGTTGCCCGAGGACAGTTGAGAGTCAACCACAATACTGTGGCTCTGGACTCACATGTCGGCCAGACCGGCTAAGGATGGCAAATTTCTTTCCCTAAAGGACATTAGTGAGCCAGATGAGTTTTTCCCGATAATCCACAATGGTTTCATGGTCATCAGTAGCTTCTTAATTCTAGATACTTTTTATTGAATTCAAATTCCACCATCTGCCGTGGCGGGATTCGAACCCAGGTCCCCTGAGTTTCTGGATTAATAGTCTGGCAATAAGACCACTTGGCCATCACCTACCTTGGCGTACGGCCATTTTGTCAGTCAATGTCCTTCCGAAACCGGTTACTCTCCTGTTTACAGCATTTGCTAGTTGTGTGTCATCTGGAAACTTTGCCGTGTATTCTGTTCTCTCAGGATCATGGTCAACTTGTTCCATTACTCTCAAACTTGTCCTTACCTTAACTGCCAATCAGAGTTCAGCACTGTCCAGCTAGGAGGGGCTAAGAGAGCCACGTCTGATTGTATTGGCCCAGCCTGTGCTGACCTTGTGTGAACACGAGGGGAGTTTGCCCAGTGATAACACAATGTTGACACAACAAGCACACTGTGCAGCGACAGTGAAAAGGCTGGCGAACCTTACACACTTCCTCAAGCCTTGGCACATCTTGCTCATGTTGACTCAACAATGATGATGAGTCAATTTCTGATGCACACTCTCCATATCCATTCACCACACATTCCAGAATAAACACTGACTGCCCAAATTATTTCCCTCAACATGTAAAGAACAATAAGACACAAATCCAGAGTGTTATCGGAATGTTCCCCACTTTCCTGTGGGAGTTGTTGCAGGGGACTTCTCTCATTCCCAGGACATTTCTGCAGGAGTTCCTCAGGGGAGTGTCCGAGGCCCAACCATCTTCAGCACTTCATCAATGACCTTCCCTCTGTCATAAGGTCAGCAGTGGGGATGTTCGCTAACGATTGCACCATGTTCAGCACCATTCGCCACTCCTCAGATACTGAAGCAGTCCATGTCCAAATGCAGCAAGACACGGACACGATCCCAGCTTGGGTTGACAAGTGGGAAATAGCAATCGCACCACACAAATACCAGGCAATGGCCATCACCAATAAGAGAGAATCTAACCATTGCCCCTTGACGTTCAAAGAACAAAGAACAAAGAACAGTACAGCACAGGAAACCGGCCCTTCGGCCCTCCAAGCCTGTGCCGCTCCTTGGTCCAACGAGACCAATCGTTTGTATCCCTCCATTCCCAGGCTGCTCATGTGACTATCCAGGTAAGTCTTAAACGATGTCAGCGTGCCTGCCTCCACCACCCTACTTGGCAGCGCATTCCAGGCCCCCACCACCCTCTGTGTAAAAAACGTCCCTCTGATATCTGAGTTATACTTCGCCCCTCTCACCTTGAGCCCATGACCCCTCGTGATCGTCACCCCCGACCTGGGAAAAAGCTTCCCACCGTTCACCCTATCTATCCCCTTCATAATCTTGTACACCTCTATTAGATCTCCCCTCATTCTCCGTCTTTCCAGGGAGAACAAGCCCAGTTTACCCAATCTCTCCTCATAGCTCAGACCCTCCATACCAGGCAACATCCTGGTAAACCTTCTCTGCACTCTCTCTAATGCCTCCACATCCTTCGGGTAGTGCGGCGACCAGAACTGGACGCAGTACTCCAAATGTGGCCTAACCAGCGTTCTATACAGCTGCATCATCAGACTCCAGCTTTTATACTCTATACCCCGTCCTATAAAGGCAAGCATACCATATGCCTTCTTCACCACCTTCTCCACCTGTGTTGCCACCTTCAAGGATTTGTGGTCTTGCACACCGAGGTTCCTCTGTGTTTCTATACTCCTGATGACTCTGCCATTTATTGTATAACTCCTCCCTACATTATTTCTTCCAAAATGCATCACTTTGCATTTATCCGGATTAAACTCCATCTGCCACCTCTCCGCCCAATTTTCCAGCCTATCTATATCCTGCTGTATTGCCCGACAATGCTCTTCGCTATCCGCAAGTCCAGCCATCTTCGTGTCATCCGCAAACTTGCTGATTACACCAGTTACACCTTCTTCCAAATCATTTATATATATCACAAATAGCAGAGGTCCCAGTACAGAGCCCTGCGGAACACCACTGGTCACAGACCTCCAGCCGGAAAAAGACCCTTCGACCACTACCCTCTGTCTCCTGTGGCCAAGCCAGTTCTCCACCCATCTAGCCACCTCTCCTTGTATCCCATGAGCCTTAACCTTCTTAACCATCACCATCACCGAATCCCCCATTATCAACATTTTAGGGGTTACTATTGACTGGAAACTAAGTGGATGAGTCACATGGACAGAAAGGATCGAGCATGTGGACATAAAGAAAGAGGATGTGTTGGAACGATTGAATGGCATCAAGGTTGGTAAGTCGCCGGGACCGGATGGGATGTACCCCAGGTTACTGTGGGAGGCGAGGGAGGAGATTGCGGAGCCTTTGGCGATGATCTTTGCATCGTCGATGGAGACGGGAGAGGTTCCGGAGGATTGGAGGATTGCAGATGTGGTCCCTATATTCAAGAAAGGGAACAGGGACAGCCCGGGAAATTACCGACCGGTGAGTCTAACCTCAGTGGTTGGTAAGTTGATGGAGAGGATCCTGAGAGACAGGATTTATGATCATCTAGAGAAGTTTAGTATGATCAAAAGTAGTCAGCACGGCTTTGTCAAGGGCAGGTCGTGCCTTACGAGCCTGGTTGAGTTCTTTGAAAATGTGACCAAACACATTGACGAAGGAAGAGCGGTGGATGTGGTCTATATGGACTTCAGCAAGGCGTTCGATAAGGTCCCCCATGCAAGACTTCTTGAGAAAGTGAGAGGGCATGGGATCCAAGGGGCTGTTGCCTTGTGGATCCAGAACTGGCTTGCCTGCAGAAGGCAGAGAGTGGCTGTGGAGGGGTCTTTCTCTGCATGGAGGTCAGTGACCAGTGGAGTGCCCCAGGGATCTGTTCTGGGACCCTTGCTGTTTGTCATTTTCATAAATGACCTGGATGAGGAAGTGGAGGGATGGGTTGGTAAGTTTGCTGACGACACGAAGGTTGGTGTTGTTGTGGATAGTTTGGACGGATGTCAGAAGCTGCAGCGTGACATAGATAGGATGCAAGACTGGGCGGAGAAGTGGCAGATGGACTTCAACCCGGATAAGTGTGTGGTGATCCATTTTGGCAGATCCAATGGGATGAAGCAGCAGTATAATATGAAGGGTACCATTCTTAGCAGTGTAGAGGATCAGAAGGACCTTGGGGTCCGGGTCCATAGGACTCTTAAATCGGCCTCGCAGGTGGAGGATGCGGTCAAGAAGGCGTACGGCGTACTGGCCTTCATTAATCGAGGGATTGAGTTTAGGAGTCGGGAGATAATGCTGCAGCTTTATAGGACCCTGGTTAGACCCCACTTGGAGTACTGCGCGCAGTTCTGGTCACCTCATTACAGGAAAGATGTTGAAGCCATTGAAAGGGTGCAGAGGAGATTTACAAGGATGTTGCCTGGATTGGGGGGCATGCCTTATGAGGATAGGTTGAGGGAGCTTGGTCTCTTCTCCCTGGAGAGACGAAGGATGAGAGGTGACCTGATAGAGGTTTACAAGATGTTGAGAAGTCTGGATAGGGTAGACTCTCAGAGGCTATTTCCAAGGGCTGAAATGGTTGCTACGAGAGGACACAGGTTTAAGGTGCTGGGGGGTAGGTACAGAGGAGATATCAGGGGTAAGTTTTTCACTCAGAGGGTGGTGGGTGAGTGGAATCGGCTGACGTCGGTGGTGGTGGAGGCAAACTCGTTGGGGTCTTTTAAGAGACTTCTGGATGAGTACATGGGATTTAATGGGATTGAGGGCTATAGATAGGCCTAGAGGTAGGGATGTGATCGGCGCAACTTGTGGGCCGAAGGGCCTGTTTGTGCTGTGGCTTTCTATGTTCTATGACTACTGTGCCTCCAAGAGGCTGTCAGCGGTTGGATATTCTGCGGAGTAACTCACCTTCTGACTGCCCAGAATTTGCCCACCATCTGCAAGGCACAAGTCAGGAGTGTGATGGAATACTCTCCACTTATAGAACATAGAACAGTACAGCACAGAACAGGCCCTTCAGCCCACGATGTTGTGCCGAGCTTTATCTGAAACCAAGATCAAGCTATCCCACTCCCTATCATCCTGGTGTGCTCCATGTGCCTATCCAATAACCGCTTAAATGTTCCTAAAGTGTCTGACTCCACTATCACTGCAGGCAGTCCATTCCACACCCCAACCACTCTCTGCGTAAAGAACCTACCTCTGATATCCTTCCTGTATCTCCCACCACGAACCCTATAGTTATGCCCCCTTGTAATAGCTCCATCCACCCGAGGAAATAGTCTTTGAACGTTCACTCTATCTATCCCCTTCATCATTTTATAAACCTCTATTAAGTCTCCCCTCAGCCGCCTCCGCTCCAGAGAGAACAGCCCTAGCTCCCGCAACCTTTCCTCATAAGACCTACCCTCCAAACCAGGCAGCATCCTGGTAAATCTCCTCTGCACTCTTTCCAGCGCTTCCACATCCTTCTTATAGTGAGGTGACCAGAACTGCACACAATATTCCATATGTGGTCTCACCAAGGTCCTGTACAGTTGCAGCATAACCCCACGGCTCTTAAACTCCAACCCCCTGTTAATAAAAGCTAACACACTATAGGCCTTCTTCACAGCTCTATCCACTTGAGTGGCAACCTTCAGAGATCTGTGGATATGGACCCCAAGATCTCTCTGTTCCTCCACAGTCTTCAGAACCCTACCTTTGACCCTGTAATCCACATTTAAATTAGTCCTACCAAAATGAATCACCTCACATTTATCAGGGTTAAACTCCATTTGCCATTTTTCAGCCCAGCTTTGCATCCTATCTATGTCTCTTTGCAGCCTACAACAGCCCTCCACCATATCCACTACTCCACCAATCTTGGTGTCATCAGCAAATTTACTGATCCACCCTTCAGCCCCCTCCTCTAAGTCATTAATAAAAATCACAAAGAGCAGAGGACCTGTGGCACTCTGGTGGCAACCTGCCTCCAATCCGAAAATTTTCCATCCACCACCACCCTCTGTCTTCGATCAGACAGCCAGTTACCTATCCAATCGGCCAACTTTCCCTCTATCCCACACCTCCTCACTTTCATCATAAGCCGACCATGGGGGACCTTATCAAACGCCTTACTAAAATCCATGTATATGACATCAACTGCCCTACCTTCATCAACACACTTAGTTACCTCCTCAAAAAATTCTATCAAATTTGTGAGGCACGACTTGCCCTTCACGAATCCGTGCTGACTATCCCGGATTAATCCGCATCTTTCTAAATGGTCGTAAATCCCATCCCCAAGGACCTTTTCCATCAATTTACCAACCACCGAAGTAAGACTAACCGGTCTATAATTACCAAGGTCATTTCTATTCCCTTTCTTAAACAGAGAACAACATTCGCCATTCTCCAGTCCTCTGGCACCATCCCCGTGGACAGCGAGGACCCAAAGATCAAAGCCAAAGGCTCTGCAATCTCATCCCTTGCCTCCCAAAGAATCCTAGGATACATTTCATCAGGCCCAGGGGACTTATCGACCTTCAGTTTATTCAAAACTGCCAGGACATCCTCCCTCCGAACATCTATTTCCTCCAGCCTATTAGCCTGTAACACCTTCCCTTCCTCAAAAACATGGCGCCTCTCCTTGGTGAACACTGAAGAAAAGTATTCATTCATCACCTCGCCTATCTTTACTGACTCCATACACAAGTTCCCACTACTGTCCTTGACCGGCCCTAAACTCACCCTGGTCATTCTTTTATTCCTCACATAAGAGTAAAAAGCCTTGGGGTTTTCCTTGATCCGACCCGCCAAGGACTTCTCATGTCCCCTTCTAGCTCTCCTAAGCCCCTTTTTCAGCTCATTCCTTGCTAACTTGTAACCCTCAATCGAGCCATCTGAACCTTGTTTCCTCATCCCTACATAAGCTTCCCTCTTCCTTTTTACAAGACATTCCACCTCTTTCGTGAACCATGGTTCCCTCACTCGGCCATTTCCTCCCTGCCTGACAGGGACATACCTATCAAGGACACCTAGTATTTGTTCCTTGAAAAAGTTCCACTTTTCATTAGTTCCTTTCCCTGACAGTTTCTGTTCCCAACTTATGCCCCCTAATTCTTGCCTAATCGCATCATAATTACCTCTCCCCCAATTGTAAACCTTGCCCTGCCGTACGGCCCTATCCCTCTCCATTGCAATAACAAAAGACACCGAATTGTGGTCACTATCTCCAAAGTGCTCTCCCACAACCAAATCTAACACTTGGCCCGGTTCATTTCCCAGTACCAAATCCAATGTGGCCTCACCTCTTGTCGGCCTATCCACATATTGTGTCAGGAAACCCTCCTGCACACACTGCACAAAAACTGCCCCATCCGAACTATTTGACCTACAAAGGTTCCAATCAATATTTGGAAAGTTAAAGTCCCCCATGACAACTACCCTGTGACCCCCACACATATCCATAATCTGCTTAGCAATTTCTTCCTCCACATCTCTATTACTATTTGGGGGCCTATAGTAAACTCCTAACAACGTGACCGCTCCTTTCCTATTTCTAACCTCAGCCTATATTACCTCAGTGTGCAGATCCCCCTCGAAGTGCCTTTCCGCAGCCGTTAAACTATCCTTGATTAACAATGCCACTCCTCCACCTCTTTTACCAGCTTCCCTACACTTACTGAAACATCTATACCCCGGAATGTCCAACAACCATTCCTGTCCTTGTTCTACCCACGTCTCCGTAATGGCCACAACATCGTAGTCCCAAGTACCAATCCATGCCCCAAGTTCATCTACCTTGTTCCGGATGCTCCTTGCATTGAAGTAGACACACTTCAACCCACCTTCCTGTCTACCGGTACCCACCCTTGACCCTAATACCTTCCCCAATACCTCACCACCCTCTCTGACTTCTGGACTACAACTCCTTTTCCCACTCCCCTGACAAATTAGTTTAAACCCCCCTGAAGAGCCGAATCAAATTTCCCTCCTAGGATATTGGTGCCCCTCTGGTTCAGGTGCACCCCGTCCTGTTTGTACAGGTCCCACCTTCCCCAGAATGTGTTCCAATTATCCACGTATCTGAAACCCTCCCTCCTACACCATCCCTGCAACCACATGTTTAACTGCACTCTCTCCCTGTTCCTCAACTCGCTATCACGTGGCACCGGCAACGTACCAGAGATGACCACATGTTTTGTCTTGGCTCTCAGCTTCCAGCCCAGCTCCAGAAATTCCTGCTTTAACTCCCCGTCCCTTCTCTTACCTATGTCGCTGGTACCAATGTGTACCACGACTTGTGACTGTTTCCCCTCCCCCTTCAGAATCCGGAAAACGTCCGGAAAACTGAGACGTCACGGACCTTGGCATCCGGTAGGCAACATACCATCCGTGAGTCTCTTTTGCTGCCACAGAACCTCCTTTCTATCCCTCTGGATCAGTTAGAATTCCAGTAACACTCAAGATGCTCAACACCATCCAGGATGAAGCAGCCCCACTTGATCAGCACCCAATCCACCACATTAAACATCCACTCGTTCTGCCAGTCAGACAGACAGAGAGTACTAAATACAAAGTTTACCATGGCAACATGCCAAGCCCCTTCGACAAGTTGACTGGGGGAGTCTGCTGGCAGGAAAAGGGACAGCTGGTAAGCAGGAGGCTTTCAAAGAGTGTTAACCAGGGTTCAGGAAAAGCACACTCTTTTCAGAGTGAAGGGCGAGGCTGGTAGAAGTAGGGAACCCTGGATGACTCGGGATATTGAGGCCCTGGTCAAGGATGAGGAGGAGGCATATGACATGCATAGGCAGCTGGGATCAAGTAGATCCCTTGAAGAGTGTAGTGGGTGTAGGAGTAGAGTTAAGAGAGAAATCAGGAGGGCAAAAAGGGGACTAGAGATTGCTATTGTAGATAAGGCAAAAGAGAATCTAAAGAGCTTTTACAAATACAAAGGGCAAAAGAGTAACAAGGAAGAGAGTAGAGCCTCTTGAGGATCAACAAGGTCATCTATGTGCGGATCCACAAGAGATGGGTGAGATCCTAAATGAATATTTCTCATCAGTATCTACTGTTGAGAAAGGCATGGATGTTAGGGAACTTGGGGGAATAAATAGTGATGTCTTGAGGAGTGTACATATAACAGAGGAGGTGGTGCTGGAAGTCTTAAAGTGCATCAAGATAGATGAATCCCCTGGACCTGAAGAAGTGTATCCCAGGACATTGTGGGAGGCTAGGGAGGAAATTGTGGGTCCCCGAGCAGAGATATTTGAATCGTCGACAGTCACAAGTGAGATGCCTGAAGATTGGAGAGTGGCAAATGGCGTGCCTTTCTTTAAGAAGTACTGCAGGGAAAAGCCTGGGAACTACAGGCCAGTGAGCCTCACATCTGTAGTGGGTTAGTTGTTGGAAGGTATTTTGAGAGACAGGATCTACAGGCATTAAGAGAGGCAAGGACTGATTAGGAACAGTCAGCATGGCTTTGAGTGGAAAACCACGTCTCACGAATTTGATTGCTTTTTCTGAAGAGGTAACCAAGAAGGTAGATGAGGGCAGTGCAGTTGATGTTGTCTACATGGACTTTAGCAACAAGGCCTTTGACAAGGTACCACATGCTAGGTTGTGGCATAAGGTTAAATCTCATGGGATCCAGGGTGAGATAGCCAATTGGATACAAAATTGGCTTGATGACAGAAGACAAAGGGTGGTTGTAGAGGGTTGCTTTTCAAACTGGAGGCCTGTGACCAGCAGTGTGCCTCAAGGATCGGTGCTGGGTCCACTGTTATTTGTCATTTATATTAACGAATTGAACGAGAATTTAGGAGGCATGGTTAGTAGGTTTGCAGATGACACCAAGATTGGTGGCATAGTGGACAGTGAAGAAGAGAATCTCGGACTGCAACAGGATCTTGATCAATTGGGCCAGTGGGCTGATGAATGGCAGATGGAGTTTAATTTAGATAAATGCGAGGTGATGCATTTTGGTAGATTGAACTAGGGCAGGATTTACACAGCTAATGGTAGAGCGTTGGGGAGAGTTACAGAACAAAGAGATCGAGGGGTACATGTTCATAGGTCTTTGAAAGTGAAGTCACAGATGGACAGAGTGGTGAAGAAGGCATTCGGCATGCTTGGTTTCATTGGTCAGAACATTGAATACAGGAGTTGGGATGTCTTATTGAAGTTGTACAAGACATTGGTAAGACCACACTTGGAATACTGTGTACAGTTCTGGTCACCCTATTATAGAAAGGAGATTATTAAACTAGAAAGAGTGCAGAAAAGATTTACTAGGATGCTACCGGGACTTGATGGTTTGAGTTATAAAGGAGAGGCTGAATAGACTGGGAATTTTTTTCTCTGGAGCGTAGGAGACTTTGAGATAATCTTATAGAACTCTACAAAATAATGAGGGGTATAGATCAGCTGGATAGTCAACATCTTTTCCCAAAGATAGGGGAGTCTAAAACTAGAGGGCATTGGTTTAAGGCGAGAGGGGAGAGATACAAAAGGGTCCAGAAGGGGAATTTTTTCACAAAGGGTGGCAAGTGTCTGGAACAAGCTGCCAGAAGTAGTAGTAGAGGCGGGTACAATTTTGCCTTTTAAAAAGCATTTAGATAGTTACATGGGTAAGATGGGTATAGAGGGATATGGGCCAAACACGGGCAATTGGGGCTAGCTTAATGGTTAACTTAGCGGCCTGGACAGGTTCAGCCGAAGGGCCTGTTTCCATGCTGTAAACGTCTTTGACTCTATAACTCTATGACAGCATCTTCGAAATCCGTGACCTACACCACCTAGAAAAACAAGGGCAGTAGATGAATGGGAATTACTACCTGCTGCAAGTGCCCTCCAAGTTACTCACCATCCTAACTTGGAACTATATCACCATTCCTCCCCTTTCTCTGGGTCATAATCCTGGAACTCCCTCCCTAACAGCACTGCGGATGTACCTACACCTCTTGGCCTTCAGCATTTCAAGATGGAAGCTCACCTTCAGCTTCTCAAGGGTAATTAGGGATGTTCAATAAATGTTGGCCTTGCCAGCGATGCCTACATCAAGAATTGCCCATCAGGATAAAGCAGTGCTCCGGATTGGTGCAAAAGTCAATATCCTCCACCAGAACGGTATGATTGAGACGTGTACAACCCACAGGATGCAATGTAACTCGCCGAGGTTATCTGAACAGAACCACCTTTCCACTGTGACCTCTGCCACCAAGACTGGAAACAATAGGATGCGAATGACATTGCCTCCAGTTAAGCGGTGTTCTTTCTGCCACTGAAATCTCCATTGTGCTGGGTTAATATTCCAGAATTCCCTAATTACATCATGAGGTGAACCTCCTCCATCATGAACTGCAGCCCATCAAGAAGGTCACCATCACCATGGCAACAGAGATGGACAATAAAAGCAGCCTTGCCAGACGTGCTTTCACACGGCGGGGAAAAAAAAAGGTTTGATGTTCTTATCGTGCCTGAATATTAAGGAGCCGCTCTCCTCTGACACTCGCCCGGAACTTGATCAAGAATTAAAATGTCTGCATCGCTTCAGTGAACATCAGGATTTGGACAATGAAGAAAAGGTTGAACAAACGTGGTTTTCATTGGAGCGTCGGAGGATGAGGGGGGACCTGATGGAGGTTTACAAGATTATGACAGGCTTGGACAGAGTGGATAGTCAGAGTCTTTTTCCCAGGGTTGAAGGGTCAATTCCTCGGGGGCACAGGTTGAGAGTGAGAGGGGGAAAGTTTGAAAGAGATGTAAGGGCAGTTTTTTCACACAGAGGATGGTGAATGCCTGGAACGCGCTGCCGGAGGAGGTGGTGGAAACAGATTCTATAACAATGTTCAAGAGGCATCTGGATAGATACATGAATAGGCAGCAAATAGAGGGATATGGACCACATAGAGGCAAGAAAATATTAGATTAGAGAGGCATCTGTGTCGGCACAGACTTGGTGGGCCGAAGGGCCTGTTCTTGTGCTGTACTGTTCTTTGTACATCCACAGTTTTGGAGAAGTTTGAAAAGCAAATGTAACTCAACATAACAACTCAACAGTGCTGAAGGAGGCCATTCAGCCCATCGAGTCTGTGCCAACCACAATCCCACCCAGGCTTACAGTCCAAAGATGTGCGGGTTAGATGATTGGCCATGCTAAAAATTGCCCTTAGTGTCCTGGGATGCGTAGGTTAGAGGGATTAGTGGGTAAAATATGAAGGGATATGGGGGTAGGGCCTGGGTGGGATTGTGGTCGGTGCAGACTCGATGGGCCAAATGGCCTCTTTCTGTGCTGTAGGGTTTCTAAGATTCTAAGACATTCACACTGCAATGAAGTTACTGTGAAATTCCCCTCGTCGCCACACTCCGGTGCCTATTCGGGTACATTGAGGGGGAATGGTCAAGGCACCTAACCAGCACGCCTTTCAGATTGTGGGAGGAAACCGGAGCACCCGGAGGAAACCCACGCAGACACGGGGAGAACATGCAGACTCCACACAGACAGTGACCGAAACCTGAAATCGAACCTGGATCCCTGGCGCTGTGAGGCCGCAGTGCTAACCACTGTGCCAAAGAAACAATACTTTTTGCTGTATCCGAATAAATGTGACAATAATGAATCAAATCAAAGCATGCTTACCCTATACTGTCTACTTCCGTATGATCCTGGCACTCAATTCTGAACTCCAGAACTACAGCAAGTTACTGTTCCTGGGGAAATAGATACTATAGATCGTAGAATACTACAATTCAGAAGGAGGCCATTTGACCCATCAAGTCTGTACCAACTATAATCCCACCCAGGCCCTATCCCCATAACTCCATGTATTTACCCTAGCTAGTTCCCCCAGACGCGAAGGGTCAATTTAGCATGGCCAATCCACCGAACCCACACACCTTTGGACAGATGGGACACTTCCAGACAGAACAGCGGCAATGCTGCATTGTAGGAGATGCCATCTTTTGTCGAATTAAGACCTAATCTGCCTGTTTAGATAGGTGAGATCCCACAGCACTATATCCAGAGGCTAATAGGGCTCGCTTCCCGTCAACATTCAAACACAATGAGGATCCTTCATTCATTCCGATAGTTAGAGGTGGGATCTTACTGTGTAGAAAATACCAGCCCCATTTCTCTTCAGAATAATATTGCTATTCTTCTAAAGGAAGTTATTTGGATGTAAAGTGCTGCGGGACATCCTGAGGCTGAGAAAGATATGTTTATCCACTTAACATCTCTTAAAGCCCTCTCCCTGTAAAACCCAGACTGATATTAATTACATTCCAAAACTAGATGAGCAAAAAAAACTTGGATTTGATATCCGGAAATATTATAATGTTTAATGAAACGATATTTCAGGCAGCTTTTATTAATGAACACGTTTCCTGCCTAGGCCCACACATTGTTTATCGGCTAAACTTGCCTGAATCAGACTCGCTCCCTTTAGCAACAAATAATAATGAATAACATCCAAGGACTCCGAGATTCTGACCTTCAAGCAGCAACTTAATCTCCAAACATTACTTGAAGAGGACACCAGCAAACACACAAATTAATATAACCAGTTAGGAATGGTCCTTTTCGAACCTGTTACACTCCGGCACAGTGGTTAGCACTGCTCCTCACAGCGCTAGGGACCTGGGTTCCATTCCCAGCTTGGGTGACTTTGTGTGGAGTTTGCACATTCTCCCCGTCTGCGTGGGTTTCCTCCGAGCGCTCCGGTTTCCTCCCACAGTCCGAAAGACATGTTGGTTAGGGTGCATTGACCCAAACAGGCGCTGGAGTGCGGTGACACGGGGATATTCACAGTAACTTCATTGCAGTGTTAATGTAAGCCTTACTTGTGACTAATAAATAAACTTTACTTTAAAAACAGAATCACACAGTGCCGGGAGAATTACACCCATCAGGAATATCCTGGAGTCTCAGGAATTGAAGATCAGGCTCCAGAACATGACTGCGAAGAAACCCCAGGAGACTATAACAGTGTTACACAAGAAATGTGCTTTGCATTTTCTCAATTAAATACAAGAATATCAGAGCTGATCAAAAGGTCTTTGTCTGAGCAACAGTTAAGAATCATCCAATTAGATCAAGAACAGCCTATCCAAATGACATGGGAAGGATGGGCATGTTGGACAGCCAATGCTTCAGGAGGGTGGGGGAAAGGGGATGGGAGGCAGCGGGTCATGTGATCAAGTTGGGGAGGCAGTGGAATTATCACTGGACTAGCAATCCAGAGAGCCAGGTTAATGCTCTGGGGACCCGGGTTCGATTCCCACCACGGCAATGTGGTCGACTCTCCAATGCCCTCGGGCAACTAGGGATGGGCAATAAACACTGGCCCAGCCAGCAGCGCCCACATCCCGTAAAAATGAATAAATTAAATCTCCAGGAGTACATCCAACCAGAGTCCATAGAATCCCTACAGTGCAGGAGGAGGCCATTCGGCCCACCAGCTCAGCATGTTACCCAGGCTCACACCACCCCAACGGGTCCCTGGCACTGTGAAGCAGCAGTGTCAACCACTGTGCCACCGTATTGACAATCACGGGTCGAGAGCTTTTCATTTCACAACAGAGAACAAGAAGCACGAACACTTTCCCATTTCTCACAAATACAGCCACAATTCACGATCCGTACCGTCTGTTCAAATGATCTCACATCTCCCTCAAAGGTATTTCACTACAATGTGCTTAAACCCGGCCCATTCTACTCAAGAAAAGACTTCCTCCCCTCCTCGGTATAGAGGGATGTGGGCCAAATGCAGGCAATTGGGACTAGCTTAGTGGTTAAGAAAAGGGTGACATGGACAAGTTGGGCCGAAGGGCCTGTTTCTATGCTGTAAACCTCTATGATTCTGTGCCTCTTTCTCCTATCCCAGCCTGCTGTCCAAGGACTGTGGCCAGTTCTCCTGCTCTGCTGGTGAATCCACGAGCCGGCTTCAAGTTTTACATTAGTACAAGCAAGTCATTTCTTCCGCTTTCCACCCCCAAAAGCATTAGACAGGAGGATTCAAATAAAGTATTGTTCAGTAATTCTCAAAGCACACAAAGCTACTTAAAACAGCAATCCTTTACGCAATGACTAATTAGCACAAAGACTTCATCAGGAACACCACTGCAGAGGATCAACCACATTGCTGTGGATCTGGACTCTCACTCTAGGGTGGTACGGTGCCACAGTGGCTAGCACTGCTGCCTCACAATACTTAGCACTGCTGCCTCACAACGCTAGGGACCCAGGTTTGATTCCCAGCTTGGGTCACTGTCTGTGCTGAATCTGCACGTGCTCTACGTGGATTTCCTCCAGTTTCCTCCTACAGTCCGAAAGATGTGCTGGTTAGGTGCATTGGCCATGCTAAATTCTCCCTCAGTGTACGCGAACAGGAGCCAGAGTGCAGCGAACAGGGGACTTGCACAGTAACTTCACTGCAGTGTAAACGTAAGCCTACCTGTGACACGAATAACAAAATAGTAAATAAATATTGATCACATGAGGCAAGAACAGCACATAGCCTTCACTGACAGACGTTAGTGAATGATATGGGTTCTTACGACAATCAATGATAGTTTCACGATTACCATTACTGATAAGTAATGAGTTGCTATAGTGGGATTTGAACCCATGTCCCCAGACCTTGGGTATCTGGATTACTGATCCAATGACATTACCACTACACCACTGTCTCCCCTTTGGCAAGAGCATCGAACAATGAGGAGAAGTCGGTCGAACAAAGACAGGCAAGGTGCAAATCAAGCACAACCTCACTCAGTGACCAAAACTGACCCAGAAAGTTTTGTTGTCTGATTAATTTTGCTTGTTGAAAGAAATTAATTTTCTATTTGAAAGAAAACCCTTTCCCAAAAAAAGGGCGACAAAAGTTATATTAGTAATTGGCTGCAAACTATAAAATCATTGCCAACTTGCGATACTTCAAGTGTATGCTTTGTAATCTCAGATGTAACGGTAAAAGGAACACCAACACCTTTCCTGAACAAACATTTCCACTGTGAGCAACTTCCCCGCTGTCGATTTCCCAACACAACCCCAGTGAATACACTTACCCATCACATCAAGGAGGGGCCGGACTTGCACAGACTGTTTGAACAGCAGCCTAACGGCTGTCCTCAAAACCAGGTAATAACAGGACAGCCACCGATAGAATCTTTCACAGAATTCAGCAGATCAACAATCTGTACAGAGCCTCCAACAGCCCAAACTGGGACAGGTGGGAGCTTTAACAAATGGGCATTTGGTCAAACAAAACTGCCCCAGTCTGTGGGCGGGACTTTACGGCCTTGCTTGTCCCGAAACGGCAAAATCCCGCCCAAGGTCAATGGATCTTTCCATGGCCCACCCCTCGCCCACTCCGGTTCCAGTGGTGAGCAGGGCAGTAAAATTCCAGTCTATGTGTCACCTTTTCACCCAATCCCAAAGCTCTTTTACTCCAAACGCAGATCCAATTCATCAAACTCATTAAAATATATTTTTATTGAAGATCCTTCCCCATTTTACAAACACTCGACAAACCCTCAGGAATTGGTAGATTACAGCATAATCATTGCTCCCCATATATAAATGGAGAGAGACAAACTTCACATAGATACCCGAGGCTGGAATTGAACCCGGGTCACTGTGAGGCAGCGGTGCTAACCACTGTGCCACCCTCTTTGAATACAGATTATTCATTACAAACAACATCTCCAAAGATGCAAACAATGAAAAGATGTTTCAGAGACTGGGCAGTACGACGGCACAGTGGTTAGCACAGCGCCAAGGATCCGGCTTCAATATTGATTCAAGAGCCCCCTCACTGACCAAGCCGCCATATTGAAGGCTCACCCCCAGCTCCCTGCCATCGAGGACTTTCATGACTTTACTCAGCACTTTGTCCCAAAGCTTAACCCAGAAATCTTCCAGGGACAGAATATGGAGTCTGCAGTCCAAGGTTTATGGGCTGTACATCGGGATTTTAAAAAAGGGTAAAAAGATGAGAAGTGCCAGAGCTCACGGAAACACAGCTGTTCCCGCGCTCACACCACGATCCCTTCCTTATTTACACCTTTTGCCTCAGTGGTTTTCTTTGGCCACCTGCCAAGTTTGAAGATCATCCACTTAAATTTGTTAACAATCTTTTTTTTTATTCATTTGTCAGATATGGGCGTCACTGGCTGGCCAGCATTTATTGCCCATCCCTAGTTGCCCTCGGAGGGCAGTTGAGTGTCAACCACATTGCTGAGGCTCTGGAGCCACATGTAGGCCAGACCAGGTAAGAACAGCAGATTTCCTTCCCTAAAGGACATTAGTGAACCAGATGGGTTTTTCCGACAATCGACAATGGTTTCATGGCCATCAGTAGATTCTTAATTCCAGATATTATTTGTTGAATTCAAATTCCACCATCTGCCGTGGCGGGATTCGAACCCGGGTCCTCAGAACATTAGCTGAGTTTCCGGATTAATAGTCTAGCGATAATACCACTAGGCCATCGCTTCCCCTTTTAATTTGAGGCCCTCTTTGCCATCGTGGGTGGGTGTAAAGATTCCACAGTACAGTGCGAGTGGTCGCCCTAGTCTTCAGGCCAATGTTCAACCCTCAATCACATTGCTGCCTGTGGGATCTTGCTTGGCACAAATTGGCTGCTGCGTTTGCTTCATGACTACTTCTTCAAAAGTACAGAACTGGCCGGAATGTACTTTGGGGCCTGAAGTCATCAGAGACACTGAGTATCCTTCCTCTTCCTTTTATCAGTTTGAATTTATCCGGATTAAATTCTTCAATCTCAGTCGGAATTTTGATCTCTTCTGTTTGGTCTTTTCCAACAAGAACCACATCAACATTCTTCAAGGCAGGTTGCTGAGATTCATTTTCCCACGGTAAGGATACAGGAGATTTCAGAGTTGTATTTCACAGCGCAGTGTATTAGCTTGGGTTTTAAGACACAAAGCATTAAGACAATGTTCTGTTATACACTCCAGTGTTTCAGTAAAGTGATTAGCTTTTGGATGCTCTTTCAGAGGACTGCTGCACACTCGATGGGCTGAATGGCCTCCTTCTGCACTGCAGGGGTTCTATGGTCCTCTGGTGAAATCATAACAGAACTTTATGAATCTAAAACCATTGGCTGACAGGAGACAAATGGATGGTATGTTTTATACTGGTTAGAGAATGAGCCACAAGAACTGCTTACAATCTGTTCCACAAACACATCCTAGCTCTCTCCTCACCAACATCCTGCTTTAATATAAAATGGACTGCAGCGATTCGAGAAGCAGCTCACCATCTCCTTCTCAAGAGCAATTAGGGATGGGCAATAAATGCTGGCCTCGCCAGCGATGCCCACATCCCATGAAAGAATAAAAATATCTTTAAAATGAGAAAACGCCCAGAATGTTTCATAGGGGAAGTATGAAACAACATTAGTCCATAGAATCCCTGCAGTGCAGAAGGCCATTCGGCCCATCAAGTCTGTACCAACCACAATCCCACCCAGGCCCTATTCCTGTAACCCCACACATATACCCTGCTAATCCCCCTGACATTCGGGTCAATTTTAGCATGGCCAATCAGCCTAACCCGCACACCTTACGTCACTGAATCATAGGAGGAGATATTGGGACAAATGATCAAAAATTTGATCAAAGAGATAGGTTTTATGAAGGATCTTAAAAGGAGAAAAAAGCCGACAGAGAGGACGAGGAAGGGAATTCCAAATTTCCACTGAACCTAACCGCCAATCGGCTACACGGAAACATCCTTTCCAATTGTTGAACATTACAGGTGACACGGTAGCACAATAGTTAGACCTGCTGCCTCACAGCGCCAGGGACCTGGGTTCAATTCCCAGCCTCGGGTCACTGTCTGTGTGGAGTTTGCACATTCTCCCCTGTGTCTGTGTGGGTTTCCTCCGGGTGCTCCAGTTTCCTCCCACAGTTCAAAGATGTGCGGGTCAGGTTGATTGGCCATGCTAAATTGTCCCTTAGGGGGACTGGCAGGATAAATACATGGGGCTACGGGTTAGGGGCTGGGTGGGATTGTGCTCAGTGCAGACACGATGGGTCGAATGGCCTCCTTCTGCACTGTAGGGCTTCTATGTTACTCTGATTTGACTGTCCAATCGCAGTCTGACCCATCCTCCTGAACGGAACCTCATTCCCAGCCAATTCCCATACTGTGGAGAAGATTGCTGACCTTGGTAATATCTTCCTCATTCCGCACTGAAGGCACATCGAGCTTCTTCCTGTTTTTCCCACGGGCTCCCAAAGGAGCTTCTACTCTTTCAGTAACAAGGGCCTGTCCATAGACCTCACCACCTATACAATCATTCCCAGTTCTATTTCTGTTCAAATTGGAAGGAGTTACAGTTTGTCCTGTTGTATCATTCCACAATGAAAAGAATTGTTTACACAATCCATGTTGACATGAAATTTAATCTGGTCTGAAATATGAGATGCCCGTTCATCATTGAAAACAGAAACCAGCTGCCATTTCAGAGAAAATACAGGTAACTGAGCCAAGAGCCAATCATCTCCCAGCTACTTGACCCATCAGCGACAGGAACACAACTTCCTGCTTCATGTTAAACTGCAAAGTTCATCATCCCATGCAAGACTTCTTGAGAAAGTGAGAGGGCATGGGATCCAAGGGGCTGTTGCCTTGTGGATCCAGAACTGGCTTGCCTGCAGAAGGCAGAGAGTGGCTGTGGAAGGGTCTTTCTCTGCATGGAGGTCAGTGACCAGTGGAGTGCCCCAGGGATCTGTTCTGGGACCCTTGCTGTTTGTCATTTTCATAAATGACCTGGATGAGGAAGTGGAGGGATGGGTTGGTAAGTTTGCTGACGACACCAAGGTAGGTGGTGTTGTGGATAGTTTGGAGGGATGTCAGAAGTTGCAGCGAGACATAGATGGAATGCAAGACTGGGCGGAGAAGTGGCAGATGGACTTCAACCCGGATAAGTGTGTAGTGATTCCATTTTGGTAGATCCAATGGGATGAAGCAGCAGTATAATATGAAGGGTACCATTCTTAGCAGTGTAGAGGATCAGAAGGACCTTGGGGTCCGGGTCCATAGGACTCTTAAATCGGCCTCGCAGGTGGAGGATGCGGTCAAGAAGGCGTACGGCGTACTGGCCTTCATTAATCGAGGGATTGAGTTTAGGAGTCGGGAGATAATGCTGCAGCTTTATAGGACCCTGGTTAGACCCCACTTGGAGTACTGCGCGCAGTTCTGGTCACCTCATTACAGGAAAGATGTTGAAGCCATTGAAAGGGTGCAGAGGAGATTTACAAGGATGTTGCCTGGATTGGGGGGCATGCCTTATGAGGATAGGTTGAGGGAGCTTGGTCTCTTCTCCCTGGAGAGACGAAGGATGAGAGGTGACCTGATAGAGGTTTACAAGATGTTGAGAGGTCTGGATAGGGTAGACTCTCAGAGGCTATTTCCAAGGGCTGAAATGGTTGCTACGAGAGGACACAGGTTTAAGGTGCTGGGGGGTAGGTACAGAGGAGATGTCAGGGGTAAGTTTTTCACTCAGAGGGTGGTGGGTGAGTGGAATCGGCTGATGTCGGTGGTGGTGGAGGCAAACTCGTTGGGGTCTTTTAAGAGACTTCTGGATGAGTACATGGGATTTAATGGGATTGAGGGCTATAGATAGGCCGAGAGGTGGGGATGTGATCGGCGCAACTTGTGGGCCGAAGGGCCTGTTTGTGCTGTGGCTTTCTATGTTCTATGTTCTATGTTCTATCCACTGAGAATGGCAACATTGCACAAAGTTCAAGACAAAGGAAGGAGAGTAAGTTATTGAGTGATGGAGGAAGCCGCTGATCTGAGCCATGTTGAGTGGAGGTTCGATCCCACACAACAGCTTTAGCTTCCCAGTGACAATACAAGAAAATTGCTACCTTAGTTCATCCTCAACATGAAGTTTCATGTCAGGCATTGCTACAACCAAAGGTTTGCCCAGGTATGTCCTGTTCACATAAAGCAGGACAAATCTGGACAATTCCCACCCTATCAGTCTACTCTCGATCATCAGTGAAGTGATGGAAGAGGTCACCAACAATGCTATCAAGCAACACCTGCTCAGCAATAACCTGGTGACAAGTCTCACAACACCAAGTTAAAGTCCAACAGGTTTATTTGGTAGCAAAAGCCACAAGCTTTCAGAGCCCCAAGCCCCTTCTTCAGGCGAGTGAGGACTCGTGTTCACAAACAGGGCATATAAAGACACAAACTCAATTTACAAGATAATGGTTGGAATGCGAGTCTTTACAGGTAAACAAGTCTTAAAGGTACAGACAATGTGAGTGGAGAGAGCATTAGGCACCGGTTAAAAAGATGTGTATTGCTTCCAGCCGGGACAGTTAGTGAGATTTTGCAAGCCCAGGCAAGTTGTGGGGATTACAGATAGTGTGACATGAACCCAAGATCCCGGTTGAGGCCGTCCTCATGTGTGCGGAGCTTGGCTATCAGTTTCTGTTCAGCGATTCTGCATTGTCGCTGAGCAGAGACTGATAGCCAAACTCTGCACACATGAGGACGGCCTCAACCGGGATCTTGGGTTCATGTCACACTATCTGTAACCCCCATGACCTGCCTGGACTTGCAAAATCTCACTAACTTTCCTGTCTGGAAACAATACACATCTCTTTAACCGGTGCCTAATGCTCTCTCCACTCACATTGTCTGTACCTTTAAGACTTGATTACCTGTAAAGACTCGCATTCCAACCATTATCTTGTAAATTGAGTGTATGTCTTTATATGCCCTGTTTGTGAACACGAGTCCTCACTCACCTGACGAAGGAGCAGCGCCCCAAAAGCTAGTGGCTTGTGCTACCAAATAAACCTGTTGGACTTTAACCTGGTGTTAGACTTCTTACTGTGTTTACCCCAGTCCAACACCGGCATCTCCACATCAGCAATAACCTGCTCAGTGATGCCCAGTTTGTGTTCTGACAGAGTCACTCAGCTCCTGAAATCATTACAACCTTGAATCAAACTTGGCAAAAGAGCTAAATTCCAGATGTGAGCTGAAAGTGGTGCCCTAGATATCCAGGGAACATCTGACTAAGTGTGGCAAAACTCAGGTCAATGGGAATTGGGGGAAACTCTTCACTGGCTGGAGTCATACCTGGCACAAAGGAAGATGGTTGTGGTATCGCAGTCCCAGGACATCTCTGCAGGAGTTCTTCAGGGTAGTGCCTAGGCCCAACCACCTTCAGCTGCTTCATCAATGACCTTCCATCCATCATAAAGGTCAGAAGTGGGGATGTTCGCAAATAACCTGTGTTCACTCTAAGCCACTTGCCTGCACAGCTGCACAACAGTGCTTCAAATGTCACGCACACCCTAATAGTTAAATGAGGTTCACTGCAACTCTCTCCCACAAGCAAAGAACTGGCAGACATGACCACAGCAGGAAATTAACAGATCACCAAGCCCAATTGGATTAAACAGGTGAGATTAACATTCAGAATCCACCCATGTCAGTTACTGGTGCCTATTACTCACCACTTGGCTTTCCTGCGGCCTTTAGTACAGAATTTGTGTATTGTTGAGAAAATAGACATGCTGGTGAAGCTTTACATCATGCACTCATCAGGACAGACACAGGAATGCCAAATTTCAAAGAGAACAATTTATATTGCATGAGAACATGGCGCTTATTGGTTGGCAATTCCACTCTGATTGGTCGAGCTGTTGTCATGGCAAAGGTACCAGAGAATTATTGCCTCCCATGGTACTCGGCACAACATCGTGGGCCGAAGGGCCTGTTCTGTGCTGTTCTATGTTCTATGGTTTTGTTTAATTCAACAAAGGCACAATGACTGGACATGTTCCTTTTGGCTGCAGAATACAGGAAAATAGACGTAGATTCTAGCAGACACAAGAGACATGTTCAGGTGCTGCGACTTTTTAAGAGTTAAACACAAGTGTGGGGGGAAAATAGTTCCCTGGTGCATTCTCCATGGCAACGCTTCGACCAAAGTCAAATTGCCAACCAGTCAGCACCCTTTTCGCAGACAGTATAAACTGCTACTCCCTTTGAAATTTGGCATTCTTGTGTCTGCGCTGATGAGTACAAGACAAAAAGATTAAACGGCATGCCTCTTTTCTGAGCAATACTCAAATTCTGTACTAACCACATGATAATTCATAGATTTTGAATCCAAAAAAAAAAAAGTAGGTGGAATTAATGCCATTAATTTCCCAAAAAACGACCCCGACAGTCAGTCATTCTCTCTCCTGGGATTCCGCGCCCTTGTCTCCACAATCAGTTCCTCAGTTCCCAAGTGTAGCTTCCACCTTCAACATTGGCCCAATTTGCAGTGACACAATGCCTGCAGTTCATTAGAGCCAAACCTCTCTCTCCAAATTCACAGAGACACTTTACCTCTGTCGATGTGAAGAAACTACTTCCCTCACCGTTCATCAGTTTTAAGTGAAGGAAAGACTCAACGAGCTGAACATAGAACAGTACAGCACAGAACAGGCCCTTCGGCCCACGATGTTGTGCCGAGCTTTATCTGAAACCAAGATCAAGCTATCCCACTCCCTATCATCCTGGTGTGCTCCATGTGCCTATCCAATAACCGCTTAAATGTTCCTAAAGTGTCTGACTCCACTATCACTGCAGGCAGTCCATTCCACACCCCAACCACTCTCTGCGTAAAGAACCTACCTCTGATATCCTTCCTATATCTCCCACCATGAACCCTATAGTTATGCCCCCTTGTAATAGCTCCATCCACCCGAGGAAATAGTCTTTGAACGTTCACTCTATCTATCCCCTTCATCATTTTATAAACCTCTATTAAGTCTCCCCTCAGCCTCCTCCACTCCAGAGAGAACAGCCCTAGCTCCCTCAACCTTTCCTCATAAGACCTACCCTCCAAACCAGGCAGCATCCTGGTAAATCTCCTCTGCACTCTTTCCAGCGCTTCCACATCCTTCTTATAGTGAGGTGACCAGAACTGCACACAATATTCCAAATGTGGTCTCACCAAGGTCCTGTACAGTTGCAGCATAACCCCACGGCTCTTAAACTCCAACCCCCTGTTAATAAAAGCTAACACACTATAGGCCTTCTTCACAGCTCTCTCCACTTGAGTGGCAACCTTCAGAGATCTGTGGATATGGACCCCAAGATCTCTCTGTTCCTCCACAGTCTTCAGAACCCTATCTTTGACCCTGTAATCCACATTTAAATTAGTCCTACCAAAATGAATCACCTCACATTTATCAGGGTTAAACTCCATTTACCATTTTTCAGCCCAGCTTTGCATCCTATCTATGTCTCTTTGCAGCCTACAACAGCCCTCCACCTCATCCACTACTCCACCAATCTTGGTGTCATCAGCAAATTTACTGATCCACCCTTCAGCCCCCTCCTCTAAGTCATTAATAAAAATCACAAAGAGCAGAGGACCAAGCACTGATCCCTGCGGCACTCCGCTAGCAACCTGCCTCCAATCCGAAAATTTTCCATCGACCACCACCCTCTGTCTTCGATCAGACAGCCAGTTACCTATCCAATCGGCCAACTTTCCCTCTATCCCACACCTCCTCACTTTCATCATAAGCCGACCATGGGGGACCTTATCAAACGCCTTACTAAAATCCATGTATATGACATCAACTGCCCTACCTTCATCAACACACTTAGTTACCTCCTCAAAAAATTCTATCAAATTTGTGAGGCACGACTTGCCCTTCACAAATCCGTGCTGACTATCCCGGATTAATCCGCATCTTTCTAAATGGTCGTAAATCCCATCTCTAAGGACCTTTTCCATCAATTTACCAACCACCGAAGTAAGACTAACCGGTCTATAATTACCAGGGTCATTTCTATTCCCTTTCTTAAATAGAGGAACAACATTCGCCATTCTCCAGTCCTCTGGCACCATCCCCGTGGACAGTGAGGATCCAAAGATCAAAGCCAAAGGCTCTGCAATCTCATCCCTTGCCTCCCAAAGAATCCTAGGATACATTTCATCAGGCCCAGGGGACTTATTGACCTTCAGTTTATTCAAAACTGCCAGGACATCCTCCCTCCGAACATCTATTTCCTCCAGCCTAT
Organism: Mustelus asterias; assembly: GCF_964213995.1. Taxonomy (NCBI): domain Eukaryota; kingdom Metazoa; phylum Chordata; class Chondrichthyes; order Carcharhiniformes; family Triakidae; genus Mustelus; species Mustelus asterias. The sequence continues at coordinate 23,982,226 of NC_135829.1, read as the reverse complement.
TAGCCTGTAACACCTTCCCTTCCTCAAAAACATGGCGCCTCTCCTTGGTGAACACTGAAGAAAAGTATTCATTCATCACCTCGCCTATCTTTACTGACTCCATACACAAGTTCCCACTACTGTCCTTGACCGGCCCTAAACTCACCCTGGTCATTCTTTTATTCCTCACATAAGAGTAAAAAGCCTTGGGGTTTTCCTTGATCCGACCCGCCAAGGACTTCTCGTGTCCCCTCCTAGCTCTCCTAAGCCCCTTTTTCAGCTCATTCCTTGCTAACTTGTAACCCTCAATCGAGCCATCTGAACCTTGTTTCCTCATCCCTACATAAGCTTCCCTCTTCCTTTTCACAAGACATTCCCCTCTTTCGTGAACCATGGTTCCCTCACTCGGCCATTTCCTCCCTGCCTGACAGGGTGATGCGCGACAATCAAGCACGTGGAACAAGGCTTCAGTATTGAAGGCTTTTATTGTCAAACAATGGAACTAACTAACACGAATACACCAGTTCAGACTGAAGGGGTCCTGCCGGAGCAGAGGGTCTTATACCTCTCCTCCAGAGGCGGGGCTCCACCGGGATGTGCCATAATAACATTTGCAACAGGTAAACACCCTAACCCAACAACATTATACAACCCCCACAGTGACAACACCCTAACCCAACAGTAACATAAGAACAACCCCCAGTGGTAACCAACGATGGTTCACCACATTCACCCCTCCTTTAAAAACAAAGGCCAGCGGGGTGCAAAAAAACAGGTCATATGTACAAAATTCACAAGTCCAGACGTCTGGAGGACCGCACCGTCGCTGTGATCTCCTCAACACCGGTTGCGAAACCGGAGCAGGTGCTTGCGGTGGCGTTCTCTCCAAAACAGCGTCCGGCTGTCCCCTCAAGGACTCCCGGGCCGGTTGGCCCTGGTGAGGCGATGGTGCAGGGGATCCTGGAACCTTCGGTGGTGGCGCCGATCTCCGAGTCTCAGGCAAGCTGTACATGGGAGTATAACTGTTATGCACTGGTCCCGGTGCTGACCGCGCCACGTCTGGGGAAGAAATGAGTAGTAGGGGATTCGTGACAGGGGGTATGGCAGCGACAGGAGTTGCTACGTCCCCTGCGGGCGCCAGGTCTCGAATGGAGACAGTGTCCTCTCGCCCGTCAGGATATGCCACATAGGCATACTGAGGGTTAGCGTGGAGGAGTTGGACCGGTTCGACCAAGGGGTCGGACCTGCGAGCCCTCACATGTCGCCGCAGAAGGACGGGTCCTGGGTACGTCAACCAGGCTGGTAATGAGATCCCCGAGGACGACTTCCGAGGGAATGAGAACATCCTCTCGTGGGGAGTAGCATTGGTTGCCGTACACAGGAGGGAGCGGATAGAATGGAGCGCATTTGGAAGGACCTCCTGCCAACGGGAGACTGGAAGGCCCCTGGATTTCAGTGCCAGTAGGACAGCCTTCCAGACTGTAGCATTCTCCCTTTCCACCTGTCCGTTACCCCTAGGGTTGTAGCTCGTGGTTCTACTAGAGGCAATCCCGAATGAGAGCAGGAATTGCCTCAAGTCGTTGCTCATGAACGACGAGCCCCTGTCGCTATGAATGTAGCAGGGGTACCCGAACAGGGTAAAAAGCTCACTGAATGCCTTAATGACGGTGGCAGTCGACGTGTCCGCACAGGGGACAACAAACGGGAACCGGGAGTACTCGTCTATTATGTTGAGGAAATAGACGTTCCGGTCCGTTGAGGGAAGGGGGCCCTTAAAATCCACACTCAGCCTCTCAGAAGGGCGAGTGGCCTTGACCAATTGTGCCCGGTCTGGTCGATAAAAGTGCGGTTTGCATTCTGCGCAAATCCGACAGCTTCTCGTCACTGACCTGACATCCTCCACCGAGTAGGGCAGGTTGCGGGCTTTGACGAAATGGTAGAGTCAGGTGACTCCAGGATGACACAGGTCATTGTGGAGGGCCTTCAAGCGGTCCTCCTGCATGATGGCGCATGTTCCGCGCGAGAGGGCATCCGAGGGCTCATTGAGCTTCCCTGGACGATACATAATATCGTAATTATAGGTGGAGAGCTCAATTCTCCACCGCAAGATCTTATCGTTCTTGATCTTGCCCCTCTGCGTGTTACTGAACATAAACGCCACGGATCGTTGATCCGTGATCAGAGTGAACCGCTTCCCCGCCAGGTAATAGCGCCAGTGTCTGACTGCCTCCACGATGGCCTGAGCCTCCTTCTCCACCGCCGAGTGCCGAATTTCGGGGCCTTGAAGGGTGCGGGAAAAGAACGCGACGGGCCTGCCTGCCTGGTTTAGTGTGGCGGCTAGGGCGAAATCAGATGCATCACTCTCCACCTGGAAAGGGATGGATTCATCCACCGCGTGCATCGTGGCTTTCGAAATGTCGCTTTTCAAAGCCTTGAAAGCCAATTGGGCCTCCGGTGCGAGTGGGAAGGTCGTGGACTTGATGAGCGGACGAGCTTTGTCCGCGTAGTTGGGGACCCACTGCGCATAGTACGAAAAGAACCCGAGGCATCTCCTCAGTGCTTTCGTGCTAGCGGGCAAGGGAAGTTCAGTAAGGGGGCGCATACGGTCTGGATCAGGGCCAATGACCCCGTTTTCCACCACGTATCCGAGGATGGCTAACCTGCGCGTACGGAATACGCACTTCTCCCTGTTATTGGTCAGATTCAGGCGAGATGCAGTGCGCAGAAAGTGTTGGAGATTCGTGTCATGGTCCTGCTGGTCATGGCCGCAGATGGTGACGTTATCCAGGTACGGGAAGGTAGCCCGCAACCCGTTCTGGTCCACCATTCGGTCCATAGCACGCTGGAAGACCGAGACCCCATTGGTGACACCAAATGGAACCCTGAGGAAATGGTATAGACGACCATCCGCTTCAAAAGCCGTATATTGTCGGTCCTCTGGGCGGATGGGGAGTTGATGGTAGGCGGACTTAAGGTCTATGGTAGAGAACACTCGGTACTGCGCAATCTGATTGACCATATCAGAAATGCGCGGGAGAGGATACGCATCCAGCTGCGTATAACGGTTAATGGTCTGACTGTAGTCGATGACCATCCGAGGTTTGTTCCCGCTTTTGACTACCACGACCTGCGCTCTCCACGGACTAGCACTGGCCTGTATGATCCCTTCCTTGAGGAGCCGCTGAACCTCAGATCTAATAAAGATCCGGTCTTCAGCGCTGTAACGCCTACTCTTAGTAGCGATGTGCTTGCAGCCTGGTACCAGATTTTTAAATAGGGATGGTGTAGTGATTTTCAGAGTGGAAAGATTGCATGCGGGGCGCTTTGGGCAATTTGGAGGCTGCGGCTGATTCCCTACTGCCAGTGAAGGGAGTGGCCCACCGTACTGTAGGATCACACTCTTCATGTGGACCATAAAGTTTAGTCCGAGGAGAATTGGCGCGCAAAGGTGAGGTAACACAAGGAGCCTGTATTGCTCGTAAATTGTGCCCCGTACCTCTAGAGTTACCATACATCGTCCTTGGATCGGTACAGACCGGGACCGTGATGCCATGGAAATTGTCTGCTTGGCAGGTAGAACCCGGAGTCCACACCTTTTAGCAGTGTCAGGGTGTATGAAACTCTCGGTGCTCCCACTGTCAAACAGACAATTCACAGTACGACCATTTACCTTGATATCCATCATTGAATTCTCAAGCCTGTGGTGCTTTGTCTGGTCCAGGGAAATCGACGCCACCGTTGGCCCCTGGGCGTCACTGCATGCCGCCGATGTTGATGCTGAGGACCCCTGCTGGTCGCTCCTAGTCGTCGTGGACCATGATGGCCGCCCCCATGAATCGCACGTGGGCGAGGGCGCCAAACGCAGCGACTCCTGGTGGTCTTTCTCCTCCTCCGTCAGCCACGATGGCGCCGTCCTGGATTCGCACGTGGTCGGACCTCGTGGGTACTGCGACGCCGAAGGAGATTGTCTCCGCTCTGGAGGGTTACAAGCTGCACTGCCGTTTTTGGACTTCGACCTGCAAACTTTACCGTAGTGGCCTTTTTTACCGCACTGGCTGCAGATTGCCGTTCTTGCCGGACACTGTTGCCGTGGATGCTTGGCCCCACCGCAAAAATAGCATCGCTGGCCGCCTGGAGCTGCTGCCGTCGTCGGATCGATCTGGGAGCGCGAGTTTGCGGGGCGAGGAGGGATTTGAGCTTGCTCTTGCCACGTTGACTCCACGTGGTCCTCGGGGTACAGCGCCAAGCTTTTCGACGCCGCTTCCAGCATCTCAGCCATCTCCATCGCTTGGGTCAAGTCGAGGTTCCCTTTTTCCAGTAATTTAAGCCGGATGTACGAGGACCCTACCCCTGCTACGAACGCGTCTCGGGCAAGGTCGTACATGTATTGTTCGGCTGATACGTCTTTACAATCGCAACCCCTGGCAAGCTGCAGGAGCTCATTGGCGTAGTCCTCCATGGTTTCGCCCGACTGCCGACGTCATGTAGCGAGGAGGTAACGAGCGTGTATCTCGTTGGGTGGTTTCGTGTATCGTTTCTTCAAGAGCTCGACGGCCCTCGGGTAAGTGGTAGCCGCACGAATCGCGAGATAAATCGTGTCGCTTACCCTTGCGTGGAGGACTTGGAGTTTGTCGCTGTCTGTAGTAATAGCTACAGAGGCAGCCAGGTAGTCTTCGAAACACTTCCACCAGTGGTCGAAGGTGTTAGCGGCACCGACCGCACGTGGGTCCAACGCCAGACGATCTGGTTTCAAGATCTGTTCCATACTCTTTTTTTTTACAGCTGAGAGTTTTCTGTTTGACAATAAAATTGATGCGCGACAATCAAGCACGTGGAACAAGGCTTCAGTATTGAAGGCTTTTATTGTCAAACAATGGAACTAACTAACACGAATACACCAGTTCAGACTGAAGGGGTCCTGCCGGAGCAGAGGGTCTTATACCTCTCCTCCGGAGGCGGGGCCCCACCGGGATGTGCCATAATAACATTTGCAACAGGTAAACACCCTAACCCAACAACATTATACAACCCCCACAGTGACAACACCCTAACCCAACAGTAACATAAGAACAACCCCCAGTGGTAACCAACGATGGTTCACCACACAGGGACATACCTATCAAGGACATCCAGTATTTGTTCCTTGAAAAAGTTCCACTTTTCATTAGTTCCTTTCTCTGACAGTTTCTGTTCCCAACTTATGCCCCCTAATTCTTTTCTAAGTTGCCTTTTCCACATCTTCTATCAATAAAGAAAAGGGCAAACCTCTTTCTATTTCAAGTTTGTCAAAATGAAACAACAGACCTTTGTCTTGTCTTATCGGCACCAATTCAATTTTTCTTCCCTCCAGATGACGAAAAGTACAGGCTACAATATAAAAACTAACAAATACTTCTCTCATCTTATTATACTGGACTTCAAACCGAGAGGCTGAGAGTTCAAAAACTGACATGGTAAACTTACAATGGAATTCAGTAAACTTGGCCACTTGCGCACTAGCATGTGACCCTGTCAGTGGTCTGGAGGGATAGGGGATTACTTCATCTTGCTCCGTACCTATGCTAACTTTTCCACAATATCTACTGTTTTCAAGCGTTTTTGTTTCTCGTGGTGGTGCACATACACACATTACTTTGATATTGGTGCACAGAACAAAATTCATTCTAGATGGGAAAGATTAGAGAAAAACCAAGAGAGAAAATGCTGGAGAATCTCAGCAGGTCTGGCAGCATCTGCAAGTTTCAAGTCCAGATGACCCTTTGTCATTTTATCCAAGATTAGAGAGAATATTGCTGACGACAGCAGTGTTCACTCCAATTCATTACCTCTCGGTAGTGAAGCAGTCCATGCCCGCATGCAGCAAGACCTGGGCAATATACAAGCTTAGGCTGATAAGTGGCGAGTATCATCTGTGCCACGCAAATACCAGGCAACTGACAACATGACGCCAAGAGAGACGACATCAGAGAGGTCAGGTTGCATTGCACGAAGGGTGGCATCTACAGACTGGCAAGAGGATGTGGGTCTCTGAAAACTGGCAGGGTGCAATAGAATTGACAAACTTAAGGTAACAGAGTCACACAACACAGAGAAGGCCCTTCAGCCCATTGAGTCTGCACCAACAATATCTTTAAAGTTTATCTATTAGTCACAAGTAGGCTTATATTAACACTGCAATGAAGTTACTGTGAAAATCCCCTCGTTGCCACACTCCAACGCCTGTTCGGGTACACTCAGGGAGAATTTAGCACAGCCAATGCACCTAACCAGCAGGTCTTTCGGACTGTGGGAGGAAACCCATGCAGACACGGGGAGAATGTTCAAACTCCGCAGAGACCACTAAAGTCGCACTAATTCCATTTTCCTGCACTTGCCCCATATCCTTGAATATGATGGTATTTGAAATGCTCATCCAAATATTTTTATAAGGTTTCCAGCCTCCCATACCTTCCCAGGCAGTGCATTCCCACCACCCTGAGTGGAAAAATGTTAATTGAAAGCCCCTCTGAATCTCCTGCCCCTCACCCTCAAACTATGCCCCCTTGTGATTGACCCCTCAACTTCAGCGGCTTCCTATTCACACGGTCCAGACCCCTCATAATCTGATACACCTCAATCATGTCCCCCCTCAGCCTTCTCTGCTCTTGAGAAAACTATCCAAGCCTATCGAGTCTCTCCTTATAGCTCAAATACTCCATCCCAGGCAGCATCCTGCTGAATTTCCTCTGCACTCCCTCCAGAGCCCTCACATCCTTCCTATAGTGAGGTGACCAGAACTGGCAGGGTTTGAGGGGCTGGGGTTTGGCCTCAAGGGACTTGGCAGCTTTTTAATCGGCGGGGGGGGGGGGGGGGAAATGAATAGCAGACCTGTCAGCGACCTGACAAATCAACTTCAGGAAGCACAGTGGAGGACATGCCAGAGTCTACAGGGACGAAGTGGGAATGGTCGAGGGTTTCAAGTTTCTAGGTGTCCAGATCACCAACAACCTGCCCTGATCCCTCCATGCCGACGCTATAGTTAAGTGTGGTGATATAAACAGGACCTAGTTTTAAGGCTGATAAAATTGGATATCCTAAATTAAAGAATTAGGCACATTGAAATCAAACACAGTCACACCTCAGGCAGGCCAATTGTACAATACACAAATGTGTCTGGGCCTGACCCATCAACCACCCATCAAAGGTCGTTACACTCTACTTGAGACTTAGCAGGAGATCATGGCACCTCATTGAAATGCATCGGTCTATTGTTAGAAGCCCAGATCGGGCCAGACTTTCTGTCACCAAGAGATCCTGTAGAAACCTCACCTGATAACAAGTTTAACAACATGGAGATGGACACCTGGGGGGCGGACCCTGGTGTCCTGTCAGGCAGACATCAAGAAACCCACTGGGTATTGGAACCCCCTCCTGGGACCTCATTGGCCAGAAGCCAGAGAAGTTTCTGGAAAGGCAAGCAGGCTGGGGATAAAGGGACACACTCAGAGGCACACAGGCGCGAAGACTCGACAGGGGAGACAGCCGTGACCATTCGGAAGACTGACCAGACAAGGAAGGAAGGAAGAAGCGGCCATCGAGACTCACCTTTGTGACAACAGACCAGAGGGACTCAGAGAATCGGGCCTGCAGTTTAACCAAGCCATCTTTACGGGTAGTACACTTGAATCTGCTGGGGTATCCTCTTGTTTTATGTGGGTAATTTAAGGGTTAATAGTATTAATAAACTTGTTGAATCTTTACTTGTGTTTGTCCTTTGTCCACCTTGCAAATAAGGGCACCGGGGTAAAACCTTGGAGTAAGTAAACTGGTTGAAAGTATCTGAGAATTAACAGGTACAACATAAGAAAGCCCACCAACTTTCTCAGGGGGCTAAGGAAATTCAACATGACCACTACGACTCTCCCCAACTTTTACAGATGCACCATAGAAAGCATTCTTCCTGGTTGTATCACAGCTTGGTATGGGCTCCTGCTCTGCCCAAGACCGCAAGAAACTACAAAGGGTCGTGAATGTAGCCCAATCCATCACGCAAACCAGCCTCCCATCCATTGACTCTGTCTACACTTCCCGCTGCCTCGGGAAAGCAATCAGCATAATTAAGGACCCCACGCACCCCGGACATTCTCTCTTCCACCTTCTTCCATCGGGAAAAAGATACAAAAGTCTGAGGTCACTTACCAACCGACTCAAGAACAGCTTCTTCCCTGCTGCTGTCAGACTTTTGAATGGACCTACTTCGCATTAAGTTGATCTTTTTCTACACCCTAGCTATGACTGTAACACTGCATTCTGCACCCTCTCCTTTCCTTCTCTATAAACAGTATGCTTTATGTAGCGCACAAAAAACCATACTTTTCACCGTATAATACATGTTACAATAATAAATCAAATCAAAAATCGCAGTCCCATTTCCGGGAATTCTATTGTTAAGGCAAAGGACTGATTGTTACCTTTTGTCCTTGTTCAGCAATGCTTCAGCAAAGAGTTGTTCCCTGAGCAGCCAGTGTTGGCCCTGTATTATCCGCACAGGAGATAGATTGCTGTGTGACCCCTCATTCTTTCACATCTGCTGCAGCTGATTCGGACGGGAGACGGCTGCTGGAAGATTGATGTCAGAAACCTGGGCCACACCCATTCATCAGTTGCCCCAGAGAGAGGCTCGTGATATTTCTAAATTCTGTCAGGAGTTCACTGCTGTGTTACGAATGTCACAGGAACCATGTCTGATGGCTCTGGAATGCACCTTACCCATACTAGTGAGTCAACAGCCTCAAAACTCCTCACTCAAGGGTGGGGCACGGAAAGAACAACATGTGACCACATCTGTTGTACATTTATATCCCTTCAAGCGTATTTATTCTATCATTTCATTCTTGTTTTAACAACTAAAATCATTTCTTTCTAATGGTTCCTCCATTCAGATGGTTAGTAATGTCAAAGTATTCTCATTGCAAAGCAGCCAGTTTTCAGTTAGTAAAAGTTCATCTATTAGTATCACAAGAAAGCTTAAATTAACACCACAATGAAGTTACTGTGAAAATCCCCTAGTCGCCACACTCCGGCGCCTGTTCGGGTCCACTGAGGGAGAATTTAGCACAGCCAATGCACCTAACCAGCACATCTTTCGGACTGTGGGAGGAAACCGGGGCACCCGGAGGAAACCCACGCAGACACGGGGAGAATGTGCAAACTCCACACAGACAGTGACCCAAGCCGGGAATCGAACCTGGGTCCCTGGCGCTGTGAGGCAGCAGGGGCGGCACGGTAGCATAGTGGTTAGCACTGCTGCTTCACAGCTTCAGGGACCTGAGTTCGATTCCCGGCTTGGGTCACTGTCTGTGCGGAGTTTGCACATTCTCCGTGTGACTGCGTGGGTTTCCTCCGGGTGCTCCGGTTTCCTCCCACAGTCCAAAGATGTGCAGGTTAGGTTGATTGGCCAAGCTAAATTGCCCCTTAGTGTCCCGGGATGCATAGGTTAGAGGGATTAGCAGGTAAAATATGTAGGGATACGGGGATAGGGCCTGGGTGGGATTATTGTCGGTACAGACTCGATGGGCCGAATGGCCTTTTTCTGCACTGTAGGGTTTCTATGGTGCCAACCACTGTGCCACAGTGCCTCTGAAGTCTGTAAATACCCCACAGTCTATCCTACACTGATCATTCCCTTTAATAAGGGATTAGCAGGTAAAATATGTAGGGATACGGGGATAGGGCCTGGGTGGGATTGTGGTCGGTGCAGACTCGATGGGCTGAATGGCCTCTTTCTGTACTGTAGGGTTTCTATGATTCTATGATATCCTCCCCAGTCTAATCCTCATTCCCTTTAGTTATTCATTCATGGGACATGGGCATTGCTGCCCATCCCTAATTGCCCTTGAACTGAAGGGTTTGATCGGCCATTTCAGAGGGCATCTTCAGAGTCAGCCACATTGCTGTGGTTCTGGAGTCACATGTAGGCCAGACTGGGTAAGGACGGCAGATTTCCTTCCCTGAAGGGCATTAGTGAACCAGATGGGTTTTTACGACAATCGACAATGGTTTCATGGTCATCAGTAGACTTTTATTTCCAGATTTTTATTAAATTCAAATTTTACCACCTGCGGAGGTGGAATTCGAACCCAGATCTCCAAATATTACCCTGGCTCTCTCTGGATTACTAGTCCAGTGACAATACCATTGCACTCTTGCCTCCTCCTAGTCTAATCCCACTCTCTTGATTGTTCCTAATAACATTGTCTTTATTTTCAAACTACCTAATTTCCTTCGAAAATTAAATATAGTGAGGTACTGCATTTTGGAAGGTCCAATACAGATGGGAAATATACAGTAAATGGCTCCCTTAATACTCCCTTAAGAGTATTAATGGCAGAGAGATCTGGGTGTACAGATACACAGGTCATTGAGAGTGGCAACGCAGGTGGAGAAGGTAGTGAAAAAGGCATATGGCATGCTTGCCTTCATCGGTCGGGGCATTGAGTTTAAAAATTGGCAAGTCATGTTGCAGCTTTATAGAACCTTAGTTAGGCCGCACTTGGAATACAGTGTTCAATTCTAGTCGCCACACTACCAGAAGGATGTGGAGACTTGAAAGGGTACAGAAAAGATTTACCAGAATGTTGCCCGGTATGGAGGGCATTAGCTATGAGGAGAGGTTGGAGAAACTTTGTATTCACTGGAACAACACAGGTTGAGGGGCGACCTGATAGAATTTTACAAGATTATGAGAGGCATGGACAGAGTGGATAGTCAGAAACTTTTTCCCAGAGTGGAAGAGTCAATTACAAGGGGGCACAGGTTTAAGATGCGAGGGACAAGGTTTAAGGGAGATGTACGAGGCAAGCTTTTTACACAGAGGGTGGTGGGTGCCTGGAACCCGCTGCCAGGGGAGGTAGTGGAAGCAGATACGATAATGACTTTTAAGGGCGTCTTGACAAACACATAAATAGGATGGGAATCGAGGGATACGGTCCCCAGAAGGGTGGGGGGTTTTAGTTCAGTCAGGCAGCATGGTCGGTGCAGGCTTGGAGGGCCGAAGGGCCTGTTCCTGTGCTGTAATTTTCTTTGTGATGTTTAACCAGTTTGCAACACTGAATTCCACACTTTAACCATCCTGGGAACGTTCTTCTCTGACTTTCCCTTCATCTTTTTCTGGTCGTTTTAAATGTCCTCCATTCCTCACCATTTCACACAGGAAACATTGTCCACATTCATCTGGATGGCATGGGTTAATCCAGCTAATTCCAGACAGATAGTGAACAGGTTCTATTGGTCTTTTAATCATCAGCCTCTACATCTTTCCCTCGGATTTCAGTTAGTTATCCTATGTTACTGTGCTAGATCATTTTAGTTTATTAAAGAGGGTTAAAATTTTGCTTCTGTTGTTTGTAAGATTCAATGCCGGCCTCGAGTCACTGTCTCTGTGGAGTTTGCACGTTCCTCCCGTGTCTGCGTGGGTTTCCTCCGGGTGCTCCGGTTCCCTCCCACAGTCCAAAGATGTGCCGGTCAGATCATAGAAATCATAGAAACCCTACAGTGCAGGAGGCCATTCGGCCCATCGAGTCTGCACCGACCACAATCCCACCCAGGCCCTATCCCCACATATTTACCCACTAATCCCTCTAACCTACGCATCTCAGGACTCTAAGGGGCAATTTTTAACCTGGCCAATCAACCTAACCCGCACATCTTTGGACTGTGGGAGGAAACCAGAGCACCCGGAGGAAACCCACGCAGACACGAGGAGAATGTGCAAACTCCACACAGACAGTGACCCGGGCCGGGAATCGAATCCAGGACCCTGGAGCTGTGAAGCAGCAGTGCTAACCACTGTGCTACCGTGCCGCCCACGGTATGGATTGGCCATGGTCAATGTGTGGGGTTACAGGGATGGGCGGCCTTGGGAGAGTCAGTGCAGACTCAATGGGCTGAAAGGTCTCTTTGGTTCAAGATACAATCAGGAAAGACACTGCCACTGCTTTCGGAACACTTTGCTTTTTGAAGAGTTGATTGGAATGAAGCATTCATTCTCACATTTGGTCCTTTTTCTCTCCAGTATTTGGTCCAAGAGACCATTCCTGACCTTCGAGCCACACAAATCACCTCAACCCATCAGCACAAGGCTGACCTTGTGCACACGAGAGCTTGGGGCATCAGACTCAACTTGCTGTCATCTGCTATTCCCTTTTCTAAAGCTTGCTCCATCCTTGCTTCATACGAGACAATCGAACCATTATTAAATGGACAAACTTGGCAGATCATCAAAATCTATCAATACTCAGAAAATGCAACAGCAAATATTTATTCTCAGGATGCGAGTGTCATTGGCAAGTCCATCATTTCTTGCCCATTCCAAGCTGCCCTGACCTTTTGGGCCACTTTTAAAAATTCTTTCACACGATCTGACTAGGACAGCATTTACTGCCCATCCCTAATTGCCCGTGAGGTGGTGGTGGTGAGCTGCCTTCCTGAACCGCTGTAGTCCACGTAGTGTATGTACACCCACAGTGCTGTTAGGGAGGGAGCTTCTGGATTTTGATCCAGCGACAGTGAAGGAACAGTGATATATTTCCAAGTCAGGATGGTGAGTGGCTTGGAGGGGAACTTGCAGGTGTTGGTGTTCCCATGTGTCTACTGCCCTTGTCTTTCTAGGTGGTAGAGGGCACAGGTTTGGAATGTGCTGTCGATGGAGCCTTGGTGAGCCGCTGCACCGCATTTTGCAGATGGTACACACGACTGCCACATGTGGCGTGAATGTCACTTGCCGCTCATCAGCCCAAACCTGAATGTTGTCCAGATCTTGCTGCATTTGGACCTGGACTGCTTCAGTATCTGAGGAGCTGTGAATGGAGCTGAACACTGAATATCCCCACTCCTGACCTCATGGTCACTGATGAAGCAGTTGAAGATGGTTGAGCCTCGGACACTATCCTGAGAAACCCCTGCAGCTAAGACCAACCACCTTCTTACGTACCAGATATAACTCCAACCAGCAACCCCCCGATTCCCACTCACTCCAGTTTTCCTCAGGCTCCTTGAAGCCACACTCGGTCAAAGGCATGTCAAGGGCAGTCACTCTCACCTCAGTAGGGAATTAACAATCAATGAAATTAGTGTAGGCCAGACCAGGTAAGGATGTCAGATTTCCTTCCCTAAATGACATCAGTGAACCAGATGGATTTTTATGACAATCGACAACAGTTTCATGGTCTCCAGTAGACTATTAATTCATGGTCATCTGCCGTGGTGGGATTCGAACCCGGGTCCTCAGAATATTACCCTGGCTCCGTGGATTACTAGTCCAGTGACTATCCCACGACACTACTGCCTCCCCTGGAGTTCTGTGAAAGTTGTCAGTCAAAGGGTCAATTCTAACTGGCTCATCATTGTTACTGTAAGTTAATACTGAGCAGATCTTACCAGCTATGTACATTAGAGTGCAGAGTGTATACTTTAGGCTCAGATTCAGAATCAGAGTTTGCGTACCTTATTTGGTTTCACTTCAACATGAAGGGGAGATTCAAGGTTCAATATTTACATTGTTCCACATTCAGTTTACGCTGAAATGAGTGACAACTCATTTATGGAGAAGCATTTTCACCTGGTTACAATGCTTCCATTAGAAAACTCCAAGCGCACAGCTGAGAGAGGAATCACCAACGCCTTGGATTCTCATCTATAAATATTGGGTCCCATTGTAACTGTAAATATCAATCAATGTTTAAATCAGTCAGAATGCCCTCGCTAATATTTGGCCACCAGTGAGAACATCCACTTGCGGTGTAGGGTAATCCGTCTGGGATTCGGAGCTGCAGTTATGATAAGCTCTTTGACAAATTGGCAGTGAGATCTTTATCAAAGGTTTCCGCTCAATGACACTGAAGATTCATTCAAGGGATAAATCTCCAGTTCAGCTCAGCTGGACCATAGCCTGAACCATAAACATCTCCTCTGGGAGCCACAATTACTCCTATAATCTGTACAGAGAAACAGCAACCAAGGAGCTAACAGAGAGAGAGAGAGAGCTGCAAGCAGCCACCCGGAGAGTGTATAGAGAGGGGGCATAGGTTTAAAGTGCGAGAGGCAAGGTTTTTTTTAAACACAGAGGGTGGTGGGTGCCTGGAACTCGCTGCTGGGGGAGATTGTGGAAGCAGGTATGATAGTGACTTTTAAGGGGCATCTTGACAAATACATGAATAGGATAGGAATAGAAGGACATGGTCCCTGGAAGGGTAGGGGTTTTAGTTCAGTCAGGCAGCATGGTCAGTGTAGGCCTGAAGGGCCTGTTCCTGTGTTGTAATTTTCTTTGTAACAGAAAGAACTCTCATTCCCAATCGCACCTTACACATTCTCATGTCATCCCAAGCATGTTACAGCCAATGAGGTACTTTGACTGAAGCGGAAAGGTGGGAAATGCACCAGTTTGTGCAGGGCAAGCTCCCACAACAATCACTTAACCAGAAACCCGGTTTGACAGTAAAAAGAAGCATTTTGAACAAGTGTCCAGTCACTCATAAGACCAATCAATGTTTCTTCGGCGTACAAAGGTTACTCAGTCAATTAAATATTCGCTGATATGAAAAACTGCACACTCCAAAAAGTAAATACAACTTGAAAAGTTTTACTGAACCGAGGTGATTGGCCAAATCTCCCAACGTGAGCCCGGAGTGGAGTCCGATCCCGAACTGGATCAACGTGGACCCGGAGTGGAGTCCGAAACAGAACTGGATCAACGTGGACCCGGAGTGGAGTCCGATCCAGAACTGGATCAACGTGGACCCGGAGTGGAGTCCGATCCAGAACTGGATCAACGTGGACCCGGAGTGGAGTCTGATCCAGAACTGGATCAACGTGGACCCGGAGTGGAGTCTGATCCAGAACTGGATCAACCTGGACCCGGAGTGGAGTCTGATCCAGAACTGGGTCAACGTGGACCCGGAGTGGAGTCTGATCCAGAACTGGGTCAACGTGGACCCAGAGTGGAGTCTAATCCAGAACTGGATCAACGTGGACCCCGAGTGGAGTCTGATCCAGAACTGGATCAACGTGGACCCAGACCTTGAACCAATGGAAACCAGTCACATGGGGATAACTCAGTCACGTTAAGAACTCCCCGATATCTCGGGCTGGTTGGAGATTGATCTCATGTTGACATTACCTGACTGCCAACATCTCAGCCACTCTCTCCAACGGGTGAGTTGTAGCTGGAGAAGGTTGCTGGGTGGGGGAGGGGTTCAGCAGGTTCCTGATGCCGAGTCAGTGGACGTGGTATATATGGATTTTAGTAAGGCGTTTGATAAGGTTCACCATGGTAGGCTTCTGCAGAAAATGCAGATGTATGGGATTGGGGGTGATCTAGGAAATTGGATCAGGAATTGGCTAGCGGATAGGAAACAGAGGGTGGTGGTTGATAGTAAATATTCATCATGGAGTGCGGTTACAAGTGGTGTACCTCAGGGATCTGTTTTGGGGCCACTGCTGTTTGTAATATTTATTAATGATCTGGATGAGGGTATAGTTGGGTGGATTAGCAAATTTGCTGATGACACCAAAGTCGGTGGTGTGGTAGACAGTGAGGAAGGGTGTCGTAGTTTGCAGGAAGACTTAGACAGGTTGCAAAGTTGGGCCGAGAGGTGGCGGATGGAGTTTAATGCGGAGAAGTGTGAGGTAATTCACTTTGGTAGGAATAACAGATGTGTTGAGTATAGGGCTAACGGGAGGACTTTGAATAGTGTGGAGGAGCAGAGGGATCTAGGTGTATGTGTGCATAGATCCCTGAAAGTTGGGAATCAAGTAGATAAGGTTGTTAAGAAGGCATATGGTGTCTTGGCGTTTATTGGTAGGGGGATTGAATTTAGGAGTCGTAGCGTTATGTTGCAACTGTACACAACTCTGGTGCGGCCGCACTTGGAGTACTGTGTGCAGTTCTGGTCCCCACATTACAGGAAGGATGTGGAGGCTTTGGAGAGGGTGCAGAGGAGGTTTACCAGGATGTTGCCTGGTATGGAGGGGAGATCCTATGAGGAGAGGCTGAGGGATTTGGGATTGTTTTCGCTGGAAAGGCGGCGGCTAAGAGGGGATCTTATTGAAACATATAAGATGATTAGAGGTTTAGATAGGGTGGATAGTGATAGCCTTTTTCCTCTGATGGAGAAATCCAGCACGAGGGGGCATGGCTTTAAATTGAGGGGGGGTAGTTATAGAACCGATGTCAGGGGTAGGTTCTTTACCCAGAGGGTGGTGAGGGATTGGAATGCCCTGCCAGCATCAGTTGTAAATGCGCCTAGTTTGGGGGCGTTTAAGAGATCCGTAGATAGGTTCATGGACGAAAAGAAATTGGTTTAGGTTGGAGGGTCACAGTTTTTTTTTTTAACTGGTCGGTGCAACATCGTGGGCCGAAGGGCCTGTTCTGCGCTGTAATGTTCTATGTTCTATGTTCTATGAGTCCCTCAATCGGGCACTCAGTGCCACTGAGCGAGTGCGCCCAGTTGGTAAGCACTGGGGTAGAGTTTGCATTTTGTGCTGTGGGCACAGATTGCACAGACAGAGGCAGTGCGGCAAGGTCAGTAAGCTGACATCAATTACCCATGAAGGGCCTCAATTGAAGGCTGTCCACAGGCCTTTGGCCTGGATTGAATCGGGCTGGAGGGCAGTGACACCCCCCCACTCTGCTCCTCGATTAACTGTGCCCCATGCACAATCCGCCTCAGAGGAGGTTGTTGATTTCTGCCCAATGATCCTGCTCCCTTAATCCATCTCACTGAAAATTCTTATCCTCAGATTCTAATCCTTCAATAGCCTCACCCCTCCCTAAATCCCAAACTCCTCCAGCCTACCACCCTCCAAGATCTCTGTTTCTCCCTTTGCCAAAGCACTCATCTTCAACCCCCTATAACCAACTAAGTCTCTCCACCACACAGTGGCACAGTGGTTAGCACTGCTGCCTCACGACTCCAGGGATCTGGGTTCAATTCTAGGCATGGGTCACTGTCTGTGCGGAGTTTGCACATTCTCCCCGTGTCTGTGTGGGTTCCCTCCGGGTGCTCCAGTTTCCTCCCAACATTCCAAAGATGTGCGGGTTAGGTTGATTGGCCATGGCAAATTGCCCTTGTGTGTCAGGGGGTTTAGTAGAGGAAATCTATGCGGTTACAGGAGTAGGGCCTGGGTAGGATTGTTGTCAGTGCAGGCTCGATGGGCTGAATGGCCTCCTTCTGCACTGTAGAGATTCTATGAACTTTTTATAATTCTATGAACTTTCTAAAACCTACCTCACTATTGGTCAGTTCCCCTAATGTCTCCTTTTGTATCAACATTTTATCTGATCACAACCAGACAACATTTTTCGACAGAGGTTGTTCCTGTTATTTAGCACACTAATCCATGATTTCCTTGCCTTTTTCAATTTGATTGGTGAAACTATTCAGGTGTAATTGTAGTAAAGAATTGGTCCCAGGAAGTGCCAATTCCTTGACCCAGAGCATTCTGGGATTGGTTGGGAGCGTTGCCATGTTGTTGCTATGAGCACTCAAGGCAAAACTACTTGGTTTGAGTTTCCGAGTGTTCGGGTTTGGCATCAGTCAGATTGGTGTCTTTGCACAAACGTTTTTGAGTTGCTACTCTTTGCACCCAGTCAATGCTGGCTGCAATCAGTAAGGCTGTCGTTAAGACTGCAAAATGAACGAGTAAGTGTGCGTGTAAAATAAAGCTTCTCGGGATTTTATCCCTTGCTGTTACAGACACCCTCCCTCCAGTCCTACACTTGGCCAAAGGTCTAACTCTGAAGATATTACTGCTCTGGTTTTCAGAGGTGGTTTTTTGCTCGTTAAAGGTAACCAGCACGCCAACAGAATACCCAGTCTTTTCAATAAGTCATTAAACTGTGGCCCTGTGCACCTCTCAGGTGAATATCAAAGCTCCCATGGCATGATACGAGGAAGAATTGGAGGGTTCACCCAGGGCTGCTGGATAATAGTGGGCAGCACCGTGGCACAGTGGTTAGCAATGCTGCCTCACAGCACCAGGAACCCGGGTTCCATTCCTGGCTTGGGTCACTGTCTGTGTGGAGTCTGCACATTCTCCCCGTGTCTGTGTGGGTTTCCTCCGGATGCTCTGGTATCCTCCCACAGTCTGAAAGACGTGCTGGTTAGGTGCACTGGCCATGCTAAATTCACCCTCAATGTACTTGAACAGGCGCCGGAGTGTGGCGACTAGGGGATTTTCACAGTAGCTTCATTGCAGTGTTAATGTCAGCCTTACTTGTGACTAATAAATAAACTTTATTTTAATATTTCTCTCTCTGCCAATGTCACTGAAACAGATTTGTCTGTCGCACTGCCGTTTTGTGGGATCTTGCTGTGCATGAACTGGTTGCCTTTCACAACATCACTTCATTGGCTATGAAGCACATTGGGGTTTCTGAAGTGAGGGAAGATACTCGAAATGCAAATCTCTTTTCTGCTCTTAATGGACCTATCTCGCATGAAGCTGATCTTTCTCTACACCCCAACTATCATTGTAACAGGACATTCTACACCCTCTCTTTTCCTTCTCTTAACGTACTCTATGTACAGTACAGTTGGGGTGGCACAGTGGTTACCACCGCTGCCTCACAGTGCCATGGACCCGGATTCAATTCCCGGCTTGGGTCACTGTCTGTGTGGAATCTGCACATTCTCCCCGTAACTGCGTGGGTTTCCTCCGGGTGCTCCGGTTTCCTCCCACAGTCCAAAGGTATGTTGGTTCGGTGCATTGGCCACGCTAAATTCTCCCTTAGTGTACCTGAACAGGTGCCGGAGTGTGATGACGGGGGGATTTTCACAGTAACTTCATTGCGGTGTTAATGTAAGCCTACTTGTGACACTAATAAATGAACTTTAAACTTGAAAACAGTATGCTTTGTATGTATAGTGCGCAAGAAACAATACTTTTCACTGTATGCGAATATATGTGACAATAATAAATCAAATCAAAAATTAAGAGCTCTTTCATACCAACTCAAGTCTTTCAGATTGAGAAGACAATCATCGCAGAGAAATCGCTGCGAAGTCTATCATGGGATCTCACATACTGACAACAGCCAACAGCAGCCTCTTAACTCACATTCAATTCCCCCTCCAGAACATTCCACAAGCCTTGCTGCTTCACACGTTTCTGCACTGCTCCATACTCACACTGTAAAACTCAGTCAGAGAGCTGGAATCTCTCCCTGGACACAACACAAGAAGTCTCACAACACCAGGTTAAAGTCCAACAGGTTTATTTGGTAGCACAAGCCACAAGCTTTCGGAGCGCTGCTCCTTCGTCAGGTGAGTGAGAGTTCTGATCACAAACAGGGCAGATAAAGACACAAGCTCAATTTACAAGATAATGGTTGGAATGCGAGTCTTTACAGGTAATCAAGTCTTAAAGGTACAGACAATGTGAGTGGAGAGAGGGTTAAGCACAGGCTAAAGAGATGTGTATTGTCTCCAGCCGGGAGTGTTCTCTTCCCATCGGGGAGCACTTCAGCAGTTACGGCCATTCAGCCTCTGATCTTCGGGTAAGCGTTCTCCAAGACGGCCTTCACGACAACGCAGAATCGCTGAGCAGAAACTGATAATCAAGTTCCGCACACATGAGGACGGCCTCAACCGGGATCTTGGGTTCATGTCACACTGTCTGTAACCCCCACGACTTGCCTGGGCTTGCAAAATCTCACTAACTGTCCTGTCTGGAGACAATACACATCTCTTTAACCTGTGCTTAACCCTCTCTCCACTCACTTTGTCTGTGCCTTTAAGACTTGATTACCTATTAAGACTCGCATTCCAACCATTATTTTGTAAATTGAGCTTGTGTCTTTATCTGCCCTGTTTGTGAACAGAACTCCCACTTACCTGACGAAGGAGCAGCGCTCCGAAAGCTAGTGGCTTGTGCTACCAAATAAACCTGTTGGACTTTAACCTGGTGTTGTGAGACTTCTTACTGTGTTTACCCCAGTCCAACGCCGGCATCTCCACATCATCACAACACAAGACCCAGCTCCATTGCAGCAGAGCTGCCACACCTGTAGCAGCTGGCAAACAGAGAAATACATGCTTCAGAAAGATAAGACGGCAGAGAGACAGCCTCAGGTCACTGGCAGCAGAAACACCAAACTCCTGCCAAGTAGCGCAAGGCCCTCCGATAATACATTCTCCTTTTACACATCCCAATCATTGCAAACCTATGGACAGAGCCCAGAACTCAAACCACTCAGAGGGGGGCTGGGAAAACATTACAGCAGAGTTAGTAATTTTGGGAGAGTTACACAGTTAACACTGCATGACCCACGGACAGCCCATTTCAGCAACATCCAGAGAGGGGGTGGAGGGGGAATGTGCCACAGATAACATGCCCATCAGTCCCGTGACTTCCTGACTCCAGCACAGCTGCCTGATGCTCTGGCTGCTTCGTCGCAGTGAAATGAGGGAACGGGAATGAACAATGAGACAGAATGTCTGAGCACGTTATGGACTGAGTGAGTGGAGAAAGGGACGGGGAGCTCAAATCTGTCAGTGTTCTCTGCAGAATATCTTTCCTTGACTTGCAGAGATGAAGCATTCCATATTGATAGTGTCAGAGGCAGCGGACAGAATAAAGTTTGACGTTAAATCAAGTCGATGTCAGCTGTTGCTGGATGGAGGAATGTCTGTCCGCACAGCGCTGACGACACAGTCTTATTGTTGGTGCGGAAGAAAGAAAATCTTCCATTGACATCGTGCCTTTCACAACCTTAAAATGTCACAAGGCACTTTACAGCCAGACAAGTACAATAGTCTCTCTCTCAATGTCACTAAAACGAAGGAGATTGTCATCGACTTCAGGAAGCGTAGTGGAGAACATGCCCCTGTCTACATCGGCAGGGACGAAGTAGAAATGGTCGAGAGCTTCAAGTTTTTAGGTGTCCAGATCTCGAACAACCTGTCCTGGTCCCCCCATGCCGACACTATCGTTAAGAAAGCCCACCAACGCCTCTACTTTTTCAGGAGGCTAAGGAAATTCAGCATGTCCGCTACAACTCTCACCAATATCACTGCTTGGTACGGCTCCTGCTCTGACCAAGACCACAAGAAACTACAAAGGGTTGTGAACGTAGCCCAATCCATCACGCAAACCAGCCTCCCATTCTTTGACTCCATCTACACTTCCCGCTGCCTCGGAAAAGCAGCCTTAAGGACCCCACACACCCCAGACATTCTCTCTTCCACCTTCTTCCATTGGGAAAAAAGATACAAAAGTCTGAAGTCATGTACCAACCGACTCAAGAACAGCTTCTTCCCTGCTACTGTCAGACTTTTGAATGGACCTCTCATATATTAAGATGATCTTTCCCTACACCATAGCTATAAATGCAACAGTATATTCTGCACTCTCTCCTTTCCTTCTCCCCATGTACTCTATGAACAGTATGCTTTGTCTGTATAGCAGTGAAGAAACAATACTTTTCATTGTATAACAATAAATCAAATGTATTTGAGGTGGAGTTGACCATTACACTGGGAGAACTAATTCTTCACAATCGCAGCATTGCATCTTTCACATCTGCCTGACAGGGGAAAGTAGGACCTCAGTTTAAGGCCTCATCCTCCGACAGTGCAGCACTCTAAGTATTGCACTGGAGTGTCGACCTGGGGTGCTCGAAGATTTAACCTTCAGAAAGGAGTGTTTGTTACTCACTGAGCCAGGACTGACACTGGTCTGTTCAGTAAGAAGCCCAGGATCAAACTGAGAATCCAAAGAATAAGGGTGTCAAGATTTTCATTCTTTGCAAAAGGGAGTGATAACAATATTAGATTCCCAACCTACTCCAGTAGAATAACTGGGCGGCACGGTAGCACAGTGGTTAGCACTGCTGCTTCACAGTTCCAGGGACGTGGGTTCGATTCCCGGCTTGGGTCACTGTCTGTGTGGAGTTTGCACATTCTCCTCGTGTCTGCGTGGGTTTCCTCCGGGTGCTCTGGTTTCCTCCCACAGTCCAAAGATGTGCAGGTTAGGTTGATTGGCCATGCTAAATTTCCCCTTAGTGTCCTGAGATGGGTAAGTTAGAGGGATTAGCGGGTAAATATGTAGGGATAAGAGGGTAGGGCCTGGGTGGAATTGTGGTCGGTGCAGACTCGATGGGTCGAATGGCCTCTTTCTGCACTGTAGGGTTTCTATGATTTCTATGAATAACGCAACAGTATTTTACAACAATGTACTGATAACAGAAATATTGCTTATGAATGTCTTTCACAAGCAGCTTTACTGTATTTTATTACAGATGTTGTACCTGATAAGACAGCTATGTATTGAACTGTCTGCTTTAGTTCAAGGCAAATGGAGCCCTTTGAAGAGGAGGGGTTGGAACCTTCTACAGAATCTGCCCAGAGACAAACCATTAACACCCGTTTATTGTAGACACAAATATAGATGTTAATACCTACACCTGACCCACACTCATACACTACATACCCACACAGACACTTATCCCACACCAACACCCTACATCCCCACACCCTTACCCCACAAACGCTCACACCCACTTGCACCAGCAATCACACTCACCCCTGTTCTATGTAGAACATAGAACATTACAGCGCAGTACAGGCCCTTCGGCCCTCAATGTTGCGCCGACCTGTGAAACCAATCTAAAGCCCATCTAACCTACACTAGATAGATACCCTACAGTGCAGAAAGAGGCCCTTCGGCCCATCGAGTCTGCACCGACCACAATCCCACCCAGGCCCTATCCCCATATCCCTACATATTTTACCCACGAATCCCTCTAACCTACACATCTCATGACTCTAAGGGGCAATTTTAGCAACTATTCCAATATCATCCATATGTTTATCCAATTACCCTTTAAAATGTGTTGATATAACATTGTAAAAATGTTCCAAAGCTCTTCACAGGGGCAACATCAACAACATGCAAGACAGAAACACATGATGAGATATTAGGGCTGATTCGAGAAAGCATCTTAAAGTGGGGGAGAAAGAGAGGCAGGCAGAGAGTGAGTGGCAGAGAGAGAGAGAGAGAGAGAGTGGGTGGCAGAGAGAGAGAGAGAGTGTGGGTGGGTGGCAGAGAGAGAGAGAGAGAGAGAGATTTTGGGAGAGAATTCCAAAGTTTTGGACCTCAGCAGCTGAAGACATGATCCTCTGGCTATTAGATAATTAAGAATGGAAGCAGGAGAGAGCAGCTCCAGCCCCCAGCTGGGCGACAGCAGGGAGGGGGATGGGGTGGTCACCATGTCAGAGGCTGCAGGCAGAATGGAAGCCAAAGCTTTCCTTTGTCACACAGAATGTGACTGGTGTATTCATGCTGGCTGGAAATCTGATTGGAGGAATTCAAACAGCAGCACAGACTTGGGAAGCAAGAATCCAGCCAATGGCCTTGGATAATAGAGGGAAGGTCACAGGAGTCGAGGGTTGTTTCTCTGAGGAGATGGGAGAGAGGGAGAGTACCTGAAAGATGGGCATTAAGAATATAAGCTAAGGTATGGAGCCAGGTCTCACAGATAAGGTGTAGAGCGGGAATGAGAGGAGGCAAGAGAAAGAGAGCGAGGGAGGAAGATGTGAGTTTAGGGCTTGGGCAGGAGTGAGGCCCAGAGGGAGTTAAACCTGCCCGTGCAGGGCATAGACAGATCGGGAGAAACTGCTCCCCCTGATAAAAGGATCAAAACCGAGAGGCACAGATTTAAGATGATTTGCAAAATAAGCAAATATGATAAGAGAAAAATCTTTTTCACCCAACGAGCGGTTGGGATCTGGAATGTTCCGCCTGGAAGAGTGACCGGGGGGGCAGATTCTATCGAGGCATTCAAGAGGCCATTGGATGATTATTTGAATAGAAACAATGTGCAGAGGAATGGCATTAATGGGGGCACAGTGGGCTGGGAGACTCGGGTGCAGCCGATTGGCGTGACCACGTGCTGGGCACCCGGGCCTCTGCACATCTCCCAACGCCAGACTTCCAGCACCATCCGCTCTGCGCCCGAAATCGGTGCGGAGCTGCCCCATGTATGCAGCAGGTAATTTTAATATAATTCAAATCTTGTTAGCGGGCCTGGGACTGAAGTCTCCAGACCCGCTAGCCTCTCTCCTCTCACTGCCCCCCCCCCCCCCCCCCCCCCACCCCCCACCACCCACTTGCCCCCAACGAGGAGTATTTCACTCCAGCAGGGTTTACAATAGCTCCCCACTTTCGAGGAGCTGGCGGCCCGACCCCGCTGCAGTGAAGGGGGGACCAATCAAGGCCCTTCAGAGTGTCAGGCGCCCAGGGGAGATACCCTCTGGCATTGCCACCTTGGCAGTGCCAGCCTGGGTCCCCGGCACTGCCCAAGGGGGAAAGTGCCAATGCCCCAGGGGCACTTTGGCACTGCTCATTGGGCATTGAGCAGTGCCAGGGGGGCGGGGGCCCTGCTGCCACTCTGCATAGGGATTAGTGGGGGGAGGGGAGGGAAGCCAGCGATCGGGGGGCCGGCAGGGGCCACTGCGCATCCTTGGTTCTGACAGATGGGCACATGCGCAGTGGCTCACTCTGCACTACGCTGCCGGCCTCTCCAGCGGGAATAGGCCCCGCTCCCTGATTTGCAGCGGGATTCACGCTGAGGCACTCTGCTCTGCAGAGTGTGGGAGATTCATCCTGAAACTCCTGCCGAATAAACCAGCGGGATTTACTCCAGCTTTTAAGCAAATTCGACACGACAAATTTTTTTGGAGAATCCCACCCATGATGCTTGTTTGGGAAGCTGGGACAGACAGTGGGCCGAATGGCCTCCTTCTGAACCGTAACAATTCTGTGCACTCGTCCCCAGAATCTCTCAATTCTCAGCAGGAATTTGTGGAACATCTGAATGTAATGCTGAGGTTTTAAACTGTTGGCTGCAGGTTTTACTGGATATTAATGGACTGAATAAAACTCACTGCACGCGTCTGTCTCCCACAGGTCACAGGGTGAGCAGAATTCTGTGTCCAAAATAGCCTGTCACCTGGAACAATTTATCCTCCTTTTAGAAATATCAATGAAGGAAATGCGCAGATAAAAAGCAGGTCACAAATGAAAAATAATGCATCAGATCGAGTTGTCAGCACTTCAAAGGGAGTGAAATCAGCTCTTCAGAAATAATAATAAGAGGTAGGTATTGGAAACTCAGAAGCAAACAGCTCCGGGAGGAAGGGACTATTTTCAAACCACACCCTCACAAACCCTCAGCTCCAGCATTTCAGAAACAAACTCTCCAAGGACAGTCAATTCTCAAACAGCCCAAATTCAAAAGCATAGACACAAACTGATTCCAGATTTAACATCGCGGGAGCTGCTTCCACCGTCTTACTGGTGGTCCTGAACCCTGTCATGCGGTAAGAGAGCTCCAGGTATCTTTCACCCCAGGCTCCCCTCCTGCTGCGACCCTCTGGTTAGTTAACAGCTGCCATCAGTGCCCACAGCTCCAACCAAACCACAACTGGAAACATGGATAACCCTGCCTGACGGTGACGCTTGCCAGTGACCTGGGCTGTTCTCAGGCAGGGAAAAGTGAAGCATTTTAAAAGTAGGCTCTTTTCAAAACTCAGGAAATCTTGAAAGGTTTCAGGCTCTTTCGCTTTGGCCCAACACCCCTCCCCCCACCTTGCACTGCACACTGCACCCACCACCCTTCCCCCATTGCACCCCCACCCCCCCAAACACACACACACTGCACCCTACTCCAGACACACGCTGCACCCACCCCAACCCCCCCCGACACACACTGCACCCCACCCTTTCCCTGCTGCACCCCACCACCCTCCCAACACACGACGCCCCCACCCCACCCTTGCCCCACTGCACCCCACCCAGGACAAAGGGAATATTAATGTGGTCTTTTTGTCTGTGACATAGAAACCCTACAGTGCAGAAGGAGGCCTTTCGGCCCATTGAGTCTGCACTGACCACAATCCCACCCAGGTCCTATTCCTGTAACCCCACATACTTACCCTGCAAATCCCCCTGACACTGAGGGTCAATTTAGCATGGCCAATCACCCTAACCTGCACATCTTTGAAGTGTGGGAGGAAACCGGAGGAAACCCACGCAGACACAGGGAGAACGTACAAACTCCACACAGACAGTGACCCAAGCCGGGAATTGAACCCGGGTCCCCTGGCGCTGTGAGGCTGCAGTGCCAACCACTGTGCCACCCTACCCTCTGTCGTCTCCCCCAACCACTGGCTCTCTATCCAGCCCCCACATTTCCCTTCCCCCACCCCGCTTCAACACAACAGTATAAACCTCCTGCTATGTTCCATTGTTTTTAGCTCTGACAAAGGGTCATCCAGACTCGAAACGTTGGCTCGATTCTCTCCCCACGGAGGATGTCGGACCTGCTGAGATTTTCCAGCATTTTCTGTCTGTGTTCCTGTTGCGATTGGCTGGCGACAAGTGCACACAACGATCAAAATGCAACCACGACACCAACCCATTGATTGGCGCTCTCTCCCCCTGGTGATGACATTTTAGGTGTAATCAAAGCCCAACAATACATGAACGTGTCAGCAGATTCCCCTGTTGTAACATCCAGATTTCCTTCCTAAACGCTACATGGTTGCTCCTGGCAACACATCTCCTCTTTGGCCCATTTCTCCCAGTCAAACAATTTTATACTCAAATCATCAAACTGCATCTTGCACCTGCCAGCCAGAGAGGCCCGATAGTCTTCCTCCCCGCTTTCAGTAAGATTGTGACTCCATTCCACAAATTCCTCAATATCTTACTGCCCAAAAAATCTCGGCCTTGAATATATTCATGCCTGAATATCCATGGTCCTCGATGGTAAAGAATTCCCAAGGATCATAACTCGAGTGAAGATAGTCCTTCTTCAAAATGGCCTTGGGTGGCATAGTGGCACAGTGGTTAGCACTGCTGCCTCATAGATGGCCTTGGATGGCACCATAACACTGCTGCCTCAGTGATTTTCTATGGTTCTATAATGAGGGGAGATTTGATAGAGGTGTATCAGATTTTGATGGGTATAGATAGAGTGAATGCAGGCAGGCTTTTTCCACTGAGGCATGGGTTAAGAGTGAGGGGGGAAAAGTTTAAAGGGATTATTAGGGGGGGGCTTCTTCACGCAGAGAGTGGTGGGAGTGTGGAATGAGCTGTCGGATAAAGTGATAAATGCTTTTAACATTTAAGAAAAACTTCATAGAAATCATAGAAACCCTACAGTACAGAAAGAGGCCATTCGGCCCATCGAGTCTGCACCGACCACAATCCCACCCAGGCCCTATCCCCATATCCCTACATATTTTACCCACTAATCCCTCTAATCTACGCATCCCAGGACACTAAGGGGCAATTTTAGCATGGCCAATCAACCTAACCCGCACATCTTTGGACTGTGGGAGGAAAGCGGAGCACCCGGAGGAAACCCATGCAGACACGAGGAGAATGTGCAAACTCCACACAGACAGTGACCCAAGCCGGGAATCGAACCCAGGTCCCTGGGTTCACTTGGCACACTTGGACGGGTTCATGGATGAGAGGGGTGTGGAGGGATATGGTCCAAGTGCAGGTCGGTGGGACGAGGCAAAAAATGATTCGGCACAGACAAGAAGGGCCAAAAGGGCTGTTTCTGAGCTGTAATTTTCTATGGTTCACAGTGCCAGGGACCCGGGTTTGATTCCCGGCTTGGGTCACTGCCAATGGTGATGTACAAGAGGCCAGAATTAAGACAGTACAGATCTCAGAGGGTCAAGGGGCAAGAGGAGAGGCCTTGGAGATTCGGGTGGAATAGTCTTCATTGACCAACAGTACATCAGAGAGAAGGGAATTTAGCCCAGATTGCCCATGCAATCACAGTGTCCACACATCACTGGCTTTCAGACCGCCCGAGGTCAGAAATGGTGCTACCGAAATGAAAAGTATTTATTTTTTATTGCATAAAATCTCGAAAGCAAATCTCTCGGATTTTTGGCTGGAGGTTCACTGATTCTTACATGAAGCCAGTTTTACTCTCTGCTGGAAGATAGCTGTTCCATAAGAATAGAGAATCACTTCCAAAAGCAATCCGTTAAAGCAAAGGTTTAAAGCGACTCACTGAGGGAAATGAAATGGAGCGGAATAGTCTCCAAGCAAAACTCCAGCTAACCCAGCATGGCTCCATGAGTGTATTCATTACCCACGGGTCTGGAGATGCCACTGTTAGACTGGGGTGGACAAGAGGTCACATGATGCCAGGTTACAGTCCAACAGTTCTGTACTTATCCATTGCTATTCCTGATTACCTGTTAGTGTCGGGCTATCGTCACTCTGTGGCTGCGCACCTCACTCCACTTCACCTGACAAAGGAGCTCCGAAAGCTTGTGATTTCAAATAAACCTGTCGCACTATAACCTGGCGTCGTGTGAACTCTCATATTACCCGCTGCGACAGAGTGACAGAGAGAAGGTCAAAGGGCTGAGAGAAAGGGGGAAGAGAAGGGGATCCCCGAGGGAGAAGGGGGTGAGAAGGGAATGAATCAGCTGGAGCAGCAGAAAGTGTCTGTGGTCTGAGTCTCGCCAAGAAATTCTGTCGATACTTTCATAACCACTAATAGTTCAACTCATGCAGTGGGGCGGCACAGTGATTAGCACTGCTGCCTCACCGCGCCAGGGACCCGGGTTCCATTCCTGGGGGCACGGTGGCACAGTGATTAGCACTGCTGCCTCACCGCGCCAGGGACCCGGGTTCCATTCCTGGGGGCACGGTGGCACAGTGATTAGCACTGCTGCCTCACCGCGCCAGGGACCCGGGTTCCATTCCTGGGGGCACGGTGGCACAGTGATTAGCACTGCTGCCTCACCGCGCCAGGGACCCGGGTTCCATTCCTGGGGGCACGGTGGCACAGTGATTAGCACTGCTGCCTCACCGCGCCAGGGACCCGGGTTCCATTCCTGGGGGCACGGTGGCACAGTGATTAGCACTGCTGCCTCACCGCGCCAGGGACCCGGGTTCGATTCCCAGGGGCACGGCAGCACAGTGGTTAGCACTGCTGCCTCACCGCGCCAGGGACCCGGATTCGATTCCCGGGGGCACAGCGGGTAGCACTGCTGCCTCACAGTGCCAGGGATCCGGGTTCGATTCCCGGGGGCACAGCGGTTAGCACTGCTGCCTCATCTCGCCAGGGACCCAGGTTCCATTCCTGGGGGCACGGTGGCACAGTGGTTAGCACTGCTGCCTCATCTCGCCAGGGATCCGGGTTCGATTCCCGGTTTGGGTGACTTTGTGTGGAGTCTGCATGTTCTCCCCGTGTCTGCATGGGTTTCCTCCGGGTGCTCCGGTTTCCTCCCACAGTCCAAAAGACGTGCTGGTTAGGTGCATTGGCCATGTTAAATTCTCCCTCAGTGTACCCGAACAGGCGTTTGAGTGTGGTAACTAGGGGACTTTCAGAGTAACTTCATTGCAGTGTGAATGTAAGCCTATTTGTGACTAATAAATCAACTTTACTTTTTTACTTTACTGGTTATTCTGCAGACACCATATTTTCCCCGAGTTGAAGTGATTTTTCTCGCTTTCTCTCTGAAAGGGAGCTGCACATTTGTCCTGCTGCTGTTCTGGTCACTCTCTGACCTTTCAGCCAGCATTTCTCTGCTGTCTCTGCAATCTTCTCCAGCCCCATGTCCAATATCACCTCAAAAGTTAATGTTGTCAATGAAGTGGCAACCAAGTGCATGTTCTCATTGTGATTTACAAGAAGCGCTTTCCACCTGTGTGGGGATAACTACGTGGAAAGGAAAAGTAGTCAGCACTGATAGTTAATGTATAAACCCACGAGAGCGAAACTGGCTTCTTCCTTTGCTGGATAGTTATTCATCCACGGCTTATTCACTTCAGGGTGTGGGGTCTTTAAATCGATTGTTTGGTACGGCCGTTCACCCGTGTTAACTGGGAATTGTGCCCATCCTGCAAAGCCATGAGGGAACATCACCCACAATCTATGTGCCCAGATCACCAACAACCTGCCCTGGTCCCCCCATGCCGACACTATTGTTAAGAAAGCCCACCAACACCTCTAATTTCGCAGAAGACTAAGGAAATTTGGCATGTCCGCTACAACTCTCACTAACTTTTACAGATGCACCATGAGAAGCATCCTTTCCGGATGTATCACAGCTTGGTATGGGCTCCTGTTCTGACCAAGACTGCAAGAAACTACAAAGGGTCATGAACGAAGCCAGGTCCATCACGCAAACCAGCCTCCCATCCATTGACTCTGTCTACACTTCCCACTGCCTCAGGAAAGCAGCCAGCATAATTAAGGACCCCACGCACCCCGGACATTCTCTCTTCCACCTTCTTCCGTCGGGAAAAAGAAACAAAAGTCTGAGGTCACTTACCAACCGACTCAAGAACAGCTTCTTCCCTGCTGCTGTCAGACTTTTGAATGGACCTACCTTATATGGAAGCTGATCTTTCTCTGCACTCGCGCTATGATTGCAACGCTATGGGTGGGAGTTTAGGCCTTGCCCATCCTGAAACTGTAAAATCCCACCTGAAGTCAACGGACCTTCCCATGCTCCGCCTCTTGCGCGTTCCAATTCCCGAGGCAGGCGGGCCAGTAAAATTCCAGCTTATATGCTGTACCCTCTCTTTTTCTTCTCCCCTATTTTATGAACGCACTCTATGAACGGTATGCTTTGTCTGTATAGCGTGCAAGGAACAATACTTTCCACTGTATCCCAATACATGTGACAATAATAAATCAAACCAAATCCCCTGCAAACTCTCTATTCCTCCAATTATTGCCCATCGTAACCAATCCTGGCAGCCCCACTGTCAATCATTCCAGCTCTGGAATTCTGCACATTAATCCTCTCCAGCTCTCTCTCCTCCTTCAGGTGCACCTCAGAACTCGCTCTTCTCCCAGCACCTCTTCCTTCTGTTCTCCAGCAGTGTTTACCCGACTCCGCTCTGGTGAAGCAGCTTGTCTGAATTAAAGGCAATATGTTAATCGCAAGCTGTCACTGTGACAGTCACAATGTTAAGAACACAAGCAGCACTGCGACGCTG
Organism: Mustelus asterias; assembly: GCF_964213995.1. Taxonomy (NCBI): domain Eukaryota; kingdom Metazoa; phylum Chordata; class Chondrichthyes; order Carcharhiniformes; family Triakidae; genus Mustelus; species Mustelus asterias. The sequence continues at coordinate 23,951,221 of NC_135829.1, read as the reverse complement.
CACTGATAGGAACATAGGAGTAGGCCATTCAGCCCATCGAGCCTGCTCCATCATTCCTTACAATATGGCTGATGGGACACTTCAATGCCTTTCCCCCACACTATCCCCATTACCCCTTGTGTTCTTGTGAATCAGAAATCTCTCCATCTCTACTTTAAACACACTCAGTGACTGACTTTCCACAGCCCTCTGTGGTAGAGAACTCCAAAGATTCACAAAGACATCTAGAAACAAAGCAGGTGCAGGAGTAGGCCATTCGGCCCTTCAAGCCTGCTCCACCATTCAACATCATATTCGATCATGCAATCTCAGTATCGCACTCCTACTTTCTCTCCATACCCTTGATCCCTTTAGCCACATCCAGCTCCCTCTTGAACCTATCTAACCAACTGGCCCCAACAGCCTTCTGTGGGAGAGAATTCCACAGGTTCACAACTCTCCAAGTGAAAAGGTTCTTCCTCATCTCAGTCCTGAATGACTTACCCCTTATTCTTAGACTGTGACCCGTCGATCTGGACTTCTCCAATATTGGGCACATTCTTTCTGCATTTAGCCTGTCCAGTTCCATCAGGATTTTATATGTTTCAATGAGATCCCCTCTCATTTTCTAAATTCCAGTGCCCAGTTGATCTAGTGTCTACATGCGTCAGCCCTGCCATTCCAGGAATTGGTCTGGTGAACCTTCGTTGGACTTCCTCAATAGCAAGAATGCCCTTCCTCAGACTAAGAGACCAAAACTGCACACAATACTAGAGGTGTGGCCTCACCAAGACCCTGTATAACCTCATATTTCTCACCATCTTGGTCCTAAGTGGCATTCCCTGTTATTTTGATATTATGCCTCATGGTTCTAGACTCCCCAACCAGGGAAAACATCCACTCTGCGTCTAACGTTTGATAAGGTTCCCCATGGTAGGCTATTGCAGAAAATACGGAGGCATGGGATTGAGGGTGATTTTGTGGTTTGGATCAGAAATTGGCTAGCTGTAAGAAGACAGAGGGTGGTGGTTGATGGGAAATGTTCATCCTGGAGTTCAGTTACTAGTGGTGTACCACAAGGATCTGTTTTGGGGCCACTGCTGTTTGTCATTTTTATAAATGACCTGGAGGAGGGCGTAGAAGGATGGGTTAGTAAATTTGCGGATCACACTAAAGTCGGTGGAGTTGTGGACAGTGCGGAAGGATGTTGCAGGTTACAGAGGGACATAGATAAGCTGCAGAGCTGGGCTGAGAGGTGGCAAATGGAGTTCAATGCGGAAAAGTGTGAGGTGATTCACTTTGGAAGGAGTAACAAGAATATAGAGTACTGGACTAATGGTAAGATACTTGGTAGTGTGGATGAGCAGAGAGATCTCGGTGTCCTTGTGCATAGATCCCTGAGAGTTGGTACCCAGGTTGATAGGGTTGTTAAGAAGGCGTACGGTGTGTTAGCTTTTATTGGTAGAGGGATTGAGTTTGAGCCATGATGTCATGTTGCAGCTGTACAAAACTCTGGTGCTTGGAGTATTGCGTACAGTTCTGGCCGCCGCATTATAGGAAGGATGTGGATGTATTGGAAAGGGTGCAGAGGAGATTTGCCAGTATGTTGCCTGGTATGGTGGGAAGGTCTTATGAGGAAAGGCTGAGTGACTTGAGGCTGTTTTCATGAGAGAGAAGAAGAAGGTTAAGAGGTGACTTAATAGAGGCATACAAGATGATTAGAGGATTAGATAGGGTGGACAGTGAGAGCCTTTTTCCTCAGATGGTGATGGCTGGCACGAGGGGACATAGCTTTAAATTGAGGGGTGATAGATATAGGACTGATGTCAGAGGTAGGTTCTTTACTCAGAGTAGTAAGGGCGTGGAATGCCCTGCCTGCAACAGTAGTGGACTCGTCAACATTAAGGGCATTTAAAGGTTCATTGGATAAACATATGGATGATATTGGAATAGTGGAAGTTAGATGGGTTTTAGATTGGTTTCACAGGTCGACGCAACATCGAGGTCCGAAGGGCCTGTACTGTGCTGTAATGTTCTATGTTCTAACCTGCCTATCCCTGTAAATATTTTATAGACTTCAATGTGATCACCTCTCATTCTTCGAAACTCGAGAGACTACAGACCCTGTTTGCCCAATCTCTCTTCATAGGACAGTCCCTCCAATCTGGGAACAATGCAGCCGGTGGTCTCACCGCTCAGCTTTACATTATAAAAATGTAATAAATCTAATACTTTATCTGTGAAAAGTTTTTCTTCATTCAGGAAGGAGCTGAGGTCTACTCTCTTTGACATGATAATTAAAACAATGTCCCGAGCTTGGTGATGAGGGTGGGGCCTGCCTTGTTGCAAAGCTCCCAGCGTACACTTTCCAGAGCAAGTTCATTCAGTTCCAAGCCAACATCTGTTCCGCATTATAAAATCATCCCATCAACAAGGGAGAACAACATCTTCCAACCACAGTTTCACAAGAGAAAAATAAAGTCTTCTGTCTTCTTGAAGCACAAAGCTTCCCTCCCTCCCCACACTCAGCAGTCGAGCGGCAGAGATGAACTATTCCTTGCCAAGTTTCTTGATTCTAAAAACACTTCATGTCAAATATGTGATGTCAAGGACTCCGAGTGATTGGAGATTGGGATGTGAGAGAGAGAGAAAGAAATGCAATCAGGGAATCACACACACTAGATTCTGTATGAGGTGGAAGAAAGGGAATGATTTCGGTTTTAAGGCATTCGTAATGTGGATGAAATCCCGAGTGTGTACAAATGAGCTACTGGAATAAATCAAAAGCTGCTGGAATTAAAATCGAGAATGCTGGAGACACAGAGTCAGGCAGTTTCTACAGAGTGGATTCACGGACTTTTGACATAGGGTCCACCTCCAGAGACCCCCCCCCCTGTGCTCTCTCTACTGTTCCTGCCCACGCTGTGTCCCCCCCACCCCCCGTTGGTTGAGGTTTCCTGCAAGGAGTAGGGATTGGGAAAAGTTGCTCAGAAAACAAATGTGATGGCAGCATTATTCTGCGCAGTGCCAATCCACAATGAACACATATCCCGACTGGTTGAACACTCAGATTGCCTCTCGTCGAGGCCCACTGAACTGCTGGAATAGATAACTATCTGGCAGTGAGTCAACACAAGTACTTGACCCTTCCACAGCCACTCACCGTACCCAGTACATATCACACAACACCATACTCACCGTACCCAGTACATATCACACAACACCGTACTCACCGTACCCAGTACATATCCCACAACACCGTACTCACCGTACCCAGTACATATCACACAACACCGTACTCACCGTACCCAGTACATATCACACAACACCATACTCACCGTACCCAGTACATATCACACAACACCATACTCACCGTACCCAGTACATATCACACAACACCATACTCACCGTACCCAGTACATATCCCACAACACCGTACTCACCGTACCCAGTACATATCACACAACACCATACTCACCGTACCCAGTACATATCACACAACACCATACTCACCGTACCCAGTACATATCACACAACACCATACTCACCGTACCCAGTACATATCCCACAACACCGTACTCACCGTACCCAGTACATATCACACAACACCATACTCACCGTACCCAGTACATATCACACAACACCATACTCACCGTACCCAGTACATATCACACAACACCATACTCACCGTACCCAGTACATATCACACAACACCGTACTCACCGTACCCAGTACATATCACACAACACCGTACTCACCGTACCCAGTACATATCACACAACACCATACTCACCGTACCCAGTACATATCACACAACACCATACTCACCGTACCCAGTACATATCACACAACACCATACTCACCGTACCCAGTACATATCACACAACACCATACTCACCGTACCCAGTACATATCCCACAACACCGTACTCACCGTACCCAGTACATATCACACAACACCATACTCACCGTACCCAGTACATATCACACAACACCATACTCACCGTACCCAGTACATATCACACAACACCATACTCACCGTACCCAGTACATATCACACAACACCATACTCACCGTACCCAGTACATATCACACAACACCATACTCACCGTACCCAGTACATATCACACAACACCGTACTCACCGTACCCAGTACATATCCCACAACACCATACTCACCGTACCCAGTACATATCACACAACAGACCAAGCAAAGAAAGAAATTTCCAACGCTGCCTTTCCAGAGATTTCAAACCTCTTTCGCCAGCTCCCCAATGCTGTTCAACCAATCAGAAACCCTGCCGTACTCTCCACATTATCTATCACCTATAAATGAGAAGGATAATCTATCCCCCGACACCGCTCAAAGCTGATAGCCAATCAATTTCCCTGAGACAACAGGCAATGGGATGAAATTGAATGAAGGTTACACGGTTTACAATCTGTCAACTCCAAGCAGATCAGCAACAATCGATTCGGAGCCAAGATCAGATCAGACAATCTTCACCATCTCTATTTTTATTGGCCCACTGCCAGATCTCCGACAGGACTCCGAATCCAGAGGAGAAGCAGGGACGGGGTTAATGAACACCCCTGGAGATCACATGTGGCTGTGTCTGGACAGCTGGATAGGTACATAGATCAGAAGCTCAAAGTGTGAACACAGTGTGAGTGATTCCTGATAGTAATTTGCTGTATCAATCACCACCCACAGATTCATCCTGACTTCCTGAGAAAGGATAAAAGTGAAAGCTTTGAAAAGACAACACATCATAGCAGTTAATTCCACAGCGATCTGAACACAGAACTGAACCACTCGCCAAATGCCAGGCTCAATCCTTCTGGTACCAAGTCTCTCCCAGTGCCAACTTCAATGCAGCCAACAAAGAGCAGATTGTGCCCACATAGAATCATACCATGCAGAAGAGTCCCTTCAGCCCATTGCGCCTGTACCAACATGGGAGAAACACTGGAACTCCCACCTAATCCCATCTGCCAGCACTTGGCCCATAGCCTGGAATGTTATGATGTGCCAAGTGCTCATCCAGCTACTTTTTAAAGGATGTGAGGCAACTCACCTCCACCACCCTCCCAGGCAGCGCATTCCAGACCGTCACCACCCTCTGGGTAAAAATGTTTTTCCTCACATCCCCCCAAAAATTCCTATCCACCTTGAACCCATGCCCTTTGTATCTGACCCTTCAACTAAGGGGAACAGCTGCTCCTGCATCGAGTCTGCACCGACCACAATCCCACCCAGGCCCTACCCCCATACCCCTATATATTTTACCCACTAATCCCTCTAACCTACGCATCTCAGGACACTAAGGGCAATTTTAGCATGGCCAATCAAACTAACCCGCACATCTTCGGACCTTGAATTTTTCTTGAATTTTTCCAAGTGCCCTGCTATAACATCTTTAATAATGGCTTCTAATATTTTCCCCATGATAAAAACATAGAAAATAGGAGCATGAGGAGGCCATTCGGCCCTTTGAGCCTGCTCCACCATTCATGATCATCATGGTTGATCATCTCAGTGACCTGTTCCCATTTTCCCCCCCATATCTTTCGATCCCTTTAGCCCCAAGAGCTCCTAACTCCTTCTTGAAAACATGTAATGTTTTGGTTTCAACTACTTTCTGTGGCAGTGAATTCCACAGGCTGACCACTCTCTAGGTGAAGAAATGTCTCGCCATTTCAGTCCTAAAGGATCTACCATGTGTCCTCAGACTGTGACCCATGGTTCTGGACTCCCCCACCATCGGGAACATTCTTCCTGCTTCTACCCTGACTAGCCCCGTTAGAATTTTATCGGTTTCTATAAGAATCCCCCCCCCCCCCCCATTCTCCTGAACCCCAATGAATACAATCCAACCTGACTCAACCTCTCCTCATACATAGTCCTGTCATCCCAGGAATCAGTCTGATAAGCTTTCTCTGCACTCCCTCTATAGCAAGAACATCTTTCCTCAGATAAGGAGACTAAAACTGCACACAGTATCCCAGGTGTGGCCTCAAAAAGGCCCTGTATAATTGCAGCAAGGCATCCTGTTCCTGCACTCAAATCCTCTCTCTATGAGGGCCAACATGCCATTTGCCTTCTTCACTGCCTGCTGCACCTGCATGCTTACCTTCAGCGACTGGTGTACGAGGGCACCCAGGTCTTGTTGTACATTCCCCTCTCCTGGTGAATCGTAGAATTTCTGCTGTGCAGAAAGAGGCCATTCGGCCCATCAAGCCCGCACCGACAACAATCCCACCCAGGCCCTATCCCCATAACCCCATGTATTTAATCTACTAATTTCCCTGACACTAAGGAACAACTGAGCATGGCCAATCCACCTAACCTGCACATGTTTGGACAGGAGGAAGAAACCAGAGCAGCCAAAGAAAACCCGCATAGACATGGGGAGACTGTGCAGACTCCACACAAAGTTACCAGAGGCTGGAATTGAATCATGGTCCCTGACACTATGAGGCAATAATGCTAATTACTGTGCCACTGTGCCGCCCACTATAGCTGGGGTCCCAGCACTGATCCCTGTGGTACCCACTAGTCACTGCCTGCATCTGGAAACAGACGCATTTAATCCTACACTTTGTTCCTGTCTGCCAGCCAATTTTCTATCCATCTCAGTACACTACCCCCAATCCCAAAGGGTTTTAACTTTACACGCTAATCTCTTATGAGAGACTTTGTCAAAAGCCTTCCGAAAGTCCAAATAAACCACATCTACTAGCTCCCCCTGATCAACTCTGCTAGTTACATCCTCGAACAATTCCAGTAGATTTGTCAAGCATGATTTCCCCTCCATAAACCGATGCTGCCTCTCTCCAATCCTGTCAGTGTTTTCCAGGTGTTTTTCTATAAAATCCTCAATAATGGATTCTAGAATTTTCCCCACTACCAACGACAGGCTGACTGGTCTATAATTCCCTGTTTTCTCTCTACCTCCCTTGTTCAATAGTGGGGTTATATTAACTACCCTCCAGTCTGTAGGAACCATTCCAGAGTTTGTAGAATCTGTCTATAGACTGGCCTGTAGTTTCCTGTCTCCCTCCCTTTCTGAATAAAGGAGTTAGCATTTAATATCTTCCAATCTAATGGCATCTTCCCCAAATCCAAGGAATTTTAGAAAATTAAAGCCAATGCATCAGCGAGCTCACTAGACATTTCCTTTCAGACCTAGAAAGAAGTCCATCAGGACGTGGAATCTGTCAGCCCAAAGCCCCAACAATTTATCAATCTCACTTACTTCCTGGTGACTGCAATTTCCCCGAGTTCCTCCCTCCCTTCAATTCCCTGATTTACAGCTATTTCTGGGATGTTATTTGTATCCTCTACAGTGAGGATCGATGTAAAATACATGTTCAATTTATCTGCCAATCTCATTATATTCCGTCATGAATTGCCCAGACGCACTGACTATCGGGCCACTCACTTTTCTTATTTAAATATCTCTAGAAACTCTTGCTATCCGTCTTCATAGTTCTAGCCATCGTTCTCTCGTACCCTAATTTTTCCCTCTTCTTGTCATTATTTGCTGTTCTTTATATACAGGGAAGGCGATGGCCTACTGGTATTAACGCTCGACTTTCAATCAGAAACTCAGCTAATCATAGAAACCCTACAGTGCAGAAGGAGGCCATTCGGCCCATCGAGTCTGTACCGACCACAATCCCACCCTACCCCCACATATTTACCCGCTAACCTACGCATCTCAGGACTCTAAGGGGCAATTTTTAACCTGGCCAATCAACCTAACCTGCACATCTCATTCTAAATCTAATGTTCTGCGGACTCAGGTTCAAATCCCACCATGGCAGATGGTGGAATTTGAATTGAATAAAAAAGATCTGGAATTAAGAATCTGCTGATGATTTTGAAACCATTGTCGATTGTCAGAAAAACCCATCTGGTTCACTAATGTCCTTTGGGGAAGGAAATCTGCCACCCTTACATGGTTTGACTGACATGTGACTCCAGACTCACAGCAATGTGGTTGACTCTCAACTGTCCTCAGGCAACTAGGGATGGGCAATAAATGCTGGCCAGCCAGCGACGCCCATATCCTATGAATGACTAAAAAAATATTCTGTCCAATCTTCTGAATTACCAAATATCTTTGCACAAACTTTAAGTCTGATGCTACCTTTCACTTTTTTAGTTAACCACGATGATCGATCCTCCTCATGGATGTTTGCTATTTTGTTGGGACGTATCTATTCCGTTTATTCTGAAATACCCTCTTGACCTATCCCTTAACCTCATTCCCAGTTCACTTTAACTTGCTCTTCTCACATTCCCACATTATTGCTCTTAAGTTTAAAAATACTCAGTCTTGGACCCCCCTCTTCTCTCCTTTAACCGACTGTAAAATTCAATCATCTTATGATCTTCTCAATTCAGCAATGAGCCAACCTCCACAAATTCAACACTCCTCTTGTAATGAAGGAGGTCAAAACTCAACAAGGCCAGGTGGACAAAGCGTGTTTCCCAAGTGCCTCCAGCAGAGTGAAACACCCCGAGACACTTCAGAGGAACATCATTTGACACCAAATCACATCAGGAGATACAAGGACAGCTGACCAAACGCTTGGTGGGAGGTCAGTTTGAAAGAGGGGTGAAGCAAGGTCGCTCATGGTGGATTTCAACAAAGAGATCAGAATGAAACAAGCACAGATCTGAGAGGGTTGCATTAATGTTCCCTCTCAGTGGTCTGACCATGTAGCAACATAAAGGTCTCTGCACGAACCCTTCAATTTACCACTCAATCAAAGTTAAAGGGACCACTCACTCAAACAAAATCAGGTTAAAGTCCAGCAGGTTTATTTGGAATCATGAGCTTTTGGAGCACTGCTCCTTCATCAGGCGAGTCAAGGACTTCCTCACCTGAGGAAGGAGCAGTGCTCCGAAAGCTCGTGATTCCAAATAAACCTGTTGGACTTTAACCTGGTGTTGTGAGACTTCTTACTGTGCCCAACCCCAGTCCAACGCTGGCATCTCCACATCTTAAAACAAAATCGCCTGCCAACTTCCAAAAAAAACCCAGAGAGAACATTGTTTGCTGGGCTGGGAAATGACAGCGATGGTGAGGGGTTAAGACACTGAGGGTTTGGCACATAGCGATGGGAATTTTAACTCGGAGTTGATGGGAATTTTAACTCGGAGCCAGTGCAGATGAACAATCAAAGGATAGACAGGACATGGTGTGAATTAGGATCAGGGCAGAAGAGTTCGGGATATTCCATGGGGGATTAGGACATTCTAAATCTGAACAAGGGTTTCCATCAATGCTTAATCCCAAGCAGATGGCATTGTTTGCCTGTTGTAATGTGCTTTCTCACATGGTTACACTTCCAGTGTTGCCTCGCACAAGACATTCTGAGTGGGTTTTAATGCTTATGGCGGGAATCTTGCCTGCCGGTGGGAGCCCCTCAATGCCTCCTCCAAGGTGGCATTAAGTGTCTATCAGGCATTAATTGCTTGTTCAAGGGCCTCAATTAGCGTCCAGGCCTTCATGCCCTGGGTTTAAATTGGCAGAAAAGTGTCCACCCGCCCACTTCCAAACTCACCTCTGGTGAAGTGGGTCATTGAATTCTACTCTCTTTCCCTTAACTCTTTAGATGCTTGCTATATACAACAACAACAACAACTTGGATTTATTCTGACAAGGGGGCGACACGGAGGCACAGTGGTCAGCACTGCAGCCTCAGAGCGCCAGGGACCTGGGTTCAATTCCCGGCTTGGGTCACTGTCTGTGTGGAGTCTGCACGTTCTTCATGTCTGCGTGGGTTTCTTCCAGGTGCTCCTGTTTTCTCCCACACTCCAAACATATGCAGGTTATTTTCATTGGCCATGCTAAATTGCCCCTTAGTATCCCGGTTTGCATAGGTTAGAGGGATTAGCGGGGAAAATATGTGGGTTACGGGGTTAAGGCCTAAGTGGGATTGTTGTCAGTGCAGGCTCGATGGGCTGAATGGCCTCCTTCTGCACAGTAGGGTTTGTATGATCCTATGAACTTGTATTTAGCAGCTTTACCATGTTGAATGGCCGTTCACAAGAGTGCTATCAAATAGAATTTGACACCGGCTTCTGGGGCAGAGATCCAAAAGTTTGATCAGAGAGCAGCTGGAAGGGAGATGGGGAGGCAGAAAGGCTTCGAGAGGGAATTCCGAATTTCCACGCGCCTTAACCAGCAATAGGGAAGTGAATCGAATCAGAAATGCTCAACAGTCCAGAGCACTCAAGAGGTTGTGAGGCTGGAGGAGTTTGCAGAGATAGCGAATGAGGGAGGCCATGGAAGGATTTAGAAATAGGAGTAAGAATTTTAAAATAAAGGAGTGGCTTAACTGGGAGCCAATGTAGGTCAGAGAGCAGAGGGGTGAAAGGTTAATGCACTGGTTAATCGGTTATGAATAGAATTTCAATTAACTTCAAGAGTACATATGGAAGAAGATGAGACACCATTCAGGAGTGCTGCAGTTAAATGTCCCAAAGTAAGAAAGGACATTATCAAAGCAAACAGAAATTCAAAAATCCAATAAATATTCCCCATTATACAGAATTCCCAATGTCCGGGTACTTTTACATTTCGAAACATGTCACTACGACTCTCACCAATTTTTACAGATGCATCATAGAAAGCATCCTTTCTGCTTGTATCATAGTTTGGTATGGCTTCTGCTCTGTCCAAGACACAAGGAACTACAAAGGGTCGTGAATGAAGCCCAGTCCATCACTCAAACCAGCCTCCCATCCATTGACACTTCTCGCTGCCTCGGAAAAGCAGCCAGCATAATCAAGGACGCCATGCATCCCAGACATACTTTCTTCCACCTTCTTCTGTCGGGAAAAAGATACAAAAGTCTGAAAACACTTACCAAACGGCTCAAGAACAGCCTCTTCCCTGCTGCCATCAGACTTTGAATGGTGGTATCACATATTAAGCTGATCTTTCTCTACATCCTATTGGTAACTGCAACACCACATCCTGCATGCTCTCCTTTCCTTCTCCCCTATGTACTCTATGAACAGTACGATTTTTCTGTATCGTGCGCAAGAAACAGTACTTTGCACTTGATCCCAATTCATGTAACAATAATAAATCATATCAAATCAATTGTTAAGAAAAGAAAAACTTGCATTTCATACAATCATAGAATCCCTACAATGCAGAAGGAGGCCATTTGGCCCATCGAGCCTGCACCAGCAGCAATCCTACCCAGGCCCTATCTCCGTAACCCCATGTATTTACCCTGCTAATCCCTCTGACACTAAGCCACAATTTAGCATGGCCAATCCACCTAACCCACACGTCTTTTGGACTGAGAGATGAAACCGGAGAAACCCACGCACACATGGGGAGAACATTCAGACTGCACACAGGCAGTCACCCAAGGCCGGAATTGAACCCGGGTCTCTGGCGCAGTGAGGCAGCGGTGCTAACCACCGTGCCGTTATGCAGCACCTTTCGCAACCTCTGGACAAGGAAGTTATTTTGGAGGTGTAGTCACTGCTATTGTGTAGGGAACGCAACCAACAACTTGTGCACAGCAAGCTCCCACAAACAGAAACATGATCAGTTAATCCATTTTTAGCTTTGTCAATTGAGGAATAAATATAGGCCAGGACGCCTGGGAGGGAGGGCAGGTGGGAGCTCGGTTTAATATTTCACCCCAAAGGTTAACCAGCCTCTGGGTTGGAGGAGAAGATCTCCTGGCCTTTTTCAAGAAGAGAAAATTAATTTTCCTGGTGCTACTAAACATTTATTTCTCAATCTTCACCACAGAAACTCGGTTCACTGATCACATCCCTTGCCTGCTCTTTGTGAAATCTCATTCTCCACGTTTGGAGTCCTGATTTTGCTATCCGTTTTACAGGGATTGACATCAAAATTAGCCGTGAAGTTTAGACGGACATTGAAATAGTTGAGGGACAGTGACCAAGGGGTTGAGAAACGTATCAGCCATAACTGAATGGTGGGGCAGACTGGATGGGCCGAATGGCCTAATTCTGCTCCTATATCTTATGGTCTAAGTTCTGAGTTCTGACACACTCACCATAAGATACAGGAGCAGAATTGGGCCATTCGGCCCATCGAGTCTGCTCCGCCATTCAATCATGGTGACATGATTCTCATCCACATTTTCCTGCCTTCTCCCCACAACCCTTGATCTCCTTATTGATCAAGAACCTATCTATCTCCGTCTTAAAGACAGTGACCTGGCCTCCACAGCCCTCTGTGGCAATGAGTTCCACTGATTCACCACCTGAAGAAATTCCTCCTCATATACCCTAATGGCTGTAAATTGGGAGAGGGGAGTGTGCAGCGGGACCTGGGTGTCCTTGTGCACCAGTCGCTGCAGGTAAGCATGCAGGGGCAGCAGGCAGTAAAGGCGGCAAATGGCATGTTGGTTTTCATTGCGAGAGGTTTTGAGTACGGGAGCAGGGATGTGTTGTTGCAATTACAGTAAGAAGTCTCACAACATCAGGTTAAAGTCTAACGGGTTTATTTGCTACCAAATAAACCTGTTGGACTTTAACCTGGTGTTGTGAGACTTCTTACTGTGTTCACCCCAGTCCAACGCCGGCATCTCCACATCATTGTTGCAATTATACAGGGCCTTGGTGAGGCCACATCTAGAGTATTGTGTGCAGTTTTGGTCTCCTTTTCGGAGGAAGGATGTTCTTGCTCTCGAGGGAGTGCAGTGAAGGTTTACCAGGCTGATTCCGGGGATGGCGAATGTGTGAGAAGGAGATTGACTAGGTTAGGATTGTTTTTGCTGGAGTTCAGACGAATGAGGGGGATATCTCATAGAGACTTATAAAATTCTAACAGGACTAGACAGGGTAGATGCAGGGAGGATGTTCCCGATGGTCAGGGAGTCCAGAACCAGGGGTCACAGTCTGAGGATTCAGGGTAGACCATTTAGGACGGAGGTGAGGAGACATTTCTTCACCCAAAGAGCGGTGAGCCTGTGGAATTCATTACCACAGGAAGTAGTTGATGCCAAAACATTGAATGTATTCAAGAGGCGGCTGGATATAGCACTTGGGGCGAATGGTATCAAAGGTTATGGGGAGAAAGCAGGATTAGGCTATTGAGTTGGACGATCAGCCATGACTGTGATGAATGGGGGAGCAGACTTGAAGGGCCGAATGGCCTCCTCCTGCTCCTATCTGTTTCTATCTCAGTTTTAAAGGAGCGTCTCTTCACTCGGAGGTTGTGCCCTCGAGTTCTCGTCTCTCTCACTCGTGAAAACATCCTCTCTACATCCGTCCACTCCATCGAGTATTGACCCACCAATGGCTGCCCAGGACACCATCAAGAACTGGCTTGTATTCAGATAGCCGCATCTTCTAAATCGGTTCAAGGGGCAGATTGGAGGGGTGGGCGGGGAGGGGGGGGGGGGGGGGTCGTGGTTTCATTGAAAGACTGCAGCTGCAGCAGTGCAGAACTCCCTCGGCACTGGGCCCAGGGACTCGGCCTGGATTGTACGCCCAAATCCCTGCAGTTAGACAAGGAAAGGAAGAAACAATCCCTCTGAGATACTGTAGATTGCAAAACAATTAGTGGGGGAAGGGCACTCCAGCATTCCCCACAGCGCGGAGAACAGATGTGTGATGCTTTTCCTCTCTCTGTGGCCGATTTAGGAACATGCCACAGGAGATTTGTGGACCGCGCATCAAGTTTAAATCTTCTTCCCACGAATTTGCAGAAGTTCCAAGTGGTTGGCAGAAAAAGACCTTGATGCTAGGTTCACCCTCCCAGTGAAGAAACTGCCCGCTGCAAACAGATTCATTCTAAACAGGACAAACCAGCAAATCACAAAGGTGAAGGACATTCCTGAACAGACACAGTTCTGCGGAGCTCATTCATGTCTGTGTGCGCCACTCTGGACAGCCAGCTCAAAAGCTTTGCCCCTTTCATGCCATGGTTAGTTATACTGTGGGCAAAATCCATTCTCTGGCAAGAGGAGGGCTTGCGGTTCACCTGGAACTATCATCAGGAATGTTGCAGAACCACCCTGGGGTGTTCACACTTGCTGCAGCAACGCCAAGTAAAGACCAGAAGAACCTGAAAGTTTAGTCTAGCCGCTTTGTAACCACAAGAATGATGTGAAAGAATACTGCGCTGGATTATACTTTCATTCACAAAGCAGGCGGGATGATCAGAGGACGAGGTAGCACTGAACCAAGATACATGGCCCATTGCACCTTCTCTGTCTCTTGAATAAAGTTCTCCAATTCGCCTCAGTCCCCTGCTCCATCCCTGCAGTTGTTTCATTTCTGTAGCTATTGAATCTGTTTCCACCATCTTTTCAAGCAGAATGTGCCAGATCACAAACCACGCCTTAAAAATATTGTTCACATTACTCTGGATTCTATTGTCAATTATCTTAAATCCATGACCTCAGGTTATCAAATCTCCTGCCAGCAAATACTCCATAAAAAATACCTTTGGATTTTTGAACACCGATTAAATCTCCCCTAAAAACTCTCTCTCCACACAGAACCCCACATTCATATTCACCAGCCACCTGTCCTGGTCCCCGCCATGCCAACACTATAGTTAAGAAAGCTCACCAACGCCTCTACTTTCTCAGGAGGCTAAGGAAATTTGACATGTCCGCTATGTCTCTCACCAACTTTTACAGATGCCCCATTGAAAGCATCCTTTCTAGCGGCATGGTGGCACAGTGGTTAGCACTGCTGCCTCACAGCTCCAGGCACCCAGGTTCAATTCCCGGCTTGGACCACTGTCTGTGCGGAGTCTGCATGTTCTCCCCGTGTCTGCATGGGTTTCCTCCCACAGTCCAAAAGGCATGCTGGTTAGGCGCACTGGTCATGCTAAATTCTGTGTGTGTGCCCAAACAGGTGCCGGAGTGTGGCCTCTTTTAAGGGATTAGGGGATTTTCACAGTAACTTCATTGCAGTGTTAATGTAAGCCTACTTGTGACACTAGTAAAAAATAATACAACAAAAATGTATCACAGCTTGGTATGGCTCCTGCTCTGTCCCAGACCGCAAGAAACTACAAAGGGTTGTGCATGCAGCCCAGTCCATCATTCAAACCAGCCTCCCATCCATTGACTCCATCTACACTTCCTGCTGCCTTGGAAAAGCAGCCGGCATAATCAAGGACCCAACGCAACCTGGACATTCTCTCTTCCACCATCTTCTGTGAGGAAAAAGATACAAAAGTCTGAGGTCACGTATCAACCAACTCAAGAACAGCTTCTTCCCTGCTGCCGTCAGACTTTTGAATGGAACTACCTTATAGTAAGCAGATCTTTCTCGACACCCTAGCTATGACTGTGACACGACATTCTGCACTCCTTTCCTTCTCCCTCTGTACTCTATGAACGGTATGCTATGTCTGTATAGTGCGCAAGAAACAATACTTTTCACTGAATCCCAATACATGTGACAATAATAAAACCAAATCAAAAAATATTCTCCAGTCTCTCCATGTAGCTAATCCTTGGGACCTTTCGTATGAGTCTCCTCTGTACAATATCTCTCCAAGGTCTTGACGTCCTTCTTAACAGGCTATGCCCAGAATTGGACCCTTCTGATGAAAGGTGACTGACCGCCGATCGTGTCGGACCTGTTGAGCTTTTCCAGCATATTCTGTTCTTACTTCAGATTTGTGGTATTTTGCTTCCAAATCGTGTCTAGTTCAGTCAGAACCACAACCATTTTAGATTCTAACTGCCAAAGATCCTCATCCCTGCCTATCCCAGTGACAATGACCCTGCCTGATAGATTACATATCGGCACCCTTGGCCAAATGCCAAGGACCAAAACTGTTCTCCAACCAGATTCCGATGTTGCGGATAGCACTCAACTCAGAGGGGGAAGGTTGTGGGTTCAAATTCCACTGCAGGAACCCGGAGTTCAGTGCTGAGGGTGTGCTGCACTGTCAGAGATGCTGCCTTTCACACCAAATGTTAAACTGGCTTGCTGCTGGCTTACACGGATCCCATGAACACACGATTATTTCATGCTGAAATATTATCTGCCGATAGGTATTGCAGCATATTGTAGTAATCTGCACACTGATCCGTTATATTCTGATTTAAGAATACAATGTGCAAAGTCAAGGCAAACCTGGGCTGAAATGGGCTGCAATCGTCTCCACATCTCATTCTCTGGATCCCTCTGTTAAACAGTGTGTCTCCACTACCTCAGTTAACACACAGGGCATAAGGACAGAGCATGCCATTCTGCCCACTGTCTCCCTTTGAAGGATTCTCCTCTGGGCGGCACGGTAGCACAGTGGCTAGCACTGTTGCTTCACAGCTCCAGGGACCTGGGTTCGAATCCTGGCTTCGGTCACTGACTGTGTGGAGTTTGCACATTCTCCTCGTGTCTACGTGGGTTTCCTCCGGGTGCTCCGGTTTCCTCCCACAGTCCAAAGATGTGCGGGCTAGGTTGATTGGCTGTGCTAAATTGCCCCTTAGTGTCCTGGGATGCATAGGTTAGAGGGTAAATATGTAGGGATATGTGGATAGGGCCTGGGTGGGATTGTGGTTGGTGCAGACTCGATGAGCCGAATGGACTCTTTCTGCACTGTAGGATTCTATGATTCTTCCCCACTTGTGGGAGGTGAGTGCATAATTTCTAGGATGGGCTCCCGCCTGCCTCAGCCTCTCCACAATTTCATACCATTCCTGCCCCAATTCAGGCCCCTAAATGGCCATTTTTCAGGCTGGTGAGAAAAGTACCAAGGTATAGAGTCATAGAGGTTTACAGCATGGAAACAGGCTCTTCAGCCCAAACTGTCCATACCGCCTTTTTTTTTAAAACCCCTAAGCTAATCCCAATTGCCTGCGTTTGGCCCATATCCCTCTATACCCATCTTACCAATGTAACTGTCCAAATGCTTTTTAAAAGACAAAATTGTACCCGCCTCTACTACTACCTCTGGCAGCTCGTTCCAGCCACTCACCACCCTGTGTGAAAAAATTGCCCCTCTGGACCCTCTCACCTTAAACCTATGCCCTCTAGTTTTAGACTCCCCTACCCTTGGGAAAATATATTGACTATCTAGCTGATCTATGCCCCTCATTATTTTATAGACCTCAAAAGATCACCCCTCAGCCTCCTACGCTCCAGAGAACAAAGAACAATACAGCACAGGAACAGGCCCTTCGGCCCTCCAAGCCCGCGCTGCTCCCTGGTCCAAACTAGACCATTCTTTTGTATCCCTCCATTCCCACTCCGTTCATATGGCTGTCTAGATAAGTCTTAAACGTTCCCAGTGTGTCCGCCTCCACCACCTTGCCTGGCAGCGCATTCCAGGCCCCCACCACCCTCTGTGTAAAATATGTCCGTCTGATATCTGTGTTAAACCTCCCCCCCTTCACCTTGAACCTATGACCCCTCGTCAACGTCACCACCGACCTGGGGAAAAGCTTCCCACCGTTCACCCTATCTATGCCTTTCATAATTTTATACACCTCTATTAGGTCACCCCTCATCCTCCGTCTTTCCAGGGAGAACAACCCCAGAGGAAAAAGGTCCCAGTTTATCCAGCCTCTCCTTATAACTCAAACCATCAGGTCCCCGTAGCATCCTAGTAAATCTCTTCTGCACTCTTTCTAGTTTAATAATATCCTTTCTATAGTAGGGTGACCAGAACTGTACACAGTATTCCAAGTGTGGCCGTACCAATGTCTTGTACAACGTCAACAAGACGCTCCAACTCCTGTATTCAATGTTCTGGCCAATGAAATCAAGCATGCTGAATGTCTTCTTCACTACTCTGTCCACCTGTGACTCCACTTTCAAGGAGCTATGAACATGTACCCCTAGATCTCTTTGTTCTGTAACTCTCCCCAACGTCCTACCATTAACTGAGTAAGTCCTGCCCCGGTTCAATCTACCAAAATGCATCACCTCGCATTTATCTAAATTAAACTCCATCTGCCATTCGTCAGCTCACTGGCCCAATTGATCAAGATCCCATTGCAATCCGAGGAAGGCCAAAATTAAATTGGGTTAAGGTGCTTCCATTAGCAGCCCCCTTTTAACATCAGGTGCTCCCTCCATAAGATCCTATCACCACAGTCCCCCTCTGTGCACACCACACCCTGCAGGCCTCACCTATCCTCCCCACCCTGAGAACCCCAAACTTACCTGATCCTGGACTCCGGGGACTTGGATTCTGGGGAGTGCTTGCAGTTTCGGTGCGGTCGACTGCAGCTTCTGGCGCTGCAGGGGAGCAAGTGCTGTTGGCCAATCAGAATCCGTGTTGGGGCTTCGTTTTCACCCCCCCCGCAACCATGAGGGGTGGAAATCCCACCTCAGCCAATGAACGCTCGATGGATTGGCATCTACGTGATCCCCAACAATTCTCTGGACGGCAGGAAGGGTAACCCCACCATCTGAAAAGTCCTGGCCCCTAACTCTGAAACACACTAACTCTCTCACTGAGCTCCATCCCTGCCTTATCCAAACTGAACATGCCAACAAAACCACTCCCTTCAAATGACTGAATCTCCCATCGAAACCCAAGGGACTCCAGCTCCTCCAACATCCACAACACTCTTAATATCCCGGTCTCTACTTGTCCCAAACATTTACCATCTCACTAAAACAATTCTGCCAAATAGTTGCCTCTGACAGTTCCAGTTATTGTTATCTGGCCCAGATTTCATGGTGTTTTCTCAAACATTGTGATTTAATATTTTGTGGCCCACATTGAAGTCTTTCCTTCACTGTGGTGATCGGCCTTCTTCTTTGAAGGCCGTGTGGCTCAGACCTTTCCAATATTTCCTCACAGCTCATCTACTTCACATCAGGAATTATCATCGGCATTCTTCACACATTGACCAGCCACCCAGAATCCCTGAGGTCTGGTCACTCCGGTCCACTTCACCAAACACAAGCCACATGTCTCCCACTCGGTGTAATAGCCACCACCCACAAGGCACATGTGTGATGGAATACACTCCGTTTGATGAGTTCAGCTTCAACAACACTCAAGAAGCTCAACACCATCCAGGACAAAGCAGCCTGGCATGTTACCCACTAGCTTAAACATCCACTCCCTCCACCAGTGGCAGCCGTGTGTGCCACCTACAAGATGCACTGTAGAAGCTCAAGGTTCCTTTGACAACACCTTATAAATGCACAAACTCTACAGTCCAGAAGGGCAAGAGCAGCAGATACATGGGGACACCACCACCTTGAGGTTCCCCTCCAAGTCACTCACCATCCGGACTTAGAAATATATCGGCCGTCCCTTCACTGTCGCTCCCTCCCTAGCCGCATTGTGAGTGTAACGACACCTCCAGGGACTTCAGCAATTCAAGAAGGCAGCTCACCACCACCTTGTCAATGGCAATTAGGGATGGGAATTAAATGCTGGCCTAGCCAGCGACATCCACATCCCATGATTGAATTAATAAAATATGTCCCAAAAGAAATTGCCAGAAATACTCAGCAAGTCTGTGGAGAGAGAAAGAGTTGACATTCCAGGTCAGTAAACAACTTGTGCCAAGTTCTGATGAAACCTGAAGGTTAACACAGCTTCTCTCTCCACAGATGCTGCCAGACATGCTGAGTATTGTCAGCATTTTCGGTCTTTAGTTCCAATTGCTAGCATCCAGGATATTTTGCTTCATCGTTACCGATTGTTCAGGAGTTATTTCTACAGGCTGGAAAGCCAGATTGCGAGAAGCTTCCTCAGGTGCCCTGTCCTCAAACTCAAGCTTGTCCACAGAGTGGAAAGCACAGGCTCAAAATCAAATGAAGGGCTGAAAGGAAAGAGGCTCTTCACAGGATGGCCAACATGTTGAATGGAACACAAGAACTAGGAGCTGGAGTAGGCCATCAGGCCCCTCGAGCCTGCTCCGCCATTCAATAAGATCATGGCTGATCTTTTCGTGGACTCAGTTCCACTCACCCGCCTGCTCACCATAACCCTTAATTCCTTTACTGATCAAAAATCTGTTTATCTCTGCCTTAAAAACATTCAACAAGATAGCCTCAACTGCTTCACTAGGCATAGAATTCTACAGATTCACAACCGTGTGTGTGAAGAAGTTCCTCCTCAACTCAGACCTAAATCTGCTCCCTCTTATTTTGAGGCCATGCCCCCTAGTTCTAATTTCACCCGCCAGTGGAAAAAACCTCCCTGCTTCCATCTTATCTATTCCCTTCATAATGTTACTGTTCGAGGAAGCTATCGCGGATACATTCTATGAACTCTTCCTCAAGGCTGCCTCAATTGACCTGGTTTGACTAATCGACATGTAGATTAAAATCCCCCATGATAATTGCTGTACCAGTTTTACATGCATCAGTTATTTCTTTGTTTATTTCTCACCCCACCATGATGTCATTATTTGGTGGCCTCTAGACTACGCCTATCAGTGACTTTTTCTCCTTTACTATTTCTAATTTCCACCCAAATGGATTCAACCTTTTTCTCCATAGAACCTATATCATCTCTCTCTATCACCCTGGTGGAGCTGAGCAAGAAATTGGTGTCTGAAACTCTGGAATTATTTAAGTGGTTGGAGGTTCTCACTGGGAGTAATGACATAGATTAGATCAAATGGCACTCCTCCAAATTCTGAGCCAACCCTCCTTTGAAAGGGCTATTACCCAGATATCCCAATCGCAATGGGGGTAACTCTTGTCACCCACAAATCTGGTGGTTCTGTGTCTGTTTGGGTCCGCCAGTGCTTTTCCCACTAAACACCGTATCGAGGTACCCCTCCAGCCCTCATTAACCTGACAGAAATAGCCAATCCTTATCCACCTATACCCTTTATACACCTATGACTGTGCGGCCACATTCTCCTCCAACTCGATTTTCAAGTTGGCTGATGACGCCACCGTAGTGGGTCGGATCTCAAACAATGACGAGACAGAGTACAGGAAAGAAATAGAGAATCTGGTGAACTGGTGCGGCAACAATAATCTCTCCCTCAATGTCAACAAAATGAAGGAGATTGTCATCAACTTCAGGAAGCGTAGTAGAGGACATGCCCCTATCTATATCAGTGGGGAAGAGTAGAAATGGTCGAGAGCTTCATGTTTTAGGTGTCCAGATCACCAACCTGTCCTGATCCCCTCATGCCGACACTATAGTTAAGAAAGCCCACCAACACCTCTACTTTCTCAGAAGACTAAGGAAATTTGGCATGTCCGCTACCACTCTCACCAACATTTACAGATGCACATAGAAAGCATTCTTTCTGGTTGTATCACAGCTTGGTATGGCTCCTGCTCTGCCCAAGACCACAAGAAACTACAAAGGGTCGTGAATGAAGCCCAGTCCATCACGCAAACCAGCCTCCCATCCACTGAGTCTGTCTACACTTCCCGCTGCTTCAGCAAAGCAGCCAGCATAATTAAGGACCCCACGCACATGGACATTCTCTCTTCCACCTCCTTCCATCGGGAAAAAGATACAAAATTCTGAGATCACGTACCAACTGACTCAAGAACAGCTTCTTCCCTGATGCCATCAGACTTTGGATGGACCTACTTCGCATTAAGCTGATCTTTCTCTACACCTTAGCTATGATTGTAACACTACATTCTGCACCCTCATTTCCTTCTCTATGAACAGTATGTTTTGTCTGTATAGCGTGCAAGAAACAATACTTTTCACTGTATCGCAATACATCTGACCATAATAAATCAAGTCAAAATTGTACAGACAACGTGAGAGATTGCAATCTCACCCAATAGTCACTGACACAAACACCTTATTAAGAAACTTGTCGAGTGGCCAGCCAGAAATAAATGCAAAATTCAAAAATAAATGACCCATTGTGCTCAGAACCAATCATAGAGAATCTACAACCCAAAGCTGTTCGAGAGCAATCTGAAGATTCATCCAAGTGTTAGAAATTTCTCCGAGGCTAACATGAGATTGCCAGTCACAGCTCCTATATGGCACGGTAGCACAGTGGTTAGCACTGCTGCCTCACAGCGCCAGGGACCCAGATTCGATTCCCAGCTTGGATCATTGTCTGTGCAGAGTTTGCACATTTTCCCCCGTGTCTGCGTGGGTTTCCTCCGGGTGCTCCAGTTTCCTCCCACAGTCTGAAACACAAGCTGGTTAGGTGCATTGACCTGAACAGGCACCAGAGTGTGGCGACTAGAGGAATTTCACAGTAACTTCATTGCAGTGTTAATGTAAGCCTTACTTGTGACTAATAAACTTTTAAAACTTATACCCATTTGTCTGGTCTGATCTGAAGAGGGCTTGTTGCATCCCCCCCCCCCCGTCCTGAGCTGATGTGGCCTCAATGAGGGGTCGATGAGTGTGTGGGCGAGAGGCTCGTGTCACAAACAGTCACCAGAAAATGATACAGAATCAGTGCAGGAGAATGGCACGATCTCACTGCTACAATACAAAAAGGGTTTCATCGTATGGAATGTGACCCAGTTTAAACTGGAAACTTTGGACTGAAATGTGTAAAAGCAGCAGCATCAAATTCTGTTCATCGTACACACAGAATTCTTTCTTCTCCAACAATTCTGTAAAGTAATCTCCTCGGACAAACAGCATTTTAATATTGCTGCCGTTGATCATTGAATGCTGGAATCAGACTGCCTACCGATGGGTCAAATATTGATCCACCAACCAGAATCCTGCTTTGATTGTCCAATAGGAGGAGAGAGAATGTGGATCAACTGAGCTTCAACCTTCCTGTTGGGATTCAGGGATTCCATTAGCCACAAGGGCATACATACCTCCTATCCCATTCCCATCTCCACAATGCCAAAACCTCATCCCTCTCTCCCTCCAGTGGGGAAACCAGCCCTCAGGAGGGGGATCCTGACCATGCAAGGGCTGCAGCGTAGGCTGGTGAGCACAATGCTGTGCTCAAAGAGGTAAAGGGACAGTTTGGAGAAAGCTGGCATGCTTGCCTTTCATTTGGAAGGTTTGAAGTGTGACTGGATTGAGAGGTATTTAAGGAGAGAAATTATTTCCTCTAATGAAGGAAACCAGAAAAAAGAAGCACAATCTTAAAGTTCTCTTTAAAAACTGAATATATCATACAGCCTCAGAATCGTTACATTGCAGAAGGAGACCATTCAGCCCATCTGCACCGACTCACCAAACAAGAATCAGGACTCAATGCCATCCCCCTGCCTTTTCCCCATGCCCCTGCACATTGTTTCTATTCAAATAATCATCCAACACCCTCTTGAATGCCTCGATTGAACCTGCCGCCACCACACTTCCAGGGAGAGTATTTCAGACCCCAACCACTCGCTGGGTGAAAAAGCTTTTGTCACATCTGCTTCTTTTGCAAATCAGTTTAAATCTGTGCCGTCTCATTCTTGATCCTTTTGCGAGGGGGCACAGTTTCTCCCTGTCTACTATGTCCAGCCCAGGACATGTCTATCAAATCTCCTCTTAGCCTTCGCCTCTCCAAGGAGAACAGTCCCAACCTCTCCAATCTATCCTCAGAACTGTAATTTCACAAAATGGTGTGACAACAATCATCTCTCCCTCAATGTCAGTAAAATGGAGGAGATCGTAAGGAATAGAAGAGACACAATTACCCCGATCTATAGCAACAGTGATGAAGTAGAAATGGTTGAGAACTTCAAGTTTCTAGGTGTTCAGATCACCAACAACCTGGCCTGCTCCCTCCACACCGCTATAGTTAAGGATGCCCACTCATGCCTCTACTTTCTCAGGAGGCTGAGGAAATTCAGTATGTCCACTACGACTCCCACCACAGAAAGCATCCTTTCTGATTGTACCACAGCTTGGTCTGGCTCCTGCTCACTGACCATGCAGTGCAACAGTCGGACAAAGGATGCACAGGATTTTGAAAAATATTCAAGATTGAATGATTACAAGGAGCTGTTATATACTTTCTTAATCAAACATAAACCTTTGAAGAACTTGAGCGGCGCAGCTTGCATTTTCTCTTCTTCCAGGTAAGAAGCCCAGTTCCAGGTTTTCTTCTTGCCAGGAATAGCCAGGGCTTGTTTTAATAGACCGCAAGAAACTACAAAGGGTCGTGAACAAAGCCCAGTCCATCACGCAAACCAGCCTCCCATCCATTGACTCTGTCTACACTTCCCGCTGCCTCGGAAAAGCAGCCAGCATAATCAAGGACCCCACGCAGCCCGGACATTCTCTCTTCCACCTTCTTCCGTCGGGAAAAAGGTACAAAAGTCTGAAAATACATACCAACCAACTAAAGAACAGCTTCTTCCCTCTCAATTTAGACCTTTGAATTGACCTACCATATATTAGGGTGACAAGAAAGATCAGTTTATCTGTAACCGTAACACTACATTCTGCACCCTCTTCTTTCCTTCTCCGCTATGTACTCTATGAACAGTATATTTTGTCTGTATAGCACACAAGAAACAATGCTTTTCACTGTATGTTAACACACCTGACAATAATAAATCAAATCTCTTACGAAAAAAACTTGCATTTATAGAACACATTCAGCACAATGATATCAGGGAAAAAGAATTTTCCCCTCACCAAAATCCCTAAAAAGCTGTGGATGCCAGAGGAAGAATCAAAACCCTCAAAGTGGTGCTGGCTGGGCTGTGTTTCAATAGAGCAGGAGCAGGGAAATGGAGTTAAGATCCAGATCAGCAACGATCCAATGGGATGAACAGGCAATGGGATTGTAACATTCCTGAACAGATACATGTGAACTGGAGTTCCCGGGGGGGAGGTGGCGAGTACGTTCCCCTAGTGAAAGGCTCGGTGTCATTATTCACTTAGTGTTCAAAGAGAACCCAGACCCCTCTGTACCCATTGGGGAGGAGGCAGCTGGAATGGGGAAGGGGGAATGGGGGGTCAGTCCTCTCTGCTGCCAGCGCTGGGGCCGGCTGGGGAGGTCCCGCAGCTGGAAATGCCAGGCTGAGTGAGCCGTCCCCGCACACAGCTGCTGTACAAGCCTCACCCACAGCGGAGAGTAAAGACAGCGAATGGCAGCGCGATTTTAACCCGGGAGGGTCTCAGTCTTTAACCCGGGGGCGGTGGTTTGAACAGGATGATGTTAGCCCAATTTCACCCCCCACCCCCTCTCTACACACACAATGCGGTAATTACAGGATATAAACTTCACTCAATTCCCCCTCTTGCATCTGGTGCTGAGGAAGAAAAAAGGCGTCTCAAATATTCCCAGAAAAGATGCACTGGGAAATATGGCGGCTCCTTAAACACATTGCTATGGAGAGGTTAGAGAGAGAGAGATAAATCACATCGTGCAGAGAGGGGGAAGCAGAGAAGGAGCAGATACGCAGACACAGAGAGCAGCACATACAGACACAGGGAGAGAGAGAGAGAGAGCAAGAGACACAGACACAGAGGGAGCAGGGAGAGAGAGCAGCACATACAGACACAGGGAGAGAGAGAGAGCAAGAGACACAGACACAGAGGGAGAGAGAGCAAGAGACACAGACACAGAGGGAGCAGGGAGAGAGAGCAGCACATACAGACACAGGGAGAGAGAGAGAGCAAGAGACACAGACACAGAGGGAGAGAGAGCAAGAGACAGACACAGAGGGAGAGAGAGCAAGAGACACAGACACAGAGGGAGAGAGAGCAAGAGAGACAGACGGGGGGAGAGAGAGCAAGAGACACAGAGACAGAGCGAGCAGGGAGAGAGAGCAGCACATACAGACACAGGGAGAGAGAGAGAGAGCAAGAGACACAGAGAGAGAGAGCAAGAGAGACAGACGGGGGGAGAGAGAGCAAGAGACACAGAGACAGAGCGAGCAGGGAGAGTGAGCAAAGGACACAGAGGGAGAGAGAGAGCAGACACACAGGGAGAGCCGCGACTATGCACTCACACAGCAATCTGTATTTCCCAAAGCTTCAATGTGCTGCCGGCATCAAAGGAGAAAATCGTGTTCTCAATGCAGCACAGTATAGCACAGAATGAGAGCTCACTGATATCCGAATGGCAATGTCAGCTCGCACTCAGAGACTGGCTGCACCAGTTCCCCCAGACACATAAACCCACTCACACCCCCAAGTAACAAACCCATACCCCCCACACTCACAAACTATATTCCCACACTGACAATTCCACCTTCCCCACACTGTAAGCTGCAATAAGGACTAGCGCGCACACTGGGCACAGAGCAGCAATGTTCACTCTCACACGCCCTGGGCACAGAGCAGCAAAGCTCACTCTCACACACACACTGGGCACAGAGCAGCAATGTTCACACACACACTGGGCACAGAGCAGCAATGTTCACACACACACTGGGCACAGAGCAGCAAAGCTCACTCTCACACACACTGGGCACAGAGCAGCAAAGCTCACTCTCACACACACTGGGCACAGAGCAGCAAAGCTCACTCACACACACAGTGGGCAGAGCAGCAATGCTCACAAACTGTGCACTCACACACACACAGACTGGGTGCTGGGCAGCAATGATGTGGAGATGCCGGCGTTGGACTGGGGTAAACACAGTAAGAGTTTTAACAACGCCAGGTTAAAGTCCAACAGGTTTATTTGGTAGCTTATTTGAAAGCTAATGGCATTTGCCACCAAATAAACCTGTTGGACTTTAACCTGGTGTTGTTAAAACTCTCACTCACACACACAGACTGGGTGCTGGGCAGCAATGCTCACACACTGCACTCACACAGACTGGGTGCTGGGCAGCAATGCTCACACACACTGCACTCACACAGACTGGGTGCTGGGCAGCAATGCTCACACACACTGCACTCACACAGACTGGGTGCTGGGCAGCAATGCTCACACACTGTGCACACACACACACAGACTGGGTGCTGGGCAGCAATGCTCACACACTGTGCACACACACACACAGACTGGGTGCTGGGCAGCAATGCTCACACACACTGCACTCACACAGACTGGGTGCTGGGCAGCAATGCTCACACTGTACACTCACACACAGACTGGGCACAGAGCAGCAATGCTCACACACACTGCACTCACACAGACTGGGTGCTGGGCAGCAATGCTCACACACTGTGCACTCGCTCACACACAGACTGGGCACAGAGCAGCAATGCACACACACACAGACTGGGTGCTGGGCAGCCCGCACTCACTGAGATTTACCTGTAACATTGCCAGAGGTTGGCAGCTTCCACAGCAACAACAGCACAAACCCTCCTCAGCCCCAAATACAAAGATTCAGGAGCACTATGGCCGGAAAAGCGTCATCATTCCGGGACTACACATTTTTGCGGTGAAAGGTCACCTTCCCAAATCCTAAATAGTGGATGTGGATCCTGGGAAACCCAATCCCGGATCCTGCAAGTGGAGTTTCAGAGTGAAACCCGAGACTGGGCTCAGAGCAGAGTCAGGAGCGGAGAGAGAGGCAGCTGTCTGAAAATACACCGCACATAACACCCCCCTCCCCCCCATCCAAAATCCCCTCCCCTCCATCTAAACCCCTGTCCAAAATACATCCCCCTGTCCAAATCCTCAACTCCCCCAAACCCCCACCGCACAGTGCCAGGAGTGAGAGGCAGCTGTCCAAAATACCCACATAACCACCGCCCCCCCCCCTACTGTCCAACCCTCCCAACCAAACCCCCTCCCCACCTAAACCCCTGTCCAAAATACACCTCCACTGTCCAAACCACCAACTCCCCCACCCCACTGCACAGAGCCAGGACAGGCAGCACTTAGGCAGCTGTCCAAAATACCCACATAACCACCCCCCGCTACTGTCCAACCCTCCCATCCAAACCCCCTTCCCACCTAAACCCCTGACCAAAATACACCCCCACTGTCAAACCCCCCCCCCCCCCAATTTGGCCTTCTGTACTGAATGGCACAGTGGTTAGCACTGTTGCCTTGCAGTGACAAGGACCCGGGTTCAATTCCGGCCTCGGGTCACCGTGTGGGGTTTGCACGTTCTCCCCCTGTCTGCGTGGGTTTCCTCCGGGCGCTCCGGTTTTCTCTCTCAGTCCAAAGATGTGCGGGTTAGGTGGATTGGCCATGCTAAATTGCCCCTTAATGTCAGGCAGACTAGCTAGGGTAAATGCATGGGGGTTATGGTGATCGGGCCTGGGTGCGATTGTGGTTAGTGCAGACTCGATGGGCTGAATGGCCTCCTGCACGAAAGGATTCTAGAATCTAACCCCCTGAACAAAGTACACAGCCCAACCCCTCCTATCCAAATCCCACCGCATCCCGTTCACTGCACAGAGCGAGAGATAGCATGGAGCCAGCTATTTGAAAATACACCCCCCATCCAAACCCACCCCATCCAAACCCCCCCATCCAAACACCCCCATCCAAACACCCCCATCCAAACCCTGCCCATCCAAATCCGCCCATCCAAACCCCCCCATCCAAACCCCCCCATCCAAACCCCCCCATCCAAACCCCCCCATCCAAACCCCCCCATCCAAACCCCCCCATCCAAACCCCCCCATCCAAACCCACCCCATCCAAACCCCCCCATCCAAACTCCCCCATCCAAACCCCCCCATCCAAACCCACCCCATCCAAACCCCCCCATCCAAACTCCCCCATCCAAACCCCCCCATCCAAACCCCCCCATCCAAACCCCCCCATCCAAACCCCCCATCCAAACCCCCCCATCCAAACGCCCACATCCAAATCCGCCCCATCCAAACCCCCCCATCCAAACCCTCCCATCCAAACCCCCCATCCAAACCCCCCATCCAAACCCCCCCATCCAAACACCCCCCCCACCCAAACCCCCCCATCCAAACCCCCCCATTCAAACCCCCCCATCCAAACGCCCACATCCAAATCCGCCCCATCCAAACCCCCCCATCCAAACCCCCCCATCCAAACACCCCCATCCAAACACCCCCATCCAAACCCCCCATCCAAACTCCCCCATCCAAATCCGCCCAATCCATACACCCCCATCCAAACCCCCCATCCAAACACCCCCCATCCAAAGCCTGCCCATTCAAATCCCCCATCCAAACCCCCCCATCCAAACACCCCCATCCAAACCCCCCATCCAAACCCCCCCCATCCAAACACTCCCCCACCCAAACCCCCCATCCAAACCCCCCATCCAAACACCCCCCATCCAAACCCCGCGTTTAAACTCCCCCGTCCAAACACCCCCCACCCAAACCCCCCATCCAAATCCCCCATCCAACGCCCCCCCCATCCAAACACACCCCATCCAAACCCCCCCATCCAAACCCCCATCCAAACTCCCCCATCCAAACACCCCCATCCAAACCCCCCCATCCAAACCCTCCATCCAAACCCCCCCATCCAAACCCCCCCATCCAAACCCCCCCATCCAAACCCCCCCATCCAAACCCCCCCATCCAAACCCCCCCATCCAAACCCCACCATCCAAATCCGCCCCATCCAAACCCCCCCATCCAAACCCCCCCATCCAAACGCCCCCCATCCAAACCCCCCCATCCAAACCACCCCATCCAAACACCCCCCCACCCAAACACCCCCATCCAAACCCCCCCATCGAAAATCTGCCCATCCAAACCCCCCATCCAAACTCCTCCATCCAAACCCCCCCCATCCAAACCCCCCATCCAAACTCCCCCATCCAAACTCCCCCATACAAACCCCCCATCCAAACACCCCCATCCAAACCCCCATCCAAACCCCCCCATCCAAAACCCCCCCCATCCAAACACCCCCCCACCCAAACCCCCCCCATCCAAACCCCCCCATCCAAACTCCCCCATTCAAACCCCCCTCACCCAAACCACCCCATCCAAACCCCCCACTCAAACTCCCCCATCCAAACACCCCCCACCCAAACCCCCCCATCCAAACTCCCCATCCAAACCCCCCATTCAACCCCCCCATCCAAAGCCTGCCCATCCAAATCCGCCCCATCCAAACACCCCCATCTAAACACCCCCATTCAACCCCCCCATCCAAACACCCCCATCCAAACCCACCCCATCCAAAACCCCCATCCAAATCCCCCATCCAAACACCCCCCACCCAAACCCCCCCATCCAAGCACCCCATCCAAACACCCCCCCACCCAATCCCCCCCATCCAAACCCCCCCATCCAAACACCCCCCCACCCAAACCCCCCCATCCAACCCCCCCACCCAAACCCCCCATCCAAACCCCCCCCATCCAAACACCCCCCATCCAAACTCCCCCATCCAAACACCCCCCATCGAAACCGCCCCATCCGAACACCCCCCCATCCAGACCCCCCATCCAAACCCCCCCATCCAAACCTCCCCATCCAAACCCCCCATTCAACCCCCCATCCAAACCCCGCCATCCAAACCCCCTCCATCCAAAACCCCCCATCCAACCACCCTATCTAAACACTCCCCGTCCAAACCAAACCATCTAAACCCCCCCATCCAACCCCCCCAATCCAAACCCCCCCATCTAAACCCCCCCCATCCAAACCAAACCATCCAAACCCACCCATCTAAACCCCCCCCATCCAAACCCCCCAATCCAACCCCCCCAAACCCCCAATCCAACCCCCCCCAACCCCCCAATCCAACCCTCCCATCCAAACCCCCCCATCCAAACCCTCATCCACCCCCTCATCCGACCCCCCCATTCAAACCCCCCCATCCAAAACCCCCCATCCAAACCCCCTCCATCCAAAACCCCCCATCCAACCACCCCTTCTAAACACCCCCCATCCAAACCAAACCATCCAAATGCCCCCCATCCAAACCCCCCCATCCAAACCCCGCATCCAAACTCCCCCATCCAACCACCCCATCTAAACACCCCCCACCCAAACCAAACCATCCAAACCCCCACCATCCTACCTCCTCAATCCAAACCCCCCCCATCTAAATCCCCTCCATCTAAACCTGCCATCTAAACCCCCCATCCAAACCCCCCATCCAAACCCCCCTATCTAAACCCCCTCCATCCAAACCCCCCCATCCAACCAAACCATCAAAATCCACCCATACAAACCGCCCCCCCCATTCAAACCCCCCATCCAAAACCCCCCATTCAAACCCCTCATCCAAACCCCCTCCATCCAAAACCCCCCATCCAAACCAAACCATCCAAATGCCCCTCATCGAAGCCCCCCAATCCAAACCCCCCCATCTAAACCCCCTCCATCCGAACCCCTCCATCCAAACACCCCCCATCCATAAAAAACATCCAAACCCCCCCATCCAAACCCCCATCCAACGCCCCCCCATCCAAATCCCACCTCCAAATCCCCTCCATTCAAACCCTCCGATCCAAACCCTCCCCATCCAAACACCCCCATATAAACCCCCCTCATCCAAACCCACCCCATCCAAACCATCCAATCCAAACTCCATCCATACCCCCCATCCAACCCACCCATTTAACCCCCCCATCCAAATCCCCCCCATCCAAACCCTCGACATCCAAATCCTCTCATCCAAACTCCCCCCATCTAAACCCCCCCATCCAACGGCCCCCCATCCAAACCATCCCCATCCATTCCCCCCCCCCATCCAACGCCCCCCATCCAAACCATCCCCATCCAATCCCCCCCATCCAACGCCCCCCATCCAAACCATCCCCATCCAAACTCCCCCCATCCAAACCCCCCCATCCAATGCCCCCCATCCAAAACCCCCCATCCAATCCCCCCCATCCAACGCCCCCCATCCAAACCATCCCCATCCAAACTCCCCCCATCCAAACTCCCCCCATCCAATGCCCCCCATCCAAGCACCCCCACCCAACACCCCCATCCAAACTCCCCTCCATTCAGACCATCCCCATCCAAACCCCCCCACCCTCATCCAAACCCCCACATACCCCTCATCCACCTCACATAAACCCCCTGTACAAAATGCACCCCACCAACCGCCTTGTACAAACCCCCCTCACTGCTGTACCCCAGCACTGACTCCCCCGTCCAAAGCCCCGCTCACTGCTGTACCCCAGCACTGACCCCGCTGTCCAAACCCCCCCTCACTGCTGTATCCCAGTACTAACCACCCCGCCCCCCCCGTCCAAACCCCCACTCACTGCTGTACCCCAGCACTAACTCCCCCGTTCAAATCCCCTCTTACTGCTGTACCCCAGCACTAAACCCTCCCACCCATCCAAACCCCGGCTCACTGAACTCCCCCCCGACATAGAACATAGAACGTAGAACAGTACAGCACGGAACAGGCCCTTCGGCCCAAGTTGTTGTGCTGAGCTTTGTCTGAAACCCAGATCAAGCTATTTCCTCCCTATCATCCCGAAGTACTCCATGTGCCTATCCAATAGCTTCTTAAATGTTCCTAAAGTTTCTGACTCCACTATCCCTGCAGGCAGTCCATTCCACACCCCAACCACTCTCTGAGTAAAGAACCTACCTCAGATATCCTTCCTATATCTCCCACCATGAACCCTATAGTTATGCCCCCTAGTTACCACTCCATTCACCCGAGGAAATAGTCTTTGAACGTTCACTCTATCTATCCCCCTCATCATCTTATAAACCTCTATCAAGTCTCCTCTCAACCTCCTCCGCTCCAAAGAGAAAAGCCCAAGTTCCCTCAACCTTTCCTCATAAGACCTACCCTCCAAACCAGGCAGCATCCTGGTAAATCTCCTTTGCACTCTTTCAAGTGTCTCCACATCCTTCTTATAGTGAGGTGACCAGAACTGCACACAATATTCCAAATGTGGTCTCACCAAGGTCCTGTCCAGTTGCAGCATAACCCCATGGCTCTTAAACTCCAACCCCCTGTTAATGAACGCCAACATACTATAGGCCTTCTTCACGGCTCTATCCACTTGAGTGGCAACCTTCAGAGATCTGTGGATATGGACCCCAAGATCTCTCTGTTCCTCCACATTCTTCAGAACCCTACCTTTGACCCTGTAATCCACATTTAAATTTGTCCTACCAAAATGAATCACCTCGCATTTGTCAGGGTTAAACTCCATTTGCCATTTTTCAGCCCAGCTCTGCATCCTATCTATATCTCTTTGCAGCCTACAACAGCCCTCCACCTCATCCACTACTCCACCAATCTTGGTGTCATCAGCAAATTTACTGATGCACCCTTCAGCCCCCTCCTCCAAGTCATTTATAAAAATGACAAATAGCAGAGGACCAAGCACTGATCCCTGTGGCACTCCGCTGGTAACCGGTTTCCAGTCCGAAAATTTTCCATCCCCCACCACCCTCTGTCTTCTGTTAGATAGCCAGTTACCTATCCAATCGGCCAAACTTCCCTCTATCCCACACATCCTTACTTTCTTCATCAGCCGACCATGGGGGACTTTATCAAACGCCTTACTAAAATCCATGTATATGACATCAACTGCACTACCTTCATCTACACACTTAGTTACCTCCTCAAAAAATTCTATCAAATTTGTGAGGCAAGACTTGCCCTTCACAAATCCGTGCTGACTATCCCGGATTAAGCTGCATCTTTCTAAATGGTCGTAAATCCTATCCCTGAGGACCTTTTCCATCAACTTACCGACCACCGAAGTAAGACTAACCGGCCTATAATTACCAGGGTCATTTCTATTCCCTTTCTTAAACAGAGGAACCACATCCGCCACTCTCCAGTCCTCTGGCACCACCCCCGTGGACAGTGAGGACGCAAAGATCAATGCCAAAGGCTCTGCTATCTCATCCCTTGCCTCCCAAAGACTCCTAGGATATATTTCATCAGGCCCAGGGGACTTATCACCTTTCAGTTTATTCAAAATTGCTAGTACATCTTCCCTCCGAACATCTACTTCCTCCAGCCTATCAGCCTGTGACACCCTCTCTTCCTCAAAAACATGGCCCCTCTCCTTGGTGAACACCGAAGAAAAGTATTCATTCATCACCTCTCCTATCTCTTCTGACTCCATGCACAAATTCCCACTGCCGTCCTTGACCAGCCCCAACCTCACCCTGGTCATTCTTTTATTCCTCACATAAGAGTAAAAAGCCTTGGGGTTTTCCTTGATCCGACCCGCCAAGGACTTCTCATGCCCCCTCCTAGCTCTCCTAAGCCCCTTTTTCAGCTCATTTCTTGCTAACTTGTAACCCTCCATCGAGCCAACTGAACCTTGTTTTCTCAACCTTACATATGCTTCCTTCTTCCTCTTGACAAGACATTCCACCTCTTTTGTGAACCATGGTTCCCTCACTTGGCCATTTCCTCTCTGCCTGGCAGGAACATACCTATCAAGGACACGCAGTATTTGTTCCTTGAAAAAGTTCCACTTTTCATTAGTGCCTTTCCCTGACAATTTTTGTTCCCATCCTATGCTTCCTAATTCCCATTGCAATAACAAAAGACACCGAATTGTGGTCACAAAGTGCTCTCCCACAACCAAATCCAACACTTGGCCCGGTTCATTTCCCATTACCAAATCCAATGTGGCCCCACCTCTTGTCGGCTTATCCACATATTGTGTCAGGAACCCCTCCTGCACACACTGCACAAAAACTGCCCCATCCAAACTATTCGACCTTTCAAGGCTCCAATCCCCACTCTACTGGGACTTGATGGTTTGAGTTATCAAGAGAGGCTGGAGAGACTGGGACTTTTTCCCCTGAAGCGTAGGAGGCTGCGGGGTGATCTTTAGAGGTCTATAAAATAATGAGGGGCACGGATCAGCTGGATAGTCAACATCTTTTCCCAAAGGTAGGGGAGTCTAAAACTAGAGGGCATAGGTTTAAGGTGAGAGGGGAGAGATACAAAAGTGTTCAGAGGGGCAATTCTTTCACACAGAGGGTGGTGAGTGTCTGGAACAAGCTGCCAGAGGTAGTAGTAGAAGCGGGTACAATTTTGTCTTTTAAGAAGCTTTTAGACAGTTACATGGGTAAGATGGGTATAGAGGGATATGGGCCAAACACAGACAATTGGGATTAGCTTAGGGGTTAAAAAAAGGGGTGCCATGGACAAGTTGGGCCGAAAGCCAGTTTCCATGCTGTAAACCTCTGTCACTCTATGACACTGCTGTATCCAGCATGAACCCCCTGTCCAAAACACCCCACCTTCACTGCTGTACCCTCTCCGCACGCCCCCCCCACCCCCAGTATAACCGCCATCCTCACTGCTGTATCCCACCACTAACTCTCCCCCGTCCAAACCTCCCCCCTCACTGCTCTACCACAGCACAAACCCTCCCCCGTCCAAACAACCCCCCTCACTGCTGTACCCCAGCACTGACGCCCCCGTCCAAACCCCCCCCTCACTGCTGTACCCCAGCACTGACTCCCCGTCCAAACCCCCCTCTCATTGCTGCACCCCAGCACAGGCCCCCCCTGTCCAAACCCCCCCCTCACTGCTGCACCCCAGCAGAGCACCCCCCGTCCGAACCCCCCCTCACTGCTGTACCCCAGCACTAACCCCCCCGTCCAAACCCCCCCTCACTGCTGTACCCCAGCACTAACCACCCCCGTCCAAACCCCCCTCACTGCTGTACCCCAGCACTAACCCCCGCCGTCCAAACCCCCCCTCACTGCTGTACCCCAGCACTGACCCCGCTGTCCAAACCCCCGCTCACTGCTGTACCCCAGCACTAACCCCCCTGTCCAAACCCCCACTCACTGCTGTACCCCAGCACTAACCCCCCCCGTCCAAACCCCCCCTCACTGCTGTACCCCAGCACTAACCCCCCCCGTCCAAACCCCCACTCACTGCTGTACCCCAGCACTAACCCCCCCCCGTCCAAACCCCCCGTCACTGCTGTACCCCAGCACTAACCCCCCCCATCCAAACCCCCCCTCACTGCTGTACCCCAGCACTGCCCCCCCATCCAAACCCCCCCTCACTGCTGTACCCCAACACTGCCCCCCCGTCCAAACCCCCCCTCACTGCTGTACCCCAGCACTGCCCCCCCCGTCCAAACCCCCCCTCACTGCTGTACCCCAGCACTGCCCCCCCCGTCCAAACCCCCCCTCACTGCTGTACCCCAGCACTAACCCCCCCCGTCCAAACCCCCACTCACTGCTGTACCCCAGCACTAACCCCCCCCGTCCAAACCCCCCCTCACTGCTGTACCCCAGCACTAACCCCCCCGTCCAAACCCCCCCTCACTGCTGTACCCCAGCACTAACCCCCCCCGTCCAAACCCCCCCCTCACTGCTGTACCCCAGCACTAACCCCCCCCGTCCAAACCCCCCCTCACTGCTGTACCCCAGCACTAACCCCCCCCATCCAAACCCCCCCTCACTGCTGTACCCCAGCACTAACCCCCCCCCGTCCAAACCCCCCCTCACTGCTGTACCCCAGCACTAACCCCCCTGTCCAAACCCCCCCTCACTGCTGTACCCCAGCACTAACCCCCCCGTCCAAACCCCCCCTCACTGCTGTACCCCAGCACTGACCCCCCCATCCAAACCCCCCTCACAGCTGTACCCCAGCACTGACTCCCCGTCCAAACCCCCCCTCACTGCTGTACCCCAGCACTAACCCTCCCCCCGTCCAAACCCCCCCCTCACTGCTGTACCCCAGCACTGACCCCCCGTCCAAACCCCCCCTCACTGCTGTACCCCAGCACTGACCCCCGCGTCCAAACCCCCCCTCACTGCTGTACCCCAGCACTGACCCCCCCATCCAAACGCCCCCTCACTGCTGTACCCCAGCACTAACCCCCCCTCACTGCTGTACCCCAGCCCTAACCCCCCCCGTCCAAACCCCCCCTCACTGCTGTACCCCAGCACTGACCCCCCTGTCCAAACCCCCCCTCACTGCTGTACCCCAGCACTGACCCCCCCCGTCCAAACCCCCCCTCACTGCTGTACCCCAGCACTGACCCCCCCGTCCAAACCCCCCCTCACTGCTGTACCCCAGCACTGACCCCCCCATCCAAACCCCCCCCTCACTGCTGTACCCCAGCACTAACTCCCCCCATCCAAAACCCCCCTCACTGCTGTACCCCAGCACTGACCCCCCCATCCAAACCCCCCCCTCACTGCTGTACCCCAGCACTAACCCTCCCCCTGTTCAAACCCTCCCTCACAGCTGTATCCCAGCACTATCCCTCCCCCCCCATCCAAACATCGCTCTCTTCACTGCTGTACCCCAGCACTAACCCCCCCTCACTGCTGTACCCCAGCACTAACCCCCCCTCACTGCTGTACCCCAGCACTAACCCCCCCCGTCCAAACCCCCCCTCACTGCTGTACCCCAGCACTGACCCCCCCCGTCCAAACCCCCCCTCACTGCTGTACCCCAGCACTGACCCCCCCCGTCCAAACCCCCCCTCACTGCTGTACCCCAGCACTAACCCCCCCCTCACTGCTGTACCCTAGCAGTAACAGCCCCCCATCCAAACCTCCCCCCTCACTGCTGTACCCCAGCACTAACCCCCCCCCCCCCCGTCCAAACCCCCCCTCACTGCTGTACCCCAGCACTAACCCCCCGCCCCCCTGTCCAAACCCTCCCCCGGTGTTACATTATTATTGGATCATCTCTCTAAAAGGGAATGAATATCCTAAACTCGTGGCAGAATGCTGATGTCAAACTGATCAGAGCAAAGCTGCCCGCAACCTGGTGTGAGAATTAATCAGACAACATTGAATTAAAACAATCACCTGAGCTTCGGATACAGGCAGAAGGAACAGTGCAGATAATGCTTAGTAAATCACCATGACCAGCTCTGAGACACACACAACGTACGGAGCCGTTAGAACAGGAATAAATCCAGAAATGACTGAAAAATCCAGTTAGATTGCAAGAGCATCACGATGTTCGGGCCCGGCAACAACATTGATAATTTGGACATCATTAGTTTTATGGAACTGTTAAAAATTAATTATTCATATCGCATACAACTTGCACTGAATTTCAATGTGGTTTCAGTCACAATTTTAATCTTGAAGAGAATCATGTTGCTGAGTGTAAAGGAGCACAGGGTTTCTAAAATTCCACCTCACTACCTGTACAAACGTGTTCCTAACAGTGACAGCCACTCTATTCACAGCCAGGTTCGACAGGAAGATGGCTTTGTCAGTATCAGACCGTGATTGGACACTTCCATTCATAGCGTGCATATTTAAGAATTCAGCAAAGTGGTGGCTGCTGTATGGAATATAAAAATATGTCAGGAGCAGGATGTATACACAGACACCTCGAATATACCCAGACACCTCGAATATACCCAGACTCCTCGAATATACAGACACCTCGAATATACACAGACACCTCGAATATACACAGACACCTCGAATATACCCAGACTCCTCGAATATACAGACACCTCGAATATACCCAGACTCCTCGAATATCCACAGACACCTCGAATATACCCAGACTCCTCAAATATACACAGACTCCTCGAATATACAGACACCTCGAATATACAGACACCTCGAATATACACAGACACCTCAAATATACACAGACTCCTCGAATATACACAGACACCTCGAATATACACAGACACCTCGAATATACACAGACACCTCAAATATACACAGACTCCTCGAATATACAGACACCTCGAATATACAGACACCTCGAATATACACAGACACCTCGAATATACAGATACCTCGAATATACACAGACACCTCGCCTCGAATATACACAGACACCTTGAATATACACAGACACCTCGAATATACACAAACACCTCGAATATACACAGACACCTCGCCTCGAATATACACAGACACCTCGAATATACACAGACACCTCGAATATACACACAACATCGAATATACACAGACACCCTGAATATACAGACACCTCAAATATACACACAACATCAAATATACACAGACACCTCGAATATACACAGACACCTCGAATATACAGACACCTTGAATATACAGATACCTCGGATATACACACAACATCGAATATACACAGACACCTCGAATATACACAGACACCTCGAATATACAGACACCTTGAATATACAGATACCTCGGATATACACAGACACCTCAAATATACACAGACTCCTCGAATATACACAGACACCTCGAATATACACAGACACCTCAAATATACACAGACTCCTCGAATATACAGACACCTCGAATATACACAGACACCTCGAATATACAGACACCTCGAATATACACAGACACCTCAAATATACACAGACCCCTCGAATATACACAGACACCTCGAATATACAGACACCTCAAATATACAGACACCTCAAATATACACAGACACCTCGAATATACACAGACACCCTGAATATACACAGACACCCTAAATATACACAGACACCTTGAATATGCACAGACACCTCGAATATACACAGACACCCTGAATACACACAGACACCCAATATATAGACACCTCGAATATACACAGACACCCTGAATACACACAGACACCCAAAATATAG
Organism: Mustelus asterias; assembly: GCF_964213995.1. Classification (NCBI taxonomy): domain Eukaryota; kingdom Metazoa; phylum Chordata; class Chondrichthyes; order Carcharhiniformes; family Triakidae; genus Mustelus; species Mustelus asterias. Next base: position 23,912,008 of record NC_135829.1, on the reverse strand, counting down.
ACACCTCGAATATACAGACACCCAGAATATACACAGACACCCTGAATATACATAGACACCCTGAATATACACAGACACCTTGAATATACACAGACACCTCGGATATACACAGACACCTCGAATATACACAAACAACCTGAATATACACAGACACCTCAAATATACACAGACACCCTGAATATACGCAGATACCCAGAATATACACAGAAACCCTGAACATACACAGGCACCTCGAATATACACAGATACCTCGAATATACACAGACACCTCGAATATACACAGACACCTCGAATATACAGACACCTTGAATATACAGATACCTCGGATATACACAGACACCTCAAATATACACAGACTCCTCGAATATACACAGACACCTCGAATATACACAGACACCTCAAATATACACAGACTCCTCGAATATACAGACACCTCGAATATACACAGACACCTCGAATATACAGACACCTCGAATATACACAGACACCTCAAATATACACAGACCCCTCGAATATACACAGACACCTCGAATATACAGACACCTCAAATATACAGACACCTCAAATATACACAGACACCTCGAATATACACAGACACCCTGAATATACACAGACACCCTAAATATACACAGACACCTTGAATATGCACAGACACCTCGAATATACACAGACACCCTGAATACACACAGACACCCAATATATAGACACCTCGAATATACACAGACACCCTGAATACACACAGACACCCAAAATATAGACACCTCGAATATACAGACACCCAGAATATACACAGACACCCTGAATATACATAGACACCCTGAATATACACAGACACCTTGAATATACACAGACACCTCGGATATACACAGACACCTCGAATATACACAAACAACCTGAATATACACAGACACCTCAAATATACACAGACACCCTGAATATACGCAGATACCCAGAATATACACAGAAACCCTGAACATACACAGGCACCTCGAATATACACAGATACCTCGAATATACACAGACACCTCGAATATACACAGACACCCTGAATATACGCAGATACCCAGAATATACACAGAAACCCTGAACATACACAGACACCTCGAATATACAGACACGCCGAACATACACAGACACCCTGAATATGCAGACACCTCAAATATACACAGACGCCTTGAATATTCACAGACAGCTCAAATATACACAGAAACTCTGAATATGCACACACATCCAGAATGTACAGAACACCTGGAATATACAGATATAGATATTTCTGGGGCAGCACAGTAGTTAGCACTGCTGCCTCACAGTGCCAGGGACCCGCATTCAATTCCAGCCTCGGGTCATCGTCTGTGCGGAGTCTGCACGTTCTGCCCGTGTCTGTGTAGGTTTCCTCCAGGTGCTCAGGTTTCCTCCCACAGTCCAAAGATGTGCAGGTTTGGAGGACTGGCCATGTGAAATTGCGCCTTAGTGTTGGGGGATTAACGGGGTAAATACGTGGGGTTATGTTTGAGGTGGGATAGTTGTCAGTGCATGCTCGATGGGTCAAATGGCGTTCTCTGAACTGTAGGGATTCTATGATACACCGACACCCAGAATATACACAGCCACTGTGATGACACTGTACCTTTAAGAAATGTATTTATACCAAGTTTCTTGTGAGGGGTATGTTTTAAATTCAGCTCTGGTTTACATGGTGCCAATTTGTCTGCAGACCTGGCAGCTCCATGCTAAGAATGCAGGAGAATAATTGGTTTTAGAATATGGGGTGTTTGTTTTTATCTGAGTTAATGCATTTTTGTTTATTTTGGTTTTTCTTCTGGGGTTTCAGGATGGGTTTTTGTAGATTGATTGACACAGGTAGGGTGAATGGGCAGGGCTAAGCTTGCAGGAAAGAGAGGGCGGGATTTTCTGACTGCACTTGCCCCAAGACCGGAAAATCCTGCCCAAAGTCAACAGACCTTTGCATGGTCTGTGTCCTGCCCACTACAATTCCTGTCTCTCTCTCGCTGCCCACTCTCTTTCTCTCCAGAGGTGTTCAAAGGCTCTAGGACTGTTAACAAGTAAAAACATCTAAGCCTGTGTGTTGCTAACTGATTTTGAAGAGGAGTCTAAGTCTATAAAAGGAATATTGCTTGAATTGGAACTAATAGAGATAGGTTCGCAGTTAAGATTTGTATATTGTCATGTTTGAGGATATTAATTGGTCAAAGTTAAGCTAATTAATTTGTTATAGTTAAATTGAATTGCTAAATAAAATTTGGTTTGATAAAAGCTTCCTAGTGTGTCAATAGAATCACACCTGGAGGATAGGAAAGGTAGGATTCGAGAGCCGTGGATAACCAGGGAAATTGAGGATCTGATCAAAAAGAAAAGAGAGGCGTACGTTAGGTCCAGGCAACTGAAAACAGATGGAGCTCTGGAGGAATACAGAGGGAGTAGGAAAGAACTCAAACGGGGAGTTAGAAGGGCAAAAAGAGGTCACAAAATGTTCTTGGCAGACAGGATTAAGGAGAATCCTAAGGCATTTTATTCATACGTTAGGAACAAAAGGGTTGTCAGGGAAAAAGTCGGACCTCTCAGGGACAAAGGAGGGGAATTATGCTTAGAACCCAAGGGAATAGGGGAGATCCTAAATGAATGCTTTGCATTGGTATTCACAAAGGAGAGGGACTTGTTGACTGGGAGTGTCTCAGAGAGAGGTGTTAACCCGTTAGAGAGAATCTCCATTACAAGGGAGGAAGTGTTAGGTTTTTTAGGTAACATTAAAATTGACAAATCCCCAGGGCCTGGTGGCATCTAAGCTAGACTGCTCAGGGAGACAAGAGATGTAATTGCTGGGCCTCTGACGGAAATCTTTTCTCTTCGTTGGACACAGGTGAGGTCCCTGAGGATTGGAGGATAGTGAATGTGGTACCGTTATTTAAGAAGGGTAGCAGGGATAACCCGGGTAATTATAGGCCAGTGAGCTTGACGTCCTTGGTGGGGAAGTTGTTGGAGAGGATTCTTAGAGACAGGATGTATGCGCATTTAGAACGGAACAATCTCACTAGTGACAGACAGCATGGTTTTGTAAGAGGGAGGTCGTGCCTTACAAATTTGGTGGAGTTTTTTGAGGAAGTGACAAAAACGGTTGACGAAGGAAGGACCTTGGATGTCGTCTATATGGATTTCAGTAAGGCATTTGACAAAGTCCCTCATGGCAGGTTGGTTAAGAAGGTTAAGGCTCATGGGATACAAGGAGAGGTGGCTAGATGGGTGGAGAACTGGCTTGGCCACAGGAGACAGAGGGTAGGAGTCGAAGGGTCTTTTTCCAGCTGGAGGTCTGTGACCAGTGGTGTTCCGCAGGGCTCTGTACCGGGACCTCTGCTATTTGTGATATATATAAATGATTTGGAAGAAGGTGTAACTGGTGTTATCAGCAAGTTTGCGGATGACACGAAGATGGCTGGACTTGCGGATAGCGATGAACATTGTCGGACAATACAGCAGGATATAGATAGCCTGGAAAATTGGGCGGAGAAATGGCAGATGCAATTTAATCCAGATAAATGCAAAGCGATGCATTTTGGAAGAACTAATGTAAGGGGGAGTTATTCAATAAATGGCAGAGCCATCAGGAGTATAGAAACACAGAGGGACCTAGGTGTGCAAGTCCACAAATCCTCGAAGGTGGCAGCACAGGTGGAGAAGGTGGTGAAGAAGGCATATGGTATGCTTGCCTTTATAGGATGGGGTATAGAGTATAAAAGCTGGAGTCTGATGATGCAGCTGTATAGAACGCTGGTGAGGCCACATTTGGAGTACTGCGTCCAGTTCTGGTCGCTGCACTACCAGAAGGACGTGGAGGCTTTAGAGAGAGTGCAGAGAAGGTTTACCAGGATGTTCCCTGGTATGGAGGGTCTTAGCTATGAGGAGAGATTGGGTAGACTGGGGTTGTTCTCCCTGGAAAGACGGAGAATGAGGGGAGATCTAATAGAGGTGTACAAGATTATGAAGGGTATAGACAGGGTGAACAGTGGGAAGCTTTTTCCCAGGTCGGAGGTGACGATCATGAGGGGTCACGGGCTCAAGGTGAGAGAGGCGAGGTATAACTCAGATATCAGAGGGACGTTTTTTACACAGAGAGTGGTGGGGGCCTGGAATGTGCTGCCAAGTAGGGTGGTGGAGGCAGACATGCTGACATCGTTTAAGACTTACCTGGATAGTCACATGAGCAGTCTGGGAATGGAGGGATACAAATGAATGGTCTAGTTGGACCAAGGAGAGGCACAGGCTTGGAGGGCCGAAGGGCCTGTTCCCTGTGCTGTACTGTTCTTTGTTCTTTGTTCTTTGTTCTTTGTAAGACCGGAAAATCCTGCCCAAAGTCAACAGAGCTTTGCATGGTCTACGTCCCGCCTGCTACAATTCCTGTCTCTCTCTCGCTTGCCCACTCTCTATCTCTCCAGAGGTGTTCAAAGACTCTAGGACTGTTCACAGGTAAAAACATCTAAGCCTGTGTGTTGCTAACTGATTTTGAAGAGGAGTCTAAGTCTATAAAAGGAATATTGCTTGAATTGGAACTAATGGAGATAGGTTCGCAGTTAAGATTTGTATCTTTTCATGTTTGAGGATATTAATTGGTCAAAGTTAAGCTAATTAATTTGTTATAGTTAAATTGAATTGCTAAATAAAATTTGGTTTGATAAAAGCTTCCTAGTGTGTCAATAGAATCACACCTGGAGTGAAACAGCTTATCCTCACATGAATGCTAAAATGGAATAAAATTATGGCGTCTAATCGGGCTTCATAACATGCTTTGGGGTTTCTGCTCTGGTCCCTAATGAAACTGGGGGCTTATCCGGGATTAAAACTATTAGGCAGTGGGTGTTGAGGACCAGTTGTTTTTTTCAGGTGCTGCATTCGGTTAGTTTAAATAGGGGGAGCCCTTGTGGTAAAATGGCTGTTTCAATGCTAAAAGTTTCCTGGGTGTGGAGGAAATCACTTGGAGTGGTTTACAAAAGTTGCTGAAAGCAAAACTTTTAGAATTGGCGAACAAGCTGTGGTTGATTTTACCCGTCGGGGCAAAAGGAAAGTGGGGACAATTGCAGCGATGGCTCAGCATTTAAAATGGCCAAAAACACGTCCTGCCTTGAAATGAGCTGGAGTTCAAATATAAATGAAACGGTTTGAATTAGAGGGAAAAACAGAGAGAAAATGAAGTGAAACAGTTTGAATTGTGCTTAAAACAAAGAGAAAAAGAACAATCCTGGCAGAACAAAGAGAGAGAGAGAGTGGAAAGGGAGAGAGTTTTTGAACTTGGGAAACTGAAACTGGAAAGACAACATCAACTTAAACTGAGGAAGGCAAAACTAAAAGTTGGGAATAGCGATGAGGACAGTGAGGGAGAATGAGCCCATTACAGTCAAAGGCCTGGCGGGGATCTGTTTCAATATGTTCAAGTGCTGCCAAGGTTTGACAAGAAGGATGTGGAAGCTTTTTTCATTTCATTTCAGAAAGTAGCTTAACAAGTGGCCACAGAGCATGTGGGTATTACTGATTCACACAAAGTTGGTAGGTAGAGCGAGTGAGGTGTTTGCATCACTATCAGAGGAGGGATTATGATGAGGTGTAAAAAGCCATTTTAAGTGCATATGAACTGGTGCCAGAAGCTTCCAGACAGAGACAAATCTAAGGGAGGAACCAGGCCAAACATATATAGAATTTGAAAGAATTGAACAAAGTAGCTTTGACAGGTGGATAAGAGCATTGAAAATAGACCATATGTATAACGCTCTTAGGGAAACAATTATTTTGGAGGAGTTTAAAAATTAACTTCCCGAAGTAGTGACAACTCATGTGGAAGAGCAAAGGGTTAAAACTGCTAGATTGGCAGCAGAAATGGCAGATGATTATCAGTTCGTTCATAAGTCAAAGTTTGCGTTTCGACATCAATTTCAATCTGTGAGGGAAAAGAGAAATCCTCAGGTAAAGGAGGTAAAGGAGATCTCGTTGGATATAATAAAGATAGTTTACCTCAGGTTAAAAAGAAAACACATGAATAGGAACATAGGAATTAGGAGCAGAAGTCGATAAATTCAACCCTTCGAGCCTGCTCTGCCATTCAATCAGATCATGGCTGATCTCTCCCTGGTCTCAACCTGTTCTCCATATTATGAGAAATATATCTATCTCCTTCTTGAAACCATTCAATGATTCAGACTCCACTGCGCTCTGGGGCAGCGAGTTCCACAAATTCACCACCCTCTGCGAGAAGTAATTCCTCCTCATCTCACTTTAAAATCTGACTCTCAACCTATACCTGTGACCTCTTGTTCCAGATTGTTCCACAAGGGGAAACATTTGGTCGACATTTACTTTATCAATCCCTTTTAGAATTTTATATACCTCAATCAGATCCGATCTCATCCTTCTAAACTCCAGTGAGTACAAGCCCAAACTGTTTAATCTCTCCTCATACGTCAACCCTTTCATCCCCGGAATCAATCTAGTGAACCTCCTCTGAACTGCCTCCAATGCCGCAACATCCTTCCTCAAATAAGGGGACCAAAACTGGACACAATCCTCCAGGTGTGGTCTCACCAACACCCTACACAATTGCAACAACACTTCTCTACTTTTATACTCCAATCCCTTTGGAATAAATGCCAACATTCCACTTGCCTTTTTTAATATATGCTGCATTTGCATAGCGACTTTCTGTGATTCATGAACAAGGACACCCAGATCCCTCTGCATTTTGAATCTGCTTTCCATTTAGATAATAATTTGCCTTTCTATTTCTCCGGCCAAAATGGATAACCTCACACTTATCCACATTAAAATCCGCCTGCTAGATTTTGGCCCATTCTCCTAGCCTGTTTATATCCATCTGTAAAATCATTATACCCTCTTCACTGCCTGCTTTCCGACCTATTTTAGCATCATCCACAAATTTTGCTATGTTACTCTCTGTCGCTCTGTGTGCAGATCATTTCTCTCGATTGTAAGCAGTTGAGATACGAGACCTGACCCCTGTGGCACCCTGCGAGTTACATAGAATGTGGAAGGGAAATAAAATAAGAGAAATAAAAAGCCTCAGACGTTTTCACTGTAATAAAGTTGGACACACAAAGTCGCAGTGTTGGTGGCTTAAGAAAAGCACTGGGAAGACAGATGTGGTAAAACAGGATAAACCAGTGGGGTTTGTTAGAGTGGTAAAGAAAAAAGTTGAAGCGAAAGAGGTGCAAAAGAATGTACAACCTGGTCAGGAGTTGATTGAATGTTAAGCGAGTGCCAGATCTCTTTAAAGAATTTACTTGTGTGGGTAAGGTTCACTCACGTTGATATAGAAATTAAGATTTTAAGAGATATGGGAGCAGGTCAATCTTTAATCGTGAAAGATGAGGAGATATTTGGAAGGAGTATTGCCAGGAAAGGTGGTAATATGTGGAATTCAGGGTGATAAGAGTAGTGTTACATTATATAAGGTAAGGTTGGAGAGTTCGGTGAAAAGTGGTGGTAGCTGTTACAGAGAAATTACCTTTATCTTGGGTACAGTTTATCTTGGGTAATGATATCGCCGGATCACAGGAGGGAGTGATGTCTACTATGGTTGAAAAACCAGTGGAAACATCATACAATTGATGCAGGAAGCATATCCTGGAATATTTCCTGGCTGTGTGATAACTAGGTCACAAAGCCACAGGTTGAGACAGGAAAAGGAATTAAAGAGCAAAGATAAGGAGACTGTGGTTCAATTATCAGAAACAATCTTTAATCAGATGGTTGATAACGAACAAGGACAGGTAGAGGATGAAGCGGATATCTTTAGTTCAGGAATTACAACAGAGAGATGTAGAGGTAAAACAGTTGTATCAGAAAGCAAACACAGAAGAAGAATCTGAGTGTATACCAGAGCGTTTTTACATTAAAAGTGATATTTTAATGAGGAAGTGGAGACTTTATATATTCAGGCAGATGGAAAATGGACAAAAGTTCATCAAGTGGCATTACCAGTGGGTTATAGAAAAGAGGTGTCGCGGGTAGCACGAAGTACCAAATCTCAAACAAAAAGAAAACATTTTTATTGGCCCAGATTGCATAAGGATGTCGTTGAATTTTGCCATATATGTCACACATGTCAGGTAATAGGAAAACCTCAAACCATCAAACCGTGATCAAACCAGCGCCCTTGACAGCCATTCCAACATTTGAGGAACCTTTTACAAGGATCCTAATTGATTGCATGGGACCCCTGCCTGAAACCAAAAGTGGGAATCAATATTTGTTGACCATAATGGATGTGTCGACTAGATTTCCAGAAGCCATTCTAGGCGAGATCTGAAACTGGCTCAGTAATAGGACACTAAGGGTGGTGGGAGAAGGCTGTTTGAGTGACTGGAGGCCAATGTCCAGTGAGGTGCCACAAGGTTCAGTGTTGGGACCCTTATTGTTTGTTATAGACGATGATAATGTGGGGGGAATGATAAGCAACTTTGCAGATGATACCAAGATTGAAAAGGTGGTTTGTAATGAAGGTTACAGGAAGATATTGATGGGCTGGTCAGATGGGCAGAGCAATGGCAGATGGTATTTAACCCTGATAAGTGTGAGGTGATGTACTTTGGAAGAAGAAACAAAACAAGGGAGTATTTAATGAATGGCAGAACACTGGGAAGCTCAGAGTAACAGATGGGTCTTGGGGTATTTATTCACAGAACTCTGAAGTTGGCAGAGCAGGTGAACAGGGTAGCGAAGAAGACATTTGGGACACTTGCTTTTATCAGTGGCATAGAGTATAAGAGCAAGGAGGTAATGTTGGAGCTGAACAGAACATTGTTGAGGCCACAGCTGGAGTACTGTGTGCAGATCTACTCACCTCACTATAGGAAGGATGTGATAGCAGTAGAGGGGGTATAGAGGAGATTCACCAGGATGTTGCCTGGGATGGAGCACTTGAGCTATAAGGAGAGACTGGATAGAATCCTAGGATCATAGAATTCCTACAGTGCAGAAGGAAGCCATTCGGCCCATCGTGTCTGCACTGACTCTTACCCAGGCCCTATCCCCATAACCATATCCCCATAATCACACATATTTTACCCCATTAATCCCCCTAACCTCTGTATATATTGGGACACTAAGGAGCAATTTAGCATGGCCAATCCACCTAACCTGCATATCTTCAGACTGTGGGAGGAAACAGGAGCACCCGGAGAAAACCCACGCACACACTGGGAGAACGTGCAAAGTCTTGGCTTAATTTCTTTAGAGCAGAGAAGGTTGAGGGGGGACATAATTAGGTGTATAAGATTATGAGGGGTTTGGACAGGGTGAGTAGGGAGCAGCTGTTCCCCTTGATTGAGGGGTCAGTCACGAAGGGGCATAGTTTTAGGGTGAGGGGGCGGGAGATTCAGAGGGGATTTGAGAATTTGTTTTGAGGGTGGTGGGAATCTGGAATGCGCTGCCTGGGAAGGTAGTGGAGACCAGAAACCTTACAACCTTTAAAATATATTTGGAGGAACACTTGAAATATCAGAACATTCAAGGATATGAGACAATTGCAGGAAAATGAGGTTGTGAAGTGAACAAAGAACAAAGAACAAAGAACAATACAGCACAGGAACAGGCCCTTCGGCCCTCCAAGCCCGCGCCGCTCCCCGGTCCAGGATTGAATCCTGAATCCAGGATCCCCGCCCAATTTTCCAGCCTATCTACATACCAATATCCTATCCACCGAGCTGTCCCTCACAGCTACGATGCTTTGTTCATCACAACCTATTAACTCACCCCCACCCCCCCATTCCAGACCATGTGATCTCCAGGGAGAGGTGAAAACCCAGAGTGAAAACCCCAGGGCCAATATGGGGAAAAAAAAATCTGGGAAATTCCTCTCCGACCCCCTGAGGCGATCGAAACGAGTCCAGGAGATCACACTGGCCCTGATCGGAAAATGCTTCCCAACCCTAGTCATTTCCCTAGTCATAGAATGAAGCCTTGAAACGAGAAACAAGGAACAATTAGCCCGCGCCGCTCCCTGGTCCAAACTAGACCACTCTTTTGTATCCCTCCATTCCCACTCCGTTCATATAGCTGTCTAGATAAGTCTTAAACGTTCCCAGCGTGTCCGCCTCCACCACCTTGCCCAGCAACACATTCCAGGCCCCCACGACCCTCTGTGTGAAATATGTCCTTCTGATATCTGTGTTAAACCTCCCCCCCTTCACCTTGAACCTATGACCCCCTCGTGAACGTCACCACCGACCCGGGGAAAAGCTTCCCACCGTTCACCCTATCTATGCCTTTCATAATTTTATATACCTCTATTAAGTCTCCCCTCATCCTCCGTCTTTCCAAGGAGAACAACCCCAGTTTCCCCAATCTCTCCTCATAACCAAGCCCCTCCATACCAGGCAACATCCTGGTAAACCTCCTCTGTACTCTCTCCAAAGCCTCCACATCCTTCTGGTAGTGTGGCGACCAGAACTGGACGCAGTATTCCAAATGCGGCCGAACCAACGTTCTATACATCTGCAACATCAGACCCCAACTCTTATACTCTATGCCCCGTCCTATAAAGGCAAGCATGCCATATGCCTTCTTCACCACCTTCTCCACCTGTGACGTCACCTTCAAAGATCTGTGGACTTGCACACCCAGGTCCCTCTGCGTCTCTACACCCTTTATGGTTCTTCCATTTATCGTGTAGCTCCTCCCTACATTATTCCCACCAAAATGCATCACTTCGCATTTATCAGGATTGAAGTTTATTTATTAGTCACAAGTAAGGCTTACATTAACGCTGCAATGAAGTTACTGTGAAATTCCCCTATTCGCCACACTCCGGCGCCTGTTCGGGTCAATGCACCTAACCAGCACGTCTTTCAGAATGTGGGAGGAAACCGGAGCACCTGGAGGAAACCCACGCAGACACGGGGAGAAGGTGCAAACTCCACACAGACAGTGATCCAAGCCGGGAATCAAACCCGGGTCCCTGGCACTGTGAGGCAGGAGTGCCAACCACTGTGCCATTGTGCCGCCCACGGTTGTGAATCGTATTGGTCGTAAGCTGGATACTCACTGTTGCGTGAAGAGCCAACTCATGGGGCGTGAACCAGCCCACTCCTCCACCACCCAGCAGGCCCCCGACCCTGGTCACCCTGGCATCCAAAACCTGTCTCTGCCAGTCACTGGAAATGGAGTTAGGGAGGATCAGGTACCTGAGCAGCAGCTCCCTGACGACAGCCGCTACTCCAGACGGGAGAGGGCTACAGCGCAAGGCGGCCGTGTCCCAGACTTTGAGCAGGTCCTGGTAAAAGACGGGCAAAGCCTGCAAGGGGCTCCAAACACCCCTCAGGTCTACGAACAGGAGCTGCACGTCATACACAGCTCAGGCCATGCACCTGGCAGAAGAAATACATTGCTGGGACGCAGCATTGAGGAGGGGAATCGACAAAAAGGTATCGCTGCAGGGTCTGAAGGCGGAAGGTCGCCACTTGGGTGCGAAGGCACGCCAGCGCCTGACCGCTCTCCCTAACCCGGAGACTCTGAACCTCAGCAGCGACCCAGTGCAGTCTCTTGTCCCAGAAAAACTGCACAAGTGTTCTCTGGATGTTTGTCATAAAATCAGACGGATGGAAAAAACACATCACTGACACTGGGCCAAGGCTTTATAATCCCTGATTTTTACAAAATCAAATTCAATCTACCATGGCAGGATTTGAACCCAGGTCCCTGAAGAATTACCCTGCCTCTCAGAGATCACTTATCCAGTGACAATACCACCACACCACTGCCTCCCCAAGCTAACGTTGTTCAGTGAGGAAGTGTGCACATTGTGTAGCTGAGAATATGGAAAATTGGGAGAAGTGCTGATTGAACACTCCAAGAAGGTGAATAAATGTGATTGGGAGCTGGCAAGGACTGAATGTCCCACACCTGGAGTGACAGCTGTGAAGAATTATAATGATTACATTTCCAACCATCAGTTCAACAAAGCCAAGTGTCAGAGACTGTACATTTATCAATAAAACGTTCCAAATTTAATTGATCTTGATTTGCACGAAGAATCAAAGTGCCAGCCAAGGATGAGGAAGGCTGGGGGGATTTGAACTCAGTCAGTGGGAAATTGAGAGAACAGAGTGACTCTCAGCCCCGAGGAAGCACAGCTGGAGCCGGATGAGATCACAGCTTTAGCGTCTCGTACTGTTCAGTCGCTGGGATCGATGAACATGAGGCAGAGCAGATGTTGTGGACTGTCAAATGGGACTAGGCTGTAAGATCAGGATTCCCCAGGGACAAAGTGCTCAGCTCTTTCCACTTAGCTGCCTGCGATAATCCACTTCCATCTCCCCTATTCTGCTGATCCCATTAACGGCAGGGTCATCCCAGAAGAAGACCTGTTTTCCGGATCGTTCCTGTCCTCTGGAATCACTAATGTTCCCCCTGGAGAAACAGCTGGTAAACGTTCTGCCAAAGAGACCAGTCTTTACACAGAGGCCTCTGCAGGAGGCGTGGGACAGATAACAACAGGAACATAGCAGAGGAACATGACCTTATCTCACCCACCATTCAAACATCCGCACACACATGCGCACACAGACATGCACAGACACACACACCCGCATATGTACACGTAAACATACATACATACACATATATGCACACAGATACATGCGCAGGCATGCACACACGGACACACACATGCACATACACACATGCAGACACGCACACACTTACGCACACAGACACACGTGCAGACAGAGAGACACATACACACACATATGCACACACACAGACATGCACCACACACAGATACACTCAGACACGCACACACAGACACATACACATACGTATGCATACACGCATAGACATGCACACAGACACACACACACAGACACACAGACATGCACACACATGCACACACAGACACACACGCACGCACAGACACACACGCACGCACAGACACACACGCACGCACAGACACACACGCACACAGACACACACACACACAGACACACACGCACACACAGACACACACGCACGCACAGACACACACGCACGCACAGACACACACACACACACACACACACACGCACACACAGACACACAAGCACACACAGACACACACGCACGCACAGACACACACACACACGCACAGACACACACATGCACACACAGACACACACTCGAGGGGCAGGGAGAAATTCTGACTGATATTTATTCTCTTTTGCCAATGGACATTGTAATAATTGAGGGCAAATCGATGAGGCTGAAGAACAAAAGATTCTATTGGCAATGAACAGATAATGATATTTACAACAGAGTCAGACAGAATAACTACCAGACTGTACGCTGCTCCCCCGCTGAACCCTCCCGAGCCGGGGTACGTGCCATCACATTCGATTGTCTGAGCTTCCCGTCTCGACAATCCATAGGATCCGGCCTGACCATGTAGTCCTCATGTTTTCAATTGCCTGGACCCCAAGCTCTGGAATTTTCTCCCTCAGCCTCTCTGTGAATGGTACGTCAGTTACATTGGCAGGATACACTGGCGAAGGGCATTGTTTCATTTGGGCACAAATAATAAAGGGACAGTGGGAATACCGGGTTGTGAGAGAGGAGCGCTCCACACTGTCTGTGTGGAGTCTGCACGTTCTCCCTGTGTCTGCGTGGGTTTCCTCCGGGTGCTCTGGTTTCCTCCCGCAGTCCAAAGATGTGCGGGTTAGGTTGATTGGCCATGCTAAAAAAAAATTGCCCCTTAGTGTCCTGGGACGCGTAGGTTAGAGGGATTAGTGGGTAAATATGTAGGGAAAAGTGGGGTAGGGCCTGGGTGGGATTGTGGTCGGTGCAGACTTGATGGGCCGAATGGCCTCCTTCTGCATTGTAGGGTTTCTATGAAATGCGGGCAATTGGGATTAGTTTAGGGGTTTATAAAAAAGGGCGGCATGGACAAGTTGGGCTCAAGGACCTGTTTCCATGCTGTAAATCTCTATGACTCTATAAATCTCTATGAAACGTCCCCTTAAAGAGGCCACGCTACCACCCTGCTTCCCCACCCCCAACCGCTGAAACCACCTCAGGAGGAAACAAAAATAAATCATTAATATAAGCAACAACTTTCTAAAAGATCAGGGAAACCCCTGAGGGAACTTATCACAGGTTTAATCGATTCTGCGACTTCCAAACTCGAGCAGAATGTCTGAACTCTGAACAAGATTGCCTGGAGATGAAAATTCTGCTCGGGTTGAGGTGAAAGATGAACTCATCGACCCAGAGTCTAGTTCCTCCTGGTAGCTGCTGTATTCTCCGTTACAGAAGCCACTGGTTTCTCCATATTTACTCCCGGGATCTCTGTAACCAAACCTGGAGAATCTAAATTTTCTGCTGGATTCTCTTGTTGATCCCTTGTATCAGGCGCTACTCTCGTCCTCAGGTGGTCGACATGTTTCTTGATACGACATCCTTGTATCGCTATGATACGGGACATGGTGGCACAGTGGTTAGCACTGCTGCCTCAAAGTTCCAGGGACCCGGTTCGATTCCTGGCTTGGGTCACTGTCTGTGTGGCGTCTGCAAGGTCTCCCCGTGTCTGCGTGGGTTTCCTCCGGGTGCTCCTGTTTCCTCCCACACTCCAAAGATGTACAGGTTTGGTTGATTGGCCATGTTAAATTGCCCCTTAGTGTTAGGGGGACATGCAGGGTAAATACATGGGGTTACGGGGATAGGGGCTGTGTGGGACTGCGGTCGGTGCCGGCTCGATGGGCTGAATGGCCTCCTTCTGCACTGCACTGATTCTTTAGGAAACCTGTCCTGTCCTTTCCACAATCTTACCAGCCCCCCCATGCTGGTCCTGCTGTGAAATATTTGATTATGACTAAATCCTCAACTCGGAAAACTCTGTCCTTCTTCCAAAGTCATGATTTTCTTTCTGAGAGGCTTGCGTAGCCTCCACCCTCCCCACAAAACCTGGGAATATCAAATCCAAACATGTCCTTAAACGGCATCCCATTAGTCACTCGGCTGGTGAGACCCTGTGGTCACATTTGGCGTTGTGTTATAAGATAGCGAAAAGCAATGCACTAGTTTTGGGGCCTGTTGACTTGTTTCTTCATTGAAGCTTTGAAAGTTTGTACAACACATTCCACTAATACATTGGATGTTGGGTGGTAAGATGCTGACTTAACATGGTGAATGCTATTTGATTTGACAAATTTCTGCATCTCCTCCGCTGTGAAGGATGTGCCATTATCTGAGAGTAAAACTCCGAGAAACATGAACGGCAAAGATTTTTCTCAATTTATCATTGATGACAGACTTCATCAACTGGACATCCAGCCACTTTGAGCGTGCGTCCACTAATATTAGAAACATATAACCCAGAAAGGGTCCTACAAAGTCAATATGTATTCTTGCCCAGGATCTGCCTGGCCACTCGCAAGGATGCATATTCCATCTGTCTTATATATTGACACTCTAGTGTCAAACACATATTTTTTGTGCTGCCATACTTTGAAAATGACCCTGTTCACTGATTCAATGTTTAACATTAGCAGAAACTTCCTGCTGGTTACCACATACCGTCCCCCTTCAGCTGGTGAATCAGTGCTCCTCCATGTTGAACAATACTGAGGGTGGCAAGGGCACAAAATGTGCTCTGTGTGGGGGAATTCAATGTCCACCACCAAGAGTGGCTCGACAGCAGCACTACTGATCGAGCTGGTTGGGTCCTAAAGGACAAACTGCTAGACTGGGACAGCGGCAGGTGGTGAAGGAACCAACAAGCGGGAAAAATATATTTGATCTCATCCTTACCAATCTGCCGGCCGCAGATGCATCTGTCCATGACAGTGTCGGTAAGAGTGAGCACCGCACAGCCTGCGTGGAGATTAAGTTCCATCCACATATTGTGTTGTGTGGCACTATCACCGTGCTAAATGGGACAGACTTCGAACCGATCCAGCAACAGAATTGTACTCCAGCACAATCTGCAACCTCATGGCCCGGCATATCCCCAACTCAATCATTACCATCAAACCAGGGGATCAACCCTGGTTCAATGTAAACTGCAAAGGGCATGCCAGGAGCAGCACCAGGCATACTTAAAACTGAGGTCTCAACCTGGTGAAGCTACAAGACAGGACTACTTGCATGCATAACAACATAAGCAGCAAATAATAGACAAAGCGAAGCAATCCCACAACCAATAGATCAGACCTAAGCTCTATAGCCTTGCCACATCCAGTCCATTTTCAAATACAGCAAGATCTGGACAACATCGAGGCTTGGGCTGACAGGTGATAAGTAACATTCGCATCACACAAATGCCAGACAGTGATCATCTCCACCAACAGAGAAGCTAACCATCGTCCACTACTGTCACTGAATCCTTCATGGTCAACATTGACCAGAAATTGAACTGGACCCAGCCATATAAATACTGTGGCTACAAGAGCAGGTCAAAGGCTAGGAATCCTGTGGTGAGTAACTCACCTGACTCCCCAAAGCCTAGCCACCATCTACAAGGCACAAGTCAAGAGTGATGGAATACTCTCCACTTGCCTGGATGGGTGCAGCTCCAACAACAAGAAGCTCAATGCCACCCCAGGACAAAGCAGTCCACTTGATTGGCACCCCTTCCACAAATGCTCACTCCCGACACCACCGACGCACAGTGGCAGCCATGTGCACCATCTACAAGATGCACTGCGGAAATCTTAGGCAGCACCTTCCAACCCATGACCACTACCATCTAGAAGGACAAGGGCAGCAGATATCTGGGGAACACCACCACCTGGAGGTTCCCCTCCAAGCTACAGACTATCCTGAGTTGGAAATATATTGCTGTTCCTTCACTGTCGCTGGGTCAAAAACCTGGAACTCCCTCCCTAACAGCACTGTGGGTGTACCTACACCTCAGAGACTGCAGCGGTTCAGTACTTATCTCAACATGGGGGATATGCAAGAGATCAGAACGGGGGAATTTAGAAATCTCAGGGGGTTGTGGACTGGAGGAGATTACGGAGATAGCGAAGGGCAAGGGATTTGAAACCAAGGATAACAATTTTAAAATGGAGGCGTGGCTGTGTTGTGACCCTATGAAAGTCAACAAGCAAGAATTACAAATTCTTTCTTCAACTTTCATTGCATTTAATTTATATTTTGAAGGCAGATCTTAGCTGGCAGGGAAACACAGAGACAGGTATTTATTCAGAGTTGTTTTGCCTATGTTGTAGATTCAAAAATAACTACGACACACAAAAGGTACATTTATTTTTCTCAGTGAAAAGGTTGCAAGATGTCTGTAAAAGAATATACTTCAGCTTGTTTTTTCTAAATGACTTGAAAACAAGTGAGATGGTGAATCTAAGAAGCTCTTTGTGAAGTCTCACATGAAAGACACGATTATCTATTTATTTTTACACTAAAGAGGCAAGTTCAGAGAAAGATAAACAAGCAGTGAAAATGAGATACAGATTATTATTCCCCGTGAGTGCTGTTTTGTGCTGAAACTACCAGACTGGATAAGGATGGTGAAAATGTACGGGTGAGGGGCTGTTAAATCCAAAGGTACAGTTCCTCGAACTGTAAATGGGAAGGTTCAGGAATTTAGGATAAGCGCATTTCACGAGTCTCCATAACGATAACTGGGGATTGTTGGAGGTACCTCAAACTCTAAAGAGCACATGGAATTTAAAAATAGACCTATTAATTACTTGCATTAGATGAACATTCACTTAAAAGTAGAGTTTTGTTCAACTATATGTACCATATATATTGTAAACTAATGCATCTCTGTTTGGGGCGGCACGGTGGTTGGCACTGCTGCCTAATGGCGCCAGGCACCTGGGTTCAATTCCAGCCTCGGGTGACTGTGCGGACTTTGCACATTCTCCCCGTGTCTGTGTGGGTTTCCTCCGGATGCTCCGGTTTCCTCCCACAGTCCGAAGATGTGCGGGTTAGGTGGATTGGCCATGGTAAATTGCCCCTTGGTGTCAGGGGGACTAGCTAGGGTAAATATATGGGGTTCCGGGGATAGAGTCCTGGTGGGATTGTTGTCAGTGCAGGCTTGATGGGCCGAATGGCCTCCTTCTGTTCTGTAGGGATTCTATTCTCTGATTAGTCTCGTTACGTATAGTGATGCCATCAGAGACATTTGTGGGTTTTTCCCTCTCTTCCTTCCTGATTGTAAGCAAGCAACACCCTATCGAAAAAAACTCAACTAACCCAGCACATCACCCACTGTATGGCAGCCTTTTCATCCTATTATCTTGCCATACATGTGAGCTGCCCATATTAATATATAACAGTGAAGGATAAAACAGGTGACGAGCTGTATTTTCCAGCAAGATTGTCGACAATTCCAGTTTTGGACAAAAGTGGCAACAAGAAGCGATTCCAAAAAAATAGTAAAAATAAAATCAGCTCGGACCTGGACTGGGCATCAAGAGAGGGTTTCCAGAAAAGCACACCACCTTACAGTAAAACTGGCTGTGTGAATCAGCTATTAGCAAAGACCAGAGGCAGCAATTACTTCTTCAAATTAAAAGAAAGTACCCCTGACTGATCCTAACTTCTTTTTTCTCTCGACTGCGACCCTGGAGAAAACAAAGAATCAGAGGCAGGAAACCAGAAAAAAAAAATATAAACTAATGATAGAAACATAGAAACATAGAAAAACTACAGCACAAAACAGGCCCTTCGGCCCCACAAGTTGTGCCGAACATATCCCTACCTTTTAGGCCTACCTATAACCCTCCATCCTATTAAGTCCTATGTACTCATCCAGGAGTCTCTTAAAAGACCCTATTGAGTTTGCCTCCACCGCCACTGACGGCAGCCGATTCCACTCGCCTACCACCCTCTGTGTGAAAAACTTCTCCCTAACATTTCCACTGTACCTACCCCCCAGCACCTTAAACCTGTGTCCTCTCGTAGCAGCCATTTCCACCCTGGGAAAAAGCCTCTGAAAGTCCACCCAATCTATGCCTCTCAACATCTTATATACTTCTATTAGGTCTCCTCTCATCCTACGTCTCTCCAAGGAGAAAAGACCGAGCTCCCTCAGCCTATCCTCATAAGGCATGCCACTCAATCCAGGCAACATCCTTGTAAATCTCCTCTGCATCCTTTCAATCTTTTCCACATCCTTCCTGTAATGAGGCGACCAGAACTGAGCACAGTACTCCAGGTGGGGTCTGACGAGGGTCTTATATGATCGACTGTAAAAGAAGTTGAAGTAAAGCAGTAGCTGCAACGAAAAGAAAAAAGAACTTTGCGGAAATCAAGGAAAGTTGATTAGTAATTTGATTTGATTTATTATTATCATATGTATTAGTGTGCAGTGAAAACTATTGTTTCTTGCGCGCTATACAGATAGAGCATACTGTTCATAGAATAATAGGGGAGAAGGGAAGGAGAGAGTGCAGAGAGTGTTACAGTCACAGCTAGGGTGTGGAGAAACATCAACTTAGTGCGAGGTAGGTCCATTCAAAAGCCTGATGGCAGCAGGGAAGAAGCTCAGAGGCACAACCTCAGAGTGAAGGGATGCTCCTTTATAACCGAGATGAGGAGGAATTTTTTTTCATCCGGAGGGTGGTGAACCTGTGGAACTCTTTGCCACACAAGGCTGTGGAGGCCAGGTCATTGAGTGTCTTTAAGACAGAGATAGATAGGTTCTTGATCAATAAGGGGATCAAGGGTTACGGGGAGAAGGCAGGAGAATGGGGATGAGAATCATCTCAGCTATGATTGAATGGCGGAGCAGACTCAATGGGCCGAAAGGCCTAATTCTGCTCCTATATCTTATGGTCTAAGCTATTTTTGAGTCGGTTGGTACGTGACCTCAGACTCCTGTATCGTTTTCCCCACGGAAGAAGGTGGGAGGGAGTATGTCCAGGGTGCGTGGGGGCCATGAGTGGGCTTTTGTTAAAAACAATGTAGGTTACTTACCGGTAAACCTGGGGAGACTTTTCCAAACTGCAAGTCTTCGCACACAGTAGGATACAGCATCGAGATCCTCGCTCTTGGAAAGAGAGAGAGTGCTTACATTCTTTTAAAAGAAGGAAAGCAACTACTTCAGACAAAAAATTATACTAACAAAACCAAGCAAGAATGAATGCTTAAATCTCCTTGTTTTGAATTGGATTGGTGATTGCATATTGAAAAAAAGCTACGGTTCGAAAAATAAGCAACAAATGGGAAGAAACAACAAAAGAAAGATAACAAATTTTAAAGAGAAAAGAATCTTCCTAAATTGGAGCTGTTTAAAGTTTGTTGTTGTACTATTGAAGTAAAGGGGGAGGGATGTCATGTATTATAAAGGATATTAGAAAGGATGTTATTGAACTAGAAAGAGTGCAGAAAAGATTTACTAGGGTGCTACCCGGACTTGATGGTTTGAATTGTAAGGGGAGGGTAGATAGACTGGGACATTTTTCCCTGGAGTATAGGAGGCTTAGGGAGTGATCTTATTGAAGTCTATAAAATAATGAGGGGCATAGATCAGCTAGATAGTCAATATCTTTTCCCAAAGGGAGGGGAGTCTAAAACTAGAGGGCATAGGTTTAAGGTGAGAGGGAAGAGATACAAAAAAGGGTTCAGAGGGGCAATTTTTTCACACAGAGGGTGGTGAGTGTCTGGAACGAGCTGCCAGAGGTAGTAGTAGAGGCGGGTACAAGTTTGTCTTTTAAAAAGCGTTTTGACAGTTACATGGGTAAGATGGGTCCAGAGGGATATGGGCCAAACGCAGGCAACTGGGACTAGCCTAGTGGTTAAAAAAAGCGGTAGCATGGACAAGTTGGGCCGAAGGGCCTGTTTCCATGCTGTAAACCTCTATGACACTAAACCGATATACCTCTGTTTGATTAGTCTTGTGACAAGTGGTGACGTATGTCATCAGAGACATTCACGGATTTTTCCCTCTCTTCCATCCTGGATTGTCAGCAAGCAACACTCTAACTAATAAAGCCTGATTGACTGGTTAAATAACCCACTGTGTGGAAATGATGTTATCCTTTTGTCTTGCTGTACAAGGGAGTTGACCACATTAATATATAGTAAGAAGTCTCACAACACCAGGTTAAAGTCCAACAGGTTTATTTGGTAGCAAATTCCATAAGCTTTCGGAGCGCTGCTCCTTCGTCAGATGGAGTGGATATCTGTTCTCCAACAATGCACTGTTGGAGAACAGATATCCACTCCATCTGACGAAGGAGCTGTGCTCCGAAAGCTTATGGTATTTGCTACCAAATAAACCTGTTGGACTTTAACCTGGTGTTGTGAGACTTCTTACTGTGCTTACCCCAGTCCAATGCCGGCATCTCCACATCACATTAATATATATCAGCTGTGGGAATTTCTTCCGGAAATGAACTAATCTCCAAATAAGGGCAAGGGAGTCATTTGTCAGTCATGGCTCTGAATTCATTCAGTATTATATACTGAGGACTGAGACAAACTCAAGTGGTATAACAGAAAGCAGCCATCATTCACACCTCCCCAACAGAGAGGGCAGCAGAGAGCACAATGTAATAAAATGCTCAAATCTTGTCATACACTTCCTCCCCAGTTAAAAAAACAATGTATAACCTAAAATGTAAAATAGTCCAAAACACAATTTCTCAGGGTGCAATATGACCAAATCAACATTGGCAATACCTGAAAATTTAGCAGGCTGCATTGCATAACGTGGGTGGCACAGTGGTTAGCACTGCTGCCTCACAGTGCCAGGGACCCAGATTCGATTCCGGCCTCGGGGTCACTGTCTGTGCGGAGTCTGCACATTCTCCCCGTGTCTGTGTGGGTTTCCTCCGGGTGCTCTGGTTTCATCTCACAGTCAAAAGATGTGCAGATTAGGTGGATTGGTCATGCTAAGTTGACTCTTAGTGTCAGGGGGACTAGTCGGGTAAATGCAAGGGATTATGGGGATAGGGCCTGGGTGGGATTGTGGTTGGTGCAGACTCGATGGGCTGAATGGCCTCCTTCTGCACTGTAGGGATTCTATGATTTATTTTTTTTACTGTGATCACGATCAAAACAAATAGAATGGATACTGCCAGAGCAGTTCAAATGTTTAAAAAAATAATTTTCCTCAACACCAGTATGTGTTCAATTGACAAGAAATGAAGAACACAACTATTTTCTTCTTCCATGTAAAACCGTCCTCTATCAATGTCATTTTGCACTTAAAAATGAGCATGTATGCTATCATGCTCTGCATCATCCTCACACATGGAATCATCGAATCCCTACAGTGCAGAAAGAGGCCATTCGGCCCATTGAGTCACACCAACAACAATCCTACCCAGGCCCTATCCCCGTAGCCCCACATATTTACCCCGTTAATCCCTCTCACCTACGCATCCCAGGATACTAAGGGGCAATTTAGAATGGCCAATGCACCTAACCCGCACATCTTTGGACTGTGGGAGGAAACCGGAGCACCCGGAGGAAACTCACGCAGACATGGGGAGAATGTGCAAACTCCACACTGACAGTGACCCAAGCCGGGAATTGAACCCGGGTCCCTGGCGCAGTGAGGCAACAGTGTTAACCACTGTGCCATCGTGCCACCCATAACATTCGGGGCGAATGTTCCCGTTCTGCCCAGCACGTGAATCGGAGCGGATGAGGGGTGGAGCATGGAAAGGTTCGTTGACCTCGGGCGGGATTTTGCAGTTTTGGGACGAACACGGCCAGAAAATCCCACCCATCCACTGTAGCTCGTATGCAAATGCTCTGTGATCTTCGTCATCCAAATACACTGAGATCTTTCTGTTGTCCTCTACCTTACCTCCCTGAAGAGACCTCTGGAGCTTTTCAGCTGTGATTAAATGGCTCAAATGCTGATGTTTCCTTACCTGGATGTCACTTTTCAGAGTTCTTTTTGTTCTTGCAAGTTCAAACTACTCTTCATTTGTCTGATGGTTTGTCTCTGGATTTTTTAGCAAATGTCTTAGAATTCACATTTCAAAGGCTTCGATTTTCTTTCCCAGACTTTATTTATTGTCCAGCTTTCTCAGGCCTCGGGAGTGTGGAAAGAATGTTGCAGCTTCAGAGTTTATTTCTTTCTTACAGCCTTGAGTTTTCTTCTAATGAACACATCATTCAGCTTGATAGGATTACCTCCATCTATCTCTATCCTTCTTCCGATTTCAATATCACATTGAGAATCTTTTTCAAAATTCATTTAAGGGATGCGGGCATCACTGGCTAAACCAGCATTTATTGCCCATCCCTAATTGCCCCTTGAGAAGGTGGTGGTGAACTGCCTCCTTGAACTGCTGTAGTTCATGTGGTGTAGGTACACCCTCAGTGCTGTTAGGAAAGGAGTTCCAGAGTTTTGTCCCAGCGACAGTGAAGTAACGGTGATATATTTTCAAGTCAGGTTGGTGAATGATTTGGAGGGGATCTTGCAGGTTGTGGTGTTCCCATGTGTCTGCCGCCCTTGTCCTTCCAGATGGTAGAGGTCACAGGTTTGGAAGGCAATGCCTAAGGAGCCTTGGCGAGTTGCTGCAGTGCATCTTGTAGATGGTACGGTGGTGGATGTGTTGCTAATCAAATGTGCTGCTTTGTCCGAGATGGTTTTTGAATATTGTTGGAGCTGCACTCATCCAGGAGAGTGGAGAATATTACATCAAATTCCTGAAGGTAGATTGTGGGATGGCCTTGGGAGTCAGAAGGCGAGTTACTTGCCACAGAGTTCCCAGTCTCTGATCTGCTCATGTATCCACAATATGGTGAGTCCAGTTCAGTTTCTGGTCTGATCTCCCCGCAGGATGTTAACAGTGGGGAATTCAGTGATGGCAGTGCCATTGAGTATCAAGGTGAGATGGTTGGATTCACGCTCATCAGAGATGGTAATTGTGTGGCATTAATGCTACTTGCCACTTAGTAAGTGCTGTGTGGCAATGCTGTTAATGACCCCCCTCCATCGTTCTGCTGAGAGACTGATGGGGGATTCCTGTTGATGCTCACACTTCTCCTGGCCATGGCCCCCAGGCAGTGCTTCCTGCAGGAGCTGTGTGCACCGACACCATTCCTCCCTTCGCCTCCTGCCCCTCAACTAGCGGGATATCCTTGGCGGAGGTCACATTTCCAAAGAGGACTGTGGACCATAGTAACTTTCACTGCAGCCCCGACCTGTTCATGTTTGTGTGAACCATCCCTAATGTGCCCCACTAACAGCCCCCACCCCACAACCTGCAGAGTCCATCCGCTTCCAGTAAACGACGCGGTGTCTCTTTCACCCCGTGTGTAAGATTTTCGTGCAGCTTTGTCAGGGGCTTTCTTTCCCTCCATCTTCCCGCTGCCTTCCATTGTTCATCTACTTCTTGCCCCTCTGCTCGCCAATGTGAGCCCTCACCCTCCCCACCCCCCTCCCCGCCCACACAGCTCTCCTTCCACGTTGCCCCCTTAGTCTTCGCTTGTCTTCATCATTTCACCTTCCTGCCCCCCCTGGTGGCCCCGCACTGCACCCACGGTCAAACTTTGTTGTGGTGACTGCACGAGTCCCACAGCACGGTGCTATCCAGATAGAGACTGGCTTGTGGGATCCAGGGAGAAAGAGACCCCTGTACCCCCCAACTCCCGGGCGCAGTACTGATCCGAGATGGTGACACAGGAGGGTGCGTGAGTCCAGCAGTGGGGGGAGTCTCGTGGGGTGTTGAGGAGGGGGGAGTTGGGGAAAGTCCCATGAGGGGAGTGAGAATGGGCCAGAGCTCTCATTACCCAAGAGCTAGAAGTGGTTTTAATCCTTCAGACTTTATCTGTGTATCTATTGCCGTCAGAACCATCGACGTTTGTGATTTAAGTCCCATTTTCAGATGGTCCCCAGTGCCCTAGTGAAGTCGCTATTTCCCAGGCAGTAACCATGCAATCAATGGAATCTGTGATGGGGGGAGAGGGGGGGTCCCTGACCCTGTCCCTGACACATCTCTGAGGTACCCCACAACCTCGCCCCCAGATACACTCTCCTGGAGGTGGGCAGCTGCAGGAAGGTTGGATTCAGCAGGGGACGATGTGAACAATGGAGGGAATATCAGGCTCGAGGTGAGGAATTCCGCAGGAATGAACGTGTTATCAGGAAGGAACACTGCCACTGCACTGACTCCGAACTTATATAAAACCCAGGAATAATATTTTTAAATCCAGAGTCTGTCAGACTTAGAGATGCTAACTGTGCCTAAATAAAGTTGTTATCCAAGCGTGGCTGTGATAATAACCCTTGCTGCCGTAATCTTATACGGTGATGTGCAGAGTGGAAACGAGCTGATGTTGAATAGATACATTGGACTGTGAAACCATCACATTTTTTTGTTAATAATATTGACTTCTAAATGTTTAAATCTATTAATTATATCAACCTAAATGTAAAATGATGTTGGTTAGTTATCTGTGCCTGTCTGGTGACGATGGGAAGTGTGCAGTTTGAGTTGGTTCTGTCTATTGCAGCTGTGTTCATTTGCTTTATCGAACTATCAACACACTGGTAATGCAGCGCCCATTCAAACCCACCATGCTGAGGGATTGAGTCAATCTTCAACCTTTGATGTGGCTTTAATCTAACAGGGGTTAAAGCTCCACCTGCTCTCCATGACTAATTCACCTGGCAATGCTTTGTGCATTTCCCACAGCGGCTCGCAGCTTTATCAGTTTCAAACGTGGGAGCTGGAGTACAGGAGATTCGCCATCCCTCACCCCACCCCTCACCCCACCCCCCCATCCCTCACCCCACCCCCCCCATCCCTCACCCCACCCCCCCATCCCTCACCCCACCCCCCCATCCCTCACCCCACCCCCCATCCCTCACCCCATCCCCCCATCCCTCACCCCACCCCACGCCCCCATCCCTCACCCCACCCCCCCATCCCTCACCCCACCCCGCTCATCCCTCACCCCACCCCCCATCCCTCACCCCCCCCTCCATCCCTCACCCCACCCCCCCATCCCTCACCCCACCCCTCCATCCCTCACCCCACCCCTCCATCCCTCACACCAACCCCCCATCCCTCACCACACCCCCCCATCCCTCACCCCACCCCCCCACCCCCCCATTCCTTACCCCCCCATCCCTCACCCCACCCCCCATCCCTCACCCCACCCCCATCCCTCACCCCACCCCCCCATCCCTCACACCACACCCCCATCCCTCACCCCACCCCCCATCCCCCACCCCCCCATCCCGCACCCCACCCCCCCATCCCTCACCCCCCCATCCCTCACCCCACCCCCCATCCCTCACCCCACACCCCCATCCCTCACCCCACACCCCCATCCCTCACCCCACCCCCCATCCCTCACCCCACCCCCCATCCCTCACCCCACCCCCCCATCCCTCACCCCACCCCCCATCCTTCACCCCACCCCCACATCCCTCACCCCACCCCCCCATCCCTCACCCCACCCCACCCCCCATCCCTCACCCCACCCCCCCATCCCTCACCCCACCCCCCCATCCCTCACCCCACCCCCCCATCCCTCACCCCACCCCCCCATCCCTCACCCCACCCCCCATCCCTCACCCCACCCCCCATCCCACCCCCCATCCCTCACCC